>NC_060270.1:81827920-82427920 GCF_021613505.1 Equus quagga
AAGAGGAAGGTTGACAGCAGATGTTAGCTCAGGGTGAATCTTCCTCAGCCAAAAAAAAAGAGAAAAAAATAGATTTGAAAAAACTAGCTAACAAAGTATGAAAAGGGATAAAATAATAAAATAAATAGTGGCAATGTAAATAACCATCAACACAAAGGAAAATTTTGAAGAATCATTGGAATCTACTTTGCCCAACTGTATGCAAATAACTTTGAAATCCAGATGTAATGGATAGTCTTGTAGAAATATAAATTTCTAAAACTGATCCTAGTAGAGAGGAAAATCTAATCAGTCTAATTCCCTAAAAGTTTAAAAAAAAACTAACAAAAAAGTTCCCTGCAAAAGCACCAGGACTTGATGATTTTACTGGAGAATTCTATCAGACCTTCAAGTCAAAATCATATGAAAGCTGCTTAAGTTATTCTAAATTCTCTTTGGTATCTAAACTTGATAAAGATTGCACAAAAAATGAAAATTACACTCCAATCCCATTTATTCATGTTGATGTAAAAATCCAACAGCATATTATAAAATTAATATGCCAAGATGAAGTGGATTTATTTCAGGAAGGCAAGATGCTTCAATTTTAGTAAATGCATTAATGAAATGACTCTAGATATATATATATATATATGTATATAATATCTATATATCACACAAAACAATATGACTATCTTCATATAATCTGAATAGACATCTTAAGAAATTCAATTCCTGATAAAAATCCTTAATAAAATTTATTCAATGGATAATTTATTAATATGTCAGTTTATGTGGATATATCATTACATATATTTATTTATTTTACATGCACAAATATATTTGTTTTTTTTGCAAAATAAAATACAGACATTATAGTCTAGAAACTACTAAAATGTTTCCTATCAAATGTGGGAGTGGGTCCAGTGGTAATGAGCATACCCAGCACCAGGATCATGGTTTTCAATACCAGTCCCAATAAAAGGAATCAGGGATGCTTGGAGAAATGGATACTTCTAGGACTGGAACAGAAAATATATAAGATGAACCTGGAACATCATGTAGTGCCAGAAAGTAAGGAAGTACACAAACAAGAGGGTAGTATGTCAAAGGGACTCAGGAGCCAAGTGAAAGAGAAGAGCTCTCAATGGTCAACTTGAGAAACAAAATATAGTAGTATTGGGTTATAACCTGAAGTATAAAATGATTCTTCATAAGTCCATACTGACATAAATAGTTGAATAAATAGATAATAAACGGGAGAAGACAAATCTCCCACGAAGAATTCCAAATAATTTATGTAGATAATCCTCCTTTAAAGAGATGGAGCATAACTTCCCACCCTTAAGTGTGGACTGCATGTATTGACTTTCTTCCAGAGTATAGTATGGAAAGTGAGAAAAGCATAACTTCTCTTTGGAGAAATCTGGCAAATCCTACCTCAAGCCAAGTCAACATCATAGTAAACATTGTAGTCAACATCAGGGTCAACATCAACAGCGATAAGTCATCTTGTTACTGTGTAGCCTTGATATGATGTAATGAGGATGGCCCTTTACCTCTGTTGTCTTCTTCTTCCAAACCCATAACCTCTGTCTAAACATGACAAAAACATTAGACAAACACAAATTGCTGGACATTCTACAACACATATGTCCAATATTCCTTAAAACTGTCAGGGTCATCAAAAGCAAGGAAAATCTGAAAACTGTCACAGCCAAGAGAAGCCTAAGGAGACATGACATCTAAATATAATGTGGTATCCTGGATGGGATTCTGGGACACAAAAAAGACATTAGTTTAGAAATTAAGGAAATCTGAAAAACTACAAACTTTAGTTAATTGTATATTAGCTGGAACAAATGTATCATACTAATGTAAGATAATAGGGAAGAATAGGTTTGGGGTACGTGGGAACTCTGTAGTATCTTTGTGGTTTTTCTGGAAATCTAAAATTGTTTTAATATTAAAAGTTAATTGTTTTTAAATGTGGGTATGGGGAGTTCAAAGTATAGGGAATAGAAGTGAAAATTTGGAATATGCCCTTTTATATAATTGTGGCTTCTGAGCCATGAAGATGTTTTACATAGCAAAAAAATTAAAAGGACAAAATAACTGTCTAATGACAAAAAAGAGCAACGAGATTTGAAATTTCATTTAGTAGTGTTATTGCCAACAGTAATAATGATACTGTAAAACTATTTGAATGTTTGAAAATTCTGTGTTTAGGATAAAGCAACAAGTAAATTTGTTAATGCTATTAGAAACAAAATTATTCAGTGGATAAAAAAGATAGAAACATAGTGTTAAAATTTAACTAAAACTATCAGAGTGAACTCATGATTTTTAAATATGTTTGTGTGTATGGGTGCGTGTGTCCCAGCTCAGTTCGCTGACCATTCCTGGGAGGAATCTGATGCTAGTGGCAATGGGGACAACTAGCACTCATACAGTTTCTAAATGTCATTCTTCACTAAAAACAATCAGAGCTATTGGCTCATTCCATGCCTTAGACAGGGAAAATACTAGGTGAGCTTAGATATCTTAATTTGCATTTGAAAATGAATCAAATATTTTAAAAGGATATGGGAGATACTTTGAAGAACTCCCACTTACTGGTTTGGTATAATTTGGGTATCCAGCAGCAGCATCACCACAATTGTAACAATTGTATTTTATTGCAAGACATTGTACAAGTAATTATTTGTTAATCTTTACTTGTAACTTATGTAGTTGTATAGGCTTTTCTATGTATATATTTCACAGTAAAACAAAGTAAAATGAAATACTTGATGTTTTTCCACCAGTAAACTAGATTGATTTCCAGGGAAGTTTCTACTAAATATTGATCTAATCACATTATTTTGGAATCTTTTCAAACGACAAATCATACCAATCACTGTTAGCTCACTTTCACATTAAATCCAAATTAGAATAATGAGCAGATGGTTGAAGTATACTGTAGTGATAGAATACATAGTTTAATTCCAATTTTAATTCTAAACTCGCGTTCTCAAATATGGGAATCAAAATATGCTTAGAACATAGGATACCCTTTTGAGCAACCCCGTGTTTTTCATAAATTCATTAAAGACAATTCCCAAATTTTACCTGAAATCTCAAACGGAAAACAGCCCCTCGGAACATTCTGCTACTGGATCCCTCCTGTGGCCATTGATCTTTGGGCTTCCTATTTTAATATGACTTTCCCAAGTGAGCATAGCTGTGCTCACAGATGTGTCTAAAAGTTCCGATGTGTGACTATGGGCTTTTTCATCTAGGGATAGCTTTCCGTTGGCAAACACAGCCCTTGTTATTTTCAGAATCTACTTTTTGTTTGTTAGTCTTGGATCTGCTCTAGAGGCTTTGCTTAAGATGAGCACCCTCTTTTTGTTGGGGTATGTAAACTGTTTGGCTGGCTGCTAACGTCTGTGCCATGAGACTGTCTATAGCTGAATCCAGAATAGGCTAACGTGCTTCCACTCGCCTCAGAAATTCACTATCACAGTTATGGCTTTTGCTAGAAAAATCCAAAATCATAGGAAATATATTATTAGGACATTGTTCATAATTCATACTAAAAATTTTATCCTTTATTTTGCAGAGCCTACACAGTGTATTGCTATAAAAGTATTTCTCATTATAACAGACATAAGATTATCAATTACATTTAAGAAATGTTTTTCAGGGGTAGTGTCAATGAAAATGGCAGAATAAGGACCTCCAAATATTCTTGTTTCTATAAAAGCAATGAGAAAACTAGAAAAGATTGTCAAAATCAACTTTTTCAGAACTCTAAAAGTTAAATAAGGCTTGCAGCTATTCAAAGTATTTGTTCAAGAAAAATGGCAGGATATCAATAAAAACAGTGAGCTTGTGGCTTTTTAACCTGCCCTATTTCCATCCTACCCCTCCAGATTTGCTATAGCTTTGAAAACAAGCTGCTTGCAATCTCAGGGAAAAACAGCAGTCTGTTAGCCACTGGAAGGGGCAGAATGGGTTGAAGCTCCTTGAAAACCCTTTCCCCAGAAAACCGTCATGATTTCGTTCATCTGGTGGTTCCCTGGAAGACTCCAACCACAAAGATGTCATTATTTTACCCGGCTCAGAGCTCACCCAAGATGAACAGCCTGTCTCCAAGAGGTGTTTGTTGAAAACACTGAGAGACAATTATTTAACTTCAAACTGCATAAGGTGGTGGATAACAGATGGGAAAACAAGAGGCTAACCAAAAAGCTATAAAGGGAAAGCTGGGGAACAAGATGTTCATAGGGACTTTAAAAAGCTCTGACATATTCCCAAGAATCTAGAAGGACATGCCCACGCGCAGTGCTGTGCACATGTTCAGGAAAGACCTGAGAAGGACCGAGTCTCTCACTTATGGCTAACCTTGAAGCTCTGCACAAGCAGGAGGTGGATGCTAAGGTAGAGTTGTCTTCTGCCTGGCTTGGTGTTGAAGGCATGCCTGAACACACACACAGAACCACTTGGCAAAGATTGGGAGACATGTTGGTTCCAGTTATTTAAGAAAATCGCCATCCAATCGTTAACTGGCCACTGAGCTAACTGAGCAGAGACTTTGGTGGCACACACAACAAAGAGTACAGACTTTACAGAATTCATTCAGAAAAATCACTAAACAAATAACAATATCAAAAAGCAACTAATGTGAACCTTGGGGAGGGGAGAGAATGTTATTTCCAAAGCTGCCATATTGCGTTATTTAAAATGTTCGGTTTTCAACAAAAAAAATATGAGATACGCAAAGAAACAAGAAAGTTTTACACATACAGGAGAAAAAACAACAACAATAGGGAATGACACTATCTCCAAGGAAGTCAGACATGGGATTTAATAGACAAAGATTTTAAATCAACCATTTTATATTCAAAGAACTGAAGAAAGCTATGTCTAAAGAATTAAAGTAAGTATGAGAATAGCATCTTACCAAATAGAGAATATCAACATATCGAAATTATAGAAAAGAACCAAACAGAAATTCTGGAGTTGAAAAGTACAACAACTGAAATGGAAAATTCATTAGAAGGGCTCAACAACAGATTCGAGCAGGCAGAAATTAAAAATGCATGGAATTGAAGATAGGTCAATTGAAACGATTCAGACAGAAGACAAGAATGAGAATGAGTGGAGTAAAATCAAAAGACCCTCAGAGACCTTGGGATACAATCAAGCATACCAACATATGCATAATGGGACTCCAAAAATGAATGGAGAGAAAAAAGGCATTGAAAGAGATGACTTAATTTCCAAACACTTCCCAAATTTGATGAAAAACATAAATTTACACATCAAGGAAGTTTAACAAACACTAACTAGGGTAAATCTAAGGAGATCCACATTATAATCAAAGTATCAAAAGCTACAGACAGAGAATGTTGAAAGCAGCAGGAATATGAGATCCTCAATAACATAAGCATTTAATATCTCATCCGAAACTAATGGAAGGTAGAAGGCAGTGGGATGACATATTCACAGCGCTGAAAGAAAAAGACTGTTGATTACTAGCAATCTTGGCATTAAAGAAATACAAAAGGGTGTTCTTCAGGCTGACATCAAAGGACACTAGACAGTAATTGGAAACCCATGAAAATAAAGAGCACCAGTAAACTTAACTACATATTTAAATATAAAAGATAGCATAAGTGTATTTTTTGTTTGTGACACTTTTCTTCTCCTATCTTATTTAACAGGTAACTGCATAAAGTGCTTACTATAAACATGTGTTGATGAATATACAATACATAAAGACGTAAATTGTATGACAACAACAGCACAAAAAGGGGAGGGGAGGGAGCTATATAGGAACAAAGTTTTTGTATAATATTGAAATTGTTTGTATTAATCCAGAATAGGTAGTTATAAATTGAGATGTCAGTTATAATCCCCAGGGTCACCATTAAGAAAATTGATTTTTAAAATACATATATATCAAAATAAATGGTAAGGGAATTAAAATGGCACTCTAGAAGATGTCTATTTAACACAGAAGAAGGAAGTAATAAAGGAACAGAAAGACATGAAACATACAAAAAACAAATAGTAAAATGGCAGATGTAAATCCTACTTTACTGATTACATTCTATTTAAATTAAATACTCCAATTAAAAGTCAGATATTGGTATAATGGATAAAAAATATTATCCAACTATATGCTGCCAATGTAAGATATACTTTAGATTCAAAGACAGAAGTTGTTCAAAAGGGAAAGAATGGAAAAACACATACCATGCAAACAGTAAACAAAAATGAGCTGGAGCACTATACTAATATCAGACAAAATAAACTTTAAGACAAAAATTGTTATTAGACACAAAGAAGCATATTTTATAATGATAAATGGGCAAATTCCTTAAGAATATATAATAATTATAAATGTTTATGCACCTAATAAAGGAGCCCTAACGTATACATGAGGCAAAATTGTCAGAATTAAGAGAGAAAAGGAAATTCAATAATGGTAGTTAGAGACTTCAATGCCCACTTTTCATAATGGATACAACAACTAGGCAGAAGATCAACAAGGAAATAGATTTGAGCAGCACTATCATCAAGCTGGAATTAACAGACATCTATAGAACACCACCCACAATACACAATATACATTCTACTTAAGTGCACATGAATCATTCTCCAGAATAGATCACATGTTTGGACATAAAACAAATGTCAATAAACTTAATCATACAAAGTGTGTTTGCTGTCCAAAATGGAATGAAAGTAGAAATCAATAAAAGAAGAAAATTTGAGAAATTCACAAATATGTGGAAATTAAGATCACGCTTTTAAATAACTAATGGATCAAAAAAGAAATGGAAAGGAAAATTAGAACATATTTTGAGATGAATGAAAATGAAAACAACATACAAATTTATGGGATGTGATGAAAGCAGTGCTTCGATGGAAATTTCTATCAGTAGACAGTCTTATCAAAAGAGTAGAAAGTTTCAACCAATAACCTTTTATTTAACAAAATAAAAAACAAAGAGAAAATTAAACTCAAAGCAAGCATAAGAACATAAAGATTAGTGTGTCGGGAAAAATGGAGAATTAAAAAACAATATCAAACCAAATGTTGGTTCTTCACAAACATCAACAAAATTTACAACCCTTAGACTGACCAAAGTTGGGGGGTGAGGGAAGAAAGTTCAAATTACTAAAATCTGGAATGAAAGTGAGAACATTATTAGCAATCATACAGAAATAAAAAAGATTATAAGGAAATACTATGAACACTATGTATGCCAACAAATTAGATAACCTAGAGGAAATGGACAAATTCCTGGAAAGACGCAAACTACGGACACTGACTCAAGAAAAAAATGAATAATCTGAGTAGACCTAAAACAAATAAAGACATTAAATTACTAATCAAAAACTTCCCACAAGGAAAGGACTTCACTGGTGAATTCTACCAAATATTTAAAGAAGAATTACTAATACTTTACAAACACTTCCAAAAATAGAAGAAGAGAAAGCATAATTCATTTTATGAGGCCACTATTACCCTGATACCAAAACCAGACAAAGACATCACAAGGAAAATTAAAAACTTGAAGACCAATTATCTCCTATGAATGTAGACACAAAAATCCTCCACAAAATACTAGCAAATCAACCCAGCAATAGGATTATACAGCAAGAATTATACACCATGACCAAGTGGAATTTGTCCCAAATATGCAAAATTTGTTCAGAACTATGGAAATCAATGTTAATAGAAATACTAATAGAAAATTATTATATTTTCTATTAGTATATTAGTACATATACTAATAGAAAAAAGGAGAAAAAAGTATACAATCATCTCAATAGACACAGAAGAGTGACAAAATCCAAACCCCTTTCACAATAAAAAAATTATTCAACAGCCTAGGAATAGAAGGGAACTCCTTCCATATGATAGAGGGCGTCTGTGAAAACCCCCCAGCCAGCATCATACTTAATGGTGAAAAAGTGAAAGCTTTCCTCTAAAATCAGGAACATGATAGGGATGTCCCTTCTTGCCACTTCTATTTAATACTGTAGGTTCTAGGCAAAAAAGAAAAAAAAAACACTCAGATTACAAAGAAGAAGAAAAATCATCTATATTTGCAAATGACCTACTCTTGTATGTAGACAAACCTACAGAATCCACACAAACGAATAAACAAAACTATTAGAGCTAATGAACAAGTTCAGCAAGGTTGCATGATACAAGATCAATATACAAAAACAATTGCATTCTATACACTAGCAATAAATAATCTGAAAACAAAACTAAGAAAATTTTATTTATAAAGCATCAACAAGAGTAAAACAGGAATAAATTTAACAAAATGTGCAAGATTTGTACCCTGAAAAGCACAAAACATTGCTAAAAGAAAATTAAACACGGTCTAAATGAGTGGAAAGGCTTTCCTATTCACAAATTGGAAGACTTAATATTGTTAAGAAGGCAAAGCTTCCCAAATTATCTACAGATGCAATGCAATCCCTGTCAAAATCCCGGCTGGCTTTTTTACAGAAATTGACAAGCTGATCCTGAAATTCACATGGAAATTTGAGAGACCCAGAATGGCCAAAACAATCTTGAAAAAGAACAATGTTGTAGGTCTCACACTTCCCATTTTCAAAACTGACTATAAAGCTATGGTAATTAAGACAATGTAGTACTTGTGTAAGGACAGACATATAGATCAATGGAATGAAGACAAATAGAACCATAAATTTATGACCAATTGATTTCAGCTAGGGTGCATGGACAACTCAACGGACAAAGAACAATCTTGTCAGCAAATGGTACTGAGACAACTGGACATCCACATGCAAAAGAATGGAGTTGGACTACCCTTACTTCACACCTCATGCAAAAATTAACTGAAATTAACCAAAGACCTAAATGTAAGAGCTAAAACTCTAAACTCTTTAAGGAAAACATGGGTGTAAATCTTCACGACCTTGGATTAAGCAATGGTTTCTCAGACATGATACCAAAAACACAAAAAAGCAAAGGAAAAAATGGATAAAATGGGCATCACAAAAATTCAAAAACTTTTGTGCTTCAAAGGACACTGTCAAGAAGGTAAAATGACAACCCACAGAATAGGATAAAATATTTTAAAATCAAATATGGGATAAGGGTTTAGTGGAATATATAAAGAACACATAACTTAACAAATAGATATATAACCTGAGTTTTAAAAGAGCAAAGGATTTGCATAGACACTTCTTCAAATATATACATATATGAATGACCAATAAGCATATAAAAAGATACTTAGCATCATTAATCATTAGGTAAAAACAAATTAAAACCACATGAGATACCAGTTCACATCCACTATGCTAGCTAAAACCAAAAAGGTGGATAATAACAGGTGTTGAAAAGTATGTGGAAAAATTACAACACTTAGTCATTGCTTATGGTAAAGTAAAACAGTGCAGACACTGTGAAAAAGTTTATCAGTTCATCATATGGTTAAACATAGAGTTACCATGTGACCTAGCAACTCCGTTACTAGATATAGGTCCAAGGGAAATGAAAACAAATGTCCACATAAAAACTTGTACATGAATATTCATAATAGCATTATTCGTAATAGCCAAAAAGTGGAAACAAGCCAAATGTCCATCAACTAATAAACTGATAAACAGAATGCAGTGTTTCCAGACAATGGCGTATTGTTTGGCAATAAAAAGGAATGAATCACTGAAATCTGCTATAAAATAGATGAACCTTGAAAACATTATGCTAAGTGAAAGAAGTCAGTCACAAAAGACCACATTATATGATCCTTTATATGATGTGTCCAGAATAGGCAAATTCATAGAGACAAAAACTATATTAGTTGTTTAGGACTGGTGAGGAGTGGGTGGGAAAATTGTGGCATTATGGCTAAGGGGAGCAAGGTTTCTTTCTTGAACATTAAAATGTTCTAAAATTGATTTAGCGATGATCCTCAACTCTGTGAATATGCTAAATGTCACTGAATTTTACCCTTTAAATGTATGATTTACTGGTATGTGAATTGCATTCCTATAAAGCTGTCAAAAAAATGGAGGAGGGAGGAAATGAAGTAGTGATACATGTTACAATGTGGATGAATCTTGAAAACATTATGCATGTATTATTATGCACAAATATAAAACATTATACTTTAATTATAAAAAATTGAAGTCAGACACAAAAGGCCATATATGGTATGATTCAATTTATATGAAATGTCCCAAACAGGCAAGTCAATAGAGACATTAGTGCTTGCCAGGGACTGGGAAAAGACCTGAATACGGAGTGACCACTAATGGGTACAGGTTTGTTTGGGGGATGATGAAAATATTCTGGAATTAGATAGTGGTGATAGTTGCACATCCTGTGAATATACTAAAAACTCTTGAATTTTACCCTTTTAAAAAAGTAAAAAGATTTTTCAATTAAAATAAATTGTTAATTTATGGTGTACATTGCTGAAGTAAATGATAAGCTTAATTATCTGACCGTGTTGATTTTTAGTCTTCTGAAGATATTGAAAGTTGTTTTTAAACCAATTAAGAGCTTCTTTCTAACTAGAGCTCATTAAACTCTATGGTAAATGGGTAATGATTAACATTTATAGATAAAAACATTCTTAATGAACAGAAGATACGACTCACACTCCCCAACCACTCACACTATAATGATTTTCCTCAGGAATATATTAACTCCAAATTCAAATACAGAACCTGGTTGAGTCACAAATGCACATTCATCAGCTCTGATCGTATCTAGTCAAGGGATTGAGGAGCTTTGATAAGAGCAGTTCTGTACATATCAGAATTATCAAGAATTATCAATTGTCTTGTGTTTGGAAATTAAATCCGAGGTCAAGATTTCAGCAGCCACATATTATGATTGTACTAATTTTAACCATCTATGAAAGCAAGACTGGATTGACACACCCAGAACTGTTTGACATGAAATCTCCCCAAGAAAAGTTAGTTGAATGTAGTCAAATAATCTACATTTTTTTCCTCAATCAAGTTCATAAAAAATAATTCAACTGACTTTTAAACCTTTTCGGACATTTATTTTGGTATAATAGACAATGGACATTGACGAATATAATCAAGGACAGGCAGAGAGATTGATTAAAGTGGGACTTGGGAGTGTTTGGGGATTTCTAAACATTCTTTGAAGAGGTAATGTGAGTTAAAACTATAAGTTGAATCTCTGATTTAGGTTATTGGCTGTGATACTGAAAAATGGACAAAGATTCCTGGGTCCCTTGAGCTTATATTTTAGATGGAGGAGGGAGGTGAAAATATAAATAAACCTAATAAATAAATAATATAGTGTATTCAAGGTGAGAAATGTTATAGAAAAAAAATGGAGTACAGCAAGTAGAACAGCATATGCCGGTTAGGGGTAATTTAAACTGCAGTGTTAAATAGTGTGATCAAAACAGATCTTACCAAGAAATGAAAGCTGAAGAATGCGTTGAACGTTTTGGGAGAAGAACAATCCTGGAAAAGTCGTCAGCAGAAAAGAAGTTCTTAAGGTGAGTGGTGTGTGGGAGCTGGCTTGTAATTGTTCACAAAAGCCAACTGTAAAATTACTAGAAATTTTGTGAGGCAGGTGTTAAATGTGGTCATTATTAAACATTAAATTAGATAAACTTTAAATGGACATATATTAAAAACAAAGATAAGTATTAAAAACTCACCACTTCTCAATTATTTTTACTATTATTGATGCTCTTGAGGTTATTTGCATCTATTTCTACATTGTGAATACTATGTGATGATGTACTCTGTGTATCTCCTCCCAACTGAGTGTTCAAAGATGCCACATTGATAGTTTGAAATCTCCAATGGAGAAAGCATTTACACCACAGAAATTGGTAAACACTACAAATCAGGGCTTGAGTTTTTGTTTTACTGATTGTCCGGATTTAAGAAAGAGATGGAAAAAATGTTAGCAATGCATTCTGAATTTAAAAGTGCGTTTATCTTATTCTTTCAATACTTTAATCAACTTCATATGTAGAGAGTAATCCTTGCTTCTGGGCTGATTCTCCCAGGAAGTTTCTGTGGTTTCCTCTCCTTTTGTCTGCGAGTTTCAGTTGACTGCGAGAGTTCTCCGTTGTGCTGAAGGAAGACCAGAAAGGCTATATGTGTATAAAACGCAGGCTTAACTTTAGGATAGTAGGATACGGATCTGACTAAGCTGTGTGTACTGCACATGACCAGGAAGAGGAGAATGTCAACACCCATCCTAACATCCATAATTCCAAGCAGGAGATTTTTTGTTTAGGAAAGAGCCCCATAGATTTTCCCTGGGAGTAAATGCTCCATTACAAGTGTATGGGAAAGGGATGTGAAGAAGAAACTGGGATGTTTACCCCATGGATAGACTTTTCTTTAATCTCCTGCTTTGTTTCCTTTTTCTCTTAAATCTCCAATACGCTAACAACAAACCAAGTATTTCTGAGGTCTGCCTGTCGGATTTGCTTCTTCCTCCACTGCATCTTGTTCTTGGCTTTGACTTTCTCTCCTTTTCTATCAGTCATATTGCCATGCCATCAATATCCCAGAATTTATTGAAACTGCACGTCCACTAATGATTCTTTTTTGTTTTTCTCTCACTGTTAGCATTTATTCTCTTTAATATTTATATATAACCATTTTAATGCACGCTTGGAAGGGAAAAGAGACAGGTAAAATTAGTCTACTATATTAACTCATCTTGTTCTACTACTAGGCATTAATTCTTAAGAAAATCGTAAATCTGTACAGATATTTATCTAACACTAATTGTTGCACTTTATGTAATAGGATAAAGAAGAAAACTACATCTGTATTTTTGTAAACGGACTTGGTTAATGAAATACGTCACATTTCTACAAAAGTCAGCCCTAAAATATTTTAGAAATATATTTATTGACACAGAAACATTTTCACAATATGTTGCTGTGAAATAAAATTGATTAAACATTACTGTAACCCCAGTGAATCCACAGGCTTCATAAGGTCCAAACTCTGAATGGAGATGCATTTAAAGAAATATGCCTGAGGGTCAAATCAATTAAAACATATATAAAACCTATAGTTCTCAAAGAATATTAAAGGCTATAAAATGCCTCATCCACAACAACAACACACTAACTGATTTTCTCTCTTCTCTCATTCTCTTAAATCCTGCAACTGCTTTGGAGCTGCTCATTTGCCAGTGTCCGCCCCTTTTCCCTCCATAGAAAAAAAGGTCTGCAGAGATCCATACCAAATGGCAAATAAGAGTTCTTCCTGTGCAGTGGAACTAAGTAAGTTGATTTTTTTCCCTATATTTTCCAATTTTAAAAATAAACATATTTACTTAATTCACTTATTTCTAAAGGCACTTTACTTTCTGAATTGAAGTTTATATCTTTGCCTGAACGATAACTGTTCATCTTGTTTAGTTATTAATTGCATGTGACTCATTCTTTCAAACCACATCCACATTAACTTTTGGGAGATATTTATTTTCAATTATGTTAGCATTGCATATGTTCCTGAAAATAACTGTCTCTTATGTACCGTTGTTCAAAGATTTCAAGCAGAATTATTTTAAGCCTTAATGGTGAACAACTGGTAAAATGACTGTTGCCTTTACCAGCTGTCTAGATCTGGCTGGCTGGTTATTTTTCACAATGACATTAGCGAACATTGTCTCGGAAGATAAATATGTCTTTCAGAATTGGGTATTTTCTTCTTAGTTCCAGCTAAAAATGAAAGGAAGTCATTACAAAGATAGTCAAAGACTGTAGATGGGCTTCCATAGGATATTCTTGTTTTCTGCTTACATTTTTTTCTCAATAGTATCCTCAATGGCAGTATGTGATAATGACTCAAGAAGTGTTAATTTCAGCATTGTCTTTAGAAACCCTCAGAGCAAACTCAGATAGCACCCAATGTCTACTATGACCTTTTTCCTTCTCATGGAAAAGATTTAGGTCTAAGAAACTATGACTTCATTGTTCTTAAGCCAGGTATTTCCAGATTTGCTGTGTCTCTTGTAAATCTGCACTAAGGAAAAACACATAACTTACTGACTCTCTGCTCAAAAATCTTGCTTGGTGGATTTTTTGATGTAGGTCTATATACATATTTATATATGAACTGTGTACCAACAATATTTCTTTATATCCTAAACAATAAAAAAAAGTTATATATCCATTGTTATGCAATTACTTCCAGGGAAAATAATCAGAGGCGTTAGATCACCAATCTCACTTCTTTGCAAGAACAATAATGTGGTTATATCCAGTGGCTTGGTTATAAGATATGAGCAAAGTATTATGTTTCATCAACATTATACATTGGGAAATAAACTCATGACATTGCAGTTAGCTCTCAAATTGGAGGTATCCGAAATATATATATGATAGATGTATTTCTAGTCCCTTCATAGCATTTTCCATTCAGAGGTCTCAACTTACAATGATTTATGAGTGTCTATAAGTTATGGTTAGAGAAATTTCGATGTATGGGAGGAGTTGCTCAGTCAGTGTCAAAGAGAATCATGTTGAAGCAAACTACTGAATGAATGGATCTTGGAACCATCTGTGTCAAATAGATAATATGTTCTTTTTAGTTTCATTGAAAAAATCATTCTTCAAATATTTATTTAATGAGGTTGTCAGTCTACACATTTGTGGCCAACTAAGAACAAGAAAAGTATGAAAGGGCTGCCAGAGTCAATAGGATATCAGCAAATGATAACAGAGCTGCTGCTAATGAGACACATGTTAAATGGGAAATTCAAAAACCTGAGGATGGGGGTAAAATTTTGTCCATCAAAATCATCATTAAAACTTAAAAGAGGTTCAGAACATTGGATAAGGGGATAGAATGTAAAACCAAATTCCAGGTGAAAGGCAGGAACTTCAGTTTACCTGCTGACATAGTGACTATAAGGAGACTGGTAAAATCGTTCTGGTAGAATTCACGTCCCCATGTCAAACTTAAACAGATAAGCTCTATACTCAGACCTCAGCGTTTCAAGTCAGCCTACTAAGATGTTATTGAGAAGACTTAAATGAGATTACTTCATTGAGAACTGTCTAGAGCACTGGGCGGACACAGAAATATGTGTAATATGTAATAATTAATCAAACCAGAGTATTAATATTTTACGTTAAATTTGGGATAATTTGTGTATATTATTTAAAATATTTGTAATGTTGGAAAACATTGATAGATTAGTTTTGCAGTTTTTAGCTATGAGAAATTATGATTAAGTCTATGAATTGAATTGAAATAGTTATAGGAACTCTGTCCTCAACTTTTATTGATTTATTTATTAGATTAATAAAGTTTTTTATGTTTAAAAAATAAAATATGTTGGGTCCAGCCTGGTGGCGCAGCGGTTAAGTGCACACGTTCTGCTTCAGCAGCCTGGGGTTCGCCGGTTTGGATCCAGGGTGCGGACATGGCACCATGTGGCAGGCTATGCTGTGGCAGGCGTCCCACATATAAAGTAGAGGAAGATGGGCACGGATGTTAGCTCAGAGCCAGTCTTCCTCAGCAAAAAGAGGAGGATTGGCAACAGATGTTAGCTCAGGGCTAATCTTCCTCAAAAAATAAATAAATAAATAAAATATGTTAAATTTATAAGTTCAGTTTAGTATGCTTAAGAGAATGTACTTTGCTAAGTTGGTAAGTGGGAATCACTGATTAGGGGACATTATCTGCTTCACTTGGGTTAATCAATCAATTTTAAGTAAAATAAAAGAGACTGCTCTCACCTTTATTTAAATATTACTTATAAATTTTAAAAAATTTGTTAGATGAGTTAAAAAGCTTAAGGAGCACTAATTTTTTAGTGAAATTAAATACTAATTTGAAGCATCCAAACATTAAACCTCATGTTAACATGCCACAACCCATAACATAAATTCGTACACGACACAATCAGCGATTGCCTCTATCCTTCATCAAGTGTGGAGCAGTCTATAATTCTAGATGTCTGTGGGGGTAGGAAAGAATGGAAGGAGGGTCGAGGAAAATGAAGTCAGGCAGGGAAATAGCAAGCAAATATGTTGTTCTGCGGGGCAGGGAGACTCAGGGGAAGTCTCAGCATCCGTAGTGTTCTCGAGACCCAACTCCAGATGTCAACTTATAGAGAGCTTTCTGGAATCCCTGCTGAGGTCTGGGAAGCCCAGTCCTCCACAAGACCCAAAATCAACCCCATCAATATTTAAACCAACATGGACACTAGGCACCAGGGGTACCAAAGTACAGCCCAAACTAGTATGGATTTAGATCACACACCCAGGCCACTGAAAGTCATCTTGGCTAACTATATGGACTTGGACCAATTAATTCATTAACTTCACAGCAATTTAATCCCATATTCCCACAAAATTGAATTGTTATACTTCAATCACTGTGGTAACACTGAGGCTTTACTGTAATTATACACAGTTTTTTTATTATAAAAGTCCCTGAGGTATTTTTACAATTCGTATTAACAGACACAGTTGCCTTATAGGAGATGGGAGTTGAACAATAGCCCCAAACCATTCTCTGTCTAAAATTATTGGAACTCAGTACAGTTTATCTGGTGCTATTAACAATGTAATCAATGGATAATGTCCATAATAGTGTTCTGTAACTTGGCTCTTTACAAAGGCAATAAAATAAATTTTCGATAAGTACTTTACTCAAAATATTGAATATACTATACATAGATTGGTAAATATTTACATCAAGATAAACACATTTAACAAATTATATACAATATGTATAAGCAACTGTAGTAAAACTGAAACTCTGATATTAGATGTCAGTCCATCTCTAGCATGATGACAATGATGATGATAGACTGAAGACTTGTCACATGTGACTTTATGTGACTATGGAAGTACTAGCCCCGGTCTTCATCCTTTTTGACAACCAGGTTTTGTTGTATATTAGCTCAGAATAAATGAGTTGTTTCCTGGAGGTCAAGCTGATATGCAAATTATAAAAAGTTCTTTGGATCTCTCTGTATAGTTATTCAATGGTAAGATCTAATGCATATGTCTATATATTCCAAATACACATAATTAATTAATTAATTTTTTATGTCTTGATATTGCTATTTTTTACTAATTGATTTGTGCTAACCCATGCATTATATAAATACAGATTTTTTATATACTATGGAATGCCTGTAACTGTGTGGCCATGTATCATGTCTAGGAGAAGGGTTTATCACCCAGGATGAATACTACTAAGTTTCTCCTCTAAGGTCGTTTTCTTCCTCTTTTCAGATGCCCTGTCTCCCAAGGGATGTCTTGCCCTTGGGGTTGAGATTAATCTAACTGACTGATCTAGAACTTCACTATAAAGAGATTTTATGCTCCTTATGTGTCAATTACAGTAGTCCTGTGTAAAACATTGAAAATAGGTCAATTACAAGCATGAAGCTGTGAGATATCTGGCAATTTATTTCAGCTTAGACAATACTGGTTGATCTAACCGCCCAACACTCTGTATAAGGACTCCTTAATATATTAAACAGAGCACATACTGGCTCACAATGGAATTTACAATTTCTTTAACATCATCCATTGGAGACTGTCATCATGCAACTAGGTTCAATATGTCCAGTGGGAGAATCCAACACCCTTTGTACAGCTGCAATGAGGAGAACACTGGCAGGAGCTTGTGGAGTCAAGCATCTGGTCAGTAACCTGAAAACTAGGACTCAAAGATAGGACCATCTCTTTAAAAACTTTCCAGTACGTGTTTAAGCGGATGTTATCACATGGAGCTTATATAAACCCCTGGTTTTCATTATGATGCAAATTTGCTGGGTGGCAGCCTGCCAGGTACAGAAACCAGAAGGAAACAACCTCTAATCAATCATCTGACCCAGGAAGCAGTCTGTGGTCATTGAAACAAATTTTGAAAAACAGCACAGACTTGCCCTTGGAGGCACTTGTTTGGACATATCTTCACAGTCTTTTCAACGGCATACCTGGGAAAAAATGCAGCAATGCCCCATTGGCTTTCTTCCCATGAAGCTAACAGCAGTAAGCGGTTAGTTAGTATTTAAGATGACTGGGAGGCTCTTGAAGAAACTTCGTGGAATTTTAATGATCAAATTTGTGTTGGAGGAATGCACATTTTAAAGTGCTTGTATTTCTTTCTATGTGGCAATAATTTAAATTATTACTTTTATAAAATCCACAGGGCAAAAGAGTTAAGACTAGGTGTATTGGCAGAATGAGCTGAATTTTAGTACTATGAAGCAAAATTAACCAAGCAGAAAATGAAAGCATTTCTTCACAAGAAGTATAAATGTCTGCATTGGCAGATAAACCTTTAACTTTTGGGAGGAGTGGCCTGTTTGTCAAGTTATAAGTAGTCAAATACTGTATCTTCTTTGAAGGCATAGAAAATATGTAATTTCAAAAGCATATTCCAATTACTTGATTTTGTGCTAAGACCTTTCAGATCTTCAGTAAGATCTCATGATTGACAAACTAGAATAGGTCATACATTTCACAACCTCTGTATCAATGAAGAGATTTGGCTGTCTTAATGTCAAATTTGTACAGAACAGAATGGAATCAGAAAGTTGGTCTCGTTTGGTCTCTAAAACTACGAAGAAAGAATTGATCCACCAACTCCAAGTTCAAGAAGTAATCAATTAATAACCAGTCTCTGGAGATATCTATCTAAGTACAAAATATGCATTTTATATATAAATATACATACATTTTAACCTAAATGAATATTTTAACTAAATGGCACAAAAATGAAGAAATAATCCTTGTCTTCAAGGCACTAGAGTCGCTGGGGGAGACAGGTCCCCAGTTAGCGGTATGAGAGGAATACAGGTATGCCCTTAGCTATGTACAAGGGCTTTGAAAAGTTAAGCACATGCACATTAAACCTATTGTTATGTACTAGGGGGAATTCCTTAAATTGAATCCAAATAATGAAGGAGAATTTTAATTTTTCTCTATATTCCACATTTCTGATGAGTTGTGTATTGTACATCTTTCTCAGCACATCTTGATCTACATAACTTTATTCAGACTGTCTTTCTCCCGGTACCATTTGGCTATCCTCACTGAGCAGAAAAGAAGAAACTTGTTATTACAGGATCATAAAGAGTTCAACTGAAACTTCCGGTACCCTCAATAGGAAAAGCAAATCTACCTGCCTTCAAGATGATGGATCAATGATATCTAGAATAAGGAGGTATCAAATGATGGGTTGAGTTTAATCAATATTACGCCACCATGAAAATGAATGAATAACTCTATTTCATCTTCAACAATTTAAGTGGAATCAAAGTCCTAGCTCACAGGAATCTATTGGCTGATGAGAAGGTTCTCTCTGAACTCAGTAGCGACTTTCACTCATTGGTTTCTGTAACACGTGTTTATGGAGTACTTACAATGCAGCAGGTACTGGACCAGGAGTAGGGTAGACAGACATGGAGCAGATGATGTCAGCTTTTATCAGACTTATTTTCCAGTGTGAGAGAAAACACTGAATAGGGTAAATATATGAAATATATAGTTAGTGATAAATGTTATGGAAAAAAATCAATAGAGAGCAGTGGCGACATTTTTGTTGGAAGAGTGTAATGCTTTTAGACAGAATGGCCATAGAAGGCCTCACAGAAGAGGGAACATTTGATTAAAGACCTGAAGGGGGAAAATTACATATGTGTGATTACATATGTATATGTATATAAATTACATATATATACACATACACACACATTTCATATATGTAGACATTTTATTTTATATATATTATTTATTATATATTGCTTATATATAACTATATATTATATATTACATAAATATATGTATGCATAAAATGAAAAGTCTACATAACATAAGTTCAACCAGTGTACATGTTAGAAATATAACCAATTAATTTATTCTCCGGTTCACTGAAGGGAGATTGTTAATTCAAACTATTGTTTCTCTGAATTGCCAACCTAAAGAGTCTTTTAGCAGGTAGCTCCTCTGTGGCTTTTTGGTCAAAAAAGATTGAAAATCAACTGTTACAGCAGGCACTGCAGGTTTGCAAACCCAATACTCACCCAAGTATTTTGCTCGCCTCTACATTTAGAACCTGGAAACTCTAAATGCTCCTTTTGACATGATCCTTTGCAGCCAGAATAACCATATGACCCCGGCAATTAAGATGAAAGCACTCTTGACTTCTCCTGGAAAGACTACAGGCTCTGTGGCTTGGTCTCCCTTTTATTCTGTCCTTTAATGCAGACAAGATACCTGGACTTGGGTAGATATTCTGGACCACAGGGCGCAAGGATGAAGCAAAGACACAAGGAATCTGGGACATTACCCCTGCTATCAAGCTGTTAAACCAACTCCAGAAGCTTCTTTACTCAAGCTGTTTTTTTGATTCTTTAAGAAAAATACACCCCTATTCATTTGGAGCCCTGTAATTCAAGTTTTCATTTACTTGCAGCTAAAGGCTTATCTAACCTTTACAGACAGAAACAGCTAAGCCCCTGCATCTACGGTATAACGCTCTAATGCACACCACTGTGTAAACAAAAGGCATGCCTGTGCCTAAGACTGACAGCTCCTCCATGGTTCTTGAACTCATGGCACCTCACACACGATAAACACATCAGTCTCATTACCTTTTTAATTTAAAAACAGTCTGATAAGAAAGTACTCATTTCAGAGACAATTTTAATCTCACAAAGAAAGGAGTTCAGTACAAACTTGGGAACATGTAATCAAATTCTGACATTAATGTTAAAGAAAACTTGACTTAATATAAATGTTCTTTCAGCCCCAAAGAAAAGGGTTCTAGGTCTTGAGAAAATGATATTCACCGATGTCCAGTGACACCAAATAAACATGTCATTAAGGAACAAGAATGCCATTTCCATATGGATCTTGATCTTTTCCTGTCAATAGAAGTGTAAACTGTCATTCAGTTATACAAAGTTATTTATTAGCTTTTGTTTCGAAACAAAGGCCAAATTATAACCCTGGGTAGAGTATATCCGCTGGCTCTTATTGAGAAAAAAATGAAGTTTATGCTTTTGACAAAATTAGGAAAGCATTCACACTATGCAAGGTAGTGTAACATGCATTATGCATCCTTTAAAATGGGAAAATTATACTGTACATTACTGCATATTTTATCGCATATTTAATTTTGAAGGTTCGGAGGCCCTCCTCTCTCCGATCATAACTAGCTCCATCTTCCTCCTCCCCTCAGTTTTAGAGTCAGAATTACATAAAAGAGGAGTAAAGGGAATCAGATGCATTTGTTTGACTCGCAGGGAAAGAAACTGGATTTTAAATATTCTTTGCTGAAGTATACAGGTGAATGGATTATGTAGGTAAGTATTATTTTCTGTAACTTCTAATTATTTATCTATCCAGTGAGTGATATCGTTGCTCTCAAGTTTTCTAACATTGCCTTGCTTTAAGTATCTTACTATTATTCCTTGTGGAGCGTATGTGAAATAAGGCTTTGGGGAAAAATAGTGTACTTGGTTTTTTATGACTATTTTATCGCCATCTGTAAATTGAAATGTACCTGCAAACATGAACTCTAAAAAATCAATGCAGCCATGAAAATATTAAGGGAGTTGTCTACTTTCTCACTTTTGGAATTGGGAAGTCATTTAAAGTGTGTGTGTATGTGTTTCACAAATTTTGTGAAATTGAAGTTAACTAGAAATGATGATGATTAAGCCTCAGCACTTAAGTATGAATTCTGTCTGTTGTTCCTAAGCCCTAAGAAATAAAAGCTTAAATGCCTTTATTTCTGTGGTTCTCAGCAAATGTTGTCATGGCAGAAGAACAGTCTATATATAACAATATAAATTTTTAAGAACTCTTCTTGGTCACTTGTATTCGTTCCCAGGACTAATGGACTTACCCCTGCCTCTTCTGTCACTGATGAACAATGTTTCAGGACAATGTGTATTTACCGGATGTCACTCATCCTCAAACTGAGTCAAGATAACATCCTGAGAGTTAAGTGGTCCAAATGTTCTGTGACATTTGTTGGTGTTTATTTTACAGCTAGCTTTGCAGTTTATTTATAGTAGGGCTTAACTGACTGGGTGAAGCCTGAAGTCCACTGGCATAGTAAATGTAGATATCCTCAATATTTCTTCCCAGGGTTATTTATAGAAGTGTCTTTGTTTCTTAAAAACATATTTAAACTTATTCAGGTTAAAATTGCAATGCCATATTTCTAATGACTCTGTCGCTATAATTTGAGCATCAGTTGAAAACATTCTCCTTATAAAGATTGATATTGTAAATATGCATATATAAGAAGTCTTTTCTAAATGTCCATTCCACTGTTGGAGCGGCTTGCCATTTGTGCTATTTAGTATCACTTTATCAGATTGATTCAAAATGGAGAATAGCTCTTCCCTATTCGAAAGCCAAGGCTTCTTTTTCCATGACTGTTACTCAGGAGACGCCTAACAGTTGGAGAACTGGGTATTAAGTCTGGCCCTTCCAGTCACTAATTCCTGACTTTGAATGAGTCACCTGATGAATCTCAGTCTCCTCACACTTAAAAATAAAGTCAAGGTAACAATACACATCAAAGTACTATTGAAATGGCACTCAATTATTACGAACACGGTTTGTAATTATTATTCTATTAAGTACTGCACAGATGCAATGCAATATTGTAAGTACTTTACAAATGTAATATACTGTTAAAATTATTAATTTTGGAGGTGGGGAAGGTTGAACACATATAAAGTCATTAGATGTAAAGTTATTTCCCAAAACTTGTATTCAAAAATTTGAAATACTGACATATATTGAAATGGACAGTTTTTGGGCATATTACTCCTAGTCAGTAAATTCTCTGAGGGTTGCCACAATTTCTACCTTAATCCCTATTTTCTTCTAGTATCTGGCATAGTGTGTGATATGTAGTAAGCGCTAAATACACAAAGACACATACATTATATATACAATAATCATCTTGCCGTATGACTACATGCATGAATGAAAGAGGGAAGTCTTTCTTTTCTCTATGCAGATATAGGGGTGAAAGATATAGTTGGGGATAAAGATGTAGGTGAAAAATTAAAACCAACTGACAAAACTGAGCGGAAATTAGTAAACATCACTTTTTTAAAACTTATTCAAAAAGAGAAATATCTATCTTGTTAATAGAGATTTCCTTGTAATATGACATGCTCAAAAAGTCCAGATGGCCACCTGTCATGGCTATATTAGAAGGACTCACTGTGCTGGTTCAGAGGGTGTTCAAGGTAACGCCTACGATCCTTTCTAATAGTCAAATATATATCAAACCACAATTTAAAAAACTCTTCGGGTATTGGATGATTAATATATTTGAAAAATTAGCTGTTCAATTTAGCTAACTGATTTTGTCATCTTGTACACTAATCTAAAGAACACTTCTGCATCTGACAGTTTTGTATGACTTGTCAGGGCACGAAGTAATAAATGAACCAGACTGTGAGGAGGGTACTACCTCCCTTTTATAGGCAGTCATCTTGTTTGCTATTTCCTCAGTGAAATGGAGCTTCTCAGCAAGCATTTGCCTTCCTGTCAGCTGGCACGTGATTAAATATTTTGTTGAAGAATTGACAGGGACCAGGGACTTCGTGAATACAAACTTTCTTGACCTTAATGTCTTTCAAATGATGCCCTTTGCCATCATAAGTGCTCTGAAGATAAAAATGGGAGCCAGCTGACAACAAGCTGAGAGTAACAGTTGTTAGTTCTAAACACTGAGTAATGGAGCATAATGTTTTTCAGCAAGAAGATCCAGGAGAAATGGTCCTTAAAATGTCTACGATATCAAGTATTGTAAATGAACAATTACCAGGAGAGATAAGTGAGGTGGGTGTACACAAGTGGTTTGTTATGGCTGCAGTCTGCTCAAATTTCAGAGGGAATGGCACTCCCTTTTTATATAGGAATGGACTTTCATATTCATGTGAGGGTTAACTCATAACGATCAAACCGTAGTGAAATGAGTCCTAGTGCAACGCTTCAGTTAAATGCATTGTTACAAACCACAAAGTCATGAAATAAGACAGGTGAGAGGACCTTTAGAGATCAATCCTTATCTCGTATTTCACATATGAAACCTGAAGCCCAGATGGATTAAGTGGCTTGCATAAGGTCTTGTGGTAAGTTATTAACAGGTCTGTGTGTCCTTAATCTCAGCTCAATATACTTCCAACTATTACATAGCAATTCATTAAACAGCTGATACAGTTAATTAAACAGTCTAAATTAACTAAATGACATACTTTTCAATAGAACAGGGCAAATTGGCCTTGTACTTTCCCCATCATCTTTCAAACTCCCCCAATCTATAGGGAAATATTTACACCACATTAAAAATAGAAATTTTGTGGAATCTTTTCAAGATATAGCACAGGTGAGATCAGAATAAGGAAGGACGTCTGACCAACAGTTAAGACATCACGGGTAAAGTCAAAGTCCAATAAACACCCAGCAGAACCTAATGTCACCAAGTTCAGAAGATGGCTGCTGGGCTGAGGGTAGTGGATGAGAAGTAATCATTAATCTTTCCAGCTCTTCTGAGAATAGCATTCTGGTGCTGGCACACAGAATGTCAGCCAATGTATTCCCTTTCAGCTTCCCCTTACTGAGGGATGTAGGATTCTGTGTGTGTATGTGGGTGTGTATATTTAGTTGGAGTGGGGGGATCAGCCACTGTCAACCTTGGTCTTATAGAAGAAAAGCAGCACTCAGCAAATTTGGTTTGTAACGACCAGCATGAATTGGACTACTTCAGTATCGTGCCACAATGTTTCCTCCAACCAAGTCTCATTCTTTACAGATCACCAAAAAAATGGACATGGACATGTCATCTGGCATCATAATACTATAACTAATCTAAATGTTTCCATTCTCAGATTTTCTGGGACCCGAGTGTTTGAATAGAGAGCCAGAACAATCTGATAGAAACCATGTCATAACCATAAAAGTGAAGATATTGTGTCATTCCAAGCAAGAAACTTTGTGTAGCTATAATCTGTTTTGGAATGATAATTATTAAAATAAATCAAAAGAAAAGTCTGTATTACAAGCATAAAGAATGTGAGGGGCCCCAGTTGGAGGAGGCATTGAGGTCTGCCGTATTTTACAGCCAATGGAAGCTGGAACCTAGCCTTGTAATTTGCATGGTTGATCCTCAAACACAGGGAATCAGGATCTGCTGTCCACCCCGTGAGAATCTATTTTGAAGTGAGTCAGAAACTTATAGTATGTTATCTATAAGACTCAAACTTTTAACATGATAAAAGAGAAACTTAGATACAAAGCAGTAAAAAAAAAAAGAGAACTTTTGCCTATAAACTTTAAAGATTCTCCCTTTTTCAGAATCGTGCAATGTGAAAGTGAATGTATTACCTCTCTTAACAGAATCTCATTAGGTATCTGGTCATCTAATTAACTCCCATTACTTGATTCCTTACTCATAATCAAACTTCTCATCATAACAGTGTAGATTTGCTTGGTCCTCTGACTTTATGGGCTGGTATGGAGGAGGAAGGGATGGGTACACACATGCATCAATAAAGAATGAATGAGCATTGGGGCTGGCCCTGTGGCCGAGTGGTTAAGTTCGCGCGCTCCACTGCAGGCAGCCCAGTGTTTCGTTGGTTCGAATCCTGGGCGCGGACATGGCACTGCTCATCAGACCACGCTGAGGCAGCGTCCCACATGCCACAACTAGAAGAACCCACAATGAAGAATACACAACTATGTACCGGGGGGCTTTGGGGAGAAAAAGGAAAAAATAAAATCTTTAAAAAAAAAAGCATTAATATTAATGTATGACAAAGAATATTTAAAGCGAAAATAAGTAAATT
This sequence comes from Equus quagga, assembly GCF_021613505.1. NCBI lineage: Eukaryota > Metazoa > Chordata > Mammalia > Perissodactyla > Equidae > Equus > Equus quagga. Next base: position 81,853,770 of record NC_060270.1, read on the forward strand.
GGATAAAAATATTTCTTATGGATAATTATAATGTTTATACACATTACACATATACACATAGAATAGCATAGCATTGCAATTTGAGAAGCAAAAGGACATTGTAAGGAAATGATTTTAACACACCTCCTTCAGTCATTTACAAATAATTTAAACAAAAGGAAACTATAGATATAGCACATATGAATTATATAATCAATAATGTATATCTTATATGAAAGCTTATAAAAAATGTACAAATATTCTTTTATGCTCTCCATGGAACTTCTATACAAATAAATACACTAAGCTATAGAGAAAAATCTAAATCCTGAAATATTAGTGATAATATTCCCTGGCCACATTTTAACCTGAGGAATAATAAATGGACAACAAATTCTCCAAAATATCCTACTGGAAATTTAAAAAAAATCTCAATACTCACATAAAATAAGAAATAAAATCTGCAATGGCACACTACTTTGCAAATGAAAATAGTAACAAAATTATTCTTAGCAAAACTTGTGAACAGACCAATTAAACTCAGAATAGTATTTTCTAACTTTAAGTAACTTAAGAAAATTTTTAAATTTTTATAACTTTAAAAGACCTGAAGAAAAACTTAAAACTTATTCCCCCAAGCTACACAAGACCCAGAATGCTTTACCAACAGGGGATTTAAATATTAAAGAACACTCTTCCAGAGTATATAAAAAAAAATTAAAAACTTACAAATTCTTTTTGAGAATCTCAGATTAACAAAATGGAGAGTTAAAAATCAAACAATATTAGGACCAGCCCTGTGGCCGAGAGGTTAAAGTTCCATGCGCTCCACTTGGGCAGCTTGGGTTCACAGGTTCAGATCCTGTGCGTGGACTTACTTCACTCATCAAGCCACGCTGTCGTGGCAACCCACATAGAAAATAGAGAAAGACTGGCACAGATGTTAGCTCAGGCCTAATCCTCCTCAAGTAAAAAATGAGGAAGATTGGAAACAGATGTCAACTCAGGGCAAACCTTCCTCAGAAAAAAAATAAAATAAAATAAAAATAAAACAACATCAATATCACTGAAAAACATAAAAATTTACATAACTTATATCATATATTGTCTAGAATCTTTGAAACTGAAGGAGAACTCCGACAGGTCTTGACTTCACTGTGAAATACATTGCTCAACACATGTGCCATAGGTGAGGAAATTAAAATCAGGTCACAAAATAGAAAAGGTAAAGGTGTCAAATCTAAATACATTTCAAGAAATCAAATGTTTCTGCTCAAAGAAGAAAAAATTCTCTCTGATTTAAAAAAAAAATATATAAATCTTAAAATATTTATAGCTCCCCCCAAATTTTATTGTACAACTTATAAGATCATACTTTTGCCTGTGTCTTCTAACAGAAATATTTTGTATCAAAGACCAATGACTATTTTAGACTTACACTTTTGTTGAAAAAACGTTGTCTTTCTGAACCCTTGAAATCCTTGTCTACAGAATCGATATCAGCTATTTTTTATCATACAGAACATCCAGAAGATAATCTAACTTACAACTATACAGATTTTTAGTTTTCGTGATGTCATATATGGGACATATTTGGACATCATGATATGCGGTATCTTTCAAATTGCTGGATTTATAGTGATAAGTGGAGCTTTTGATCTTTTGTCTCACGGTTAGAATAAGTAGTCCCCCAGTGGACTTTAAAAGCTGACTTGAATCCTCCTGCTCTCACTAAAAGGCTCTCCTCCAGACCCTATCATTGAAAACCTGAAAGAAGCCACAGAACACAGTTTTCTTAGCATTTGTCGACACTCCCTAATTTTTTTTACAGAAAAGAAATTTTAAAGCAAAAACCCCCCCAGAAAAACAAAAAGTCTTTGACTCTTGAGAAATCAAGTGTACGATCCAGTGACTATGAGGTGTGGTTAGAAAATAATGCGTGAGCTAAACTGTAAGGGCAGGGACTAGATCCAGATGTATCAACAAAGGCTGTAGTTCCAAAATATAATGCTGAGTAAAAGAAGCGGCAAAAATATTGTCATTTATGTAAATATAAGGCAAAAAACAATATTATATTTTTTATGGAAAATTTTACTATGAAAACGTGCAGAATAAGACTGGAAGTACATGCACCAAGTTCATAATATTTGGACAAAGTAGGGTCCAGATGAAGACAGAAATCTAGAAAAGCTTTTGCAACATTTTATAATATTCTAAATTAAAAAGGGGCATACATTACACATGATCTATATGTGTGTTCAGATATATACTATATAGAATTATATATAGTAATTATACAGTACATTTCAGATAGCTGGATAGATAGATATGACTAAGGTTATAGTCTCTCCAACTAGACTTGCTGAGTTCGGATCTCTCTTCCTCTAGCTGTGTGGTTTTGGACAAGTTACCTAACTGCTCTGAGTTTCTATTTCCTCATTTTAAAATTATGATATTAGTACTAACCTCATAGGCTTACTGTGATGATTAAATTAATTTATATATTTAAATGTTTAGAACCATGACTGGAATATAGCAATCCATAGATATTAAATAAAATCATCATTTTAGAAACTGAAGAAAGAGCACTGGAGGAAAATACGGCAAATTTGAAGAGTGATTAATCCTGGTTTATGAAATATGACTGTACGCTAGCTTGAAGTATTCACAAATATTCATTGCCCTTCTCTGGGAGAGGATTAGACCTCTCCATCTCGTTGACATCTGTCTTCACCTTGCAACTTGCTTTGGTCAATGAAATGTGAGGGAAATTAACATATGTCTTCTGAGCAGAATCTTGAAAAACCAGTATGTGATTCATATTTTTCCTTTTCCCGTCTGTCTGTGATCATGGAAACATGTGGAGATGGAGCCTCCATCAGCCTGGAACCCGAAGTCACCCCCTTGCAGATCTACAATAGGCATGTAGCATGAGCAAGAAATAAGACTTCTGTGTTTAAGCCACTGAGACTTTTGTTTTGTTTGCTATTGGAACATAACCTAGCTTGTCCTGATGCATGCAAAGGCATTGAGACTGCACTTTTATGAATGCTTAAATTATAATAAATTTCCAAGACTAGTGTGTTGTTTCTAAACAAATATAACTCTCATGCATTTTTTCCCGAAAACCTGGTTAAATATCAGGCCATGGTCAGACTTGAGGTAGGCACTTTGGATACAAAGAAATACATTCCAATCTCTGTTCTCAATGTGTGGATAATGCAGGGGGAGGAGTAGTTACGCCTACAAATATGTAAGGGCATTTTTTTCTAATGGTCTCTGATATTTTCCTGAGATTCAACAGTACAGACAATGGTGATGGGTGAAGAGGACAGACTATCTAACAAGTTTTCCTGATAGGTGGTCCCCAAGCTGGCTCTGCAAACCTGAGCCCATTATGAGCCCCCAAACAAGAGCATTTGTAAAGGGGAAGCCAGAAGATTGGGGAGAAGAGATTGGTTTTCCTTGAAGAGAATTGTTAGCAATCACGCCCCTTCCTTTCCCTTCAAAGCCCCTCCCCCACCCGCTCTAGGCAAGTGAAGGCTGCACTCTAAGATCCGCTTAAAGAGCTTGACTGGAACCCCTGAAGTCCGAAGGGAAGGCATCAGTGCTTGACTCTTGTCAGAAAACCTCTGTGAGAAGCTGGCCGAAGTGCTTTGGGTTGCAAAGTAAAGAGAGAAGACCTAATGGGAGCAGTCTGTAATTCCAGAATTGAGAAAGACAAAGGGATTGGGATTTTCATGTGGGAGAAATCCATTTAGTGGGAGGTAGCAACCCTATGGTCATCTTAAAAGACTCCAGTGGCCTTGCCAGGGTGAGGTGACTCTGAGAGTTCCTGCAAAGGAATGGTGCAGAGGGAGGTGCCCTCCAAAGTAGGCCATCCCCAAAGAATAGACTAGAGCATCTCAAGAGGTCAGAATATGCCACCCCAAAATATGCCACTCTGGTGTAAAGATTATTTTAACCTGAAGACATTTGAGAGTCAACAGATGCCAAAAAAAAAAAGAATTTTTAAAAAGTCTTCTCAGGGGCCAGCCTGGTGCATAGTAGTTAAGTTCACGCTCCACTTCAAGGGCCCAGGGTTTGCGGGTTTGGATCCTGGGCGAGGATCTATGTATCACTCATGAAGCCATGCTGTGGCAGCATCCCACATACAAAATAGAAGAAGATTGGCACAGATGTTAGCTCAGCAACAATTTTCCTCAAGCAAAAAGAAGAAGATTGGCAACAGATGTTAGCTCAGGGCCAATCTTCCTCACCAAAAAAACCCCAAAAAACAAAAAAAGCTTTCTCAGAGCTTCCATTATCTGACTAAAAGCAGCAACTTCTGGGAAATAGGGCTGCCATAATTCCTCTTTGGTTCATATCTGCTCCCAGAAGAGAGAATATAAATAAAACCTATTGCAAATCCCTTCTCCTGGGGAGCTTTATGGCCCTGAAGGAGTTGGGAAGACCACTCAGAGCTGTATAAAAAAACATTATCACAAACTTTCTTATTTCCTGTTTGTTCTCGTGAAAACCCATTTATCTTTCCAAACACTCATTGTTTCCTCATAAGTGCCCTTTTTCCTCCTCCCCATCATCTACTAAGTTAGATACATAAACCCCAATTTCTAACCACCCCTTGGAGTTACTCATCCCTGAGTTTCTCCTCCGTGCCTTTGCGCTGCATGGGTAAACGCTGCTTCTTTTCTCCTGTTAATCTGTCTCTTGTCAGTTTAATCTGTAGGGCCCCTGCCACTGAATTTAGGAGGGCAGAGGAAAACTTTTTTTCCTCTCCTACACACGCCAAAGATTAAAGAGGCAGAATGTGGACATCTGTCATGGGTCTGCAAAGCCTAGGTTGGCATTTCTTTTTCTTTGAAGAAATTGTTCACATAAAGTGAAGAATCCTAAGTGTGCAGCCAGATGACTATTTATATGCCTCTACATGTGCATAACCGCATAACCACCAGCCAGATCTTTTGAGTAAACACCCACTATCCTGACCTTTTTCATTTTAAATGGTTAACTCTTCTTGAACTTTATGTAAATGGAGTTCTACAGTAGGAAATCTTTTGTGTCTGGTCTTCTTTCCCTCAATATTGCGTCTGTGAGTGTCATCCAGGATGTTGTGTACCAGTAGCACTTTTTATTGGTGTATAGACATCCATTGTGTGAAATGTATCACCATTTGTTTATCCATTCCACTGCTGATGGATGAGTTGTTTCCAGGCTGTGACGATTAGGAAGAAAACCACTATGAACATATTTGTATGCATGTTTCTCTCAGGTATCTACTAGGAGTAGAATTGCTGGGTCATAGAAGACTACATTTGACATCGTTAGATCCCGCCAAACAGTTTTCTTAAGTGGTGTAAATATTTACACTGCAATCAGCAGTGTAGGAGAGTTCCAGCTGCTCTGCTTCCTGAACTTGAAAATTTTCTATTTAGTAGTCTTTTAAATTTGAGCCATTGTGTAGTAATATCTCATTGCATTTTCCCAATAAGTAATGATGTTGAACACTCCTTCTTACGCTTATTGACCATTTCTTTGCCTGTGTATATGTGTGTGTGTGTACTGTTTCTTCTAACCATTTGACCATTTTTATGGGGTTGTTTGCCCTGAGTCAGATATATATTACCACAACATTTTCCCCAGTGTATGGCTTGGCTTTTCATTCTCTGAATGATATCTTTTGATGAACAGAAATTCTTAATTTTAAAGAAGGCTATTTAACAATCATGGTTAATCATTTTTGTGTATAGTTTAGAAAACCTTTGCTTATCCCAAGGCCACAAAAATGGTTTCCTGTGTTTTCTTCTAGGCTACATTGTTTTATATTTCTCACTGAGGTGTCAGATCCATAACAAATTGATCTTTGGGTGGGGTATGAGGAGACATCAAAATAAATTTTTCCCTCGTAGATAACCGATCGATCCAGCACCGTTTATGAAAAGACCATTCTACCACACTGAGTTATAGTAGTGCCTTTGTCAAAAATGAGGTCTGCTCTGAGCTGCTCTATTTCATTGTTCTATTTGTCCATCCTTGTCTAATACCATATTGTCTGATTTAACTTAGCTTTCTAGTAAGTTTTGATATTTGATAATATAAATCCTAATTTTCTTCTTCTTCAAAATTATCTTGGCTACTTTAGATCCCTGGTATTTCCCAATAAATTTTTAAATAGCTTTAGATAAGGCTTTCAGTTACTTGAAAACGAGACACTCAGAGCCTGAATGTGACCAGAAAAAGTCTGGAATCTCCTCAAACTAACGTCCAGGTGTGAAAAAAAGATGAAAGAAAGAGAATTTGAAAGTTACTGGATAAAGCAAGTAGCTACTTTTTGCTTGTACTCCACCAAATCTAGCTTTCAGTAACCAAATTGCAATAATATAATAAATCCTGTAGGAAAATTATATATAATTACCTATCTATTTGAAGAGGAGGAAGATAATATTACAACTGTGAGTACTGATGAGGGTAAAATTTAACTGTATCTTGAGGTGTAAATAAGCATTCAACAGGAAAAAAAAAACAACTAAACTGTAAGAGAAATTTATTACATGGCATAGCATACAAAGGAACTGAAGAAAAGCAAGGGTGATGTAATCAGTGATGGCTTAACAAAAGCTAGAAACATCTCCATCACGTGGCTGTTACATTGACGCTCAAGATGAAGACAAAGGTCACAGTGGGCTCCAGCCTTCCACACTCTCTCATCATACTTCTCCTTCTAAAACTGTACTTTCTAACAGATTGGCACAACATGCATTTCTAAGAAATGCTGAAAATCTTAGAGGAAGCCAGTTGCGCTCTGCATAATCCAAGAATACAGAATATAAAAGCTTATTTTAGAAAAAAAATTTTGATTTAACATTTATTTTTAAAACTTTCTGTGTTCCAAGTATGCTTTTAAATGTTTGGGATACAAAGATGAACAAAACAGGCAAAATCTCTAGCCCTGGGGAGGTTCCATTCTAATGAGGAAAACAGACAGTGAACAAGTTGAGGAAACAATATGTGATACAGGGTTAGGTTGTGACAAGGGCTGTGAGGAAAAAATAAAGCCTAAAGATAGAGGGACACAATGAGTGTGTGGCAGGGGAGTGTCATAGTCGGAGAGAAGGCTCAGAAGTGACAGAAATGACAAAAGATCAACATCAATATCTGGGGGAAGAGAGAAGAGCCAGTCAGAGGCCCGAAGGCAGCAAGAGCTAAGAGAGTTCGATGAATAGCGAGAAAAGAAGGCAAAAGTGATGGAGCGATTGAAGGAAAAGGGTAAGCGCTAAACCCAAAAGATAACCAGGCACTAGATTACCCAGGGCCCAGAAGATGCATATGAAGACCTTGGATTTGTTCTTTGTGTGATGGAAATCCGTTATAAAATTTGAGTGGAAAATAATGTGATCTGATAAATGTTTTAGAAAAAATTGATGTGGCCCCTGTTTGGAAAACAGCCTGGGACTGAGGTGCTAAAGAAATAGCAATGCAAGAAGGAGACCAGTCAGAAGTTATTGCATTAATTTAGGAGAGAGATAACGGAAGTGTGGGCTGGCTGGGGGTGGGGGTCGTGGGGGGCATCGGGGAGGGGTAGCTGCAAAAGAGATGTGGACTCCATTTAGGATGTCTTGTGAAGATAAAGCTGATAGGCTTCTCCAACAGACTGGAAGTGTGAGAAATAGTGATGCAGGGTCGGTGAGCCGAGGAGTCAAAAGAAAGATTTCTTAGACTCTTAAGATCTGGCAGTAGTGATCTTTTATTTAGAGAATAGAATAGCATGGGGACAGGACCCATGGGCAATCAGAGCTTCTGCTGCCCCAAGTTGAGGGTTAGAGCTAAATTTAAGGCATAGGTATGTGAGTTATCTCTTTACAAGACAAAGAATATGTAAAAAAGTTAAAACGGTATCAGTGCCCGTAGGGTCTGGCCATTTGGTGGTCCCACAACTTTTAGATAAGAATCAAACCGGATAGAGTAAATGGCAGAAGTCACCGCTTGAATATTATCCTCAGCTAAAGACAAAGGAGGATTTGGGGGGGTGAGGGGGGTGGTCAGTTACATGAGGTTGCCAGACAGTAAACAACTTAAGTTCTGGCCTCTGGCATTGATTAAGAGTTTCTAGAGATAAGGCCATCCCCCTTCTTCCTGGCACAGAGAGGGAGGCATCTTCACAGGTAGAGGTTTCCCTTAGAAATGTAAATGTTTCCCAACAAAGGGACAAGCAAATTCCACTCCTCGGAGCCTGCTTCTCATCTGTAGTTTTAAAAGTAATCAGCCTAAAAATCCTCATCATAAACCGTTTTAAAATTAAGCAGCCTAAAAATCCTCATCAATAGGGAATCCAGGTTGACTCCTAAATTTGGGGCCTGAGCTACTAGCAACTAGGGGATCAGACATGATATTTCTACCAAGATTGGAAGTGAGAGGAAGCATCAGATTTGGGACAAAGAGGAGCCAAGATTTCTGTTTGGATTTAAATTCCAAATGTCTATTAGACATCCCAGCCCTCAGAGGTGCTCATTTGGCAGTTAGATGTCTGAATCTAGAGTCTGAGCAGAGGTCATGGCTGGATGTGTTAATTTGGAAATAATCAGCATTTTGGTAATATTTCAAGCTATGACACTGGATGAAGTTATCTAGAGAGAATGTGGACTTGAGAAAACTGTCAGTATTCAAGAAAGCAAGGCTATCTGGAGTGGTTCAGGATAAATGAAGTTTCGTATAGAAGACAAACAGGAGTCCACATGGCCATGTGGTACCAAAGAGAAGGCTCGAATCCATCCATAGACGTTGTCTCTGTTGTTCACGCTGGACACAGGAGGCAGTTAAGGGTGAAGATTAAGCTCTCAGGATGTGAAGTCAGGCAGGACTGAATTCTAATAAGTTGCTAAATTCAGGAAAATGATATTATGAAAATGTACATCCTTTCCAGGTCTGTTTCCCCACCAGCAAAATGGGCATCTCATCGTTCCTAGCTCATAGAGTGTTACAGAATTTCATTCAATAAATGAAATAAGGAATGTAAAGTGCTTTAGCACAAGGATTGGCCCTTAGTAAGAGCTCAATCAATGTGTGTTTGGTTATGACATGATGATGACTCTGCTACATTTCCTTAACGTTTCCCTCGTGTGTGTTCAACTTTTAAACTTGTTTCGGTAAATGAGAGCAATTAAAGATCTTAATAGGGAAATAGGGTAGGGAAAGGAAATTCACATTAGCTTAAATATATTTTATAGACAGCAGAGAATAAAACTAAATTAGGACATGAGGACTATAAACTTTAATCACAGGGAGAAAGATGTTGTGAGGATGGCATAACTTCATGTCAGACAAGTCTTCAGCTGATTCCTTCATTAAAGCAGTGGTAAGAACTATTTTGAAACAATGTTTTTGTGGCAACTTTACCTGTGAAGTTTTTAAAGATTTGCACTCAGCAAATTTAGCATCATTTAGTTTCTCTCTCCCCCACAGCAATTACAAAATTCTGGAGGGAGGACAAAATGGAGTACTTTCCAGGAATGAGAAGAAAGGAAGATAATGCTTTTGGCCATACTCGACATAATCATTTTTGTATACACACTTTCAGAAGAGGTCCCATGCTGTGGACTAAAGTTGAAATGAAATACAATAATTATCTCTGGTATTTATTTAATACCCATAAGCATATTTTACAACAATATACATTAGCGTATGCCTGCCAGATACATGATAATATGTGAGTATATCTTAAGAGAATCCTAATGTGACTGACACAAAGCAACCAAATTGTTCACAATAATTTCAGGTACAAAACGGAAAAGAAGGGGACTCTTTCTTTCTACTTAAAAATTATATATTTTAAGATAGCGTTATGATGCTGAGAGCAAATGCAAGTTAGGGTGACATATGAGATGCTTTGGACCCCAATTATCTACCCAGCTTTTCCCCACTTCTGCCCCTCCTGAGCAGAGGAAAGCTGAAGTTTTTACCTCCTGGCGAGGAGGTCAGAAAGGACCTGGGCAGAGGGCAAGGCTAGCGAGAAAGTGGCAGACAACCCTTCTCTGGAAGGAGGGAGTCGGAGGAGGCGTCCCCATGCTCCCCAATTCTCAAGTCCAGACACCTCATATCCCCCTGACACTAAGGGTGCCAAGTAATGGGGAAATGTCTGGAATTTCTGCTGCTCATTGGAAGCGCCAGCCCATTTTGGTCAAGATGATTTATCTTTATCTTTGTGGCCAATGTCGGCATTTTGTAACACTTAGGTCTCATGGGAAGACGTGTGTATGATGTCACCTTCTCTGATTTAAGGAGAGAATAGATACAAACAGCCCTGCCTGTGCTTTGAAGGGCTCCCCTGAGGAACCAGCCCACTCTGGGGAGGGTATTGCCTGCAGGGTGTGAGGGATTTCAGAGACTTTGAATGCCCTGTGCCTCCCAAACTGCCAGCGGCTGCCTGGTTGGCCAAAATAGCCTTGAATTCACTTGGTATGAGTTATCTACACGACTGGGTAACTGCAAGCAAAACCATGATGGACTGTGACTGAAGACAGGGACATATTTTCCAGGGCGTCACTGTATACAGAGTTTCCTCCCGCAAACCCGTCTTCCCAGGAGGACGGCCTGAGTAGCTGGAGGCGGCATGAACTCTGATCCCTTGGGTCACACACTATGGACAATGAGAGGCGGAGCTGGAGCTAGTCTGTAAGAATATTCTCCACAAGGCAGCACAGTCTTGGATCTTTCAGGTGCAAAATTCTCTTCTTCCTTGTAGTTTATTTTTGGTGAGAGGAGCACACAAATCATGTTAAATTTAGGAACACAAGTTACATTTTAATAACCTTATCTGCTTCTAGGAGAAAGGTGGACTATATATATACATTTGCAAAGATCTTCCCATAAACTGGATGCAGGCTTACGAGGTCAGCTTTAGTCCAGATCTTTTGCTGTTAAGCTTTTAATAGCTATAGCATATTCTCTGAATATAATCCACTCAAGGTAATAATTGATCAACATTATCAAAAAAGCTATGAATAATAAAACAATAGGTATTATATTTAATTATAACATGATATATATCACATAGCATATAATATATAATCATAAATTTTAAATAACATGAAAAAATGAATGTTGTAGGGCAAAATATATGTTTTATGTATACATGTATATGTATAGTGTAAATGCATATAAAAAAGAAGAAAAGGAAATAGATTAAAATTATAACAGTGCCAGTGGTTTTGTGGTGTTTAATTTCTTCCATATTCCAGTAACTTGAAATATAACTTAAATAAATTGTAAAATAACCTCTCTTGTTTAGAAACAGCGTAGAGGAGAGTAAAACCTGCAGAGTGGGTAGGATTTCATCAAAGATGACTTGTATTTCAGAGTCCAGGGATCCACTCAGAGAATGAAGAGCTCACATTAAAAGATGAAATAAGCTTGACTCTCACAGAACATGAGTTTCAGTGCCCTCTTTGCCATGGATTGAGGGTCATGGTCACAGGAAAGCAATGGTCAGCTTTGGAAGCAATATTTCAGGTAACATACCAAAGTCAACATTTCTAAGACTTTTTCCAAGCAGGTCTTTTTTTTTTTTTTTTTTGGTCAAAATAGAACGAAATCTAGCCTCCGAATAGAAATATTCCATAAAAAACACGATGTTGCTTAAGTTAAAATTTAAGGTTAGCTGCTGTTGCAGCTGGAGTGAAGAGATAGTGAAAGGATTTTGCCTTTGGGCCTGCCCCGCCCTTCCGCAGAGCGTGGAGCACGATCTTAACCTCATTGCTGTCAGGCTGTTACCAAATCAGTGGGATCTTTGGCCACGAGAGGGCGCCCTGGCCCAGAGAGACAAAATCTCGAAATGCCAAATAAGGGCACTGGAGAGGTAAAATACAATCTCGACCTAAATTGCTCTGCTTTCTGCCGTTTCAGCATTCCATGGAGAGCATATTAGACGTAACTCCGGGGATGTTAAATGCCCACGTGTCCAAAAAAAAAAAACGTTACAAGCTTTAAGCCAGCGGCTTGGAGCAGCCTCAAACACCAGTGCAGATGTTGCCTCCTCGGAAGCTGGCTGCCTCACACCTGAAGGCCCCTCTGAGCAAGCTTCAGTCTAGTGGCCACAAATCCCTCCTAATGGGATCCAAGTGAGAGAGGCGCTGCAAAATGTAAGACGCACTCCGCAAGAACGCTGCAGGTAAAGGTCAGATGCGTAAGAAACATTTGCCCAGCCGGGGCAAAGCTGATGCTAATTTGCCTCAGGAACTTAATAAATGGCAACCGTGTGCTGATGTTGGCTACGTATATCAGAGACGTCGTATATTACGACACTTAATACGAGGTCTGCCGGGAAGAATGGGAAAGTGGGGGTGGGTGGATGTTGGGCACAGTTTAGGGCCATGGTTATAAAAGCCTAAGTGTAGGATTTGCTATGGAACATTCTGTTAGCAAAAAAGACACCTATTTCTCAGTTATGATTTTAGTGATTTTGTCTTTTTTTTTTGAGCTGCAAATTCCTCAGCTGTGTAATTTTGAGAAAAATCAATTAACCCCTTAGAATCTCAGTTTTATCACAAATATTTAATCTTCACTCCCAAGACTGCGTCTCAGGGGAACACCTAAATCTTGGGCACAGAGCATTTGACAGTTGTTTTTTCCTTTCCTGCACACTTCCCACTTCAAAGAGAGAATTTATGTAGGCTTCGTCCTCATAGCTCCCTGGTTTGAAATCTACCTGCCTTCGAGTAAATTGCTAGTTCTTTCTGCCCCTATCTGATTTCTTTTAATTATTTTCAACTTAATCTATTTCTTCAAATTACCTTCCATACACTAAATCTTTCTAATAAGCCCTGTGAATGTTCTGTACCGTTGTAAGAAAAAAATAAAATGATGTTTGTCCTTAACAGAGGATTGCCATACCTGTCTAGCATTAAAAAGAAAAAGTGTGACACTTTAAAAATAATAAGCATTCCTTCCCCACCTATACCTACAGACCTGTTACGGTGAGGCCCCCACTACTGCTTCTGTTGCATTTGTCTGTGGAAGTTTCTGGGGGAACCACAAACAGGGTCTCCAGCAGGACCAACCGCTGCTGCTCTGTTTCGCTGACCTGAAGGGCTGGTTCCTGCCACTCCCACCCCACGATCCAGCTGCCTCCTGCTTGCAGCTGCCACTGATCTGAGAATGACCTCTGCCAGGCACCTCTCTCACATACCATGACAGCCAGCTTCCAGGACATGCTGAGTCTTATCATGAAGGATTCTTGGTCCTCCTGGTCCTCAGTGTTCCAGAGTAACCCTGTCTTATCTGAACACTCATGTGTTGAAGCCACAGTAAGTTTCATACACAAATGGGAAGGAGTGTGTTACGTTGTAAGTTTCATACACAAGCGAGAAGGAGTGTGTTATGTTGTGTAGTGGACCCTGTTCATGCTCTCCCCCGATCCCTGCCAATCCACATTACCAGGTGTATCTATGCATCCTTTAGTTTCTGTGATTTGTTCCAAATGCCCTGCACCTGTGGCCTTCTGCAGACAGCTGGCTGTGAGTCAGTTCAACTCCACACAGGGAGAGCCACACATGACTCAGTTGCTTAGGTCTGTCTGGGGCTGCCCGTGACCAATGACTGACTATACAAGAATCCGAAAGCCTGGCTCCCTCATCTCAAAGTCAGGCAAATTCTCACCTAATCTATGGTCTAGAGCTCCCCAAGAGATCAGGCTAAGACTGCGGAGTTGTCTAAAATTGTGCCCATCTCTGTCCTGTATTCCCTTCTCTTTCACTTGCTTCCTCTAGCCCTTAATAAATCCCTTGCTCGTGAAGCTGTATTTCAGGGTCTGCTTCTGGAAAGCCTACATAAGATATTTGGTACCAAGAGTACAGTGATGGTTTTCGAAGCCAGACTCTATGGATGGGGTTCTAGAGTTATGTCACCAGCCAAATGGCAGTAAGGATCCTATCACAGGTGATATGTGGAGCCCCTGGCATTGTAATTGCTAAGCTTTCATGCGTGGTGAATTAGGATGATGTTGTGGGTTAAATTGTGTCCCCCAAAGAGACATTGAAGTCCTGACCCCAGTACCTGTGAATGTGGCCTTATTTGGAAATAGGATCTTTATGAAGATCAAGCTAAGATGAGGTTATTAGGGTTGGTTCTAATCCACTATAATTTGTGTCCTTATAAGAAGGGGAAATTTGGACACAGAGACAGACACATACACATAACACACAGGGGGAAGATAATGTGAAGACACAGGGAGAACGCCATCTACAGGCCAACAAATGCCTGAAGCTACAGGAGAGGATGGAACAGATTCTCCCTCACAGCCCTCAGGAACAGCCCCCTTACTTGAAGATTGTAACCAAGTGTTTAAAAGTCAGCATAGAAGCCTAACAAGAGATTTGTTTTACAGCTTATATCCTTGATTAGACCTTCAGCAAACAAGTTTATCAGACCTTACAGTTCCATCTGTGAGAGAAAGAAAGGAGTGATTCGACTTCTCCGTGCCCAAGATTTGTGACCAGAGGCAGGCTACTTAATGGATTTGAGCTGTGATTTTCTTATCTGACAAAAAGTGGTTAATGACACTTCCCTTAATGTATGCAATGCAAAACTACTTCACAAAGAGGCTGCTTGACAATTATAATCCATTAGATCCTTTCTAGCTCCAAATGTCCCTGATTCTAATAATGGATAAGAGGTCTACCTCCCAGTAAAGAGCCTGCTGAAAGGTAGCCGGGCAAGGAATATGGAGGGAAGGGTTCTCTTTTCTCCTTTTTCTTTTCATCCATTGAGAAGGAGATGAAGTCAACAGCTGTTGAAACAAACAAGCTCACTTAGGGAGTTGAATAATATCAAACTATTGCTCAAATGAAAAGAGCAGCTGGCTTCTTACCAAGCGTCATTGTCAGACACACCCTCACATTTGGGATCATTAGAAATTTACATGGGGTGAATAGCAATGGAAAACTATATTTACTTTTCCGTAAATCATCAGAAAAATGCTAGCGTGCTCTCAGTGAGATATGAGAAAAAAGGAAAACACACACACAAGCAGATGTGTATTTTTCATGTGAATGTGAGGGAAACTGCTGGAAGTAAATTTAAGCTTTCCTGAGACAAAGAAGTGGCAGGCATTCAAAGAAAGATAGATGCTTGGAGGAAAATGGGGAAATGTAGCAGAGAGAAATGGGATCAATTTAAAGGCATAAATTAGTTCAAATGTCTTAGATAGAACTAATTATTCCCAGGCATGTGAAGAAGTACCATCTCAGGATGTTAGCATTTCAGACCCAGGAGGATCTAAGCACACATCTCCAAATTTTACTAAGTTTACTTCTGTTTGATTGTAAATATTCAGTACAGAATATTTGTAAAATGCAAATAATAGGAAAAAATCCATTATTTCATAATCTAGTAAAAATTAACTCATAGTACAGTGTAATGCCTTTTAGGATATTTCCTAAATATTTTAATATAGAGGATATCAAGTTGCATGTAAAGTTTTAAATCCTGCCTTTGTTATTTGATAATATCTCATATTTTTCAATGTCATTCAAAAACACTTCATAAACTTTTTTTTTTTTTTTTTGGTGAGGAAGATTGGCCCTGAGCTAACATTGGTACCCATCTTCCTCTAAATTGTATGTAGAATGCCACCACAGCATGACTTGATGAGTGGTGTGTTGGTCTGTGCCCAGGATCTGAATCTGTGAACCCCAGGCCGCTGAACAGGAGTGTGTGAACTTAACCATGACACCACTGGGTGGCCAGCCCCTAAACTTTTTTAATGATTGTACAATATTTCCCTGTTTGAATGTTCACAATTATTAACAATTTCCTAGTAATGGAAATTTTACTTTATTTTTAAATGTCTTAAGTATAAAGTTATGAGGTAATCAAAATTTAATTTACTTTTTATATTTTTATTTTATTTTTATTGTTTTGAGGAAGATTAGCCCTGAGCTGACATTGGCTGCCAATCCTCCTCTTGTTGCTGAGGAAGATTGGCCCTGAGCCAACATCCATGCCCATCTTCCTCTACTTCATTTGTGGGACACCTGCCATAGCATGGCTTGATAAGTGGTGCCTAGGACCAAGCCTGGGATCCAAACTGGTGAACCCCAGGCTGCCGAAGCAGAGCGCACAAACCCAACTGCTATGCCACTGGGCCAGCCCTTTATTTATTTTTTTTTAAAGATTGGCACCTTAGCTAACTAACATTTGTTGCCAATCTTCTTTTTCCTTCTTCTTCTTCTCCCCAAAGCCCCTGAGTACATAGTTGTATATTTTAGTTGTAGGTCCTTCTGGTTGTGCCATGTGGGATGCTGCCTCAGCATGGCCTGATGAGTGGTGCCGTGTCCATGCCCAGGATCCAAACCAGCAAAACCCTGTGCTGCTGAAACTGAGCGTGCGAACTTAACCACTCGGCCCTGGGGCTGGCCCCTAACTTTCTACATTATAAAATTAATGCATGTTATTGTAGAAAATTTGCAGAATAAACAAAATTTTAGCAAATTCAAAACAAATCTATCTCTATTTATTTCCTTCCTAAGGTAATCACTTATAACATTTTAGTTATTTTTTCCAAATCTATCTTTCCTATGCTCCGTTGCTTCTGTTCTCCCGGATACAAGTGTATCTTAAATTCAATAAATTCCTATAATTATATTTCAGGTTCTGTGGAAAACCTGTAAAGGAGACAATTTCTGGTGTTGCATTACAAATTTACATATATAACAGATTTCTGGTGTTCATTCCAAATTTAGATATAAAACAGGTTGCCAACTTCCTTCACCGTTAGGCTGGTCTCACATTACTACTCAGTGTGCAGCCCTCATTTCTTGGACCTCAGTAACCTCTGAGTAGAAATGGGATCATTGTAATAAATCCGCTTTTATCGATTTAGGTTCCCAGTCTTTGCCAGTCATGTCCTCCTCTAATCTTACCCACATATTTCTGAGGGATCCCCACAGAGTATCGGGCTGTTGTTGGTTTAAGATTAATGTGCAGTCTCTGTCATGAAGGGCTCTGCTCATATTCTGGTCACAAAAGTTGTTCTCTTATTCTATTGTAAAGCTCTTTGTTTATAAGTTGTCTCAGTTCACATTCTCCTCAAGAATGTCTCAAGATGAGGGATCAGGTGGAAGTGCTTTATTAAGAAAGTGGTGTCAGAAGAAAATATGGAAGGAGTGGGGGAGGCAGGGTAGGGAAGAGAAGACAAGTAAGGTTGTGATTATGGACAAAGTCCAGTTTCAGCCCATCCAACTGGAGGCCGGGGGCCGGACTTTCACAGCCTTGATCCTGGATGCCGGTCAGTGCCGAGCTGCTGCTCGGAGGGTCATAATATCCCTAGAAGAACCCCAACCCCCCACCCCCAGTTCTCTGCAGAGGTCTCCAAGGAGAGTCTCAGCTGCAGGCCTTCAGGGACAAAGCACAGAGCAGCTGTCAGAGGGTCCACAGAAAGGGCAAAGGATCCAGGACAGCGACTGGACCATCAACAGTGTTCACTGTTGCTGTGGACTGAACATCTGTGGTCCCCCCAAACTCCTATGTTGAGGCCTCATCCCCAGTGTGATGGTATTAGGAGGTGGGGCCTTGGGGGAGGGAATTTGGTCATGAGGGTGGAGCTCTCATGAATGGGATTAGTGCTCTTGTAAGAAGAGACGGGAGAGAGATCTCTCTCTCCATCATATGAGAATACAGCAAGATAGTCATCCATGAACCAGGAAGCAGGCCCTCACCACACACTGAATCCGCCAGCACCCTCATCTTGGACTTCCAGCCTCCAGAATTGTGAGAAATAAACTCCTGTTGTTTAAGCCCCCCAGGCTGCATTATCTTCATACAGCAGTTTGAACTGTTTAAGACAACTATACGTGTCAAAGTCCTCAATAAACTGTAGATCTGGGCACCGTGACTTTCTCTCTTGCATATCTAGCAGAGGACTCCATTATTAATGGTAATGTATGTTGAATTTAATCCTATTAGAAGCTTTCATAAAATCAATTTATTCTTAACCATTTGACAGTCAAACTAGTTTTGATTTGAAATCCAAAACAGTTCAATATGTCTAAAATCGGGTCTTTTTGTAGATCACTTTAGACATAGAGAAAGTATAGTGTTAGAAATTATAAAACACATAGTTATCACCGAGGTTAATGCATGAAATCTAATGTTATAAAGGCAATAGTCAGTGTTAAATTTCGTTGAAAAAATGACTTCTTAGAAAAGTTAGTTGTCAGCCAGCTGAACAATGAAAGTAATTCTACAAATTGTTGGGATTGGGAATGACAGTGAGCTAGCAATCCTCTCCTTCACATTCTAACACGTTGAAAACAAACGTGAATCTCCATGTGATGATTTGGAGTATTTATAGCATCAACAGAGGTCTAAAAATTCCCGTAGGATAGGCTTCTCTGCTACAGCTTAATTGCAAACACTTCTGGAAACTGAGGTCAACATGGAACATGAGAATGAAGAGGGGTGATCATAGGAGGCAGAGTTGACATGACTTACCCATCAAAATTCAGGCAGAAGAGCTATGGAATATTGGAGTTTCACCCACAATTCGGGGGGAAGTATAATATGGGACCAGAAGTCTAAGGGCATGCTGTGTCTGGGTCCAGACAGAGTAAAGGGAGAGAAACTAGACTTAAAAACCTGGGAGAAGCCTATTTTCTTTTCGGGGGCCAGGTTAACTTTTCCACTGATCATGTGACCCAGTGTTTTTCAGGCATACAAACAAAAGCTTCACAAAACAGGTGACTATTCTGTGTGGAGACAGAATGTGGCTAGAATAGTTCTCTTCACATTCCTTGACCTGAAAGAGAAGCAAAAATCCACTTGTCTATAAGCTAAAGCAGAAATATTCGAAGAAAGGTAATAATAGGTTTCCACTCCCTGCCCCCATTTTTCATCTTGGTTTTTGTTGGTAGTTGACCAGGGGTGTTCAAATTCCATCAAGAAATCTAATGCCAGATCAGATATTCATTAAACCACAGAAAACATAATTTACCTGTGGCTGTTTTACTATCTGTTATAGATCATACGTTACCAAAATAAATTCAGTGCCGTACAATGGCTGTTTATATGAGGCTCCTCAATTAATCTCATGATGTCCCTTTGATATTTAGAATAACTATAAAACACTCTCCCTGATGTGGGGTATTAGTTTGTCATCAACACTGAAAAGAAGTTTTTAAAGGATCAAATTTTATGCACTGTCTTTATAATTAATGCACAAAAGATTTTAGATGCACCATGCCCATTAAGCACTATTTTTCCTAATATGTACTTTCTGTGTGCTGGCTTTTTTTCTTCCTCTCCTTAGGCAACATCAGCCAAAGAAGCCAATTAGATAAACCTATAAATTTGGGAAGAATATCTTTGTGATATTTGTTTGGACAAGATAGTTTAGGGCAGGGTGAAGTTGAATATTTACCAAAGATAGGCAAGTTGGGAGATTCATGAAATGCTGTGGAGTGTGATCTAATGATCTCTTATCTTACCATTGTAGGGAACAAGGCATACTAAATGGAACCAGCTTCCTCTTCGCTCCAGCAGGAAGGGACCTGGTTCACCTGAGCCTCTGTTCAGGTTTCAACAGAGAGCACTGATGTGGGGATTTCTCCCTCAGGGGTAGGCAAGGGATCAAAGGAGAAAGAAGAGTGTCATTGCCTAGGGATGAGCACTGACAAAAAAGTGACTTATCCAGGGACTAACTTGGCTTTCAAAGATCTGAGGGCACATCTGGGAGAATGGCCACACGGGTCTCATATAAGGTGCTGAGCTTTCTCATCCCCAAAGAGTGAAGAAGCCAAATGTGTAAGTGGAGGATTTTGTGCATTTTCAGTAAATTGAGTGTTTGGACAACAAAGAGGCAAGAAGCTTCACCCAGCTGCCTTGGCAGGGGCCGGACAGAGGAGGCCAACAGGGATAAAGCCCCTTTTTTTACACCATCTGTATTTTTCCAATAATCAGATGGGTCCCAATGAGGTGAAAAAGAAAAGTAGGGCCAGCAGTGAGAGAGAGGGACATCAGGCAGAACAATCAAAAAACATTAACCAGTAAAGCCAAATTGCTAGAGAAAAAGAAGAAAACCCAGAAAAAAAAGAAAATACATAAGGAAACTCAAGTGCAACACCAAAAAAATAATAAAAAGAGAATATGGAACTCCATAGAAATATATTTGAAAACCTAGAGTAAATGAATGAATTCCTAACAAAGTGTCCATTGCCAAATTAAGAAGTAGGAAACTAGGATGGGTTAAACTGAATAGAAGAGATTCAAAAGTTTATTGAAGATATATTATTGGAAAAGGCTCCAAGAAAACTATAAAATACTTCGGAATAAATTAAACGTGAATGGCACAAGATCTATATTTATGATTCTCAACCTTGGCTTTACATTAAAATTACCTTGGAGCACTTTAAAATATCCTGATGTCCTCAAACAAAACAAATCAGAACTTGTAGGTGTGAGCTCCATACATCAGCATTTTTTAAAACTCGTAAGTAATTCCAATGTGGTATTGGGTTCAAGAGTCACTGGTCTACATGAAGAAAATTATGAAATTATATTAAAAGGTATATATCTGAAAGAAACACACAATCTGTGATGAGAAAACTTCATTTCATGTCACTGTTCATTCTCCTTAATTAAGTTTAATGAAATTCCAATCAGAAACTCAACAACTCTTTTTTTCTTTTTTCCTGAGGAAGATAGGTCCTGAGCTAACATCTGTTGCTAATCTTCCTCTTTTTGCTTAAGGAAGATTGTTGCTGAGCTAAAATCTGTGCCAATATTTTTCTATTTCATGTGGGATGCCACCACAGCATGGCTTGATAAACAGTGCTAGGTCCACACCCAGGATCTAAACCCACAAACCCTGAGCGACCAAAGCGGAGCACGTGAACTTAACCACTAAGCCACCAGGTGGGCCCCTCAACAAATCTTTTTAATTGGAGAAGTTAATTTTAAAGTTTCTATAGAAGATGCTTACCATTATTAAAGAATAGCCAAGAAAAATAACATGATGATTTACCAGTTATTAGAAAATATTTTGAATAATTAATTCATCTCTGTAATTAGATGACAGGACAAATAGATCAATGGCACAGAATAGAGAATCCAGACATAGCATCCAATATACATGAGAAGTAATCAATGATCTATGTGGTAGTTCAATTATATGAGAAAATGATGGATTATTTAATAAATAATACAGATACAACTGGATATACATCTGGAAGTAAATAAAAGTGGACCTCCATCTTTTAATGCTTTCCAGTAAACTCAGAATTGTTCATTTTAAATGGACACTAAAGCTATTAATAAATTTATACATAATATATATCTAGACTTTCAAGGAGACTTCATATTAAAAATAGGGATGGGCGGGACCTTCTTAAACAGCACTGCTATTATAGCTTTCCTTCTATATTTTTCTCAAGCAATTGTCTCAGTTCTTCCCCGTCTCCTTTATCCTTCTCAGGCCCAGGAAACTGTACCTCCAACAGCATCCCATTCCATTCTAATCAGAAATTCTTACCATTTCCATCTGCTCTTCTACCAGAGACTTTGGGCACACAGAATAAGGTAAATGGAGCCTAGAGTGATCCTTCACATCTGCATGCAGCACCTCTCATGATACCCTCACCACAACCTGAAGTGTCAGGACGTGGAGGCCACTTTGAGTCTAGAATCTATTAGAAAATTCTAGTTTCATCATGACTAGAAGAAAAAATGGTTACTTTGCCTTTCATTTTTCTCGTTTATAGAAAGACTTTCTCTTTGACTTTTCAATGGAAAGAAAACTATTTGATATCTTAATCTGTTTAATTGGTGTAGAAATTAATTCTGCTAAATTACAAAATCTCTATGGTAAATTGGCTTCAGTATATTGGCTAACCTAGAGAACAGCCTGTGGGACATTGTATTGACCTTGATTACAT
The DNA here is from genome assembly GCF_021613505.1 of Equus quagga. Taxonomy (NCBI): domain Eukaryota; kingdom Metazoa; phylum Chordata; class Mammalia; order Perissodactyla; family Equidae; genus Equus; species Equus quagga. Next base: position 81,875,669 of record NC_060270.1, read on the forward strand.
AGTGCATCAGTACTGGGTCCCCAGGCATGCTTTGAGTCTAATTTTTTCTCACACCTAAACACCTATAAACATTTTAGAATAGTGTAAATATAGAGTCTCAAAATTACTTTATTAAGGATATTTTTTCTTTAACAGACACATCAGGAATTATATAATTGAGTATGTGCCACCTCTTCAAAGTATCTCATGACATTGCCATTTCTGTTACTAATAATAGGTTTGTTGCTCTTTTTCACAAAATTTTCCTTAGAACCTATCAAAGATTCTTTGAATCTCTTCAATGATCCTTTGAGACTACATGCGCAATCTGAAAATAGCCAAAAATCAAATAGAGTAAAGCTTGGGTAGTCATATAGATTAAGGTTGGAGAAAAATATAGTTGTACAGAATATAGTTGGGAAAATTCCCTGAATAATACAATGTGTGCGAGCCCCCATGTATGTATAACAAAGTAAAAAGTTCTAGTCTCTTAGGTGTCAAGTTTATTTTTAGCGTAAATCTAAATATTTAGTGTTTCCATGTGACTACATGGAAGCCCACCACTCACTTGGGATATAACTGTCATTCTAGGGGGATTACACTTGCTATCTGTGGTCACACCTTTCAAATGCTGTGCAGATAAATAAATATCTTTATTTCTCCTTTTAGACCCATATGGTCTCTTCACTGCAGCCAACCCAATCTGCTCAACAATTCTCCAAGGATCTTTCTATCTCCAACTTCAGGATATTTTTTATTTCACAAATACCCTTGGCCAAAAGACCCTGTGTCAATCCCTGTCCAGCGTTGCTTTTGAGACCTGACTCTTGATGCCCCTCCAGGTATTCTTTTCTGCATTAAGAAAATTTTTCACTTGCAGAAGCACTTGCCTAAGCAAAAAAATTAAATGTTGTGTTTCATTACAATGGGTCCCAACCAACTGAAGCTGTTAAACCACAAAGGATTTGAGTGACCCCATACCCCAGACCCTTTCTGGATCTAATTGAAGACTCATGATCAGTAAACTAGGGAACTAGTTTACAGATCTCATGCACAGACCTCAGCCATTTGTGAAAGGTGAATTTTCAGTGCTTAATTAGCATAAGCACCGTGGCCCCCCACTTTCTAGCATTTAAACCCTGAGCTTTTCCCTTTAGGCCCAAATATTCAGTGAATTTCTTCACTGGTGTGTGTTCCCTAATAAACTCAGCCCCACAGCCCATCACAATCCCTGTAGCCCACTGTCTGTATTATTCTTTGTCATCTCTAACCTCTTCCGTCTCACTATTTAATTAGGTATCTGTCTCAGAACTTCTAGAATGTATCGCAGTATATTTTACTTTTGAAATATGTTACTTGCCAATATTCCTATTTTGTCATACATATGACAAAATACATCCCTAACACATCTCCTTAAGAATCTCATTAAGGACAGATTGCTGATATCTGATTTATTTTTTCATCCCTACAGGCAATGGTCCTCAATGTGTGGTCTCCAGATAGCAATAGGAGCATCACTTTGGAATTTGTTAGAAATGCACATTCTCATGCCCAAGCTCAGATCAGCTGAATCAGAAACTCCAAGAGTGGGGCCCAGAAGTCTGTTTAAACAAACCCTCTGGGTGTTTCTGACCACATGCTCAAATTTTACAACCATTTACCTGGGGCAGTGCCCCAGGGTAGTGTCTTAATAAATGCCTGTTAGGGACTCTGCTAATCCTTCCTCTCAAGCTATAGTTAAAATTAAGGGAACCCAACAATTTTAGACAGAAAATAGGAAAAAGACACAAAGGAAGTAGTAGAAATTTTAGGCCCATAGACAGAGTGGAGTCCTCAAAAACAAACACAATTCTTTTTCTTTTCCTTTTTAAAAATTTTATTGAGGTCATAATAGTTTCTTATCTCATGTTCATTTTCCTACCTTGTCTCATTCTAGCTATGTGATCCTACATACTCTCCTGGTTGCCTTCTTCAAAGTTATGTACTGGTCCTGAGAAAAATCTTTAACTTTCTGTCTTTTATTCATATTTCAGTTTATGTCTTCCCAGAAAACCAAATATCATTGTGTAGGGGAGGAAGACGTTTCCCTACCCACTCTGGATTCTTCTGACCAGAGCATGAATTAAATTCACATGAGACAGAATAACAGGAGGAAATTAAACAAAGCTTTATAACATGTATACATGGGAGAGGCTCAGGCAAACTGAGCAACTTGCCAAAATGGCCAAAGCCACCACTTTAAATATCATCTTCAGCTAAAGACAAAGGAGGATGTTAGGGGTGGGGGGAGTCAGTTACAGGAGGTTACCAGACAAGTACGGTAAACAAGAGTAAGATTATTATGCAGATTTGAGTCCTTGCCTTCCACATTGATGAAAGTTTCTAGAGATAAGGTCATCCCCCCTCCTTCCTGGTACAGAGAGGGAAACACCTTTACAGATGGAGATTTCCTTTACAATGTAAATGTTTCTTAACAAAGGGTAAGTAAATTCTACTTTTCAGAGTTTCTTTCCTGTCTGCAGTTTTTAAAAGTAACCAGCCCCAAACAATCCTCATGCCCAACAGATATATCTTGGGGTGGCCAATTCCAGTCCACCACAATTGCAAAACTGCACAATTTCTAGGGAATTTCCTGCATCACTCACAGAGTTTTCTAGGAAAACCTGCTTCTCTTTCACCTCTTCACTAAAAATGGAGCTTTCTGATATCTCACATTTTCTGTTACAACCATAGTCTTTAGATGTCCAATGGAACAGTCCCTTAACTGATAGCTCCCTGCAGCAGCAGGAGGCACAGGTTGCTGGGGCCAAAGATGGAGTTGGAGGTAAGAAAAAGCATGGACTTGGACGCTGAAAGGTGAAGTAGGAGAGTATGCAACTTTTCTACATTTTTCCTTTATGGTAGGCCTTCCTAAATTGCAAATCATGTGGGCACCTGGTAAATGTTCATTTGATTAACTGTTTGGAGCAGTGGCTTTTCACCTTCACTAGGATTTCAGAATCATCTAGAAGATTTTTTTTTCAATCTCTGGGCATGGACTCAAGTATGAGTATTTCTTAAATTTCCCAGTTCCAATGAGCAGCAAACGTTGATAACCACTGTTTTGGATTTCTTGGTTAAAGATTGTTAACAATGAGGTATCTTTGTCTATTTCTCCTCCTACAGTCAGCTCACAAAGATCAAACCACAACTGGATCAAAGAATCACACAAAATAGGGAAAACTAGGCTATCCCTCAGTAGCTCTAAGATCAAAATAAGACACAATTATGAGGTCAGTAAGCTATGATGCTGTCTATATCCTTTTCTTACACCTGTTTTTTTCCTATCTACCCAGGTTCCCTATTCTGCCTCTGTGACTGAGTATCCACTATGGTTGAAGAAAACTATCTGGCAAACCTGTTAATATTGAACTGTCAGTGACCTAAAGGTTATTACTATTGTCTTTGATGGACAATTGCATTTTTAAAAGTTATCTGAAGGGGAAAACATCTAACTCAATGAGCTGAAATGCTAATGACTATACTTCAGGTGAGGGAGATGTCTTTAATCCAAGAGACATTCCCATCATGCTCTGTGGAACAAACGTGCTGCCTCTGGGAAAGGTAGCTTGCAGAATTCCAAACCCAGTGTCACAGGAAAAGGTATAAGAGGGTGGGTTTGGAGCTGAGAGATGATCTATTAATAATTGACACGCATAGGTGTAATACAAGAGAATATCAAGCACACTTCTTGGCACATGGTAGACATTCAACAAACGCTCTCGTTTTCATTACCTCTTTCTTCCTTCCCCTATTACCAACTCTTTAGAATCCTGAAAACATTTTTCAAATTTTCCATATTTGCAAAGAACTTAAAACAACGTCTGATTAGAGGACAAATATTGACTTTCACTAATTTCTGGAACTATAAATTGTTTCTAGGATGATATGGGAATCTCTTCAATCTTTAGAGCAACATTGATACATATCCGTTACAAATCTTGCGAATCACCTCTTCCACTCCTGAAGGCAGTAAAATTCATCGTCCTGGCTAGTTTTTGGGCATTCCTAAGCCACAAATGCCAATAGCAACTGGCAGATTCCACATATTTGTATGTATAACTTAAAGACAACTTGAAATGCAATACTAAATTTCTAAAGGAAAAATTCAAAGCTCAGTACCTTTTCACACATGTTTAATATTTTGATTATCAACTTTCTTTTGAAGAGTAACAGAAAAGAAAAGAGTTACTAAGTACAAAGGGATAAAAGAGGCCTTTCACAATTTGCCAAGATATGCATCACTTACTTAAAATCAAACAAAATGCTGATTGAAAAATAAGAACAAAGGCAAGAAGAAAACTCTTTCATGCATGTTGCCTTTGACTGCAGGCTAAAGACAGACACTATCAGGTGATTCTAGAATCATTGCAGAAACACGATTCACTGAGGTCATTTCCTCTGAAGGTAAGGTCCAACCTTGCGGTCACTTGTGGTGGGTCAACAGCTCAAGATGGGGGTGTGGCTGGCAACTTAAGTGTAAAATTAGGTTTCCAGTATAATCAATCATCTAATTGTGCATTCAAATGTATTCTGTATTTGTACATTTAATTAATTGTCTTAATTGAAAGCATTCTGTTCATAATGATTTGTTCTAATTTTCTTCCAAATCAAATTACCAAGGGAGAAATTTAGTTTTGGAATTCATTTATAGAGGAGTTTTTATATACATATTGAAAAAAGTAAAAATAATGGATTTTCAAAATGCTTCTTAAAAGGAAAAGTCTTTCAGTTCCTTTATAGGTGCAAAGGAAAATATTAAAGATGATCCAGATAAATAAATTGATAATAAATTTTATTTGAATGAGCATCTAACTTTGAAGATGGAGAGAATATTCTTTTTGTTACTGTGGCTGTGCCCAGGATCATATTGGTATAATTAGTCTTTCAGCTACAACTCAGGTTCCTGGGTCAGTGCAAAAGGACTTGTTTATTTAGAAGAGGCAATTCTCTGAGAAAGTGGCTCATTAGTCTTAGATTCCAGGCACTCATGGTCTAGTCTACAAATTAAAACAGCCATTTAAATTCCCTTTATGAAAATTGTGCCTGGTAGGGCACTTCCACATGTAATGAGGTCTTTATTTCCACATTTAGAGGTTCCAGAAAACCAGAAAAGGTGGGGTTTGTATCTTTAGATATGTTACAGTTGATAAAACCTAAGATTCAGATATTAGCAATTGGGTAAGCTCTTGCATTTTCCATGATTTTAGCTTTGAAGCCATTCATTAACTTAGTATTGGGAAAAAAATGTCAGGAAATGCAGAGAAAGAGAGAGCATTCCCAGTTATGTTTTTTCGGCATCTAATTGGAAAGCAGTCAGATTAGGCTTTTAAAATGAATGCCATATAATGTCACACAAAGTGTGTCCTACAGTATGCTCAAAGAGGTCAATCTGTGATTCACTTGGGAGTCATAGTTCTGAAATTACTGACTTGGACATGTAGTAGTTTAGCTTTAACTTAGGCATTTAATTTAGCATCCATTATAGCTTCTCTTCCGTACTGATCCTTGCCCTGAACAAGATGTTATTTCATAAACCCAATTAAACATGGTACTTACTGTGGCTTAAGTACCAAGACAGATTTAATGTACTGTCTAATTTCACAGATCAGCAATGTTTCTCTTCTTGCATCACTTGCCCATGACAGTAACATAAGTGAACAGTCTGTGCCACTGGATGGGACAGAATTAAAACAGTATAAATGTTGCTGTCCTGCAGGTAAAACAATTGGGAGTTTTTCACCCAAGGTGTCAGAGAGTTTTTCGATATATTGTGGTATTACATAGAGTTCAGTCTTTTTGAAATAAGGCAGAATAGTTTCTGGAAGGCAATGAGTCTATTTCCAACTGGTGAATTAAACTGCTTAGTCAATAAATAAACCAGTGCTATTTTCATCCATATTTGAATTGCTTTTCCAACTTTGTGTGTTTTCCCAATTAGAAAAGGCTTCTAGTTTATGTGATTAAATAGTGAGAAGTCAACAAGCACTGTTTTATTTTTGCCTCACAGTGGTCTCTGCCTATCCCACTCTCATCTCCAGCCCAGGCATACGCATCATGATGTTGATGTGAACTCTCTCAGATAACGTTGATTGCCTACCCAATAACCATAATTCCTTATTTCCTTAGTTTATAATAATCATATTTTGTGCGTGTTGCAACAAGTGCACAGAACATGGATTCTTTTCCCAATCTGCAGGGATGAACCATAATTGGTTTAGGCCATGAATTTGTGGTAGATTGTCTAATTTGTTGATAACTATTTGGTCCTTCCCCACCCTGGCCATGTTTCAGTGAGGGAAGAGAATACTTCTTTGTTTCATTGACTTGGGCTTGGCTTTATGATTCCTTTACCCGGTGGAATGTGGGTACAAGTGAGAGGGTGACTATTTTAAGCAGAGCTTTCAAGAAATATCACGTGTTTCTGCTTCTCCTCTTGCACTCCTGCCCTGAATTATGACAATCATATGTCTCAGGCAGTTTCTGTGCTTCAGAATGGGTCCAGGAATGAGGAACTGCTGCAACTAATCCACAAACTCACAAGCAAGAATAACAAGCATATGTTTCTTGACCTGTTAGTGTGTTTCTCCAGCTGCCTTCCTGGAGCAAAGGTTGACTAATATAAATGTTGATTTAATTCCCCTTTGCTTGTGATTGGTTTAAAGATGAACATTTGATCCTGTTCTAACTAAGCAGATGTATTAGGAAACATGCTGTGGGAGAGAGCTTATGGGTAGGATTTTGACATTTGATGAGAAAGAGAGATGGCAAAAAAACGAATACTTTTAAAAATTTCTTTGGCTTTATTGTTTAAAGACATAATTATTGGAGTTTTGGTAGACATCTTATAAGCGTGAAGAATTACATAGGATGAAGATCAAATATGCTAAGGATAGCAGAGCAGAATGTTAGAGAAAAGTTGGGTGCTTGGTGACATTGTTGAACTGCTGCACAAAGCCTGGTAGCTGCCATTCCTAGAGGTCTTGTTATATAGAAAGACTGAATTATTTGATTGCTTAAGCCACTGTTAGTAACTCTTTAGTCACTTTCAACCAAATCACCCAACTAATATTGTATGTTTCTGGCAACATCCCAAAAAACATGGAGCATATACGCACAGAAATTTTAAACAAAGTATCATGCTATATAAATTGTACTATTTTTCATTTAAAAGTTCAAAATTCCTATGCATTATAGCACCTATATACTGTAGGACCAATACCAGTCTCATTTAAAAAAAAATAGCTGCCTAGTATTCTATGCATGAGTGTATTTTGTCCTTGTATTGAACTAAATTTAGACTTACAGAAAAGTTGTGGAAATTTCTGTATACCCCTGAGTTTCCATATACCCCACAATGAGCATTCCTGAATGCTTTTATCTTCTATAACCATAGTACAATCATCAAAACTAGGAAGCTAGCATTGGTATAATACTATTAACTAAGCTTCAGACCTTATTCAAATTTCATCTGTTTTTCCACAAACATTCTTTTTCTGTCCCAAGATTCTACGGAGGATCCTGCCTTGCCATTGGAATTGCCATCCCAATCCCCATTTAGTTGTCATGTTCCCTTAGCCTCATGTAATCTAAGACAGTTTCTTTCTTTCTTTGTCTTTTAGAACCTTACTACCTTTGAAGAGTACTGGTTGGTTATTTTGTAGGATGTCCCTCAATTGGGTTTGTCTGATGTTTCCTAATGATTAGATTGGGGATGTTCATTTGGGGCAAAAATAATCAGAAGTGCTGTTCCTTTCTCAGCACATCATAGCAGGGATTATGTGATAGTGATGGTATGTCTTGTGATTGATGGTGTTTATCTTGATCACCTGGCTCAGGTTGTGTTTGTTAGATTTCTCTATTGTAAAAAATACTATCTTTCCCATTGTAGCTAATGAATATCTTTGAGGAGATCATTTGAGAAATGAAGATGCCCCATTTACCCCCAATTTTTGCCCACTAATTGGAGCATCTGTTGGGGGATCTTGTCGCTAATGACTATTATCGTGGGGATTGCCTAATGGTGATTACCCATCTTCCTCTGTCATCTACATTAATTATTTAGAATTTTTTTCAAGCAGACTTGTCTTCCCTCCTCCATTTATTTACTTATCCAATTATTTATATGGTTATAGACTCATGGACATTTATTCTATTCTATGGAACAAAATCCAGTAACATCGTTATTTATTTTATTGCTCAAATTGTTTGAGCTTTAACCATTAAGAGCACCTTCAAGACAGCTGCTGTGTCTTCCAACAAACACTTATCTTTTTCTTTTACTTTTTATTTCTTTTTAGCACTTTTTTTTATTTTCTGGGACCACAAGATATTCCAGGCTCATCTTGCGTTTTCCCTACCCTAGTCCAACAATTACCATTTTTCAAATGTGCACTGGATCCTTTTATTGAAAAATGGTGTTGAGATACCAAAGTCTAGGTGCTAGATGTTCTACTGGAGTGTCATTGCTTTTAGGACCTCCCACTGGACAAAACTAAGGAACATAATACGTATATACTTACCAGTGCATACCATAAGGATAAAATGATGAAACTTTCTTTGAGGAGGGAGCTGGCACTCTCCCCACACTCCCTTCCTTAGAGTGTCTCCTTGGAATCTTAACAGGCTCAATCTTTTGATTTTACAATGCAAGTTTGGGGACCTTCTGATCCTTGGAACTCTAAACACTCACCTCCAAAATTAACTCAGGAGACTTTCACAAGGGGTCTATCATCGAGTGTAGCCCTTTTTCTCTTGAGGAGATAAGAGAAGTTATTCTTGCTTTTGCTTTGCTAAGTAAATTATGTGATAATCCGTCTAGTTTTTTAGTCACTTCTTTTGCTACTTTGCAAGCATGTAAATTTGATAATGCTTACTTAGTAATAAACTGTTCTTTTTTCTACATTGGTTCAGACGGGTCTTTTGTTGGTAGGATTGTTTTATTTCCCCCAAAGACACACACACACACACACACACACACACACATCTGTGTTTCTGAATCTTTGCTGTAAGGAGAGGGATGACTGTGGGTCATCAAACATTGGTGAAAAGGCACTAGTGAAAAAAGAATGAAGACAAAAACAGATTTACAGATCTGGTGGCAAGAAACAAAGGAATTTTTCATTTTGGACATCAATTATCTCTGAAAAGTAGAAGATAGATCATTTGTTGAAGTTATCAATGGAATTGGGGAGAGTTAAGTTTCATGAAATTAAAATAGTTCTTTTCAATAATGGAAAATAGAGTGGGTTAAAAAACAACATACGCACAGTTGCTGAGCAGTTGTTTGGATGAGTTCACGTTGCTAAATGTAGCTGTAATCTATCATTGCATAAAAAATCTCTCCAACTGCTCTGATGCTTGCCAGCTCTCTGCTATATACCTTGGCCAGTGGTTCAGTACCCAGCTGCATGTTAAATTCACATGGGTATCTTTTAAGAAATAAAACTTGACCTCACCCCCAGAGATTCTGTTGTAATTGTTCTGGAGTATAACGTCAATACCCAGATTTTGAAAGCTCCCTAAGTGATTCTAAGCACTAAAGGTTGAGAACCACAGACCCTGATGCCTTACTCATCCTCTTCATTGTTTTCCATGAAAAGCTACCCACACAAGGCATTTGTGAGTATAGAAGAGTTTACTGAAAGTTGGAAATTGGGAGTTGAATAGGCAAGCAAATTTAGTCAAATCAAACTTAATTCCAAGTTTTAAGAATTTCCTGTGGCCACCTCAAGAGCTGGAAACAGTCACCGGAACTTCAGCCTACATTATCTTCAACCTCAAGCCGTTTCACTAACTCCACTTCCTCCCCTGACCGCAAACTCTTCCTTTTACCTGCTTCTTCCTAGTCTGCCTGACTCTGGGAACTAAAGCTTCTCATTCTGTTATGCATTGAGATTCAGTCCCCACTAACAATCCAGTGTCTTCCATTTTCCTCCAGTATGGATCACAACTATTCGTCACCTTTGAGAGTTTTTGAGAGGCAACGTTGTTGCATATTATCTGGTTTGCAGAATCAGGACAAAAGGTTGATCTGACTCCAAAGCTTCCAGGGCCCAGGAGCTTCTGAGGACTACATGGCGGATACGGAAGAGCAGATGAAGACAAGACATTTATTCTTTTTTCATTCACTCAATAGATAATAACAGTCTGCAGTATGTTAGGCCAATGAAGAAAAAAGACAAATAGTTTCAGTACAGTGTAATCAGTACAATGGATTAAGGTATGTAGGAAGTATACAGTAGAAAAGCATAAACAAACTAGAGAATGAGAGGAGAAAGGAATTAAGGGAGCACTGCAGGCAGTAAAGAACCCAGGGTTCCAAGCTGGCTTCCTGAGCCCAGATTTATAGAATTAGAGCACCGCAAGGGATGTTAGCGATGGTCTAGTGTAATCATCCCCTTTTACAGATTAGGAAATAGAAGTCTAGCAGTCTAGGAATTGAACCGAGTTGTAGAAGGTCTCCTAGCAAGTCAGTGGCAGTGCCAGGATTAAATTAGATCTGGTCCATTGACTACCAGCCCCATGATACTCCCCCAACATGTGAGTTTCTAAGATCCTCTGAGCACTCCTACAGGAGAGGGTAAGGCAGCAATAGAGCTGCTGGTGGCAGTTGAGGCCTGAACCTGCACGGCTGACACCTCTGTCTGCAGGGTAATTGACCGGGTTTGTAGCCCCTGCTGTGCACTCCCCAGTGGCTCTGCCACGAGAGGACCAAGGAGGGAGGTGGTTGATAGATAATTTGGCTTTAGCACGTAGTGTGAGGGAAGAGCATATACTGAAAATAGGGAGGAGAATGGGGCATCTGAAATAAGAACCACTCTAACCAAATTAGGCTTTTAAATTATAAAGCAAGTCTATCCCAGGCATAAAGTATAGCTTCGGAAAATTACAGGAGAACAAATGAGCAAATAAGACTAGAAAAAGATGACTTTGGGACCTTGTTCTGAAATAAGTGAAGAGGTATTTTGGGGCATAGCAGGCAATGAATATACATCTCCCATCTGAGGTGGAAACAGATAAATTCACAACAGGTCTTTAAAAAAAATCCAGTTCACATGGAATCAAGTGAAGGAAGGTAGATCATTTCTCAACTCACTGTGTGTTCAGTTGCTTCAAAGCTGACCAAATCGGGCAGAAACATCATCTAACGGGGCTATTCTAGCGTCAGTAGTTCTCTTTGCCTTTTTACTCACCTACTACAAGGGACTCACATGGAGAAATTCTCTCCATTTAGCCTGTCCATTAGTTTTATGTTCCCCAGTGTCCATGTGTGTAATTATAACTCAGGAAACTTCTTTGCTTGGACAAAGGTGTTCTTACACTAAAACATAAAACTTTTCCCAAGTGTCCACTAGTTCATCCAGTAAGCAATTTCTTCACTACACACCAGAGGTCAGTATTGGCTTATTAATTTACATGAGCTATTAATTTTTATTTTTCCCGGTTAATAAAAATCAGAAACAAAATACCAAAGATCATTGCAATATTGGAGCTTTGGTATTAATCCCTTATGCAAGCATCATGTGGGTGGATATGCCTGGATATGACTTAAGAAAAAGAAGAAAAAGAGAAAAAGAAGCCATGCAATGAAAATGGCCTTTGTTCTTTAGGAAAGCCCTCCTAACTCATTCCAGGCATATTGATTAAGCAGCTTTTACATGATAGTTACTATAAACATTCACAAATGACAGTATTAACTTACATGAAAGTGAACTGAAAAGATAAATACAGTGTGTGGAGGCCAGAAGGTAAGAATCTTACTTAACTCTGCATACCTACAATGGTGTATCAATTTGGGATGGCAAAAGTCACAAGTAATTTGGACAAATAAGACAGAGGTCCAGCAGTATGATAATGACTGTGAGTTCCTAGAGAAGTTTAAAGATTTAATGGAAAGAAGAAAAAACTAAGGACAGATCTGATAGCTGTCTACAGATATATTAAATGCTTTCCACAGAGAGAGAAAATACGTTGGTGTTGTCTTGCTCCAGTCAGCAAGGGGTAGAATTATAGAGAGAGAGATTGCAACTTCAAGTAAGATAGAATTTTCTAAAAACTATAGCTGTTCCAACATTTTTGCCCGGGGTGGTGCCATAGAAACAGTTACAGCATGGAGTATCAGGATAAACCAGATGAATGCCAAAATCATCACATGATGAGTACATGATTGTGATGCCAAAGAGTAAACATTCTCATGGATTCCACAAATTCTAAGCCTCCTTCAAGGCATACATATTCTAGGTGCCACCTGCTTTAAAAAGTCTCCCCGAATCTTCCAGAACACAGTTTGCTTAAGTATCTCTAATATTTTAACCATATATTTTTTTATATATTGCCTTTTGTCATCTTTTGAAACATACTGTACATTTTTTGCATTATTTAGCTTTGTGTATTTATGTCTTATCTACAAAATAGATTCCTCTTTCAGGAATACATGTTATTTCATCCTCTATAATACTTAGTAAATTACAATGGAGTTAGTAGATACTCAGATAATATTTCCAGGATGAATAAATTTCTTTATCTATAAAGTAGTGAATAAAAACACTCACTTTCCCTGCCTTCCTGTGTTGTTTTGAGGATCAAATGAGACAATGTGTCTGAAAGCACTTTGAAAAGTTATCAAGTATTATACAAACGCAAGGCGTTATTATTTCAGAGGAGGTTTTCTCAGTTATAACCTTCCATGTCAGCTTGAACATAATGGCAACTAAGGAACATTTTTTAAAACTTAATCTGAAAAGAAACTTGTCCCTTCTGGGCACAAATTATAAGACTCCTGAAAAAAAATGTTTGTGCATTTTTTTGTTTGTTTCTAAATAGCATAATGAGCTATGGTCTTTCAGGGAAAATGTTGCTCTGATAGAAGTAATTCACAGCGTAGAAAATTGCCCTTGTGTACTTTCAGGAAGGAATTGCAAACAAATGAGCTATTTTGTCTTCTCAAGCAAAGGGGCTTCCCGGGCATGGGTGGCAGCTGTTCAAGTCCATCTGGTCAAGAATTCACTAAGATCATAATGTGAAAGTAGCTCAAATGCAGATTTGCATGACAGCCTGCAAATGTTCCTTTGGAGACAACATGGTTTCTCAGACCAATGATCTGCATTTTTAAAAGTCTCTAAATATGGGCTTATGGAATAATTCATAACGGCTTTAAGGAACGATTATGGTACCTTGGGAAAGTCATCCATATTGCTGGGCACACTTGTTCTGTTGGTCTGCAAGCATTTGTTTATAGTCAGCCTTGATCTCATCACAGTTTTGTAAATAGACCTTTTATTTTTTTTAAGAACAACTTTCCAGATAAAATATTGTGAGTAAATAAGGCACATAGCTAGATTTTTGAAACACTTTATTAACTTTGAAATGATATTTTAGAACTTCAATAAGACATACTTGCTCATGAACAAGGAGGGAAGGAAAAACAATTAACCAAAAGTTCCTAAAAGCTTCTCAGTAAATAAACAAATGAGAAAGAGACAAATGATAGAACTATAATCTATAATCTACCCTAATAATATATTATATTTACCTAACTCCTTAAAATACTTTTAGCACCTTAATGTGCTTTTCCTTATTAGATTATGTGAACAGTGTTGTGAGGTAGAATCTATAAGTTTTATAGATGAGATATTAAAAGAGGTTAAGTGACTGATTTTGTATTTTCATAATCTCAGAAGCACACTGAAATTAGCACTTTGGATTGTCACGTGTCGGTGGCCATTGCTTTAGTCCCACTGGCTGCAGGTCTCTGGAGTGCCCTACGGTGATCGCACTGCCTCTGAGCCCTCTCCTCACCCTGGCCTTCCTACCTTCTCTAAGCCAAACACCTGTCTCTTCTTTTAAGAGTCCTCATGAAACTTCAGGAACGTTGATAGGTAAGGAAGTTATTTCCAGGCTTGTTTCCAAATTATCCTCCAGTGGACCAGGGCCAGTTTAGAATTGGGGAAGTGGAGCAAAAGGGATTATCGAAGTGAATATTAGTTCTAGAGTTAGTATTAGAGGCACCAGGGCAATCTCACATTTCCCAGGATGTCCCAAGGAATCCCAGATATATTCATCTCAGGCCCAGATTTTATCCCACCAGCCAAAGGCTTTGGGCAGTCTTAATAACTCAGCCTAAAGAATGTTTTAGAAGTCTCTGGGCAGTCACTATTCACTCAGGGAGTTCCAGAGACTCCTCAGGTGTCTCTCCAACGAATTAGGTAGTAAGGGACATCTTGGAAACACATCCACTGGAAACACAAACTCAACCTCCTGCTACTCAGGGGTTAGTAATGACTTTTGAAAGTTACAGTAGATTTATCATCAGGGACTCCTTCTACCTATTCCAACAAGCACTGCAATGAGCTCAGAAAACTTTCATCCCTTCAGGATAACCATCTTTAGCTGATTCAGAAGGGTGAAATGGAACAGACTGACACTGGATTCAGAGGTTCTGGAAAGAAAGCAGACTTGGCAACAAAGTGACTGAACTTACAGCTCCTCACCCTGTAGTCAGGGTTCACGGTAGATCATCTGCAAATTGAGGGAGAAGGAGCCAGGTTCAGAGGCTATCCATTACAAAGGGTTCCTCTTGACTTCTTAGGACCAGAAGCCACAAAACATTAGTCTCTGAGAGGTAACAGTCTGGACACTCCAGGCCAGAGTGAATGTCTGGGTTTGACTCACAATTCTCAGACAGGTTCTCTGGATCCAGTCCCAATGTGAAAACAAAATACCTGGTACACTGTAGGTTTTAGGCAAATGTTAGTAGAATGAATGTTTGTGGAAGGACAATTGTCTGAACTATGGTACTATGTACACTGGTACTATGAAAAAGGTTGTTAGAACTTCCTGTTAAAACATTGTATTTCAATTGTTTCCTTGTTTACTCCATCATCCAGAATGAGTTTCTTTAAGAAGAAACTATGTCTTGTTCATGTCCATCTCCCCAGCGGCCAATATAGTTCCAAGCATCCAATAAGCACTCAGTATTTTCAGAATGACCAAAGCAGGTAAGTCCAGTTACTTACTGTCATATAGCTGAGGTGAGAAACGATCAGGATTTAGGAAAAGACTCAATCACTGAACAGGATCTGGGTAAATGAATCTTGTTACAGATGTAGAGACCAAAGCGCATGACAATAGAATAAAATGACAGCAGGTTATACTCCCGGTAAGTAAATATCAACAAAAGATCACGAATGAATTGTTGGCCCTCCGAACAGATGGGTGGAATATGAGACAGCTCATTCTTACAGGAAGGATAAGCAATTCGAATGAGGAGTATCTGTCACTACAGAGGAGGGTCCAAGCCAATGGGCCAGGATCCAGGACTGGGTTACCTCTTCCTGAGAAGGGCAATGGCAGATAATGAAAGAGGAGCTCAGGAACAGAGATCAGGCTGAAGCTCAGTCGTCAAACTTAGATGCCTGGGAAGCAGGCAAATAAGACTTCGGGTCAAACTGAGATCCATTTAGCAGAGCTAATGTATGACGTTAGAGCAGAGGCCAAATAAACAGGATCAAACTACAGCTTCCAGACACGCAGCCATGTAAATCTCCCCAACAACATTTCAGGATTAGTGCTGAAAGTCAGGGCAGTGGGAAAACTGCAGGAGGGCTGTGGAGCCACAGCTCAGGAAGCAAGAGACAGAGAGACTAGAAACAAGGTCCCAGCCAACATTTGCAAGAGTGGATTTGATTTGGGATATTCATTCTACTAACAAACACCAATTTAATTTCCTGACATTTCTAGGATGTTTACAAGAGCTGGTTTCCTTGGAAATTATTTTTTAAACATTCATTATAGAAAATTCTTTCACCAGGCACACTTTAGAGAAACGTGTATTATTTATAAAAATGGGGACGCGTTGAACTATTAGAAAAAGCAGGAGAAAAGCCGTCACCAAGTACCTTCTCCGGCTACTCTTTACAGATGTAGTTTTAAAATAATTACTTGACATATTTATATGTACATCTTTAGCTTAATATCTTACCTAATTGTCCAACAAACTAATTCAATGTTGTTTGTGATGCATTAAATGAACAAAAGATAAACTGGGTAATAGAGAATGCAGAGAGACTAGTGGCCCATGAAATCACTGGATTTGCAAAGTGATTTTCTTTTCAGTGCTGTGCACTATCTGAGAACAAAATCTGTTGGCAAAGCACTTTAGTGGCAACCAATGGATTAGAATATAGAGACATTAGGAATGCCACACGGGGTCAAACCAATGGTCCATCCAGACCAGTCTGTGAGAGAGGCAACAAAAAGCGAGACGTTTTTTGGAGATCAAGGCTATCTGATGCAGTGTCAGTTTACAATGATGGAAGTATTTAATATATCTTCCTAAAACCTCTTAGGGAACCGACATGTAACTCTAATTTACCATTTTGTACAAATACCTGGATTTTTTTCCACAGCTCTCCTTTGTGTTACAAGCTCCATGGATATGACACCCAATATGTGAAGAGAAAAATGACATTCCCCTTTTTCTATTTGTAGACGTCTAGATTTCCAACATTTCCTAAAACCTCAAATTCTTACTGATATTTCAAACTGCCCCCATCCCACTTTGCTCTGCAGCAGTCGTTCTCAATGTGTGGTTCCCAGAGCAAAAGTATTAGCTGGGAAATTGTTAGAAACGCACACTCTCAGGTCCCACTCTCCGCCTGCTGGATCACAAAATCTGGGGTGGGGCCCAGCAACTTGTGTTTTAACAAGCCCTCCAGAAGATTCTGAGGTATGCTCAAGATTGAGAAATACTGCTATACAGTAACTTTATTCATCCATCTTCTGGCGAAAACAAATCTTGCGTTTATTCTTTAGTGGGATGATCACTAATCTTGGTAATGTTCTCTGATGTTTCAGCTGGTAAAAACATTTAGAATGTGATACACTGAAATACAAAATGGGAGTGAAGAAGGAAACAATATTTGTAGCAAAATCAACAACTATAGAGCAGTTTGGGGTCATTTAGTTCAGGGGCGGGCATTATACCTCAAAAACCCAATGAGCATCACATTTTAAAAGCACAGCCCCAAAGCTAATGACGTCCAGTAATGATCGTTAGTCACAAAGAAAAGATGAACTCATATTCATCATATCCAAATTCCTCTGATCAGAGAAAAAATTATTAAGGTATTTTGGAGACAGTTTCATTAAAATGAAAATAATAAATGTGTTTCAAAAATATTGGGGCAAACTGAGATATATATGAGATATTTACTTATTTGAATATCTGAAGATGCTAGAATCATGTGTTCTTATATTATTTGTCCTCTTTGAAACATAAAACAGTGTTGTCCATTAGCTTTTTTCTTCAATTTTTTTATTCTCATAAAATACATATAACAAAATTTACCATCTGAACCATTTTTAAGTGCACAGTTCTACATTCATAATGTTGTGCAACCATCACCACCACTCATCTCCAGAACTTTTTCATGTTATAAAACCGAAGCTCTGTACCCATTAAACTGTAATTCCACATCCCTCTGAACTCTAGCCCCTGGCAACCACCATTCTACTTTCTGCTTCCATGATTTCTTTTTTTTTTTTTTTTGCTGAGGAAGATTACCCTGTGCTAACATCTGTTGCTAATCTTCCTCTTTTTTTTTTCGCTTGAGGAAGATTAGCCCTGAGCTAACATCTGTGCCAATCTTCCTCTACTTTACATGTGGGTTGCCACCACAGGGTGGCTTATGGATGGTGTAGGTCCACACCTGGGATTGGACCTGCGAACCTGGGTGCCCAAAGGGGAGCATGCCAAACTTAATCACTATACCTTGGGGCTGGCCCCTGCTTCCATGATTTTGACTACTCCAAGTGGAATCATACAGTATTTACCTTTTTGTGACAGGCTTATTTCACTTAGAATAATGTCTTTATGGTTAGTCCATTGCACAGTCTGTTGGAGAATTTCCTTCCTTTTTAGGGCTGAATAATATTCCATTGTATGCATGTATGTGGTAGCAACATGTACCACATTTTGCTTATCCATTCATCCATCGGTGGACACTTAGGTTGCTTCCACATTTTAGCTATTGTGAATAATGCTGCTACGAACACGGGTGTACCTTGCTTTCAATTTTGGGGGTCAGATACCTAGAAGTAGAATTTCTGGATCACATGGTAATTCTATTTTTAATTATTTGAGGAACTGCCGTACTGTTTTCCCAGTGGCTATACCGTTTTATATATCCACCAATAGTGCACAAGGGTTCCAATTACTCCACATCCTTGCCAATGTTTGTTGCTGTCTTTTTTGACCGTAGCCATCCTAATGGGTGTTAAATGGTATCTCCTTATAGTTTTGATTTGCACTTCCCTAATGATTAGTGATGCTGAGCATCTTTTCATGTGCTTATTGGACATTTGTATGGAGAAAAATCTACTCAAATCTTTGGCCCATTTTTAAATCAGGTTGTTTGTTTTTCTGTTGTCGAGTTTTAGGATTTCTCTATATATTCTTGAGTTTTAGGATTTCTCTATATATTCTTGATATTAACTCCTTATCAAGATAGATGATTTGCAAATATTTTCTCCCATTCTGTGGGGTGTATTTTTATCCATTAATAGTGTATTTTGAGGCACAAAATTTTAAATTTTTTATGAAGTCCAGTTTGTCTATTTTTTATTTTGTTATCTATGCCTTTGGTGTCATATCCAAGAAATCATTGCCAAATCCAATGTTGTAAATCTTTTTTTCTATGTTTTCTTCTAAGAGTTTTATTGTTTTAGGTCTTACATTTAGATCTTTGATCTTTTGACTTAATTTCTGTGTATGGTATTAGATAAGGGTCCAATTTCATTCTTTCACATATGGCTATCCAGTTTCCCCATACCATTTGTTGAAAAGATGTCCTTTCCTCATTGAATGGTCTTCATACCCTTGTCAAAAATCATTTGATCACATATGTGAGGGTTTATACCTGGGCTGTCTATTCTATTCCACTGGTCTCTATGTCTGTCTTTGTGCCAGTATCACATTGTTTTTATTCCTGTAGCTTTGTAGTAAGCTTTGAAATCAGGAAACATGAGTCTTCCAGTTTTGTTCTTTCTCAAAATTATTTTGGCTATTCGAGGTCCATTAATATTCCATATGAATTTTAGGAGGCTTTTTTTCTATTTCTGCAAAAAAAAAGTCATTGGGATTTTGGTAGGGATTGCACTGATTCTGTCGATTGTTTTGTGCAGTATTGACATTTTAACAGTATTAAGTCTGCCAGCCCACGAATATGGGATGTGTTCCCATTTATTTATGTCTTTAATTTTGTTCAGCAATATTTTACAGTTTTCATTGTACAAATATTTCACCTCTTTGGTTAAGTTAATTCCTAAGTATTTTATTCTTTTTGATGCTATTATAAATAATATTGTATTTGTAATTTCCTGTCTGGATTGTTCATTGCTAGTATATAGAAATGTAACTGATTTTTGTGCATTGACTGTATCCTGCTACTTTACTGAATTCATTTATTATTTCTACTTGTTTTTGTGTGTTGAATTTTTAGGGTTTTCTACATATAAGATCATGTCATTTGTGAACAGGGATAATTTTACTTCTTTCTTTCCAATTTGTATGCTTTTTATTTCTTTCTCATGCCTAATTGCTCTGGATAGAACTTCTATGTCAAATAGAAGTGGTCATCTTTACCTTGTTCCTGATCTTATAGGAAAAGCTTTCAGTGTTTTACCACTGAGTATGAAGTTCACAGTGGGTTTTTCATATATGGCTCTTATTATGTTGAGGTAATTTCTAGTTTTTTGAGTGTTTTTCTCATGAAAGGGTGTTGAACTTTTTCAAATGCTTTTTCTGCATCAATTGAGATGATCATGTGTTTTTTTCCCGTCATGCTGGTAATGTAGTTTGTTAGATTGATTCATTTCCATATGTTGAACCATCCTCGCATTCAGGAATAATCCCACTTGCTCATGGTGTATAATCCTTTTAATATGCTGCTGAATTTGGTTTGCTAGTATTTTGGAGGGATTTTTGCATCAATGTTCATAAGGGGTACTGATCTTTAATTTTCCTTTCTTGTAGTGTCTTTGTCTGGCTTCAATATCAGGGTAATACTGGCCTCACAGAATTAGTTAGAAACTGTTGCCTCCTCTTCAACTTTTTGGAAAACTTTGAGGAGGCCTGGTATTAGTTCTTCTTTAACCATTTGGTGGAATTCACCAGCAAAGTCATTTTGTAAAGGGATTTACTTTGTTGGGAGGTTTTTGATTACTGATTTAATCTCATTACTGATTATAGACCTGTTCATATTTTTAATTTCTTCATGATTTAGTCTTGGTAGGTTTTGTGTTTCTAGGAATTTGTTCATTTAATCTAAGTCATCCAATTTGTTGGTGTACAATTATTCATAATACTCTCTTATAATCCTATTTATTTCTGTGGAATTGGTAGTAATGTCCCCACTTTCATTTCTGATTTTAGTAATTTGAACCTTCTTTTTTTCTTAATCTGTCTAGCTAAAGTTTTATCAGTTTTGTTGATCTCTTTGAAGAAGCAACTTTCAGTTTCATTGATTCTCTCTGTTGTTTTTCTATTCTCTATTTCATTTATCTCTGCACTAATCTTTATTATTTCCTTCTTTCTGCAAGATTTGGGTTTAGTTTGTCCTTCTTTTCCTAGTTCCCTAAATTGTAAAGTTAATTTATTAGTTTCATATCTTTTTTTTTTTCTTGAGGAAGATTAGCCCTGAGCTAACATTTGCAGCCAATCCTCCTCGTTTTGCTTAGGAATATTGGCCCTGAGCCAACATCTGTGCACAACTTCCTCTATTTTTTATATGTTGGATGCCTGCCACAGCATGGCTTGATAAACATGTATGTCTATGCCTGGGATCCAAATTGGCAAACCCCTGGCTGCCAAAGCAGAGTGAGAAAACTTAACCACTACACCACCTTGCTGGCCCCTCAGATCTTGTTTTTTAACTTAAGCATTTATAGCTATTAATTGTCCCCTTAGCTCTGCTTTTGCTGCATCCTATAATTTTTGGTATGTTGTGTTTTCATCTTCACTTGTTTGTAAGGATTTTATGATTTTCCTTGTGATTCCTTCTTTGATCCACTTGTTAAGAGTGTGCTGTTTAATTTCTACCATTTTGTGACACTTCCAGTTTTTCTTCTATCCCTAACTTTTTCTTCTATTTCTCACTTTATCCCATTGTGGTTGGAAAAGATACTTTGTATGACATCAATCTTTTAAAATCTATTGTGACTTAACCTGTGGTCTAATACATAGTCTATCCTGGAATGTGTCCCATGTGCACTTGAGAGGAATGTGTCCACTGTTGTTGGCTGGAGTGTCCTATATATGCCTGTCACATCTAGTTGGTTTATTGTGTTGTTTAAGTCCCCTATTTCCTTTAGTTCTATTAAATTCATTTGTCTCTTAAATTATGTAGGAAACAAAATTGGAGTTATAAACCAAAATTACAATAATCCTAGCTTTTTGACTAATAGTTTTTCTTTAATGTATTAGTCTCTTAAATCATGCAGAAAACAAAAAGTCCAGTTACAAACCAATGTTACAATAATACGAGCTTTCATAATCACCCATGTATTTGCCTTTATTGAGATCTTTATTTCTCCATACCTCTCTGAGTTTCCATCTAGTGTCCTTTCATTTAATCCTGCAAGACTCCCTTGAACATTTCTTGCAGGGCAGAACTAGTGGTAACGAACTCCTCCAACTTTTGTTTATCTGTGAGTGTCTTAATTTCTCCCTCACTTTTGAAGGAGAGTTTTGCTGAAACAAGAATTCTTGGTTGACAGTTTGTTTCTTCTAGCGCTTTAAATACATTAGCCCAGTGCCTTCTGGCCTCCAAAGTTTCTGATGACAAATCTGCTGATGATATTATTGAAGATTCTTTGTATGTGATGATTTGCTTCTCTCTTCTTGCTTTCAAGATTTGCTCTTTTTCTTTGTCTTTCAAAAGTTTGATTACAATGTTTCTCAGCATGGATCTCTTTGAGTTCATCTAACTTGGAGTTTGTTGAGCTTCTTGGAAGTTTATGCTCCTAATTTTCAGCAAACTTTGGAAGATTTCAGCCATTATTTCTTCAAATATTCTCTCTGCCCCTTTCTCTCCCTCTTCTCCTCTGTAACTCCCACAATGCATATGTTGTCTGTTTGATGGTGTTCCACATGTCGCTTAGGCTCTGTTCACTTTTCTTCAATCTTTTTCCTTTCTGTTCCTCAGACTTGATAATTTTCATCTTCCTATCTTCAGATGCATTGATTCTTTCTTCTGCCTGCTCAAATCTATCTTTGAATCCCTCTAGTGAATTTTTTATTTTAGTTATTGTAATTTTCAGTTCCAGAATTTCTTTTTGGTTTCTGTTTAGATTTTCTATCTCTTTACTTGTATTTCCATTTTGCTCATACTTTTTTTTCTGCTTTCTCCACATCTTCCTTTAGTTCTTAGAGTATTTTTTTTTCTTTTGGTGAGGAAGATTGACTCTGAGCTAACATCTGTGCCAATCTTCTTCTATTTTGTATGTGGGATGTCACCACAGCATGGCTTGATGAGCAGTATGTAGGTCTGCACCTGGGATCTGAACCAGAGAACCCCAGGCCACTGAAGCCAAGCATGCAAACTTAATCACTACACCACTGAGCCAGCCCCTCTTAGAGTATTTTTAACACAGTTGTTTTAAAGTCTTTGTCTACTATATCTGCCATGAGGTCTTTTTCAGGGATAGTTTCTGTTTATTTTTTCCACTGAAAGGGCCATATTTTCCTGTTTCATTTTTTTTTCACGCCCTGTGATTTTTTTGTTGTTGTAAACTGGCCATTTCAATCTAACAACATGGCAACTCTGGAAATCAGATTCTCCTTCTTCCAGGGTTTGCTGAGTTTTGTTATTGTTATTGGGTTTTTTTTTTCCTTTGGATTGTTGTAGGCTCTCTTTGCCAAAGATCAGGAATAAGCTTAAGGTCTTTTCTGAGCCTTTCCCTGGGCATATGTGGTCACTTTCTAGTTTTCCTAGTATAAGTAGTGGTTGTTGAATGTTCTGGTCTTTAATGTCTGGCTCTGAAAGGGGAGGAAAAGAGAAGAATGAAGGGTGGGATAAAAGGGCATCAGCCCTTTAAATGCCCTGAAAGTCACTTCAGCAGGAAAAGAGGGGCTTGCAATAATGGAGTAGGAATGGAGTAGGTGCAAAAACGATGGATACTCACCTTTTTGTGTACACTTCTGTGTATACTTCAGAAGCAGCAATCAGTAATCAGATTATAGATCCCTGATATTTGGAGGACAAGGTCCTTTCTGTCTACCCTGCCTCCCACCAGTTTGTGGAAGGTACTCTGAGAGAACTGTGCATTGCTGCCTGCCACATGGCCTGAGTTGGGATGGGTAGGTGCTACTGTGATAACAGCTGAAACTGACTGTTATTAACTGAATTTACTACCCAAGCATTCCTCTGGAAGTTGTAAACCTTCAATAGACTCCAGAGTTCCAAAATAGTTACATCAGACAGATTCTGCCAGTACAATTACTGTCTAGGTGAGGAGACAATAGGTGCTTCCTACTCTGCCATCTTCCTCTCCATTAGCTTTTAAATGTGTTCCAACTGAGGTACAGGACAAGACTGAAGAAGCTGATAATTCTGGATCAATTTCACAATGACATTATCTTGTGTATTTGAGCATCATGGTGACATTTCTATTTCACACAGAAATGCTTTTATTTTTTAAACTCAAAAACAAACTTCACAACCTTTCACTTATTCTGAATTGTACCCCCAGTACCAGGAGAAGTCTGATTTCATGTTCAATGGATGTTTGTTGAAAAAGAGAATGTATGCCTGTGTTCTCCTGAGTATTCCTGGAGTCGTGCTGACCAGCACAGCGTGTAAATCTGGGAACAGCTGCATCACAGATTGAAACAAAGGCAGAAAGAATAACTCCCTCAGTCCATATCCTTGCAGGGCCAGAGTACTCAGTCAGTCAAGTAAGCAATTTGGTGCAAAACACTGCTGAATTTAGTGGGGGTGAAAAAGTTGTAATTTTCTCATATTCTTTGTCACCTACTCTCTGACATGTTTTTATCGACTGAGTTGTTCTCTGGATTTCAAACGGGATTTCTAATAATAAATGTGAACCAATTCCATCATCAAGCTGTTCATGTTCTTTACATTTCTCTCCTTAATAATTATATGCTAGTCTTTGAATATGAAGATAATACCTCTGATTCAGCAGTCATCATGCACATGCCTTGAGATGTGTTTTGCTCAGAAATGGGTCTGTATTGATCCCTATCACTACACTTTCTTTTCCAGGCTTCATATGACCAATAGCACCATCTACAAGACTGTCATGTGAGTATGGCTTGCAACTTATCAAAGATAGGACTAATCAACCAAGCTGATGTGGGAATTCAGCAAAGGCCTTTACTTTGGCCTCATTAACAACAAGAACCAGCAAAAGGGGGTGGTCACCCATCATCCATTTAAATAGATACTTTAATTTATCTTTGGAAAAATCCAAAAGACGAAAATAAAGACTATATAGTACCATAAATCTGCTGCTATGGATACTTGGATGATAGAAGATAAAACTGACAAGCCTGGGAGCTTTGCAATGGTCAGATTGTCAGAAAGGATTAACAGTGTGTTCTGACAATAAGAGAACAGGAGAAAAGAATGTCCTGGTGATACATGAATTTAAAATACCGCGGGGCATGTTCTGAAGAAGATAGATCAACCTAACAGCATTGGAACAAAGAGAGGTAGTTCTCAGAGAACTAGAGGTACCAGACTTGAGATCTAAGTTTAAGATTAACTCAGTGCTCTTTCCATAGATACTTTAAGTATAAAAAATTAAATTTTATTATTACAAATAGTGCATGTTCACGTCAAAACAAACCTACAAAAGTATATAATCCAGAATATAAAGTCTGTTATTAAAGTGGCCATATATCCTGGTTTTCTCTAGACACTCCTGTCTCACGCTGATGGTTCAGATATAAATATTAACAGTGTCTCCGTTAGCTCACAAAAGTGTCCTGGTCTGTGTCTGTGGGCACGCATATGTGTATACGCACATAGCTTTTGTTTTTATTCTTTTTTGTTTGTTTTGCAAAAATGGAATGATCCAAATATGTGGTCCCAAAACTTTTTTTTTTACTGAATATGTATCTGAGAATCTTTTTTTTTTTTGGCTATTCAAAATAACCCTTCTTTTTTAGCTTATAACATACTCTCCATTAAATACAGTTATTTAAACGTCTATTAAAACCATTTGCATTGTTTTGAATTTTTCATGACTGCAAATAATTTTGCCACACATAATTTTTGCCATAACTTTGTGCGTATGTTGTAGTTTTCTGTGGAATAAATTTTTGGAAATGGTATTGTTGGAACAAAAGAACATGAACATTAAAATTATAATCAATATTCCCAACTACATGCACACTTTTGAATCTTCAATTTAATAATTCAGAAAACTTCAATTTTTTCCCTTAATAATAGTTCCATTTTAAACTGAAGAGTTTCAATCCTTTAAGTCCACAAAAATTTCCATGAGAGAAGGGAGCACAAAATGTAAAATATTTTGTTTTGTAACTTACCTTTTGCAAAAACATCACCACTCATTGGAAATTGATGAGCTGGCCAAAGAAATACAAAACAAATGTACCAACTGCTCACACTGAGGCTTAAGACCCTCTGGGAACCTAGAAACTTTCTCTAGTCCACCTGAAAGAAGTCTCGCTTCTTTGTCTTTCGATAAAATGTATTGAACCAATTTATCAACTTCTATAATAAGGCTGAGTTTCCTTATATATGAAACTAGAATAACCTATCAAACTAAATGTTTTATGTACTATAAAACTAATTCATCCTTAGCTTTTACTACTCTATGAAGTCAGTGACATAACAGGCAACAGTCTCACACGTTGAACAAGGCAGCTAGTGGGAAGAAACAGAATATCCTAGAATTAGTCAGCTATGTGGCCGCATTGTTAGGTGTGAGGAATGTGACAACCCTGACTCTGAGATACCCTCTCTCGGTCGTCTTCCTGTTATGCTGGTGAAGCCTATGCCAGTCCATGGAGACCTTCGGACAAAAGGCAAGAAGGTGTAAACTCCTTCCCTTTCTTCCTTCCTTGCAGCTTTGCTCACTCGCTTCCTTTCTTTCTTCTTTCCCTATTTCCCTTTATTCATTCCTCTTTCCTTCTGCCCCAAAATAACCCCTAAGTCCTTCCCACATTACCAACGTGTACCAAGAAAATGGCAAGTACAGGTCTTGAGGAAGACACAGATGACTAAGATGGAGCACTTGCCCTTGAAAAGCCCACAGTTTAGTCAGGGAGACAGACATGTAAACAAAGAATCAGACAGCCTGATGAGTGCCCTAATTAGGTATCTAATATCATTAGCAGGATAAAGAAAATTGAGTAACTAATTTTGCTAGGAGGGATCCGGACAGCTCTACCGAGGAGAGGGTACTTGTGATACGTGTGGAAGGTCATTCCTTTTGAGTGTGGGAGAGGGTAGCTGGGGCCCATGGCCCGATGGGCCCTGAGTTCTGACTGCATCAAAGGCAGGCTGCCGCATGGAGGGCAGCTGATGTCGCTTCTGCCCTCAGTCTCTAACCTGCTTAACACAGACAGTAGTGATCAAGCTGCAATACAGTGGTTTTTCCTTGTACCTAAATATGTCGCTGCTAGCTGAGGGGAAAAATGCCCCAGAAACAGTGCATCCAGCTTCTGTTAGTTCTCTGCTTTTGTGGATACAATCCCAGAATTTTGATTTCCTCTCTTTAGGAGAAGCATAATATTTAAACATATTTATAAAAAATTTATTCCATTATTTTTGACATTTGTGACTATTTCTTCAATAACTGGACCAAATACTTCAATACCCCATTGCACACACACTAATCTTCCTTCTGTCTTATCCTCAAAGGTCAATGCATGGCCAATAAATAAGTATTGATCATGCTTACCAAGAAGGAACCAGCATGATAAGGCTCATACCAGGTAAATGCACAACTGTAAACAATTTTACAGTTAATCTAATCAAAACCACTGGATTATTTGCTATGTCTGGAATGATGCCTCTAAAGGCATATCAGGAGTATGTGTGTTTCCCTTTAAGTTATTGAAAGCATGTTTCTCAAAGTTTGGATATTTCACAAGAAACTTAGATATTGTTGTTACTATTTTATTGTATAAAATTTAATCATCTTGCCTTTAAGCTAGAGGTAACCTGGTTAGATTAATCTGGACAGGTTCTGCTATGCTAGATGGTAACTAATCCTCAAATCTCAGTGGCTTTAAAGCACCAAGGTTCATTTCTAGGTCACGCTACATGCCCACTGCATGTCTGCGGGGGCTTTGTTCTGTATTAATCTTATTCTACGGCTCAGGCTGATGGAAGTTCTGCCATCTGGAACATCTCCAATTGTGGCAGTAGGAGAAGAAGGTTCTAGAACATCTCAACTGACCAATTTGTTGGCCAGAAATTACACACATATTCAGCTGTAATCCGCTGCTTAGAATTAATCACATAGCCATCCCTAATTTCAAGAGGAAGGAGAAGCAAATCTTACAGGCGCCCGGTAGGAAGTGTGCCAGAAATATTTTGGGGCTGGGGGACGCCACTAGGGACTGGTCTTGGTGAGTGGAGTGTGGGGTTTCCCAGGAAGGCAAATGGGTGCACTTCAGCTGTGTGGGGCAGAGTGAGTGCGGGTCCAGATGAAGGGTCAGGGAGAGGATGGGCTGGGATGTGCTGACCATCAGGGTCAGCTCAGAGAATGGCAGAATCAGGCCCGGGGCTCTGCAGCCCTGATCACTCTTCCCAGAGGAAGCCAGATCTTGTGGGATCTCAGAAGTTCTAGGGAACCAGCAGGGAAATCCTGGGATGAAAAACACCTGGGTTGCCCGGCTGCTTCCCAGACTTCTTGGGAAGGAGTGGGCTCAAACCACCTATCACACAAACCCTGATACATGTGGATGCCTTACCCTCCGCCTTCCACTCGCCCCTGAGGTAGAATGGACCAGCTGTGCAGGAGAGAGACCACCCAAAGCCAGCAGGGGGAGCAAACTGCACAAGCACAGGCCACCAATCTGGAGCCTTCCAGGACCCCAAAAGGCCTTGGGCAATGCCCAGCTTCTGGCATGGAAACCTGGGGCCCCAGTGTGACAACAGCTAAGGTACGAGACCACAGCAGCACAAACCTGCCATTTCAGTGTACACCCTCAGGACCAGTTGTTCCTCCTGGCAACTGCGATGTGTCTAAAATTTGACCCAGGAGACCATCGCTGCTTATTCCTTGAGCCTTTCCACTGAAGACCAGCCTCTCTTTCTGAAGTTGAAGCCAACAGGATTTCCTCATAGGTTGGACCTGGGAGTGAGAGAAACAGGGGTATAAAGGATGATGCTGAGGTTTTTGGCTTCAGCAAGTAGAAGAATGAGACTAGAGTGAGGTGAGTGAGGGGTCACAGTTTCAGGAGGCACTCATTCTCAGGGTCATGCAAAAGCAGGGTTGGCATTTGCATGATAGTCTGAATGTCTTAAATTTTGCGCCTAAGCGACTCACCTGTTTTATCCTAGTCCCACTCCTGACTAGAAGAATGCTGTCACTGTGAACTGAGTTGGGGTAGGCTGTAGAAGCAGGTTTGGTGAGGGTGGGGTGAATATCAGAAGTCTGGATCTAGACATGTTGAGTTTGAGATGGCTGTTGAACACCCAAGTGGAGATAGCAAGTGGTCAGCTGGATCACTGATTCTGTATCTCAGGGGAGAAGTCCCTTATGGAGTTATCTAAGACTAGAGGAACTTATAAAGGCAGTGAGTATAGACAGACGGAAGAGAAGAGGTTCAGGGACTGAGCCATGAAATACATTAATTTGTCAGAAAGAAGTGGAACCAGCAAAGGACCTTGAAAAAGAGGAGGCAGTGAGGGAAGGAAAACGAGGAGTGTGCAGTCCTGGTAGACAAGAGAAAATGCTTCAAGGAGTAATCGATTGTGTTTCATGCCGCTGTCTCAAGTTAGATGAGAATTGAGACTGGAAACTTGGCATCTGTATCATGGAGGTCATTGATGATGTTGACTAAAAGCAGTTTTGGTGGAGGGATGAGAACAAAAGCCTGAACAGACTATGTTGAACAGGGAACGGGGGAGGGAGAAGGGGAGCTGAATTCAGCGAATATAAACAACTCTTTCGAGGGAGAGGGACCTGGAGAGCGAGAAGCTGCAGAGGGAGAGAGAGAAGCTGGAGGGGGAACAGTGGTCCAGAATTTAGTACTCTACCAGTTTCTCAAGCTTGCACCCCAACCTCTCATCTCTGGGTTAAGCAGTGGATCCTCTGAGATCCTGATTTTTCAGCAGGTAAGGATTCAAAATAACGAACACTTTATTCTAATGGGTGAGAAAAGTTCTATAAGAGATTTTTCTACCAAGACACATGTGAAAGAAAGTGGCAACATGTGGCAATTCATCTAGCATCAGCAACATTTTCTCTGAATTTGTTGATTTGGAAATCATTTCTCTGTCTCTGCAGCTGAGTCATCATTTGCTCTACCATTTTCTAAAGTCTCACATGCCGATGCAAGTTAAGAATAATACATTTTACTCTGTCAACTTTTGCTTACCGCTGAGGATCTAAAAGCGTGTTCAGAGGTAATTTGAACAGACTGTGTTCAGAGGTAATTGGAACAGACTCTTTCAAGATAGTCCATCTTTTAGTAGATCCACAGAACAGTAAATATAACTTGATAATCATGCCAAACATTTCTTTGCATTGTAAAATTGAATTGGCAGCTTTGCATAATCAAGGCCTAAAATTATGAACCACATAAGATTTGCCTGAAACTTAATTGTTCAGGCTCAAAATTCTCTGCTGAATCCTCTTATGCTTGCTTTTGTATTTATCTGTTTTCATGTGACTGCATACAGCAGACATTATACTTTTTGTCTATTTTCATAAAAATACACTTTAATGAATATGCCAAAGCCACTCCAATAGCATCCATCATATCACATGTATTATATAGATACATATCTTGCCATCATAATTGACATACAGCATTTATGAACTTGGTTTTTTGTGGATGCGTTAGGAGTAGTATCCTTTTATAGAATGTAATATTTTGTAATCTTTATTCCTTTATTTCTTGCTATGCTTTACAAAGTATTTATAAAATAAGGTGCTTTTTTGGTGCAAAATAGGCAATCATAAGGGTAACGGCATAAGAGAAGAGAAAGAAGAGTGAGGATCATGGGGCACTCCCATTTCTTTTTTAGGTGTGGGTAAATTTTAGCCCCATGGAAACTCTTGAGAAAGAGTCTACCAAGAGTGAGATCATGGAATGTTAGCTTTCCCCAAATAGAAATTCTGGAATGAAATTAGAAAATTGCTGCTTACAAATTTAATCTTCTAGCTTCCAATTGAAATTAAGCAATTAGAAAAGGCCCAGGAGGGACCTCTGAATTCATCTAATCTGATCTCAGTGTGCAGATGAGAAAGCTGAGGCAGTGTTATTCTGCAAATCAACCTAATGTGACATGAAAATAATGGAATTTAGATTTCTGATACTGTTCCCGATGTCCATCTACCCCAACATACATTTATCAAGTACCTAGTAGGTACAAGGGATCATTCAAACCTTCTCCGAAGGATACAAAATTGTGGAAAATACTCTTTGCCCGTGTAGAACTCATACATAGTCCATTATCAAAGGAGAAGATAGACGTTTCAATATCTAAAATACAAGATGCAATTTGTTAAGTGCCATGAAAGTGATATAAAGGTTTAAGAAGGCAAAGATAAAATGAAGTCTGGGCAAACCAGTGTAACTTTCTTAAAGGAATAGCATTTAAGTTGTGATGTGAAGATAAGTTTCAATAAAGAGAGTTGGGGAAGAGGATGGTAAGCCTGGCAGAGGGAGTATCATTAGCAAGGACAAGAAAGTGCACAGTGATGAAAAAGAGTAAGTCGTCTAATGTGACTCTATTATAATTTACCTTCACGTTTTTCAGTCATGTTATTTCATGCCCATAAATTATGACCATATTTTAAAGGAACTTAAATATCAGACCCAACAGCCTTGTCTTAAATGTAGCTTACTAAAATGTATAAGCAGAAAATAACTTGATCACCATCCTCTGGACTTTGAAAACAAAAACACCTTGTGCAAAGTTTGTCCTTTACCAAAGTTTGTAATGCATTTTGAAAGGAAAGAGAAAAAGAGAGCTGATGTGTCCTAACCATTTGTGTTGGTCACTTGTTGGCTCTCAAAGCCGTCCCCTGCCCCTCTCTGGCTCTGCTATGAATGCAGTCTTCCCCAGACTCCCTTTACCAAATGAGTAAGTTCAGCTAATGCGTACCAAAGCCTTCCTTTGGGCCCCAATGCTGGCACAATAGAGACTTCCTGCTGATGCTAACCTCTGGATACTTCACAGTTCCTTGTTGCCCTTTCAACTCTTCCAACACAAGAAATTAAAGATTCATATAACTGGAATATTAAACAATGAAACTGTCTTAACATATAATTAGAACCAGGGCTTCAATCAAAGTCACTTTGTCCCCATCTCGGGACTCTTCTGTGCCCTCTCTGCCTTGTCTTCATTGTCAGGCCAGGTCTTTCTATATAGCCAGAAAGATGATTGTTGGTTGGCATAAGTCTACATCCTTGCTGTTCATAATCCAAATGAAAAAGGGACTCTCTTTCCAGAATTAAATCGCAAGGTTGAGTCTGATTGATTTACTGGAGTTCAGGGGAATGAAATTCTCTGATTGGTCCTGGTCAAGGGGGATAGGGTGTTATTATTCCAGCCTCATCCAAGTTTTGTTGAGTGAGGAGTTGTAGTTACTCCAAAGAAAAGAGGCAGGGCAAACAAGAAACATCTAATATAGGGAGATCCTAAATATTCTCTATTTGCTCCTCTATATCCATTCTTCATCAGTTTCTGCTCAGAATTTGTGTCCTGGAACCCGGTGTCTTTCACCTCCACCCCTGTCCTCCTTTGTCCTCTCACATTTTGTTGCATGCAGCCAATGGAGCAAACTGCCAGGTGATTGAAAAGCAAAAGGAAAGAGCCTGAGGGGTATATATTCCACCCCACCCTGCCAGGCAGTGATTGGACAGTGGCAGCATCTGTCACTGTAACAGCTCTTTATTGGGCAGTTTCTGTTATTTAAAAGTTCTCAAATGTTCTGGTAAGAGCTGCCACCTCCCCTGCCTCCACAGATCTGAGAGTGGTATGGCTTTTACCACTGCTATTCCCTGGGTGCCTCACTACTCCTGGTGGGTTCCCTTAATTCTGTCTACATCCTAAATGATCTCTTCTTTAAACTCTCTTCAATTACTCTTTTTTTAAAAATATAAGACTTTATTTATTTATTTTTTTAAAAAAGCAGTTTTAGATTCACAGCAAAATAAAGAGGGAGGTACAGAGATTTCCCATATACCCCAGGCTCCCACACATGCATAGCCTCTCCTATTAACAACATCCCCCCACCCTCACCCCTCGTGGTATATTTCTTACAACTGATGAACCTACATTGACACGTCATAATCACCGGAAGTCCATAGTTTGTGTTAGGATTCACTCTTGGTGTTGTACTCATGGGTTTGGACAAATGTATAATGACATGTATCCATCATTATGGCAACATACTGAGTATTTTCACTGTGCTAAAATCCTCTGTGACCTGCCTATTCTTTCCTCCCTCCACCCCCCCAACCCTGGCAACTGCTCATCCTTTTACTGTCTCCATAATTTTGCCTTTTCAGAATGTTATACAGTTGGAATCATACGATATGTAACCTATTCATATAGGTTCCTCCATGCCTTTTCATGGCCTCATAGCTTATCTCTTTTTAGCACTGAATGATATCCCATTGTCTGGATACAGCACAGTTTATTTATCCATTTACTCACTGAAGGACATCTTGGTTGCTTCCAAGTTTTGGCAGTTATGAATAAGCTGCTATAAACTTTTGTGTGCGAGTTTTTGTGTGGCTATACATTTTCAGCTCCTTTGGGTAAATACCAAGGAATGTGATTGCTGGATCATATGTTAAGAGTATTTCTTTTTTGTAAGAAACCACCAAACTGCCTTGCACAGTGGCTGTACCATTTTACATTTCCACTAGCAATGAAGGAGTTTTGAAGCTCCACATTCTCACCAGCATTTGGTGTTGTCAGTGTTCCGGGTTTTGGCCATTCTAGGAGGTATCTCATTATTGTTTTCGTTTGCATTTCCCTGATGAGATACGATGTAGACTATCTTTCCATAGGCTTATTTGCTATCTGTATATCTTCTTTGGTGAGGTGTCTGTTAAGGTCTTTGACCCAGTTTTTAATCAAGCTGTTTGTTTTCTTATTGTTGAGTTTTAAGCAGTTACTCTTTTTAGCATGCCAACTGTCCCCAGCAGGGAACTGGGACTTTCTGGTGAAATTATTATTCTCACTTTATAGCTAACTAAACCAAAGCTCCAACATTTCTAGAAATGTACTGATGATCTCACCGCTAGGAGGGGCTTGGATTGAAACTGAAACTCTGGTTTGTCTACCTTCAAAGTTGGGATTCTGAAATGACAGTTTCTCTCCTTTTGACCGATGCACAAAGTCTAGAGGACATATCCCATTGTCACTTGCCCTGTCTGATTATACTCTGCCAAACATGATGGACCAGGCAGACCGAGCTTTTGGCTCCTACAGTCAAAATGGCTCTTATGTTAAAGAGCAAAAGTGAATAAGACAGAGAATCCCACCCCACCTACCACTCATGTTGGTGGATGGATTGTTTGTTGGTTTTTTGATAATACACATACTCAATTTCTCCTACTCTGTGAGGAAATGGGCCCTTTACAAGTCCACTCAAAGAGTTACTTTTTGCAGTTGTAATTTCTCCCCTCTTCTTGTGCCTTTCTTAGAGTGAATTGTTAGTTACTGCATGAGAGAGTAAAATTCTTGGTCCTAATTTTGGGAAATACGTAGTTTCACGTGGAGGAAAATAAAAGTCTGGTGGAAACTTGGTCTCAACGAACTTTAGTCTTCTGACAAAGGTCAGCAACAGGAACAGGAGTCATGAGAGGCACCCTCAGTGGTCCTCAGCTATCATTGTAAACAGATTTTTTTTAATTATTTACCACAGAACTTTCTCTAGTACCAGATTCATGGAAGTATAAATCAGTAATGTAAGTGCATAACAGCTTGTTTGCCAGGGCTCCTGGGACCAAAAAATACAGTGTTTGGAAGGCACAAAAACAAACGCATAAGGGTTAGCAAACAAACCTGATGCCGAGTGCTAAAGTTCATTCTCTTCTCACTTCATTTCCATGATTCTCTCTACCCAAATGATGTCCAAAAATACATTATGAAACTAAGAAGCCCAAGAAGATAAATGGAAAATAACAGCAGGAGCAAAGGGCAATTAAAGGTGTAGGCAGGAAAGACAAATCCTCTGATGCATCTGAGACTTGACACGTTGAGATCCAACTCAGCAAAGCAAAAAGGAAACCTGGACCAGTCAAGTCCTGCTGAGAGAGAAAGCCGCTTTCTGTCTGCAGTGTCCATTTATGTGGAGACTCATAGAAGATGCAGTCTGTGGGAGAAATGAGCATGTGGTTTTGTGGGAAGAATCCAACACAGTGAAGCATTTGCATGTAGGCAAAGCACTGACTTTGAAGATCCCAGGAAGACAGAAGCTTTAATTAATGATAAGCCAACAACAACAAAAAGAATATATACAAAATTATAAAAATCTTGTTTCTTATACATAGACATGGCCCCAAGTTGGGGAGATTTCTCTTCAAAAGTGCAGATTCACAAAGGAGAGAAATTTATTTTGAGGGAAGTTTAGAGCAGAGACGGATTGATAAAGTCTCTTTTTGGTCAGAGTCTGCTCTGAGAGGGGACCCTTGTCCCCCATGGTGCTGGGCAGTCATGGTGACACACAGATGCAGCTGCAATAATCTCCTTGCATTTTCTTCTACAAAATTCCAATGACTCCAGAGCCTTTACAATTGGTGAAGATGGAGGACCTTTGTAGAGAGAAACATTCTCCATGGTTTGTTTTTATCTGTTTTGCTGCCAGGTTGCAGGCTCCTCCATAGCCCGTGAGCACCTTGAGAGCAGGGACAGCCATTACTCATCATTGTTCTTATTCCTTAGCTCTGTGCCTGGATACATAGTAGGCATTTAATAACATCAGTTCTGTTGACCTAATTCTTAAGTTTTGGTATTTTTCTTCCTTAGGAAAAAGACTCACACACACACCCACACACAACTAAAACCAGCCAACACCACACATACAAACCAGTTGGTGTAAAAATATAATAACGTAAATTGAAGGCAATACAACATTCATTTATGCTAAAATTAAAAAATAAGACATGAATAAAGCTCAAAGTAAGAGACTGAAATACACAAAAGCTACAGGAAAACATAGACCCAAAGCATATTTCATGTCTCCATGTCTTGATTTTTCTTTTTTTCTAACATGGGGAGTGGGGTAGGATTTCTGCTGGCCCACACTTTCTGTTGGCTGCTGACAGCCATATTTCCATTTCTAATGAGAAACTCAGCAATTAACTATAGATGTTCTTGTCACTAAATAAACCTGAGGCATCATTAACCAAATAGAAATTAGTTAAAAAGGAAAAGAGACCTAGAGGGTTGAATAGTGTCGCCCCCCTAAACTTATACACACCTTACTTGAAAATAAGAGTCTTTGCAGATGTAATTAAGATGTAAAAAAAGATCTTGAGATGAAATCATCCTGGATTTAGAGTTGGTCCTGAATCCAATGATTGGTGTCCTTAAAAGAAGGGAGAAGAGCACAGAGACACGAGGGAGAATGCCATGTAAAGATGGAGGCAGAGATTGGAGTTACGCCACCACAAGCCAGGAAACCCAAAGAAGTGGAAGAGGCAAGGAAGAGCTCTCCCCTAGAACCTCCAGAGGAAGTACGGCCCTGCTCAGACCTTGATTTTGGACTTCGGACCACAACTGTGAGAGAATAAAATCATACTGTTTTAAGCCACCTAAAGTTTGCAATCCTTTGTTATAGCATCCTGAGGAAACTCTTGCAGGGAGCTTTATATTTAGCATAAGGCAGGGCACTGACTCGAGTAGGAAGGCAGATTCCATAGAGTTTGGTGAACTCTGTGTATTAACACTATATTGAATATATAAACTCTGTAAGTGGGAAATCAGCACTTTCAACAAAAGCAAATACAGTGGTCCCATGGTATCTGTGGAGCATTGGCTTCAGGACCTCCATGGATACCAAAATCTGCAGATGCTCAAGTCCCTTACTTGGCCTTCTGAATCCACGGGTTCTGCATCTGAGGATTCTAACTGCGAATGGTAAACGTAGCACATAAGATCAGCAGTTGGTTAAATCTGCAGATGCAGAACTGGGGGATTCAGAGGGGCCACTGTACCACATTCCAACTGTATTGGAGTCAGGGCCTCTTACTCTACGAGATATTTCTAAAAAAACTGTCTTGTCAGAAACTGGCTGTAGACCAAGGATAACCCTTTGTCTCTTATATGCAGATTTTATATAAACTATATAAATGTTAATTAAAAAATTAATAAAAACTATATTGAGGCAATTTCTAAAAATATATGTTATTAGTCACTTCTTTTAGGTCCTCAATAAAATAATGATATGTATTAACAGCCCTCAGTTTTATAGGATTTCATCTTGATACCTCATCACTCTATCCAACTATAGGCTGAGGGAGAAATGTTCTGCAGCTTCCCTTTGGGAGACATTTTTGGATCTACCTTTCTGGAGAGGTATATTTAAGGATTTCTGTCTCTAGAATTACTCTTCGGGACCCCCAGGGATAAAACCAACAGCTACATTAATTGGAGCCCTGAGACAAATGCTTGGTCTATTACTAGAAGGCATGCAGGCTCTCAAACTTCATTTTACAGACATTATTATTAATGTAATCATTTTACACAGGATAAAAATGAAGATCAAGGAGGTTAAGTGAATTGCTCAGGATCACACAGGTAGTAAATGGCAGAATCAGGAACTGACTCTCGTATTGTCTAGACAGCCCCAAGGCCATGCACCATATTGCTTCCCTCGAAATTTGCTGAAGTCTGTTTGCTTGATTACTCCCCTTCTTGAGCTCAGGAAGGGCAAACACTGTGTGTGTATTGAGAGAGAAAAAAAAGCAGTTACTGAGTGCCTATTTTTTGCCAGGCATTGTGAGAGTAAACAGTGGGGTTTTTTGTTTGTTTGTTTTGGTGAGTATCTTTTTGTGACTAGTTTATTTCACTTAATGTCCTCAAGGTTCATCCATGTTGTAGCATGTGACACCATTTCATTCTTTTTTATGGCTGACTAATATTCCATTATATGTATATACCACATTATCTGCATCCATTCATCCATGGATGGACACTTGGGTTGCTTCTACCTCTTGACTGCTATGAACATGGGTATACACCCTTGGAGATTTTTAATCCCAATTTAAGCCATCCTATTTTTAGAAAAGTTCTAAATTAATAGAATCTATTTTATCTGGAATATGAGTCAGCAATTTATTCCTAGATGCAACAACAACAAAAAGAAATTATTTCTTCTTTGCAGTTCAGAAAGTGCCATTGCATGATTTATCTCTATGTAAAAATACTTCCTGCCCCTGAAATTTCCCATCACCCTCCCCTACTGCCACCAATGTCTTATATTTTTTTCTTGAGATTTCTCAGTCCTTTAGAAATGAGATGACATTCTAGAGTATGTTCTTGCTTTGAATTCAGTTGTGTGCTGGGCAGCATCAGTTTCCCAGGAAGGGAAAGAAGAGCTGATGTAGCACATACCCTTCTAAATATGTACCACCCAGAGAATATTGTTCTGGATTTTTCTGACATGATTCTTGAGGGTGATGATGCTAAATGTCCCTCATAGGGTCATTTCCCATTCCTCAATTAGCCTGCCTTATTATGTCTCAGGAATCAAATTTTCTGATTAAGTCATCCCTTTGCTCTTGTTGAGTTGTAATAACTTTAGAATGACTGCCCTTCTTAGAGACAATTTGAGATCTAATTCCCACTGTGGTGGCGGAGGCTTTAGGTTGGGTACTAGATACATGTGTTGTGTCTTACTCCTCCAGATAAAATTAATGTTCAGAAAATGTGGTCTTTCAAGGGACATGGCTGTCTAATCTAGTTACTCTTACAGGCTGATTCTTTTTTTAAATTATTATTACAAGGTGAATACACAAAGAATTTCTAGTTAGGTACCACTATTTTTGAGACATAAGATCTAGGCTTTGGAAACTGGAGACAATATTGCCCTAAGATCAGTATTACCTGATGAGATGAGCTGGTTGTCATGAAAATAAAATGTGTCACTTTATTTGTTTTATTACAGTTATACCACAACTAAGAAACCTTGACATTTGTAAATATAAATTCACATTGCTCATAAACACATATACACATATCTTATAAATAAAGTATTTCAATATATCTTCATTTTGCAGATGAACAAACTGAGGCCCAGCTGGGTTATGGGACTTACCCAAGGCCACATAGACCTTTAATGTCAGGGATAGAATACCTTAAGCTCTTGTTTCTTAGGCTGTTTTAACTTATACTCCCTTTTGATAAATATAAAGTTTTGTGAAGTTGCATGGAGCTTCTGATAGCCTCCCCCCACCATACTTCAGTCCCTTTAAAATCACTGGTATTCTTAGAAGATGGTTTATTTTCTGTGTATCTCTACACACTAGATAGATTGAGCTTTTACTTTTCGGTGGCCAAATAATATATTTATTTTCAAATTCATATATTCTCCCTGATCCTTGCTGCATTACCCTCCAAATATTGGTTGAGAATCATATCATTTTAATTAGAAAGTTCTTTGGCTACATTTAAAACATGATTTTTTTTTAATAAATATTGAGCTGATGGCGCCAACTTGTACAGACCATCTCTGAAGAATGATACAAACGTGTGAATTTTATAAGTATCCCAGCTCCACTTTTTGTTTCCTTGTTTATATCTGGCCCTAATCCAGCCTTGTGCCAGAAGCCTCTTCAGACTAAGCCAAGGTAACATTAGGCCTTTATGTTGGTTGTTCAGTAATGTTTTATTTAATTTCCACACATTTTTGAATTTCCCAATTTTCCTCCCGTTACTGATTTCTAGTTTTATACCATCATGAATAGAAAAGATACTTGACATGATTTCAGTCTTCTTAGATTTTGTAAGACTTGTTTTGTGAGCCACTGTATGATCTATCCTGGAGAATGTTCTGTGTGTGCTTGAGAAGAATGTGTATTCTGCTGCTGTTGAATGGAATGTTCTGTATACATCTGTTAGCTCCATTTGGTCTATAGTATTATTCAAGATCACTATTTACTTATTGATTTTTGCATGGATGGTCTATCCATTGTCGAAAGTGTAGTATCTATTATTGTAATGCTGTCTACTTCTCCCTCCAGCTCTGTTCATATTTACTTTATATATTTAGGTGATCCAATGTCGGGTGCATATATATTTGCTATTGTCACATCCTCTTGATGAACTGACCCCTTTATCATGATATAGTGACCTTCTTTGTCTCTTGACTTCCTGATTTCAAATTATATTACAAAACTGTAGTAATCAAAACAATATGATGCTGGCATAATAATCGATACATAGACCAATGGAACAGAATAGAGAGCAAAGAAATAAACCCTCACATATATGGTTAATTAATATTTTATAAG
Organism: Equus quagga; assembly: GCF_021613505.1. Taxonomy (NCBI): domain Eukaryota; kingdom Metazoa; phylum Chordata; class Mammalia; order Perissodactyla; family Equidae; genus Equus; species Equus quagga. The sequence continues at coordinate 81,915,390 of NC_060270.1, forward strand.
GGCATCAAGAATACACAATGTGGAAAGGACAATCTCTTCAATAAATGGTGTTAGGATTACTTGGTATCTATATGCAAAAGAATGAACTTGTACCCTTATCTTACACTATACACAGAAATTAATTCAAAATGGATTAAAAACTTAAATGTAAGAAGTGAAACTATAAAATTCCTAGGAGAAAACACAGAGAAAAAGCTCCTTGACATTAGTGTTGGCCATGATTTTTTGGATATAACACCAGCAGCATAGGCAACAAAGGCAAAAACAAACAAGTGGGACTACATCAAACTAAAAAGCTTCAGTACAGCAAAGGAAATAATCAATGAAATGAAAAGGCAACCTGTGGAATGGGAGACAATATTTGCAAACCATATATTTGATAAACTGTTAATATTCAAAATATATATCAGAAGTCATACAACTCAATAGCAAAAAGACAAACAGCCTGATTAAAACAAAGAACTTGAATAGACAGACACGTTTCCAAAAAAGACAAACAAATAGCCAAAAAGTATATGAAAAGGCACTCAACATCACTAATCATTAGGAAAACACAAGTCAAAACCACAATGAGATATCACCTAATACCTGTTAGGATGGTTATTATCAAAAAGAGAAGAGATAGCAAGTGTTGGCAAGGGTGTGGGAAAAGGGGAACCCTTGTGCACTGTTGGTGTGAATGTAAATTGGCACAGCCATTATGGAAAACAGTATGGAGGTTCCTCAAAAAATTAAAAATATAGGGGGCCGGCTCCGTGGCCGAGTGGTTAAGTTCGCGCGCTCCGCTGCGGGGGTCCAGGGTTTGGATCCTGGGCGCGGACATGGCACCACTCATCAGGCCACGTTGAGGCAGCGTCCCATATCCCACAACTAGAAGGACCTGCAACTAAGATATATAACTGTGTACAGGGGGTGTTTGGGGAAATAAAGCAGAAAAAAAAAAGATTGGCAACAGTTGTCAGGCCAGGTGCCAATCTTTAAAAAAGAAAAATTAAAAATATAACTACTATATGATCCAGCAATCCCACCTCTGGGTATATATCCAAAGGAAATGAAATCAGTATCTCAAAGAGATATCTGTACTCCCTCGTTCACTGCAGCATTATTCACAATAGCCAAGATCTGGAAACAACTTGGGTGTCTTTTGGTAACTGAATGGATAAAGAAAATGTAATGTGTGATATATATAATGAGATATATATATATACATATATATCTATACACACACACAATGGAATGTTATTCAGCCTTAAAAAAGAAGGAAATCTTGCCATTTGTGAACCTGAAGGACATTATGCTAAGTGAAATAAGCCAGACACAGAAAGACACATACTGTATGATCTCACTTATATGTGGAATCTGAAAGTTGAACTCGTAGAACCAGAGAGTAGAATGGTGATTGTCATGGGGTGGGAAAATGGGGAGATGTTGATCAAAGGATATAAACTTTCACTTATAAAATGAAAGTTTCTGAAGATCTAATGTATAGCATGGTGACTATAGTTAATAATACTCTGTTCTATATGTGAAATTTGCTAAAAGGGTAGATCTTAAGTGTTCTCACCACCAAAAACCCAAAAAGGTAACTATGTGAGGTGATGGATGTGTTAATTAACTTGATTGTGGTATTCATTTCACAATGTATATGTATATTAAATCATCATATTTTACACTGTAAGAAAAACAAAATTAAATAAATAAAGAGATGTTAGGTTTTCTTTCTTTTTTAAAAAGATAATCTCTGGAGCTGACCCAAGGAACCTTTGACAATGAGGTAAAGTTTGCATAAATTTTAGCCTATACACTTTGAGAAAAGGGATATCACAAACTTGATTAGCCCTGCATTGTCTTTGCATTAGAAAAGTAAACACTAGCTGTTGTAAGAGATAAAGCCTGAAATCTCAGTGGCTTCACAAAAAAAGAGGTTTATTTTCTCATCATGTAAAATCCAATCCACAGCAGAGATGGGAATGAAAGTGGGATCTATGTTTGTGTTTGTCAGCTTGGGCACCATAACAAAACACCAAAGACTGGGTGCTTAAACAACAGAAATTTATTTGCTCACAGTTCTGGAGGTTGGAAGTCCAAGATCACGGCATGCATAGGGTTGTTTTCTGGTGTGGGCTCTCTCTTTGGCTTGCAGATGGCCATCCTCTTGCTGTGTCTTCACATGGCCTTTTCTCTGTGCTTTCGCAAAGAGAGAGAGACTGAGCTCTGGTGTCTTTTCTTATTATAAGGACACCAGTCCTATTGAATTAGAGCCCCATCTTTATGACTTCATTTAACCTTATTCACTTCCTTAAAGGTTCTATGTGCAAATATAGTCACATTGGGGGTTAAGCCTTCAAAATATGAGTTTTTGGCGGGGGAAACAATTCAGTCCACAACAATGGTATACACAGTCTTTCAGAGATCCAGGCTGAAAGAGGACCCACTATCTTCAGTGCAGAGCTTCCAAGGTCTCCCTGGGTATCAACATCCAGCAGCAACAAGGGAAGAGAAAGAGGGTTGTTCGCAGGAGGGTAAGCGGCCAAGAGCAGTGATCACTTCTGCCCATGTCCCACTGGCCAGATGCGGTCATATGTCACCTAACTGCAAGGGAGATTGAGAAATATCTAGAGTGTGCCCAGGGTATTGATGAATAACTATCTCTACTGTAGCCCTTGGTGTTCCTAGACATGGTAAAAAAAAAAAAAAAAAAAAAAAAGAAGAAAGAAAAAGTGTACCTTTTCTTAGCTCTTCCAGAATGTTCTCTAGTTACTTTCAACTTCTTTTCCCAACATTTTCCCACCTGCTTTTGCCTATGGAGCTATGTTACTCAGGAAGTGCATGAGCAAATGTGTTCATAAAAGGAAGAGGAAGCAGAAGGCCGCATACAGCTTATGTTTTAGATCTAGAGAATGAGGAGAGAGCCAATGTGTCAGTTTGAGGATGTATGTGCAGGGAGTGGTGAAGAGCTTCATCCACTTTCATCCGAGAAGTCTTGAAGCTCCCACACTCTACATGCAGAGTCATGATTTGTATATAGTAGGTCTGTGTACACAAGAAAAGAGAGTAAATCCCTGTGTGTGCTCCATGTTTTCAGTCATGGTGGGAATGGACAGCAAAAGAGCTAGGATAAGACCCTAGAAAAAGAGGCAGAGGCAAAGCACATATGTCTTCCTTTCACCCCCTCTACTCTTTCTAAGGAATCCCACATAAACCTTAATCACACCCGAAAGCCATAGTTCAGACAGGTTTATCTCCCCAGCACCAAAGCCCCACGCTACTCTCTCGTGCCATTGGGGTCGTCTCAGGGCATGTAGGGGACCTCCCAGTTCCACTCCAGGCTGGTCCAGCTTGGAAGCAGAGTGGGCTGGGTGTGGCATTCATTCCTTTGTGAGACATTCCTAGGAACACACTTCCCCTCCTAGTTAATTCTCCTAGGAGAATTAAACACAGTATTTTTTGCTCTTTTCTAAAAGATACAAACAAACGCCCAGTTTTTCCCAGAAATCTGGGTTTAATAGCCTAAAAATTTAAATTTTTGTTTCTTGAAAACAGTAAAATTCCATTGCCATTCATTTTTTTCCATACAATCCCCCTTACTGCATTTTCAAAGTAAGCCTTTTTCATAACCCTGAAGTGTTTTTGTCTTTAGGTTGTCAGTAAAAACAAGCCGGCCTCTTTGACTCAGTTTGTTGAGATATGAGTGCACTGAAATGTGTCCAACGGGCCGCTGCCAAAGTTGCTGTTTTTCAATTTATGTTTGAGCCGGAAGAGTCCAAGGAGAATTCCACTCCTGTAGGTTGCATAAGAGCTGACAAACAAAGCTGAACTAGATAAGAGTATAAAGAAAATGAGAGAGGCATAATAGGCGATAGAGGCCACAGATAGCGCAGTGGGAGAGCGAGATCACAACAAGGTGAAAAGAGGCTGCAAATTCATTAAGTGGCTCAATCCTTCCTGAGAGCTCTCTGCCATATCTCCTTCACACAGGTGCAGATACTGCCTTTAGTTTTACAAAGATTAGAGCAAGAAAGGAGCTGCTTTAAAAACAGGAAAAAATCAGTTTCAGTGCACTGGTTTGTAGCATATCCTATTGCACCTCGTTATGGTCTACGCATCATCTTATTCTCACATTGTGCCATGTATATAGTAGGAGCTGAATAAATGTCTGTTGTATTGAATGGTTCAGCTCTGTTCTCTTCTCTCCCAATTAAACCAACACCACATACTGCTTGCTACCTCTTGAGCAATCAATGTTTTTGTGTTTCTTCATTTCTCCAACTAATAGCTCCAACGATGTACTGTTTAGCATTTAACCCTAAGACATACATATGATATGTTATATAGATGGAAAAAATGGAAATCATGAGTCATCATTGTAAGACCATGGATTTTGGATTCAGACTGATCTATATTCTAATCTACACTACACTTGTGTAATTCTTATGTGTTCTCCAAGTTCACTCTCATTATATCGCAGTTGCTCTTACTCACAGCCTCTGAAAAGTTGTCCCACTCCTTTCTCACCATTTCCACCTCTTCTCTGGGGCATATGGAAACTTCTGGATTCTTTTCATACCAAGTGCAAACAATGAGGAGCTAGGACCACCATCTTGGGCTCCTGTATCTGAACCCATCCTGAACCCATCCGCCATAGAATTGCTTCAGTGCCACATTGGGTCTGGTTTCAGTTGAAGGGACAGGCTGTTTTAGGGTCCTGCAGCCTCCCCCACAGTCTGTCCTGGAAAGTAAGCTATTCCCTTGATATTTGTATGTTACCCCACTCCTATTTCTATGTTCCTAAAAAATTTCTGCATTTGATGTGTGAGTCTTAGGTGAGGCAGGGGGAATAAGAATCTTTTCGCTCTATTTCTATCTTTTTCTTCTTCTATTACCCCTTAGAACAGTAAGGGGTAAGCTCATTTTTAACTTTCCCTTCCTGTCTGAGTGGAACTTGTCCTACATCATTTGCTTCCTGTTCCTAACTTCCTTTAAAACTCCAGTCTCGTGGTTCAGCCCAAATGGTGGGATGGGGTGCAAGAATTCAGTCCACCCATCAGAGAACTTAAGTGAGAAAGTATCTCCAGAGCCTTGTAATTGTTACAAATGGAAAACACTCAGTGCAAAGCCTAGAATCTTCTATGAACTCACTACAGGTAAATAACCCATACTATCTGTCATTTCCATGCATAATTCATGTATTACACTTTTTAAAGAGATTTTTTAAGAAAATCACCTGACTCATTTTGCCCACTCCACCATCTCTAGGCAGAACTCTGACAAACCTGTCTTGATTAAATAAAAACATCTGTAAAAGTCTTTACGATGATTGCGCCCAAATCTCTACATAACTAATCCCAGTATTAACCAGCAGCTACACTCAGAAAAGTTCTCCAAGTTAACCTTGATTCCAAACACCTAACGCAGAACAGAAAGTGTCAACCTCAGAGTGTATGCTTCTCTCTTCCTGTTTATTTGTGGATGGCTTTTAGTGATTAGGCAAAGAACCAAACAGTAAATGCAGCTTGTCAACCACAACAATGTGCCTTTTCAACTTTTGGCTGATCAAGACATGAAAAGGTAATAATTTGACTACTTTTTATATAAATATAAGTGCATATTTTCACAGCTTTGCTTCAAGACTTAAGCTCCACCAGCTGACTATTAATTGCCAGGAAATGTCTACCCAGTCTATCACAGCATCTTAATTAAGCAAATGCATAGAAATTATATGGGGGCAGAGGACCATGGAATTTGCCAGGTGTAATGAATTCTGCAGAAGCAGTAGTTACAGGTTTCCCAGGGTGTGCTAATAATACATATGAGCTGGAGGAAAACAGAATTAAGAATTCTTTTTTCTCCTTTCTACCAATCTCCTCCCTTTTTAAAAGATACTAACTATTCAATCTTTAACCCTCAATTTAGGTAGCTTTTCTTTCCAGAGAATTTCTCCATCTCCCTTTTCCAACCTCCATTAGGCTGCATTAAGGACCCTCCTCCGCGTTCCTACTGGTCAACAGCGTTACTGATGTTCTAACCACACACTGCTCTAATTTTCGTGCTATATGTTTGTCTCCCCCAGTAAGTCTACAGCCTTCCCTTGCCCTTGTCTTATTCATCAGGATATCACCAGAAGTATATAAAACGTCCAGCCCACAGTTCTCTCTCAAAATTTGGTTAAATCAAATATGTAAAATCACCATTTTGAGCTATCCAGAGCACTTCAGAAATCACAGGAGAAGGAGTTACTTATTTTCAAATTTTAAATATTATGCTTATGAAGAGCGCCCACAGTGAGCAACCTTCAGTTAATTCACTACCTATTTTCGCCAAGCCGGGAACTAAAACATTTTGGATTGTATTCCCTGTGGGCTCCTGTGCTTTCCATAATTCATTCCTCAGAGGGCTTTACAAGGGGGCTGGGTGCAGAGAGGGGCCCACTGGTAAACAGCAGATGCCCAGCAGGCCTAAGGCATGTCTGACACATTGATGATGAAGGAGATGGGAAAAAGGGAACAGCAGCTCCTGGGATGACATATTTAAGAGCCTGAGGAGGTGTATTGCTTTAAAATTACTGATCATAAGAAATAGTTCCTGCAAATGGTGTGTGGTATGTGCCCTTCTGTCCACACCAATTCAGTTGGTAAGCAGAGAGAAACAAATTCTCCTTGAGTACTTGAAGCTCATAGAAATGTTGAGAGTAAAAGGGATGGTGCAGTTAGAATTCCTGTGCAATCTGAAGCTCTCACTTGAAGATGAGAGAGGAAGAAAGAACTAAGAGTGAACAGACTGGGGCATGAAGCAGGAATAATATGTGACTCAATACTTGTCTAAAGTAAGGGAGATGCAATACTCACTACCTTAGAAAAAGTCAAGTGCTCACTTTTCTGAGGTCATGGCCTTCCAAGAAGAGATATTTTAGTGGCAGTAGAAGAGCACTTTCTCCAAGAAGCTGAGGGTGTGGCTTCCTTAATTCTGCAAAACAAGAAAAATAAAATGCAGCCACTGATGTTCAAAGGGGGAGAGGGGAGTCTGAAGTTAACCATATCAATGACAGCAGAGCTGTTCATTATAATAAGGTACATGGGAAGTCCCATGTATCCTAAGGAAGGCTACTGGCCCTACTCAAGGGAGATCGATTTGGTTAATAATTGTTGAATTTCCATTACACTTGGAATTTGAAGTAAAAAAATCTATTAACCATGCATTATGAGCTAGGTGGTTAGGGTGTACAAGAAGGAATAGACATTCTCTGTTCCCAAAGACCTTAAGGGCTTACGAAGATTGTATAAACAGATGAAAATTACCAAATCATGGTATATGTGCTTGGCATAGCGTGGGCAATGGGTTAATATTTACACGGATTTCTGCTTAGTGATGAAGTCTGTGGTCTAGCTACTGGATATTACTAGATATTAAGTACATAATATCATCTAAATTATGCTCAGCCCTGACCATTAGTGAGGCCCGCGTTTGGCACTGGCCCCTCTTGGGGCCTGCACACTGAGTCCCTGTGGTTCACTATCCTCAGGGACTGCTGCCCAAAGGTCTCATGAAGCCTCTTTCAGACCCCAAATCCTCTGTCCTGCCTTTCCTTCAGGCTGTCACTCAATTCTTGCAATTCTAGCTTATCAGCCAGAGGAAACTAGTCTGTGTGTCTGTGAAAGTACATAGTCACATACACGAGTGGGATAATACGTGATGACTTTTCTATTTAGACGAGAGATGGACTGGCTCTAACACAGAGAGAAGATACTGCACTCAGAGTCAGAAGTGCAGAGTCTGAGCCGGCTCTGTCTCTGACAAGCGTGTGCCCTTGGGTGACTCACCGACTCACAGAGCCCAAATTTCTCATCTTTGCAGAGCAGGGATCCCAACTGTAGTGCAGACTTCACTAGGCCCACCAGGAGTGGACAGCCTTGAGTTCATCTTGCATGTTTCTTTGACTAGAAATATACGTGTTCCTGGAAGCCTTTCATTGGTAAGTGGAGGCAAAAGCAAGGAAAACATAGGTTATCGCCAATTATTTGACCTCATTTATGATAGTCTCATGAAAACTGGGGAAATTCAGGTTTTATATATATATATATATATATATATATATATATATATAATAGGAAAGTATATCATTTTCCTCATAAGTTAATGATGAAGGTTAACACCAATCACAGTATCCAACAGAGTCTAATAGCATGGCACAAACATTTCTTGAATCTGTTATTTTATAACTAAAATTATAAAGGAAAAATTTTTGCTGATAGTAAAAATAGAAGGCTTAGAGAAGAGGGAAGTAATTTGGGGTTTGGATTCTTAACTCCAAAGTGATGGCCACACACTACATTTCCTCTAGGGGTTGTCCCAGCTGCCAGCTTTCAGTACCTTGAGGCATTGACTCCATCCTATTTATCTCTACGTCCTCCACAAGAGCTAATAAAGTGGCTTATTGCACTAGAAGTTTGATACAGACGTGCCAAATGAAAAATGAATAAAATTACAATTAGAAGTCCGTAACAGCAAGGAGCAGCAATGCTAATGCAGGCAACACTGTGTTCACCAAGGAATTGTTTAGGAGCCCACAGTTTGGAAATGCTATGCTCATGGGGTGCACCATTAATTAATGAACAGCCAAGTGCTGAGTTCAGGAAGAAGAGAGCACAATTATAGCTCTGCTGCTGGTCAGGCAGCTCTTTCATCGATGCGTGGGCCCTGCATAAAGCCTGGGAAATTTTCACTTTAATAAAAACAACCTTGGAGAATCATAGGAGATAGGAGAATCTGTTCTTTATCCCTGACAGTTTGGTTGTCTCCTAAAATGGAGTTTAGTCAGAGTGATGCAAAATCCTGGTTGCAGGCTTGTTTACATTTGTAGGCCACCTCTGAGAGCTCTATCAAAGAGATCGGAGAGAGGTTGTGAATATTAAACTCCCACTAGGCCCCCTTTCACGCTGAGTATAATTAGATTTTAGTCTTAGGTCAGAGAGCAATGGGTAATTGGGGCAAATTGCTATCAAGCCAGGCACTTTCTTATATGACTTGGATTCTGAACTCAAATGAACTTGACCTCTCTTGCAGATCCTGGCCTCTGCTGGATCTCTCCTATCACTCCTGGTGTTTCCCCCATCACTAGCAGCCTCTGCACTCCGCAGTCTGCTTTGGGATCTCTCAGTCATTATTTATGTTCTTGATAGACCAACTTACTCTTTTCCCCTTAGATCTCTGGTTAAAGGTCCCAGTTTCCAGCAGTTTTTGCAAATCCAAAAGAAACACCCTTATTTAATAATTATTTGTGGGGGCCGGCCCCATGGCCAAGTGGATAAGTTCGCATGCTCTGCTTTGGGACCCAGGGTTTTGCTGGTTCAGATCCTGGGCGGGGACCTGGCACCGCTCATCAGGCCACGCTGAGGCAGCATCCCACATGGCACAACTAGAAGGACCCACAACTAAAAGTATACAACTATGTACTGAGGGGACTTGGGGAGAAAAAGCAGGGGAAAAAAAAGAAGATTGGCAACAGTTGTTAGCTCAGGTGCCAATCTTTAAAATAATAATAATAATGATAATAATTATTTGTAGATTGGCAAGAACTGGATCCCAGTAGGATAATTTTTCTCACTGACATCAAGGATTCAGTCAGAGATAAGCTAGGTAATTGAAGGCATTTTTGTTTAAAAACTGCGCATGGAGAGTTCAATGGAGATCTCTAAGCTTCATCCATAGTTGAAAACAGTCACGTAAGTGCTCTTGAGCCCCAAAGGGGTCAAAGAAGTCATGGTGCGGCACCCTTTTTGTCCATGTGATGATGCCCGAGAATCTCAGGAGGTTTAGTCTCCCTGTCACTGCTGTCTTCATCAGGGGATAAGGGTGGGAGTGCCAGAGGACAGCTAGAGTTTGAGCTAACTCAGTGACACTGCAGTCCTGGGACTTGAAGCCAACAAGCAGTTAGAACTGATCCAAGTGCAGCGAGTAGAGGTGGCTGAGTGTTCTAGCAAAGGAGAGACCACATCTTGCGGGAAAGGCAGACTCCCTGAGATTAGGGATTAGGGATAAGGGGAGCTGGACTGCAGTAAATGAGCTAAAATGACCACAGAAGGAAATAAATAATCAATGCAATATGGTCTTTTTCCGTTTCCTTTTGCTGCTGTAACAACTTACTACAAATTTAGGGCCATAAAACAACATGGATTATCTTAGTTCTGGAGGCCAGAAGTCCAAAATGCACCTCACTGGCCTAAATCAACGTGTTGGCACAGCTGCCTTCCTTTCTGGAGGGTCTAGAGAAGAACCCGTTTTTTGGCCTTTTCCAGCTTCTAGAGGCTGCCCGCTTTGCTTGGCTCATGGCCCTTTTCTGTCAAATCCTTCTCGTGATGTCATTTCTCTCATTCTACCTCTTCTGCTTCCATTTTCAACTTTATTTATTTTGCCTTTTTGCTCTATTTTTGAGGAGATATCCTTAATTTCATCTTCTAACCTTTCTATTGCATTCGTCTTGGCTATTGTATTTTTAATTTCCTTTTTCATAGCACTTTAGTCCTATGGATATAATACCATCTCTTATCTATTTCAGATTGTTAATGATAGTATTATTTTGCTTTTTAATCTTTCCTCTTTTCCTTGGATGATCTCTGTTTCCTCCATATTCTGCATATTTAACCTTAGGTTTCCTGGACATCCTCTCTTACTTTGCTTCTAGAGCACTGACTGGCAGTCAGGAGCTATACCCTTGGGTAAAGGTGGAGGAGTGCTCTCTAGATAAAGGAAGCAGCCTCAGAAACTTTGTCTACATATCATCAGTAAAGGGATCCTCAGTGAAAAAGCCACCCCTTTGGTCAGCCTCCATGATAAAACCCACTTGTTGGCAGATTCTACCTATGCATCCTGAGTGGGGCCCTAAGAAACCATTTAGAAGGCCAGTGGGTGTTACAAGCATGCAGACGTTTATGTAAACTGTTTTCATTCCCTAACCCTCAGAGAACCTGATGTCTAGGTCTATCACATGCTTATTCAACTCCTCCCCCAGCATTATTCTCCTGGATGTGTGAGAGAGGCATTAGCTATTCTAGCAGCTGTCAGCCATAAGAGTATCTGGAATAGAGAATTGAAAGACAAAGTGTCTGATCTGAAGAAGGCCGAAGTGCCGAAGAGCAGTGGTATTGATATGCATTTAAACAGATAGGACACATACTGTTTTGATAGGAGTATAATGGGGAGTTGACAAGAATACGGTAAGATGAAAACAAAATACAATCAGTGGTGCCACAGAGGAGAGAAATGTTGTCTCTGCTTAGAGTTTTAGAAGTCTTTTCGGCATGAGGAACCTTGAACGAGGAGTTTCTGAAGGAAATGTGTAGACAGCAGGGTGGAATTTCCAAGCTACAGGAGGTGTTAAGAAAGGTATCAAGAAATCTTAAAATGGCCTGTTGTTCTTGGGAAATGATAAGAAGTTATAGATGATGGAATCTTGGCCCTGAGACGAAATATTCGCTCTCAGAATCAAGATCATCAGCAGCTACGCTGATGATGCTGCCTCACAAAAATATAATTGTTAACTTATTCCTTGAAATGTTCCCAGGCTGCTCATTTTCATTATCTTTCTCACTGTGATTCTGTCTGTCTACCTATTACTTCCTCTTTCCTTCACTACTGTGCTTCCTATGTCTTCCATTACTTAATAATTCAGGAGAGACATGAGGCTTACTGAGTCAAAAGGAAAGAGAAAGGAGTAATTCAAACATATGTGATGGGATTTGCAGTTTTAACCCACATCTACTGCCATCAGAAATCTTTCTGGATTCCAGCTTTGGCTGTGAGTTTCATAAGATATCATGAAAGTACAGACATTTATAGCTAGAGGATCTTTACCGACGAGACGTGTTATGATGTTGCACAAGGTTACTAGGCCCTTAAGCCTTGTGCTCCAAACACATAGATCTCTGCTATACCAGGTCAGTATTCTTTCTGTTCTGCTTCATCCCTGCTCAGGTCTGCAGAGTCAAGAATCAACAGGGTTTCTTCCTTCAGTGGAAGCAGGGTCATAAGCCACAGGGTGGCAGTGATTGTTAAAAGTGGATACAGATCAAGAATATTCTGTACTTGTTCCTGTTTTCATTCTGGTCGTATTTGAAGCTTCTACACGTTCTAAAGCTTCACCTAAAACACCTAGCCAGATATTTCTTTGCATTGGGCATTTTAATGTCATTCTCTTAATTTCCCAAATTAGGAATTTTGCATCATATTTCACCCTTCTAATTCCTTAATTGTTATCATCCAATTAATCTTTACTTCTTATTAAAACACTGCTGTTCTCATATGAATCTTCTGAAATACTTCCAACGGCTCCTTAACTACTGAGCAGAATCCAAGCACTTCCTGCCCACCTTCATGTAACCATGGAATCACGTAGTGTTTGAAGGTACTTAACAAAATTCATTCTTTGATTGATATTTGAACATAATTATAAATAAATATACAAATTTATGTAAATTAACATATAAGGGATATTGTCCTTTAATCATTTTTATTACTGCTAAATCTCTCCACAAATAATATACCAAAAGCAAGTAAATCATTCAAAGTGTATAGGCACTTGAAGTATAAAGATTATACGTTATAAGATCTCAGTATCACCTCAAAATTAATCACAGACCCATGGTGCAAGACTATACATCCTCCCGTGACAAGAACCAGCTTTTGCTCCATTGGATAAACTAGTTCAGTTCACTAACATCCAGGAAACAAACTCACCAACTGATTTAAGATTTCATGCAGTAATGGCAACAATTTCACCTTGCATGCATAGAGTAATTTATAAGTGCATAAGATGACTTTATTTACTATATCATTTGAACTTGTTATATCATTTGAACATTACAGTTATCATGTGAGGTTAACAGAAGAGTACTAGTTGCTCTATTTTACAGAAAGGGGAATTTAATTTTAGTGGAAATAAGATATCTCCCATGTGACATAGCTATGAAGTGGCAGAAATATGATCTACACTAGTCCTCCAGACCCCTGGTTACAAATATAAACTGGACAAATTTTGAATGTCAGAGAAGGAGCAGGCAGTCACTTTGGCTCAGTTTATTACTAGAATCTTCCACGCAAGTCTAGAAGAACAGCTCTGTCTTGGTCCACGCAAAGTCTAGAAAAATTAATGGAATTTGATAGAGACTAAAGAACCTCTTCCCTGACATCCAAATGTAGTATCCAACTTTTTTTTAGCAGAAGCCCTTTTTCATAAGAAAACGTTTAATTTGAGCTTCTCTGGTTGAAGGGGACAGCGACCCAGAGAACTGGAGACTTGGCTTAACTCTGTCTTCTCCATATTGCTCCTGAGATGCCTGCAGAACCATAAGATTCCAAGAAAAATAGCCATTAAAAAAACAAATTTTAAAAAATCATTTTTAGTATTCAAGATTCCTCTTTATAAGCAACAGAAACCGAGTCTAGCTGATCTAGGCAGAAGAGGCATTTATTTACTTTAATCCTCCCAAGAATTTTGATTGTCTCACAGGGAGGCCTGGAAAAGTGGATCTCGGCACTGCTTGCCAGAAACCAGCCTGAAATGATGCCCTGGAATTGATGTGATGAGGATGCTGCTGCTGCTGAAACTGATGCTAAGGTGGACCTGCTTCCACTGTTGCCCAAAAAGTAATTCTTGGTGTCACAGTCACTGCCACCAGAGCAAAGTCGCTGTGACCTCTGTATCCTGGGGTCTTCAGTTCTCATTCAAAGTCCAGGACTGGTGTATCTGATTGAAGGAACCTCACTCTCAGGCCCTCACACCCTTCCTCCAGCTGCAAGGGAAGCTAGGGAACATGAGGAAAGGTGCTTCCTCTAACACAATCCACAAGGTGGGGGATCCCCTGGACACAGGGCCTGCGTTCAGATGCTGGGCAGCCAAGACGACTGACTGATGTATATTATAGCTTTGGTTAATATTTGTTGTTCTGAAAGCTGGATGCATAAAGGAATCACCTGGAGAGCTCTGAGGACAAATTAAATGACAAAATACCAGAGACCAATTGAATCCAAACCCTAGAGGTAGGGCCCAGGTATCCAAACATTTATTTCAGTCTCTATCCGGGATTTCAATACACTGTGAGGGTTGAAAACCACTGGCCACAATGCTCTCTAAAGTAGTTCTAGTTCTGCTATTTTTAGGGTTTCATTACAAAAAGCCCTGTGGTCTTTCCACAACTTTTTGCACATTTTACTTCCTAGGATACTGAGTTTCCCACACCAAAATGGAGCAAAAGCTAGGAATAATCACTTTAATTTTTGCCTTCCAGCCTGTTCAAATTTTGCAAGAGGAAACCTCATTCTTCAGGTAGAAAGAGTAGCTCTATATCCTCCTGCTGCTCAAACACCCCTGGTGGGCAGTCCATGTATCCACAATAGTCTGACATGAGACATATTCTTCCTACCGTGCAAAGTGAGGAATGAAAGGGAGAGAAGAAAGTCTGTCTCTGGCTTATAAAGGAAAGGCAGCACAGCTTTTCTGGAACATATGGGCACTCCCATAGCAGTCCACTCCATTCATTAATTTAACCTACATCACGTGCCAGTAACTGTGCGAGGCATTGGAGATACACACAAATCCAACCATGGCTCAAACACACACCTTGCTCCCTTGGTATTTCTGCCTAATGAAGAAGATTTTCATAAATGTTTTGAAGGAAACGAGCTAAATTATATCAGAGAAAAATAGGCTGCAGGGGGCGAGGAGGGGATTGGATTATGGGGATCAGGGATCATTCCTCTGATGAAATGACTTTCAGGCATCGCTACATGAGTTAATGTGGCCAGATCAGATCTGGAATGGAGCCACCAACTCTCTTCCATGATTTTCCTCAAGCCAAAGGCGATTTCTTTTTCTCTATTTAAAAAGAGGAAATTAGACAACCAGATGGGCATTTGCTTAACTGGTTTGCTTGCTATTTATACTTTGAAACATATTGAGAAATACTGAATCTACTACAGAAAGCAAAACACACAACATTTGGCAAAACCAAAGTCTCATGAGGAAATTTCTCAGGAAATGCTGAGGTCCATCTTTCCTGAAGTATTTTTGGCTAATAGGACTAGCTATGTGCTTTCCCAGTTAGCCTTCTCAAATCATTTGTGGAACAAGGCACAGAATAAGCAAAGGTTTTTATCTCTAGCTAATCAACTTCTGCCTCATGAGGGAAAATCTGTCTGTCATGTTCATCCTTGAATTGATTGAATTCCTCTCCTTCAACACATGGGAGATGAGATCTCAGGCACCAGTTTCTGGGTTTGAATTTTCAATTTGATGCTGCCTGTTGTGGACGTGGCCTTTGACTGAGAGAACTCTGAGCTACTTATTTCTGTAGCTTTTCTAGACCAAATTAAAAGAGTAAGAGTGAACCCATCAACACAGAATTCGCTGCAAAGCTATCCCTACAAAACAAGCCCACAGTGGAGATTGCTGACTCACTTCCTACCCACACCCTTTGGGCAACTGACTGCATGGATTTCACTGGGTGTGACCCTGCTGTCACCTGCTTTGGGCTCAGTAATTTGGCAGAGCTACATGGGTTGTAGACTGAAGCCAGTGCTTAGAACCAGGGATCCTAGCTCAAGTATAAGCTTTTTCATATACTAGCACTGTGACCATGAGCAATTCACTGTTCTGGACTACAGCTTCCCCATCTATAAAAAGGTAATAATGATCCCCACCTAAAGTAGCAGGTTGATAGAGAACTATAGGAGTGAGCTTAGGATTATTGTAAACTATAAGACATTTTCCAAATATAAGGTAAGATTATTATGATGTCCTTGTCTTCATTTCTCCCTATTCCGTCTCTTTCAGACTCACAGAGGTCTTGCAAAAAAAGGAGCCCCACCCTCACCAACTTGCTGTGTGAAACTTTTCCATCAGCACATTTTCCCCACCATCAAAATGCTCTTTCCCACGTCTGAATTCTCTTCATCACCATCATTAATTTGAGGCCTTGGTTTTCTTTTATAAAGAAGAGAAATCAGGAAATCATAGCAAACCCTGGGGAAGCAGGGAAACTGAGGAGAGGTGGGAGGGAAGGGGGCTTTGAAATAGTAACTAGGGAGGTGGAGAAATACCAGTCAGATGTCAAGTCTACTGGTGGACACATGTAACATAAAGCCAAACTGTCATACTTTTTAAAAATGTTGTAGTTTGATAATGTTTGCTTGTTTATTTATTTTTAAATTTATACACAGTAAAAATCTCTCTTTTTGAGTTCCAGGAGTTCTAGGAGTTTTGACAAACGCCACCACCATGCTCAGAGTATAGAACAGTTCCATCATGCCAAAAATATGCCACCTTGCTGTCCCTTTGTAGTCTGACCCTCTCCCAAACTTTAACCTCTGGCAACCACTGACCTATTCTCTGTCCCTACCAGAATTTTAAAATTGGAAATGAAAATTTCCCATCTGGGTGGTGAATCTGGTTTCCTTCTTACCTCAGCATTGCTCTTGGTCTGGATTTTTGTTGCACTGTAGCTCATAGTAATAAAATTCAAAGAAGAGCTATTGTCTTCCTATCACACATTCCTATCACTGTTTTGGCAACTGCTCTCCTGTAAGGATGCCAGAGGAAGGTTCTGGGGGTGGGGATATATTGTGCTTGCAAAAATGAACAAGATCTCACAGAAAGGCCATTTTCGGCATAGAATTGCAACCCTGGTATAAAATTAGAATTGCTTCTCAATGAGAAACAGCCTTTATTAAGGAAAGTACAAATTCTTCCAGGAGAATCCCAAGTTTGATATAACTTTTAATTAAGTTTCTCAAAAGCTGGAGCTCATTTATTCTTCCCTCTGTCTGCATCTAGCAGCAGTGTGCAAGGCTCTGTATTCACTGAGACCTTGCTTTGAATTCTAATTCCAATTTGGGTTTTTATACATAAGTTGAGTTCATTCCATGGGTTTTCTAAAATTATTTTCTTGAATATCATCAATATCTACCTCCCCCTCTCCTCCATTTTCATGATGGAAATCTCTCTGGATAAGGCTATTAAGGAGTTTGAGCTATCTCTTCTCAATGCTGGATTGCAGTTAGTATTATAAAACCAAATTAAACAAAATGAATTCCCTAAACAAATTAAATTCCAATATGCATTCATTTCTTATCCTGACTGGAGATAAAAAGGTGATAAAATGAACCTTAAGAAAATGACTCTAGCAGCAATATTATAAAAAACAGGTGAGTTTTTCCGTTTTAATCTGACTAGTGAAAGGACAAATACTGTGAAAAGTTTTAACCAACTTTGAAATTTCAACCAGCGTTTCCTTTGGCATCCAAACTAAAAGCAGACTGTAAAATAGGGCAGGAATTTGTGGGAGGCAAAAATCCCTCTGTGTCTTTTTGCTTTTTTGTGTGGTAGTATGATATTTTAAAGGCAGGATAGCCCCCACACATGTATTAAGAATTCCCAAAAGCAAATTTTCAAAAGTAACCAAGTTAATTCCACATACTTTCACTGTCTTTGACCCAATCTGCATTTCATTGCTGCTAGAACTGTACCAATGGAAGTACTTATTTGGAACAACAGAATAGAGAGGTTTTATATGCACTTTGTATACATTCTGCTTCCTCCTTTAATCCTATGTTTATTGACTGCAAATTTGACTGCACAAAATGCATTCAGAATTGATAACTCTGAAATGTAACGGCAATTGTGCTTACAGCTACTTAAACTACTTAAACTGCCTGACACCCCATGTATGACGTCTGATTACAGAACATCCTGGGAAAGGAGCGAGGTCCTTAGGTTCTATAGATATCAGCAACAACTCTTAGAGGCCTGTACAGGAAATGATAAAACAAACATTGGTATATATGCTTTTCGTTTTTAATTGGCCATACTGATAAACAGATCTTAATTATTTTCTATTGCCTGAGAGCATATGGATAATTACTATGATCCCCTTATGTTTTCCAAATAGTTAGTGGATTATGATGGTATAATCTGTGCTTAAAAATGAAAAATAGCATTGAGTTTAGAGAAAGTGGGTACCAAAGAGTCAGAGAAGGAGGCATACAGAGTGCCAAGTTTTTGAGAAATGTCATCTTGCTTCCAACCTGAAATATTAGCTGTATCTCTCAATAAGAGGTTTAAATCCAAATAATCTTAGAATTTTAGAACTGGAAGTGAGATGACGGGACGTAGTTCCTTACATTTGAAGAAACTCCAGCTAACTGATTTAATTCCTTGCTCGAAGTCACAGAGGGAGCTAGTAACTAGAGTGATAAGAAGTAGAACACACTACTCTACTTACTAACTCCATCTGAGTGCCTGAGGAAAACGGGACCTACTGACCCTGCTCATGGCCGGCTCTGAAACTTTCAGAGGCCAGAGTAGTCCAGGTGCCCACTGATGGTTCTTTCTAATGAGCTCAATGAACCCCTTATAGATTCCCAAGAAATAATTTTCAACCAAATGCCCTCCTCCCAAAACAAAGCCAATCTTCCCAAGGACCTGAGGAAGTTAATGATCACTGTCAATCATCTCAGCTCTTTAAGACTTCAGGAATACTGGCCTTCCTTTG
The DNA here is from genome assembly GCF_021613505.1 of Equus quagga. Classification (NCBI taxonomy): domain Eukaryota; kingdom Metazoa; phylum Chordata; class Mammalia; order Perissodactyla; family Equidae; genus Equus; species Equus quagga. The sequence goes on from NC_060270.1 coordinate 81,933,929, forward strand.
ACTCTGCACCTATCATGATAACTATAATAATATCATATAATATATAACATATAATAATATCATAATAGCTATAATAATAGCATAATACAGTGAGAATAGCTTTTATTTTCACTATTTTACTGTGATTATCTGGCATTCATTGAGCATTTAATATATTCTAGTTGTTTTGCTCTATGATTTTTTTAACTTAACTCTCATAGCAAATTAATATAGCAGGCACTTCTGCTGGTCATTGCCTGTGTGCTGTCAGATCCATTTCTGGGCCTTCTCCTGTTCTGTTCAATACTACAGAGGGCTAAATCCTGTATGTTACACTGCCCAAACTTTCCTGCCAACAAGTTCGCAGTTAGTTTCAGCAAAGGGGGAAACTGGCAATGATGAGACTGTAGAAACAGGTGAGATGTTGGGTATTTCTGCTAAATTCCTTAGGTTTCAGGTAACTTCTCCAAGAGGGACTGTGTCCCCTCCATTTTTTCTTTTTTTTAAAGATTTTACTTTTTCCTCTTTCTCCCCTAAGCCCCGGTACATAGTTGTATATTCTTTGTTGTGGGTCCTTCTAGTTGTGGTATGTGGGACGCTGCCTCAGCGTGGTTTGATGAGCAGTGCCATGTCCGCACCCAGGATTCGAACCAACGAAACACTGGGCCGCCTGCAGCGGAGCGCGCAAACTTAACCACTCGGCCACAGAGCCAGCCCCTGTCCCCTCCATTTTTATAGCTCTCACTAGGTAGCCCAGGTTCAGAGCTTTGGTACCACCATGTTCTTCCTTCATCCCTCCAGCCCTACAGGTGGTAGGAGCTTCCTGGCGCTTTGTCTCACCAACTCTGTTTGCCCTTTAGGTCTTCTAGTACCTTCACAATTAGATCCCAGTATTAAAAATTCCCCCCAGGGCTATCAGAAGAAAAAGGATTATCTCATCTATGAGACTTTTTATATAAACCACATGGTAACCACAAAACAAAAACTCAGACCAAAGTCATAAAACAAAAAAAAAGGGGGAAAACTGAGAAGCACATCACAGGGAACCACCAGCTGAAATGGCAAACAAACACAAGGAAAAAGAAATAATGGAAATATAGAGCAATCATGGGAAAAAAGATAAAAATGGCAGTATTAAGTCTACATATATCAATAATCATCTTAAATATAAATGAATTTAATTCATCAATCAAAAGACACAGAGTGGCTAGATGGATTAAAAATGAAGACCCAGCAATATGCTGCCTCCAGGAAACACATCTCAGCTCTAAAGACTAACATATGCTCAAAGTGAAGGGATAGAAGATAATACTCCAAGCAAATGGCAACCAAAAGAAAGTGGGTGTAGCCATACTTATATCAGACAAAATAGACTTCAAGCCAGAAAAGATAACGAGACAAAGTTGGACATTATAAAATGATAAAGGGGACAATCCATCAAGAAGACATAACATTCATAAATATATATGCACCTAACATAGGAGCGTCAAAGTATATAAAGCAATTATTAATAGACCTAAAGGGAGAAATTGACAGCAACACAATAATAGTAGGAGACTTTAATACCCCACTTACATCAATGGATAGATCACCCAGACAGAAAGTCAACAAAGACACATTGGCCTTAAATGAAACATTAGACCAGATGAACTTAATAGATATAATAGAACATTCCATCCAAAAGCAACAGAATACACGTTCTTCTCAAGTGCTCATGGAACATTCTCAAATATAGACCATATGTTGGGAAACAAAACAAGTATCAATAAATTTAAGAAGACTGATATAACATCAAGCATCTTTTATGACCACAATGGTGTGAAACTAGAAATCAATACAAGAAGAAAGCTGGAAAAGTAACAAATATGTGGAGATTAAACAACATGCTACCAAACAGCTATTGGCTCAATGAGTAAATCAAAGAAGAAATAAAAAAAAATCTAGAGACAAATGAAAATAAAAACACAAGATACCAAAATCTATGGGATGCAGCAAAAGCAGTAGTAAGAGGGAAGTTTATAGCACTACAGCCCTACCTCAAGAAACAAGAAAAATCTCAAATAAACAATCTAAAATTACACCTAAAGGAACTAGAAAAAGAACAAAAAAAGCCCAAAATCAGAAGAAGGAAGGAAACAATAAAAATCAGAGTATAAGTAAACGAAAGAGAGACTAAAAAGACAATAAAAAAGGGTCATGGGTGTTAGCCTGGTGGCGTAGTGGTTAAGTTCATGCACTCCACTTTGGTGGCCTGGAGTTTGTGGGATCAGATCCCAGGTGCAGACCTACACACCTCTCACCAAGCCACGTTGCGGAAGCATCCCATATACAAAATAGAGGAAGATTGGCACAGATGTTAGCTCAGGGACAATCTTCCTCACCAAAAAAAAAAAAAAAAAAGAGGATCATTGAAACTAAGAGCTGGTTCTTTGAAAATCTAAGCAAATTGACGAACCCTGAGCCAGACTCACTAAGAAAAAAAGAGAGGAGGCTCAAATAAATAAAATCAGAAATGAAAGAGGAGAAATTACAGTGAACATCACAGAAATACAAAGGGTTGTAAGAGAATACTATGAAAAGCTATATGCCAACAAATTGGATAATGTAGAAGAAATTGATAAATTCCTAGAATCATACAACCATCCAAAACTGAACCAAGAAAAAAATAGATCAATACAATACAGTTTAAATAATGGACAAAAGACTTCAACAGGCCCTTCATAAAAGAATATATACCTTTTATGGCCCATAAGTATTTGAAAACACACTCAAAATCATTACTCAGAGGAAAATGCAAATTAACACCACAAAGAGATACTGCTGTTTCACCCCCAGAAGGAATAAGGCAAAAGTGACTGGCACTACTAAGAACTGGTGAGGGCATGGAGCGACAAATACCCTTATACTATGTGATTGTGGATGTTTGCAAAACTTTTTTGCAATACCTTCTAAAGCTAAACTTTTACTTATGACATAATTTCATGGTAACAAAAATGAGTGCAAACTTCCATCAAAAGACATATATAAGAATGTTTTGACCAGCTTTATTCATAATAGCCAAAAGCTGGAATAGCCCAAATGTCCATTAAGAGAAAAATGGATTAAAAATTATGAAATAGTTATACAATAATGTCCAGCAATAAAAAAGAATAAATGGCTGCCCGCCTCCAAAAAATAGGCAAATTTCAAAAATATTATGATGAGTAAAAGAGGCCAGACACAAAAGAATATATTGTTTATGGCCCTTTTATATGAAGTTAAAGAACAGGAAAACTAATCTATGGGGATAAAAGTCAGAATGGTGGCTATCTGGAGCAGGGGTCGGTATTATTGATCGCAGACATGAGTTAATCTGCTAGGATGTATACACATGTAAAGCTTCCTCAACCTATGCACTTGAGATTTGTGTACTTTAGTGTATATAAATTATGCTTTGATGATTTTTTAAAAAGTAATCTTTGGGTCCCATGGACATGAGTATTCCTTTAAGTCTCTGGATGCATACATAAGGCTTCCCGGATGGGAAACTGTTCTAGTCCAGCATATCCCTAAGCACACGCCTCTGCACCAAATGCTGCAGAAGTTTGTTTACCATTACCACTCTTTCTATAAAAACTTCTCTTACATGAACCCTTAACCTTCGCCACATCCCTAATTCAACCTTAGACCTACCTCTTAGGGTCACTGAAGTCAGTAACTGAGATGATCTTACGGACTCAGGCAAAGCTTGTTTGATGAACTTTTCTTCTATGTTCATTTATTTATTTATTCAGAGAAAGACTAGTCCTGAGCTAACATTTGCCACCAACCCTCTTCTTTTTGCTGAGGAAGACTGGCTTTGAGATAACATCCCCAACTTCCTCTACTTTATATATGGGATGCCTGCCACAGCACGGCTTGATAAATGGTGCATAGGTCCATGCCCGGGATCTAAACCAGTGAATCCCAGGCTGTCCACTATGCAAACTTAACCACTATGTCACTGACCTGGCCCTTTGTTTTTGTTTTTTGATAACTGTCCAGTTCCTGATAACTTACCAGGTTCTGCATACTTACCAACCTCTATCTTTGAAAGGGGATCTAGACCTTTCCAGGTGATTTTTTAAAAATTTTGGATTATTAAATACGAACTGTTGACCTTAAACAGACAGCCAGTTACTTCTCCAGAAAAAAATAGGCTTATTCAGGATCAGCAAAGAATTGCAATTAGTGGTCTGCAACCATGGCAAGCCATGTGTAAGTCCCAGAGCTGCAAGGTCAGGAGAAATTCTTTCATAAAGGGGAAGAGGAAGTTGGGAGGGCTATTGTAAACTAAGAGTCCACTGGAGGAATTGAAAGTTCAAAGTGTGGTAGCTTTTCATTGGCTGAGTTGGGACAGTCTCTCATTGGCTGAGCTTTTTGTCAGTCAAGAAGAGGAAGCCTTTCTCTTTCCTGTTGGCCTCTTTTATGGACACAGGGCATGAGCACTCCCCCTTCTGGCCTCCTGACTCCATTTTAATGAGGTCTCTGTTTACCAATTTCACAGACTATTTCTTCTTTGTCTTGTCTCATTACTTGTTCCTACCCTTAATCATTTCACATAAGCTTTATGCCTCTAAATATCACTGATTACTATTCTATAGCTTTTAACATTCTTTGTTTACCCATTCACCCTCTTCTGTCTCAACTAATTATTCTCCAAATATTTCTTCTGCATTATTTCATTTGGTTTGTCTCCTCTCTGGGTATTTGGGGCCTTTTTTTTTCTGTTTTAAGTTAATTAAAACAAAACCATTATAAAGTCCATGTTAATAAAGTGCAATTGAAATAACTATGCCATTAAAAACAATGAGACATATGGCATTATTACCAGCTGTGTGAGCTTAAGCAATTTACATTGATAAAATGTGGCTAATGGCATTTTATATAAATTCAAGGGGCTGCTTACCCAGAGACTAGCTTCAGGTTATCATTTATGATTTATTGACAGTCTTTGGATACAGTGGCTCTACTAGCTACGTATATACCTATTTTTAGTTTAATGAGCCCATAGTAATTTATTCTCTTTTAAAAGACGAAGACTAATTAGAACTTCAAGAAACCTTAAAGATCATCTAGTCTACTTTCTTTCCCCATATTTATATATAGCAGGGAGGGGGGTTAATTTAGAGTGGTTACTTCGTTTACCTGGCAAGAGGCTAAGCTTGTGTTACAGTCAGGTCTCTTGCTTCTTGGCTTGCTTCTACACTTTAGGAGAAACTTAGCCAAATGTCCTGTTGAAAGTAAGATTCCCGATATCTATCATATTTGCCTGAAATTACCAGACTAATCAAGCTCTAAAATTTTATGTACTATGATTTCAAACCTCCATTTAAGACCACAGTTGGGTCAGCCTGCCTGCTAAATTTCAAACAAACCAGCACATCAAGTGAGCCAATCAATTTTCATCAGATACCTTCCTCCTTTTCTTAACAAGGGAAAATAAAATGGGACTCTTCTAACTATTTGATTAAGATAATTTAACAATACTGCCATTATAATATACATATACGTTGTGCTATGGGGCATTCAACTAAGGATAAGAGGCCAGGCCAATAAGAATACTGTTCAGAAGGCTACAGACCAGGGTGAATGGAGATAGCTGAAGAACGCTATGTACAATAAAATGAGTCCTTAGGATTTTGCTATTGTTTATTCTTCTCTTTTGTTCCTTTGTTTGTTTTTTGGCATAGCACTTACAGAACAACAAGAATAAACAAGGGAAACCCTTTGCTTTTTGACTCAGCATGGATAGTATTATATTAATAGGTGATAGAAAGAATACAGAATTAGTCCACTTTTTCTTTGTTTCAGTCTTCTCTAACATGGCAAATGATCTTCATGTTGGAAAGGTACAGAGTGGTGGGGTAGTATGATGTAATTAAAAAAAGAAAATGGTCCACGGAATTAACCAACATGAATTTGGATCCAGACTCTTCTCTCATGAGTTACATGATCTTGTACAATTTATTTGCTCTCAGCCTTGCTTCATGATATCAATAGTTCCATCCCCAGAGGGTTAGGAGTATTAAATGAAATAAGGTATGGAAGGCACTTTGACACAGTAACAGCTTAATAAATGGTAGGTAACAGGGGACAGAAGCCCAAAATAGGTAAGGAAACTGCTAAGAATTCTAAATTAGGCAATCTTTCAAGGCCTAGAAGAATCACATCCCAATATACTAAAATGATTTGTAAAAGCAATAACGATGTTGTTGCCAGTAACCTTTGAGAAGTCATGGAAAATAATAGATATGCCAGACTGTTGCCCCCATTTTCAAAAAAAGCGGAAAAGACGGATTCTCAAAATTTAGTAATTCCAAAAAGCCAGTTAGATGTTTTAATCCCTAGGGACACTCCAGATGCATTAAGGATTATGAAACAGATATCCTATATGCAATTGTAAAAGGAAGTTGTGATTGTCAAAACCAGCATTTACTCAAAATCAAGTCATGCTGAAAACAACAAGATTCCCTCTTTTATTTTTGAAGGGGCCAAAAGACTAACCAGAGAAATGCTATAAACATAGTGTATTGGCATTTCAACAGGGAAAGTGACAAATGTTTTATGAATCTTTGATATGTTAATGTCCATTATGACTATCCAGAGGAAGCAACTGAATATGCTACTTTCTGAATTATTTGACCATGGAAGTCATTTTTTTTGGAGAGCACCTAGTAACACCTGAAAGAACTTGGGTTGTGCAGAACATTGTTGGGAAACACTAGTCTAGCCTAAAGCTGGACAGTAAGAGTCTGCACTGGTTAGGCAGCCTTTGGTACATTGTATTTGTTTCCAGACACCAATTTTTTAAAGGAACCCTGACCAACTAGAGCTTGTCCAAAGAAGGAGAGCAGCGTAATGGATTATATAAAGCTATATTGTAAAGGAAATAATTAGGAACCGTTATGGACTGAACGTTTGTACACTCCCCAAATCATATATTGAAATCTAGACCCCCAATGTGATGGTATTACGAGGGGAGGCCTTTGGGAAGTGATTAGGTCAGGAGGGTAGAGCCCTCTTGAAAGGGATTAGTGTTCATATACAACAGATCCCAGAGCGCTGTCTTGACCCTTCTGACACATAAGAATGCAGTGAGAAGACAGCTGTCTAAGAACCAGGAAATAAGCCCTCACCAGACACCGAATCTGCCAGTGCTTTGATCTTGAACTTCCCAGCTCCAGAAATAAATGTGAGAAATAAATACTTGTTGTTGAAGCCACCCAGTCTATGATATTCTTGTTGTAGTAGCCTGAATGGAGTGAGAACTATGAACTATGGAAGGGACACCTGTAGGAGTAGGGCTGTCCTAAGATCCAATTTCAAGTTTTTCAACGGGTGTTATATGGAGAAGGAATTAGACTCATTCTGTTTAGTTTAAGCAAGCAAAGAGAGGAACACTATGTAGGAGTTACAGGGAGGCAGATTTTGGCTGAATGGAAAGACTTTTGTGAGAGCACTGGTCCTGGGATTTGACAGACTAGAATTACATGCCCAGTCCTGCCACTTCCTCGTTAGGCATCCTTGAGCAAAGGACCCAACCTCCCAGAATCTCGGTTTTCCATCTGTAATATAGGGAAGCTTACAGAGGTACTGCAAAGTGAAAGTCCTATACTAAATTTGAAAAGATGCACACAGTTCCTGGCACATAGTAAATGCTCAATAAATGGAATTGTTAGAGGTATTAACAACAATTAGAGTTGCTCAATAATGAAAGAGATGAAGAACATCTGATAGTGGAGAACATCTCAAAAGAGGAAATGCTCAAGCACAATTTTAATCATTTAAAATAATTAAAAGCCTCCCGTGGGCAACACACAACGGAGAGAATAATCATGACTCAGTTCCTGTCTTTATGAGCTGGCAATCATGTGAAGCTGAGTAGGGATGTTGAGGATAGGACAATGTGGACGTCACTCATACAGGGGGTTGCCAGGAGCTGTAGGTGGCTTGATGGCACATAACATAACAACAAACAATCACATGGGACTAGCAGGGGAGATAAGGCAACTATATTAATAGACCATAACACAAGGATGAATGCTGTCAAAGTTGTATGAGGCTCAGAAATTAAGAGCATGAGTGCTAATCCTTTTGAGGGAAACATGTAAGGCTTCAGGAAAGTGGCAGCACATGAAAAATGGGGAGCTTTTCAGTGAGTGGGGTAAGAGGGAAAGCCAGCCATTATAGAAGGAGGGACGACTACGAGGGGAGACTACATGCAGGAAGGCACGGGGATATATCCCGAGAAGCCGTACTTTGAAGGGGTGCAATGGTAAGCCTAAAGGAAAACAGAACAGAAGTCTGGATGACTTGGGAGGGCCACAGAATGAGACTTGGACTTAACTTGGGGAACAGTGAGGAGACAGTAAACATTTTGGAGAAGAGGAGTGACTTTATCAAAACTGTGCTTTAAAACACTGAACTTGGCAGAGACAATAAAATTGACCAGGATCTGTGTGACTCTAACTCAGGAGGGCCAGTAAGAAAAATAGCACTGCAGGTGAAAAAAAAAGAGAATCTCAAGTAGGGTGGAAGCAACGGGAATGGAGACGAAATCCTTAATGAGACACACATGAACAGCAGACTCTGCTGGAGAAGATTTGACGAGTGAGGCAGTTTTCTCCGCAGGAGAAGACTATGTTTCAGTTAAAGGTAGGTTTTAGTAGGAACTTTTCAAGATAAGGTCAAGGAAATTTCTTCTCAGTAGAATAGCACACAGTAGTCCCCTACCAAATATTTGTTCCATAGACAAATACATGAATGAATGATTTGGATTAAGTTCTAAAGACAAGAGTGGAAGATGGTAAAAGAAGAACCCAAAATCTTGAGAGAGTCAGTTGGAGGAAGGTGAGGCTGGTTGGACAGCAATGGGAGTTAAGAAGTAGCATAGCGGGGCCTAGAAGCTAGATTAGGAGTCAGCCAACTTGAGCCCATGGGCCAAATCCAGCCCACAACTCGTTTTTGTGCAGTCCATGAGTTAACAATAACTTTTACATTTTTAAATAATTGAAAAATATCAAAGAAGAGTAATATTTCATGACATGTGAAAATGATAGAAAACAATTTTGTGTCCATAAATAAAAGGATAACTTTTTCGTTGTTTTATTATTGCAGAAGGGACCAGCCTGCACCTTACAGGAGCAGTAACAATGTGCTAAGCACTTTATAAACGTTATCCACATAATTCTCACTACAACCCTAAGAGACATAATTCATTGTTCTCATTTTACTGATGAGCAAACTGAAGCTTACGTTGCAGCCAACGTCACACAGTTCATTAGTGGCAGAGGCAGAAATGACACCCACATCAATCTGCCTTTCCAGACTTCCCATTTTCCCCTGGGATTAAAGCACTGGCTTTAAGACCAGGGAGGCCAGGAAATGCTTATAAAAGAGGGTTGGGGAGTGTGCCAAATGCTTAGAGGGCAGTATTAGAACTGAGTCGGAGGAAGGGGATGGTTTATGTGACGACGCAGTTCTAAGGGATGTGTATGAATTAACTCATTTAATTCTCATAACTCCTCCACTAGTTGGATACTATTATTAAAAGTCCTGTGTTGGATAAGTCGTGGCCTTCTTAAAGACCACCTTCCAGGTAAAAGGCCCAGTGTATAGATACTTTAACACTTTGGGTCTTTTGATGGATGACACCCCTGGGCCTCCAAAGGCTCATCCAATCCTAAGTACCTATGATCCCCTGTTCAGAAGCATTTAGGGAAGGATTCCTATGGAATCCTTTTACCCCGTGTCCTGCATTCCTGCCCTAAGACTCCTCTGGAATCTCCCTCCTTTCCCCCATAGGCTTCTGAGACTTCCTAGCTCATAGTTCTCTGGTTCCTCCCTGATGCTTTCTCTAAAGAGACTGTCCTGAATCACAGCAAGTCCAAGTGCTGAGGGGTGGGGAGGCACGAAGCTCTTCCACAGAAAGCAGGGATGCAGAGGACAATCTTATGTCAAAGATTTCAGCAGCTGTAGATTTCTGAAAGTGGTATCTAGCCTTGTAGCCAGTGTGTTTATTCCTGCCTTTGTCACCTTTCGCCCTTAAAGCAGCCACTTCTCACTCGGAACTGGCTCCTGGCAGCTGCTGTCCTAACAGGAAGTGATTAGAATGCGGTCTGTTTTCACAACTCTCTGAACTTCAGGAGTTTTAAAACAAGTTTCAGCAGTGGATTTACTGCCTTGCTTTATTCTCCCTCTTTCTTATAAAACAACTGTGTAGGGGTTAAAGTTTCAGCACAAAATCCTCCACAAAGACTGACTTAGTTACTCTCCTTACTTAGTAAAGTGACCAGCCCCTCCTGCATATTAAATTCAAAGCGAGCTTGGTTTTTTTTTTTTTTGGATAGAAATTGGTGGGGGTGGGGAGAGAAAAGGAACTGGGAGGAGAAGGAAGGAGGGAAGTTAAACCTGTTTCCTTCCCTGTCTTTCTCACAAAAGCAAATATGGCATCTTCCATGAGGAGCTTGTTTTCTGACCACAGCAGATACGTTGATTGTTTTCGGAAGTTTCTCGACAATTCCACGGAACACCAGTGCATGCAGGAATTCATGGACAAGAAGCTGCCAGGCATAATAGCAAGGTAACAAAAAAGGACGTTTTTGTCAAAGGGACAAGCCTTGGGCTCGTTTGGTGCAGTGATGGATGGGGCGAGCCAGGGGCGCGGGCTGGGCGCGGGGATAAGAACGCGCTACCGAGAGGCTCGCTCGGCCCCCGCGCCCCCGCGCCCTCGCGCCCCCGCGCCCCTTCCCCTGCGGAGCTTTAGTTAGACCTTCGCTGCAAATGTTCAGAGGCGCAGATTCGTGCAGGATTTCCAGCTGCACCGAGATAAACGTTAACCATTGAAGGCACAAATCCACGTTCATTTGGGAGAAGATAAGATACAAATCTTTCAGCTCAGATTTTTCAGCTGCCCCTCCAAATTTTACATTTCAAAAACGTCCCAAACAGAGTCTAGTATTTTCATTAGAATCAAATATAAGTAATTGCCAAATACTGTTTGCCCCTGAGGGTTGAGAGGGTGCCTCTCAGTTCTCCTAACATCTATTTAAATTCATTTTCCTTATCCATTATTATAGTTATCACTCTCCAAAAAAAAGAAAAAATGTCGTTTCCTTTCAACTTAATATTAGCAAAAAAGCATTTTCCCATTATCAGTGAAACTCACTAGTTCCTATCCTTCTCTCGCAGACTCCTTTTTTTTGGTGATTAATGTGTTCAATTTGTGCCAGAGCCGATAAGCATTATAAGAGTAACAGATTCCACATGCTAAAGATAATCAAATCACCCATCTGGGGGTGGATTGCTGTAACATACTCTGTTTCAGGAAATAATGATGGAAAACTGGGAAGAAATGACTGTGGATCCAATTTGCAACAGCGAAGGAAACTGATATTTTTATCTTTTACTGGATTTCTCTATTGTAGGCCTAAATTCTTTCACCAGGACAGTACCTCTGCCTGACCAGAACAGGCATTCTTGGATGTATAAGGAATTCTGTTTCCTTTTCTATTTTTCATGGTTCAGTTTTTAAGTGTGATTTTTAAAAATAGAGTATTATAGAATATATTAATAAGTAATAGGATAGTTAAAAGTCAAAGCAGACAGCAAATACAGACAACTTCTTATCTAGGAACTAATTATAGTGTACTTCTTTGGGTCTTTTTGCTCATTTCTAAAATTAGAGGTAATGAGTTAATTTCTGAGTTATTTTGCAGTACTAGACTTCTGTGTTCATGTCTGTAGCTTATCCAGATCCTTGGTTTCCTTCAGCCATCAGTTTGGTTTGAAGAGGCACCATAGATGGATGTAACATAGTGAATGATGAGCCCTGTCTTCAAAGTGTATACAGTGTAATTGGAGATACTGAATATAGAGTTTATGAAAGACTGAAGAACTTCCAAAGGCATAACTAAGTTTGCATTATAGTGGTAATATATAATTAGGAATGATCTAAATCGAAGTATCATTCATTTGAAAAAGTACTATTTTCCTGAGGGTGATATTTGTCATGAGATTTAGCTGAAGGACCTTTAAAATAGCTGCTTAAAGTTGTTTATAAGTTATAAGTAGGCAACATGCCTGCTTCATTTTTCATTTATAATTTTTTTTAAAAAGCTAATGTTTCTAAAAAGCTTATAACAACAATAACGACAAAAATACTGGTTCCTTGCCCTACTCCCATCCCTGACTCCCACTTTCCAGAAGTGACCACTGTCAACATGCTAAAATCTTTTAGTTGTTTCTTAGGGAATTTTCTTTCCTAATTCTAAATAACACGTTATTCTTCTCCTTCTTAATTTTACTGTATTAAAAGAGCTAAATATACTTGCACATTTCCTTCCCTATCATATCAATATATTTATGTCAAAATTTTTGGCTATATAATTTGTTCATATCATTTTTCCTATGTACATATTATTCATAATTAAACAATGCATTATACTAACAATTACATTTCCTTTCATGTACGGATTTTTCCTTTTCCTAGAGTTAACTATTTTCTTGATTTTAGTTTCTTTTCTTAGTTTTCTATATACTTAACCATTATTTATACACCAAACATAAGTATTAATTTCCTCTCAATATATTCCAAGTGACCAAGTAATCTGTAATATTTTCCCCAAGAGAACATCTTTTCTGAAGCTCTCTGTTCTTTTATTCCAACCTGAAGTGACTGGCTTTTGGCCTGCTATACAACTACTAATGAGGGAATTTATTTCACCTTCTGGAAATTCTCTTCTCTTCTCTCCAGTATTGGATTCCCTGATTCTGGATCTCATGCCATTCTTTTCTTGGTTTCCTTAGTCTTTTTCTTTTTCTTCAGCTAATCCTTTAAGAGCGTCCCAAGAAGAGTGCATGGGAGGTAAACTTTTCGAGACTTTGTGTGTTTAAAGATGTCTTCACTCCATGCTCATGTTTGTTAGATAGTTTGGGTATAAAACTCTATCCTGAAATGATGTTATATCAGAAATTCAAAGGTAATTTTTCATTGTCTTTTATTTAGCTACTAGAGTTACTGTAGAGAAATCCAATGCCCTTCAAATTCCTCATCTTCGGCTTGTGACATTTTTGTTGTTATTTTGTTTTTGTTTTCTCTACTTAGAAGCTTTCAGGATCTTCTCTTGTATCAAGTATTTGGAAATTTTTAGATAATGAGTTGTGGTGTGGGTCTTTTTCACGCATTTACGTGTGTAGTCCCTGGGCCATTTCAATCAAGATTCAGATCCCTCAGTTCAGGGAAACTTTGCTATTGTTTAATCATTCCTCCCCTCTGTTTTTCTCCTTCTGGAACTTCTAGTCATCAAACACCAGACCTCTAGAACTGATTCTCTAATTTTCTTATATTTCCAGTTTTCTACAATTTTATCTCTCAGCCCCTTTTTATTTTTTGCTATTATATTTTTAATTTACAAGAATGTCCTTTTTTTTTTATACCATCCTGTTCATCTTTCACAGATGTAATACCTTCTCTTATCTATTATAAAATTTTCCTCTGCTCTCTATATGTCTCTGCTGAGTTCCCTTTTTCTCTTTCTTTTGGTCTCTGTCTCTCACTGTAGTAATTGGATATGGACTCAGCCATATGCTAGGGAATTCTCAGATTCTCTGTTTCCCCAGGGAGGAATCCTTCAGTGATATCTCTGGCTGTGGAGAGGGGATGGTGTAAGTTACAGTAAATAGCTATAAATAGTTGTTGGTTGTTGTTGCATGTAATGGATTTAGATCCTTGCCTGGAAAATAGTAAGTTTTCAGTAATTGTTAGTTATCACTGTAATATGTGAAATGGGATAATAATAATACCTGTTACAGGGGTTGTGAGGATTCAGAGTTAATTCATGTAAATCACATAGTTGTGCCTGGAATAATAATGATTGCTAATATATGTTGAGTGCTTGTCATGTGCAGACACATTTCTAAGAGATTTACATGAATTAAATCATTTAATCCTCACAACACCTCCATAAAAAATACGATTTCAGTCCTATAAGGTAAGTGGTATTATTATCCTGTTTCATAGGTAATAAAGATGTAGGGAAGTTAAACTACTTGCCCAAGGTAACATATAAGGAAGCTGAGATTTCAGTCTGGGTCCTTTCCTGCATAGCCTCATTGTGGTACCCACAGATATAAGCATTTTTAAGAATTAACCAAGAGGATAGATAGGGACGAGTGTATTAGGATGCATGAGCTGGAAGATAATTAGAACCAAGGAAGGCAGTTCATTCATAGGTGTCCTTGACTCCTTCCAATTTCCTTAAGAACCTTGCTTCCACCTGTCTTCATCCTATTAGTCTGTGTAGGCTCTTTTACTTCAGCTGCAAAACAGGCTCATTTACCATCCCAAAGCCCAAACAAATACCATTCTTTCAGTTCATGTTCACCTCTAGCCATCATTCCTTTCTCTGCTCACTCATTCATCCTATTTCAATGATCTCTAGATCTTCCTCTTTAACAAGTTCACTTTGAATCCCACAGCTATCTGACTTCTGCTTTCAATCTTCTTTTAAAACTGCTGTTATGAAAAAGATATTCATATTGCCAAATTCAATGCATATTTTTCCTTTTTTATTTTTTAGTAGTACATTGCCACCTGTGACACTACTGATGGCTTTCTCCTCCTGTAATTGTCCTATCATCCATCTAATTGTCCTACCATCTCTCTGAGCTTTACCATTTTCCTCTACTTTGAATATTCCACATAATCCAGTGACTTTTAAAAGTTGGCATTACATCATCATCCACCACTCTTCTAACAATGTGCCATATCCTTGGGTGGTGGAATCTACTTTCCTAGTTTTGACCATTACTTTATGACAGTAATTCTCCAGAATACATCATTGATCCTGACCTCTGTCTCACCCAGCTTAAATCTTGCCTATCTAAATGTCTGTTGAATTCAGATTTCTCAAAAACAGAAAACAAAAAAAAAGAAAAAAAAAAACCCTGACGAAACATAAATTTGCCGCTAAACTATATTCTCCAGCTTCCTTTTTGGCACCACACTTAATTAAGTCATCAAAGCTGGAGACTGGGCAATCACTGTGCACTCGTTGTTTTTCTGACCCCTTTACATCATCTAAAGCAAGTCCCACTGTTGCTTCCCATCGCATCAGTTCCACTCTATTTCTAGTCCTAGAGCTATAATGCTGGGCTTTATTATCTCAGATTCCAAATTGAGAGCAAAGTAGTGTCTTATTCATTTTTATATCCTCAATGCCTAGGATGGGCATATAATAAATGTTTAATAAACCTTTGTTTGTTGAAAGGAAGTTAGCCAGAAGGAAGGATGGAAGGCAGATATCCTGGAGATAGTGGGAATCCCCTTAGCTTTTCCCCCCACCTACAATGAATGTCTGATGATATCACTAGACTCAAAGGCCTACTTTTTCTTTTTTTTACATTTAATATTTTCTTTTCTTTTTTAATTGAGGTAACATTGGTTTATAACATTATATAAATTTCAGGTGCATATTATTATATTTCGATTTCTGTGTAGACCACATCATGTTCACCACCTAAAGACTAATTACCATCCGTCATGGTACACATGTGCCCAGTCACCCCTTCCCGCCCCCTGCTTCCCCTCTGGTAACCACCAATCTAATCTTTATGTGTTTATTTGTTGTTGTTGTTATGAGTGGGATCGTATCCTGTTTGACTTTGTCCATCTGACTTATTTCTCTTAGCATACTACTTTTTCTATTCTTGTTCTCCAAACAATCTCTAAACCAATGGTTTTCCTACCTCTGAGAAGTTTATAATGCTGTTTCTAAAAGTCTCCCAGTTAAAGACTGTTAATGAATGGAACCTATATTTCTACAGGTTGCTCAAGACAACAATATAACCACTGAAATGATTGGGACCTTTCATGTTGGCCTAGTTTTTGTTCACTGTAATTTCAGTCTCTTCTCTTCAACTAAACCTGATAATCAGATTTTACAAAGCACCTAACACATTTTTCTTAAACTACATGCATTTGTTTTTGCAGGATTGGAGACAAAAAGTCAGAAATTAAGATTCTAAGCATTGGCGGAGGTGCAGGTATGAATAACACATTTTAAAAATTTGTATTTCACTCCAAACATCATGTTGTTTGATGGCTATATTGTTCATTCTTTAAGAAAGCTATTTTCCTTTGCTGTTGGAAAAGATTAGCTTATTAAAAGTAAGGGCAATACCACTTCAACTAAGATGAATGCCCCTGTAGATTTATAGGATTTGGGACTTCAGCCTTCATTACTATCTGTAATGTGGATAAGATGTGGCTTTCTTTTTTATAAATAGAGAAACATATAGGACATGTTTGGATAACTTTTATCCAAAATGATTTAACTGTTCACAGAAAAGGAAAATTTCGTAATACATTCCTTAAGCTTGCTCCGCTTAAAGTGTGGTCCATGGACTGGTTGCTGGTTTGCAAGCTGTTACTGGTCCACAAGGAGATAAGAAGCATGCCCTGGACTGTAAATCAACACACAGCTCCCTTCACTGAAAAAGTACTGTTGTGGGGAAAATATGCTTAATGACATAGACTCTTGTGACCCCACTCTTTGAGTTGCACTGGCCTAAACCATCCCCTTCCTCTGCTCCAGTTTCAATACTGCCCTCTAAGCATTTGACACACTCCCAAACACCCTTTCATAAGCTTTTCCTGGCCTCACTGCTCTTAGAGCCTGTGCTTTGAGCCCAGGGGAAAATGGGAAGTCTGGAAAGGCAGATTGATGTGGGTGCCATTTCTGCCTCTGCCACTAATGAACTGTGTGACGTTGGCTGCAACATAAGCTTTAGTTTGCTCATCAGTAAAATGGGAAAAATGAGTTATATCTCATAGGGTTGTAGTGAGAATTATATTGATGTTTATAAGGTGCTTAGCACATTGTTATTGCTCCTGTAAGGTGCAAGCTGGTCCCTTCTGCAAAAATGAAACAAAAAAGTTCATCTTCAGACTTTGCCTCATATCAAATTCCTGAGTAGTGTTTGCTTTATTTTTTAAGTTGCTAGTAATTTGGAGGTCTGAGTTAATATATTAATATATAAAATATAGTCATATATATTATATTATGTATGTATATATTTATACATATCTTTATTTATTTATTGTTTTCTTTTGAAACAATGACTGAGTGATAGCTTAGTATTGGTTACCACTTGATAAGTGGACACTCCATTACCACTTGTTACACAGTGCCAAGTGGTAACCTCTTGAGTGCTCCAGTGCCACATGAATGAGTGAATTGTGGCACATATTAAAACAAAGGTGGCGCTGGCCTGATGGCGCAGAGGTTAAGTTAGCACATTCCGCTTTGGTGGCCTGGGGTTCACCGGTTCAGATCCTGGGTGTGGACCCATGTATCACTTGTCAAGCCATGCTGTGGTACACATCCCACATATAAAGTAGAGGAAGATGGGCACGGATGGTAGCTCAGGGCTAATCTTCCTCAAATAAATAAATAAATAAATAAAACCAAAGGTAACCAAGAGCTCTCTAATAGAATGGGACAGCTAGTTTTTGATGTCATTATTTGTTCAGTTTTTAATAAAATACACTGTGATATAATGTAATAAGGACTAACTCTTAAAATCATTTTACTTTATTATCATCTTTCACCAAGGACACAAAAACCAATAAGAACAAATAATAAAGGATATTGTCATGAATGATCTTAGAGAGAGTGTTTAAGCTGAAATACTCTATTATTGCTTACCGATATTTTGAGTCCTAAGGACTCTAAGAGTGGTGAACTGCACAGAGTGTCCTGTTAATTCATTTAACCAAGACAGTCATTTCTAGTGTGTTTTGCATATGAGTTTCAGGCAAGCAACAGGCAATGAGACTATCATTTGATAGTGTCACTTGTGCTTGGACAAGAAGAGAAGCCCTACAAGGAAAAGTAATTAAAAATAATCTTTATCATGGCCGAGTTAATTGACCTTTTAATATAAAGTTAATTGAATTTCTAATGTAAATTTATACAGATGCTTATAAGCTATCTAGAGCAAGGAACATTTGGCCTACACAGTGATTCCTTACATAAAGGTGCACATAGGAGCCAGTACAGAGAACTTATCAAAACAAAGGGGGCAACACTTGCAGTTCTTCTGATTGAGCACTAACATTGTATTAATAACTGGCTCTGCCTTGAGGTGAATATGGGTACCCTCTAAGGTCACTCTTCATGAGAAATTGATCAGAAATATAAGAACTCCAAGAGAAATTCAGGCTATAGATACTTTGCTTTCACTGCTCAAGTAAACTACATGAAATCAAGAGCAATACATTTAAAATCCCTAGGTCTAGATGTCCCTGGCATGAAAGAGCAGTGTTTGGGAAGAGAGGACTCCACACGCAGTTTGAGTGCTCGTATCCCAACTAGGAGATGCTCACCTGATAACCTGTCATTGCCTAACTGCAAACACTGGGCAGAAGAACAATATATTGCAATACAGTGAGGAACTTCCTGTCCTTACCTTAGAGCAATGGTCTCCCCACATGTTCCACAATCTACAGTGTGCCTGAGATGTTTTTGCATTATTCTGCGGCTTGAATATCCTTCCAGATCAGTCACTGAACGCCAGTCTCTGGCAAACAAGGCCATTGGCCCTGTCTGGTACATTGTGCCCAGCTCCCATAATGCATCTTACAGGGGTCTACTTTGGCCTTAGCGTACAGGCCCCTCTTGTTTCACTTCCTAGATGTTCTCTTGGTTGCCCAGACACCTGCAGATCAATCATATTCTGCATATCTTTGGTGCAAATATTCTCTCTGCATTCATAATGGTGCTCCCACTTCTCCCCACCACAATGGAAAAACATACCAAAAGCAATCAAACTAAAAACCCCCTAAATAAAACTGTTGCTTTCATATCACTTGATGCTTATGTTCTTTGAGAGCCTATTTGATTTTCTTTTCAGAAACATGAGCAGGGGGTGCATACGCACCCTTTTCTGTTTTCTGCCTTTTTTCTATAGAGGTTAGTGTTTCTGTGGAGAGAGGTTCCACAGTTTAAGAGAGAATCTAAGGTTTTGGAGAAGGGTGTTTGGCAACTCAGTTCAGAAGCCAAACAAATATTAGGGCTCGGAGTAGTTCAAAAGAAAGGGAGTCGATGGCAAACTTTTTGATGTTGTCTTTAAGCAATCTACCACCTCAGTAAAATACAGTCAGTCAGCAGCACTGTTACCCACAGACTATATGTTTACTGTTAGGAAAATGTATGAAATAAATGTTATATGAACCTGAGAAAAGCGAGAGAGGAAATCAGGAGAAAAACAAATCACAAACGGAAATACAGACCACGTAGCTTTTACAAAGCCCAAATTGGGCAGTGTAAAGCCGCGTGTGTATGTGCATGAGTTTGTGTGCTTTAATGCAACACAGTGAGCAGCCAGGATTGCTTTATTCAAGGTATTCATATCATGTTCATTTCAGCAATTGTTTTTAGATATTGAGAGCAATTGCATTGTATTCTAAATCTCACAGAATATGCTTTTTGGTCCACCTTCAACAATGATGCTTCCTAAAATTAAACCACCCAATGGAGCTTCATTATTATTCAACTTTTAATGAGTGTTGTCTTTATGCTAGATGGTACATGGAGAAAAAGAAACCCATATTCTTTTTGGTAAGGGAGAATGCTATTAATTTACAGTACATACATTTATGCCTGGAAAAAGGTTTCAGAAGGCAGTAATGGCAATGTGTTCTCCTTGCTCTGGGCTTTGCTTAAAGGAAAATCATTCTATCTGCTGCATTGTTTAGTTCTCATGTTCAAATGCCAGAAAGTTTTGTAAGGGTTAGACAGGACTATAACTCAAATAATCTCATTTTATCAGCTTTTTTATTAGCCTGTTGTGTACCAACTCAATTGCCACACCATATATAATATAATAGTATATATGCTTGTAGATAATATTTTTTAATCCACTGAAGCAACTCACATATGAAATACAGGTGGTATGAATCCTCTTATAACATTTTTTTGGCAATGATTTTGATGACATATGTTGAGAGCAGTTATGTGGTTTTCCTGTTCTGTAACATATAGACACCAGCATTCCTACAGAGATTAAAAAACAAAAGCGAGTTTAGAGACCAACACCCTCATTTTACAAATAAGAGACCTGAGAACCATGAAGGCAGAACAAGACCCAGGTGTCTGGACCTTAGTCCGGTACAGCAAATTATACTAAGCAGCTATAGAAGTTAATTATTGACTTGGCAAAGGAGAGATTAGGTACTTAGTAATGACCAGCTATTTGAACAGTCTTATTTTATCAGATTATTAATCTTGTCTCCTTTCATAAGCGACATATTAAGGTGACACTGAAGTTTAATCTTCTAAGTTGGTTGGATAGAAGTGGAACAAATGTAATTAGGGCAAGAACTGGAAGAATCAATGTGTCAGCTTTAGAAGCCAGGAGGTAATAAGACACAAAAGTTAATGTGTTCCAGTGGTCTAGAGTAAGACAAAAGTCTGTATCAGCAAATTAGGAATGATTGGGGAAATACTGGGAATTGGTGGATTTTTTTTTGTCCAGAAAAAAAGAATGTGAATGAGTTTATAGCCTTCTTCAGATATTTCCTGTTGAACAAACTACAGAATGGTTGAATTGGGCCAAAGGTTGAGAGATTTCTTGGTTCAGTATTAGAATTTACTAATGATCAAACCTGTTCAGAAATGGAAGCACACATCTTGGGAGATAGTTTATTCTGTCACTCTAGGAGGGCCAGCATAAGCTGGAAAAACACTTTTCAGGCACGCAATAGAAGGGACTCAGGCACTGATTTCTTGGGTGTTTGGGCCATTAAAAGTACTTTCAGTCCCGAAAATTTATGGTTTTATGAGTAACCTTCTAGAAAGAAGTAGGCATTTCTCCAGAGTGGTGTGGCTAACACCATGTTGACTATATTGAGGAAGTGTAATTTAAATGGGATTTCTGGATAGATGAACACTTTTTAATCTGTATTCTAATTGCTTATAACTTGAAATGAGTAAGAACTATTGTACTCAAGCGCAGCATGCTAGCAGGTACTTCATTACTAGAAGGATATGGACTCTGGTGATTCACTAATCTACAGGCTTTAGGACTGTCTACTTCAGGTAACCATAGTTTTGGGCCTCAGAAATAAAGTATTGTTAAAGGCATTTATAACCATATTATTAAAAAAAAAAAACTATTCCTCATATATAATTTTACCAAAATAGTTTCCCCCATTATATTGTATTTAAAACTTTCAGTAAACATGGAAGTATTTTTAAAGACAAATACATTGCTGATTTGAGAGAACTAACATAATGCTGCAACATTGGAACCTTTGTCATTAAAACCAGGGTAAACAAGATTGTTTTGGCTAATTCAATAAGCCTTGAAACAAGAAAACAGGGGATAATGAGCAGAGTGAAGACAAAGCTACCATTATTTGCAGATTAAATGACTGCATACTTAGAAAAGCCTATAAACTCAGTTGTGCAGCCTTAGAATTAATAAGAAT
The DNA here is from genome assembly GCF_021613505.1 of Equus quagga. Classification (NCBI taxonomy): domain Eukaryota; kingdom Metazoa; phylum Chordata; class Mammalia; order Perissodactyla; family Equidae; genus Equus; species Equus quagga. The sequence goes on from NC_060270.1 coordinate 81,955,422, forward strand.
GCAGTAATGGCCTGATATAAGTAAAATAGGTAAATAGCAATATGGTAGATCCACATTCTTTTTTTGTTAACATTTGAGTGTTTTTCATTCACAGTTTTGATTATTTACAAGGTACTTGAAAGCCCTGGCATGTGGTTGTCTATAATTTTGCTGAAGGTCAAATTTGTATCTCGCCAGTTCTTGTGCTAGGGTGGGATGCGGACTCTTAATTATTGAATAAGCTTCCACTTAACATACACTATTAAATAAAACTTCGCTATTTAATATACATACACATGCAACCCTGGCGTAGGGGGTCTGTTGTCATCTTCATTTTATAGATGGTGAACCTAATCACATGTGCCACAAGGGGTTTGGGGGTTATGGAGATTGGGGTCAATACCCAGGGTCTTCTGTCACTTTGTCTCTATTAATATCAGCAAATTGATAGAAATGAAAAAAATATTTGATTAGTTAGCTAATAAGATATTTAATACAAAATATAAGAAACTTATTTGAAGAAAAGTTCAAATTTTTACTGAGAACAATTTGAGAAGGTTTAAAAACCCAAAATGCAATATAGATGAGGTTACAGAGATATGGAAGCTTTCATGTACAAAAGGTAAGGATATGAAATGAAACAAAGTTTTCCTAAAAGCAATGTGGCATTATGTTTCAGTAACAGTTCCTATCTTCATCTAATACACAAAGGCCTGGTCATGCTGATTGTAAAAATATTGACATACTGGCTAAATAGCCACTCCCCTGCTGTCTCATCACAGCTCCAGCTGCTGCTTCAGCCCCTCCTCCTGGACTCCCGGATATCCCCCACCTCCCACTCTGTACCCCTGCCCGCCCCCCACCAAGAGCGCCATCAATTGGACTGGTCTTGGACCCCCATGGAGCCTCTAGGAACATGCTACAGTTCTTCAGCCTGCATCTTTTCTCAGCACCTGGCACCCTTGTCCTTAGGCCTGTTTTTTGTTTTGTTTTGTTTTTTGTTTTTAATATCACTAAAGAGCAAGGGTCCAATTCTAACCATTAAATCTGGTTCTCGGAATTAACCTGAAAAAATTAAGATTTTGCACAAAAATTCATGATTTATTGTCAGGCTGTTCTTAACAGAAAAACATTTAAAACTAACTATATATAAAAATATATTTCCATATATAAATATATATTCATATATATTTCCACATATATATGTATACATTTACATATACTTTATATAAATGTATACTTTTATTTTATTTATATTTATAAAAGATAATAACCAGTTATACCCATTTTAAAGACTATAGTGTCACCACTACAAAATTCAAACAAATTTTGATATATTCACGGTTTAACTCTCAAGTGAGAACATTAAAATAATCCATATACACAATGATCTCACCTGGGTAGACTAAAGAAAATTATTTACTTGAGAGAAAAAAAACGGAAGAGCTTAGGAGGAAATAAACCAAAACGTTAACTTTTGTTTTCTCTAGTAGTAGATACTTTCTACTTTATACCTTTATCTGTTTCAAGTTTTCTACAGTGTTTATTTTATAGCCAGGAATAGGAACAATAAAACCAGTTAAAACTATAATTTTACAGTTAATGAGAGATGACGGTAGAGAGTAGACTCCCTGACCTCTGACAGCTCCTTCAGCTATTTGGCTGACGCCCAGAGCATTGTTCCGGCACATATGTTTTCATGACAATTTTCCTTCGGCCATTTTTGACTCACGTAATAGTATTTATGCCTGTACAGATACTTTAAGAACAATTTCACGTGTGTTGTAGCTTAGCAGAGCTTTTTTTCAGAGCCTATAGACTCTCCCATGCCTGCTCCGAGTACGTGAGCCATGATGATGAGAGTGAGGGTGATGATCAAGAGGACAGTGGTTGTCCACTGTTCTTCGAGGTACTTGATGTTTTCCGTTGATGATTTCTTGCTTGTTATTCCACAAGGACAGCAGGCTCTCAGACTCTATTCACAGTAGGGTATGAAGGACTGATAATTTTCCTCAGCAACATTTGGTGTTTCAACCACTATTAACGTGGCAGGCAAATGGAGTGAAGCTCAGATGAGAGACCCTGAAGGTTATTTGAGAACGCGTGCGCCAGAGCCAGAGCGCGCATGAGTGAGCGCATGCGCACTCATATTGATGACGTCACACCAACTACATGATTCTCTTGGACTACCCTTGCCACGTCAAGTAGTTTCATTTTATAATCCTGTGTTTGGGCATGGAGAAGGTAGGAGAAAGTTAGCACTTCATTAAGGGTAACGCAATGTAACTTTTAAACATTACAACATTGTATGTGTAGAATTTACTTCTCTTTCTAGGTATGTGCTGAAGTAGCAGTCAAGTATCTGTTTAAAATTTATAAATTAAAAGTTAACGCAGGATTCAGTCTTTTCTGAGTTGTCTATCAAATTCTCTACACTTCAGTGTTCAGTACCCTTTGTGGCATTGTCTCGAAGTTTGTATTTCATGGAACATTTTGGTAATGTGGCTTTTCTTAGGCCTCTTGCAGTTGCAAAGCATTTAGGCAGTATTGTTCCTGGGCCAAGAGCCAGAAGACACAGGAAAGCAAATGGCAAGGCCCTTTTGACTCAGAATGTATATGTGTAATCCCTTTCCTGAGGCCCTACACCTTTTTTAATATTCTACTCTCATCTTTCCATACTGACAGAACCGCCTCGATACTGAGGCACCCAGGGGAAAAGAGAGAGAGAGAAGGAGAGAAGAAAAGAAGTGATCTTGTCAAGAATCTTCTCTCTTTCTCGCTGCAGCCCCAAATCAGATTATACTTGCTCTGGTTGCAAACCATAGCTGAAATTATTTTTCATCTCTAAGCATAGAGTTATCTGGTCAATTTTTCTCCCTAGAAACAATTTTTTTGTGCCTGATATTCTAGTAGAGGGAACAAGAAAGATAATAATCTTAATGCAACATGTAATAGAATAAAGTTTTTCCTGCTGATAATCTAAAGAATTCACATATATTTTGATGTGAGAAATGAAGCAAGAATAGATGGAAATCAAAGGGCAGGAGATACAGCCACAGTCTTTAATTCTCCATTTTCTTGACCTGCAGTTTTTCTCATTTGAGGAAGCCCCAGGGCTCTCAAATTGGGATTTGTGTTTCACTTGATGTCAGAAGGACAAGCCATCACGAATACATGAGGAGTGCTCTTCCAAGTTGTCATTTTCATATGGAGCTGCCCATTTAGAAAGGCGAATATTCATTTCCCTCATTCCCAGTCTCCTTCAGACTTCCCTTAAATGTCAACTTTTTTATGAAGCGGACTTGACCACCCAATTGAAAATTGCAAAGCCCCCCATCCATGGTGTCCCCTCGCTCTTTTTTGCCTTGGTTTCCTCCATAAGACTTATCAGCATCCATGAAGGTGGGATATTTTTGTCTGTTTTATTCATTGCTGTGTTTCCAGTGATTAGAAACTTGCATTTAGTAGGTGTCCAAAAATATTTGTTAGATTAATGTATCATACCTTCAATTTATTGAGCAATTACTATATATCATGTACTCTGGTAAATTATCTCCATATAATGCCTCTAACCCTCTAACCTTTAAAATGACCCTGTAGCATAGACCATATTATCCTTAATTTACAGATATGCAATTTAAAGGGCAGAGATATTAACAAATTTGCATAAGATAATTCTGGTGAATACTAAATTTGAGTTCAGTTTCCTCTCTCTCTAGCCTCTAACTTTTCCTTTTCATATATTTTTTTTCCATTTTCAATTGGATGACCTTAGATTTCAAGCAAAAATGTACCATTCCCCTGCCATCTCATTAAATATATCCTTGAAGTTCAGGGAGTGGAGAAAATTTGTCTAGAAGATCAGATCTCCCCCTTTTCTTTGTTTTTGACTTTTTATAAATTCTACTGTCAGAGGTTTCAATTATATGTCCCTCTTTAAATATAGGCATGATGCATTTAAAATATGGCTTGGATGAAAGCAAAGATATTATAACCACAAAAATATCGGACTGTAAAATTAAGTAAAACACTCAACACAGCCCAGAGAGGAGACATGAGATGTAAACCTATAGTTGTGGCTGATTTGAGGGACAAGGTGGTACAAAGGAAAGAGACTTGCAAGGAAGGAGATTTTTTAAAATTTAATTTTCAGGGGCCAGCCTGGTGGCGCAGCGGTTAAGTTCACACCTTCTGCTTTGGTGGCCCGAGTTTTGCTGATTCCAATCCCAGGTGCACACCTATGCACCAATCCTCAAGCCATGCTGTGGCAGGCGTCCCACATATAAAGAAGAAGAAGATGAGCATGGATGTTAGCTCAGGGCCAGTCTTCCTCAGCAAAAAGAGGAGGATTGGCAGCAGATGTTAGCTCAGGACTAATCTTCCTCAAAAAAAATAAAATAAAATAAAATTTAATTTTCATTTAACTTTCCAAATCAAAAAGTCAGCATATCCTGTTTGAAAGAAAATAACACAGGAGGGAACAAAATAGAAAAAAACCTCACAATCCAGCCTAATAGAAAACAATTTTTGGTTAAAATAAAATTTATTACCTTTTGGGGCTGGCCCCGTGGCCGAGTGGTTAAGTTTGCGCGCTCCGCTGCAGGCAGCCCAGTGTTTCGATGGTTCGAATCCTGGGCGTGGACATGGCACTGCTCATCAAACCACGCTGAGGCAGCGTCCCACATTCCACAACTAGAAGGACCCACAACGAAGAATATACAACTATGTACCAGGGGGAGGGCTTTGGGGAGAAAAAGGAAAAAAATAAAATCTTTAAAAAAAAAAATTATTATCTTTTGAAGTAATTTATGGCCAGATAACTTCCAAAAATTCACTAATCAATATTTTTCAATGAAAGTTGTTTTTTGTCCTTTATATGCTGTAGTAACCTAAACGATCTATGTACTGTATATTATAGAAGAGGGATCACAGAGGAACTAAGCTTGGTTGAAGACGTGTTATTTTCCAGGCACATTACTAGGCACATCATATATGTTATCACATTTTATTCTCATAACTTTATGGGGCTTCATTTCAAAATGAAGATGCTGAAGTTCAGATATTTTGAGGCTCAGATGGTTTAAAATGTGCATCATCAGGTATAGATGGTGGAACTAAGATCTAAGCCCAGGTCTAGTTTTCCCTAAATCCCACAGACTTTCCCTCATATTATAAAACCTCAGCCACCATATCATGCAGGACCTGCCCAATTGCTTATAATTATGTTAGAGAAAGTTTTAGAGTCTTATGTGGTCCAAAACCTGGCAGAGAGCTAACAGAAGGATACACAGATAGCCCAAGGGTTCTCTCTTCCCCAACGTGTTCTCTGCTCTCTGCCCTGGGCTCACTCTCACCTCTTCTCTCACTACAGCCAGTGACTTTGTACCTTCATTGTTTCTGTACAGGATTCCATCACGACAGTGTGATGATTTATTGCACTAAATGTGGTACCTGTCTCCCTTTACCAATCTGTACATTTTTTCTTTTGTTTTATATTTTGTGTGATATCTGTTACTCATTGCATGCTTTTGTTCACTACTCTACTCTGAAGATTCCCCTATATCGCTAGGTGTGCATCTGCTCTGTGGATTCTGGCAGGTAGAGAATCCTGAGTGCTGTGCATCCACCACAACTTTTCTGTCCTACAGTTTGTCTCCATCCTCCTTTCATCACAAGTAAAGCTTTAGTGAACTTCACAATACAGTATCTCCTTATAAAGCTGTGTGAGAATTTCTTTGGATTACATATATTTCCAAATCCAGAACTCCTGGGTCATGGATATATTCGATTTGAATTAAGTATTTCCAAATTAGTCTCCATAATGGCTGCACAGTCTACATTCTGACCAGTCTCAGTGAAATTTTCTCTATCTGAATATCCCTGGCAGCACTTAGGAATTTTCCAGCTTTCTGCCTTTTTATCAGTCCAATAAGCATAAAGTGATATCTTATTGCAATTTTAATTTTCCTCTCTCTGATTACTGAGTTTGAGCAATTTTTAATATGCCTATTAACTTTAAAAAAATATATCTCTATAAACCCAATACTTCGGACATTTCCTGGCATATAATAGATCCTTAGTAAATACATGATTGAAAGAAAAGCATTGTAGCATGCAAAATTCTCAAAGTAGCCTTTGGCTTAATCAACTAAATTTTCTTTTGGTGAGGAAGATTGGCCCTGAGCTAACATCTGTTGCCAATCTTCCTCTTTTTGCTTGAGAAAGACTGTTGCTGAGCTAACATCTATGCCAATTTTCCTCTGTTTTGCCTGTGGGACACTGTCTCAGCATGGCTTGAGGAGTGGTGTGTAGGTCCACACCCAGGATCCAAACCTGTGAAGCCTGGGTCGCCGAAGCGGAGTGTGTGAACTTAACCACTACACCACCAGGCGGGCCCCTAATCAATTGGTTTTTGATACTTTCTTCATGTTATCCCCAAGTCTGAACAACAAATAATTATTCCAACTAAGTTTTTGAGCACAATCAGTATATTAACCAGTTGTCTGATTTTATGACTAAAGATAGTTCATAATTTTGATATAGAAAAATTAAAATAAAGAAATCTACAAAAACAAATTTAAGAAAATAAGTTATTGGTACAGCTACTGTGGAAAACAGTATGGAGATTTCTCAAAAAATTAAAAATAGAAGTACTAGGGCCCAGCCTGGTGGCATAGTAGTTGAGTTTGTGCACTCTGCTTGGTGGCCCAGGGTTCAAGGGTTTGGATCCTGGGAGCAGACCTACACACTGCTCATCAAGCCATGCTGTGACGGCATCCCACATACAAAATGGAGGAAGATTGGCACAGATGTTAGCTCAGGGATAATCTTCCTAATGAAAAATAAACAAAAAGAACTACCGTATGATCCAGCAATTCCATCTCAGGGTGTTTATCTGGAGGAAATGAAATCACTATCTCAAAGAGATATCTGCTCCTCCATGTTCATTGCAGCGTGATTTATAATGGCCAAGACATGGAAACAACCTAAGTGTCTGTCAACAGATGAGTGGATAAAAATACACAGCCACACACACACACGCAATATTATTCAGCCATAAAAAGAAGGAAATCCTTCCATTTATGACACGATGGGTGAACCTTGAGGGCAAGTGAAATAAGTCCGTCAGAGAAAGAGAAATACTGTATGATCTCACTTCTGTGTGGAATCTAAAAAAGCCAAACTCACAGAAACAGCAGATTGGTGGTTACCAGGGGCTGAGGGTTGGGGGAAAGGAAGAGATGTTGATCAAAGGGTACAAACTTCCAGTTATTAGGTGAATAAGTTCTAGGGATTTAATGTGGTAACTATAGATAATAATACTATATTGTATATTTGTAAGTCACCACCACCACAAAAATGGTAATTATGTGAGGTGATGGATACATTAACTAACTTTATTGTGGTAATATTTCACAATATGTATGTGTATCAAATCATCACATTGTATACCTTAAACTTGACAATGTTAATATGTCAGTTAGATCTCAGTAAAGCTGTATGGTATAAGGAGTGAATGTGAGTTATACCTTCCCATTTTATAGGTGAGGAAATGAAGTCAGGAGATGTTTAATTGTGCTATTCAAGTTATGAGGAATTGTGGTAGCCTGATAGGGAAAAATGAAAAGAGCTGGGCCATTTGACTAGGGTTGGCGTGAGTTCATTAAAATCATTATGAGATTAATAAAAGATTTGATATCCCAACAATCATGCCATGAGGGTCTATATTCTGTCTCTCAATAGTAGCAAACGAAGATTATCGTTTTACAATAACAAGCAGAGCAGTTTAAGATAGAAGAGACCTCACAGGTAAGACTGTCAGTTTCTCACTGTCTCCCTCCAATGTGCACAGACAAAATGGGTGTGTGGTAGAGGGGTGCCACAGCAGCCCCAAAAACATGGGTGAAGAATTTATAAAGCCCCTCCAACTCCATCCGTTAACTGCCCTGGGATCTTGGAGGGCAGACACATATATCCATCATTAATTCAAGTGGAAATGTATGCTCAGCTTAAAGACATGGCGCCCGAATAGGTTTTCACAGTGTGCCAGCTCAGAGTGGGGCTGGCAGGGCTTTTGCTAGGAATTTCCTTCCGGCTTCTCTTCACATCCTGCCCTTTAAACATGCTTTTGTATCACTGCAGACCACCTAGAAAACCTAGTTTTCCATGTTATGCCTCCCTTCTTTATAGATACTTTTTTCTTCTAGTCATCCAAGTAGCTATTTTACTGGGAGCTGTCAGTCTGTCGGTCTGTCAGTCTATCCATACATTCATGCATCCATCTAACCAATTATCTATCTTTTTTTAAGCAACAAAAGTTTCATTTTAGCCTCCTTTACTGGTACACTCATCCAAAAGAGAAAGTCTCCAACTCAGAAGATCATCCCTTTAAGTCACCAGATAAAGATATCTATGATCTAAGTTATGGTCACATTCTTCAATGTACTAACATTTACTATAAAATAGCCGGGCCTCATCAAATCAAATATATATGATTTTATAAAATCAAATACATGCATCCCATATATGAGAGAACAATTTCTGTACTATAAAGGATACCTTATTTAAAGATGTTTAATTAGAAACTTAGTGGTAAAGAAGGTTCTAACCTTAAAAAGTAATTATTGTGGAGAGTTTAAATAATTACAATAAGCTAAATGCCGAATTGTTGATAATGTGAGTTGTTCCATATTTGGCTGTAAATGTCTCAGGATAGTCATTTGCATAAAAGAGAATAGCCAGAATAAGTTTAGCCTTACACCCATTTCATAGCAGAGAGGATTTTGCGATGGGGGGGGGGAGGGGGCATTGTGAATGGTAGAGGAAAGGGTTTTGTAATTTAGAAATGAACATTTCAAAAGTAATTAACTCAAATAAACTCCTGTAGAACATTTTAAATTATAGATGAGCAAAAAGAGGGGAATGGAAAATAACCTGTAACTCCACCAGCCTGAGATAACCTCTGATTGTAATTGGGTGCATATCTTTCTAAATGCTGTGTATTGACATGAAGTTACTCCGTAACCCATTGATTCATAGTGACACATTTGGACTTTTCCTAACTTTGCTCAAGTTCCACATATCAATCAACTGAGAAAATCAGTCACATCATCATAAAATGCACAGATTCCAAAATCATTAATTTGCTTTGGTAGTCATGAAAGTGGGGGGCTGGGAGGGAGGGGAGGAAAGGGGAGGGGAGAGGAAGGGAAGTAAATTGGAGTAGAGTTGTTTAATCATTATAATTTTTCCATTTGTCACAGGAAACTTTGCAGATTTTGTTCCAAAACTTCAGGGGGAAACACATAATAAGGCTTTGGTTAACCTGAACAACCACTGGTGTTTATGTATCTAATGGCTTAGGATGTCAAAAATTAAGTTGTCTACAATTGTCAGAATTATAATCAAGCAATGCCTAACGAGAGGGCACCTGTGAAAGGAGATTGACTATGAAATGAACATGTATTGCCTTATTCCCCTTAAATGCTGTTTTCTGGAACTCAAAGTTAAGATTCCCGGAAGTCTTTGGAATGCACAATAGAAGCAGGCTGCTGGCTTCCACATTTCTTTTGTTTACCCCTCAATTTGCTGAGAATGTCTGAATGATTTCATGGACTCATTTCTCATTTACCTTCCCCCATTCTTTTGGCACGTTAGTTTGGCTTGTATGTTCTTTAAAAGCATTTATAGGGCACTTAACATCTGATAACTGGAACACATTCATAATGTTATGGCTCCTGCTCAGAAGGATTCAGCTGAGAAAGAACAAATGGTCTTCTTCCGCTTTTTTTGTCTGAATCTCTTTACTGCTGGCTCATGGTACTATAGGGCCTGATAACCTCTCACATGCTCTTCAGTGATTGATGACCAAACCTGCTCAGTTGTTCCATCTAGCATTTTAGAGGCCTTGATACTTTTTAACAAGCTCATTGGAATCAGGCCTTTGCTAGTGAATAAAATAAGTGAAGTAGACCAATAGTTTACATCAGGGAACACAGAAGGTTTTCTTTGTGTTGCCAACTCCAGTCAATTGATGGGTAGTTTCTGTCAGAAGGATTCTGATGCTGCTTCCAGGCTCTGTGGGAAAGACTACCAAGGTAATTAGTCACGTGTGGAAGAGTTTAAGATGCATAGGGTTTGGTCAGATAAAGTGAGGAAGTGAGGGGAGGGTATTCCTGGTAGAGGAGAAAGCACTGGCAAAAGACAAAAAGCATGGAAGATCACAGTGTATATGGGGGTGGGGGGAGGGCGGGCCGAGAAGGGTGGAAATGCAAGAAATTCGGGGTTAGTTGAGCCAAAAGTTTCAAAATATGAAATTCTGAGAGATGAGAATAAGGAAGCAGGCACGGTGGACTATGCTCAGTTAGGAGCTTGGACTTTATCCAGCTGACTAGTCATTAGAAGGTTTTAAGGAGGGAAGTGATGGGCTTAGGGTTTTAAATGGTTGTTGTAGTGATGGCTTTGAGGGAGACAAGGTTCAGCAGAGATAGGCTGAATTTGGGGGATGTTATTGCAGTATTCCAAGACATAGATAATTTGGGCCTGAACAAGGGCATTGCTGGTAGGGACAGAAAAGAGAAAGTAAAGAACCATTTACAGGAGAACTTGCTGATGGCCATGGAAGGAGGATGAAGGAAGGAGCAAAGCTTGGATGACTGGATGGATAGTGAACAGTAGAGTGATGTATCAAGAAAATATTTATAACTAAATGCTAAATGTTTAGACTAGACTGTAATACCATGGAATATCTGAAGTGCCTCTCTGTTGACTCTCTTTTTGTTGAAGAGGTTCATATAAATCATTTTTAAAAATGCATGTCTCCTATTTCTGAGGGATACTATGAGGCAAACTATGTAGGATATGGAACCAAGGAAAAGATTATCTTATGGAAGATCTCGATCTCTATCTATCTATCTATCTATCTATCTATCATCTATCATCTATGTATATCTCACAATAATAAATAATACAGTCCATTATAAATAACAAAAATAGCACAGAAAAATGACTGCCTTTTGAGCATGGTGGCATTGTTTATTGTCAAATCCGGGATACTTTTAAGAGTGAGATTTGGAGGGAGTAGGTAAAAGAATTAAAATTATTTTAATTTTCTGAAATATTTATTTATTGAACAAGTTGTTTTTATTATATTGGTCGATTTATAAAATAGTTATTTTAAAAAACTATTTTCAAAAATCAAATTCTAATGATAGTATTTTGTTAAAAATAAAAAACTTGGGATAAGAAACAAAGCCAGATGGGACCCCAGCACAATGAGCATGAAGTGGAACTGTCCCTGGCAAACAGGAAGTATGGTCACCCACCTTATGAGGTCAGAAATGAATGTTATGTGCTAACTTCTAAGGAAATAGTTTCATTATCTCCTCTGGTGGTTCATTCATTTCTGCTAGGGATCCAGCAGTGGATGCACAGATGGTCCATGTGCACACTTCGGCTCACAATCTAGAGGTTGTTATGTGAGCCCACGGTTGCCATGTCTCAGGGGCAATTTTAGCATTGTGTCCTCTAACATGTTGCCCCAAGAGGAGGGACTGGCTGGCTTTGAATATGGCAGAACATTGTGTTGCTTGGGAAAGTGACAAGATAGGAACATACTCCAGGGATGTGCTAGATCCATTCTGCCATTTGGGTAGATCCAAAATGTTGGGGTCCATCTTAGGAGAAGAAGAGCTCATCAAGCCCCAGAGGGAAAATTATTGCATTTCACATTATTGAGTTTCAAAATGTTGGATTTGGGATCCTCAGAATTGAGGATATTTTATTTAAAATATATAGCTAGGCTGACAGAGTCAAGAACAGAACTTCTGGCCTCTGGTTCTTTGGGGCAAGCTGGAATCTCTCTATTTCTCATTAGCCTACAGCTTTTCTTATCAGCCTTTTGCCTTAGTTATTTTTTTACTCTTCAAAAATGTTACTGTAGAGAAGAAAAAAGAATTCTTATGTCCTTTTAATATTTGGTATCCTCTTGTTTCTCGGTATGAAGTAGTTAGAAGAACAAACACTCTGGATGTACCTTATATATTAGGCATATTAATATCCCGTGAGTATCAAATTACTCAAATCACTTTATCTGGTTGGAAACAATTTCATGGAGTTTGTGATAGGACTGTGGTCGAGATCAAGTGAGACATTCCAGGTAAAGTGCCTAACACAGTGCTTGACAAATGGGTGGCCAATAAACGGCAGCTACAGTTATTAAGGAAGGAATAAAAGGTTTCACGTTGCTAGGGCCACCTTTAGAGAAAACTGTCACATAGGTTCCTTCATCCTCCATTTCAGCTTCCTTCCTACTCATTAACCCTCTCCCCATCTCCTATTACCAGTACTTGGGGTTCTCATTATACCCTTAGACTGCCCTCTTTTCCTAGTCTAGCATCTTTTGTTCCTGATTTATCATCCTCATCTCTTTCCCTCCAGACTTAAGACCTTTGTTTTGGTTGTCTGCCATATCTAACCTTGGAAAGGTTTTGTTAATGTTGTTTATGCCCAAACATCAAAGACCAACATCATTTTCATGTGCTAGTCTTGCCAGAAGATAGTTTAATTTTAGTGAAGGTCAACATCATAACCCAAGAGAATAAAAGTGCAAAACTTAAGTTGGAGGCATCAGCAGTAGGAAGAGAAGAGATATTTTTAAAGAGAAGGACTCAATGAAAACGATAAAAATAATGAACAGCTAACATTTATTGGGTGACAACTCTATTTTGCACTGTGTTTTATATGCATTGCCTCATTTAACCCTTACAACCAATAAATTAGGTACTATTATTATCACTATTTTTCTGATGAGGAAAATACAGCTTGGAGAGATAAAGCAAATTGCCAAAGGTCATATACACCTAATAAGTGGAGAAGACAGTTTAGAACTCAAGTTCATCCAACTTACCACCATCTCTCTCATGCATTCACTTATAGGCTAAATTTTCATCAGGGCACGTATTTATGTGCTCTTCTTATCATTATTTCCTAGAGCCTAGTGCAGTGGTTGGCACATAGTAAACAATCAGTTAATAGTTGGTAGATGAAGTAATGCATAAATATCTATTTGGCCATAACCTCCTCTCCATTTACTCCTCTGGGATCACCTCTTTCTTGGAGGCCCTGCCTTGCCCAGTATGCCAAAACTCTGAACTTCCAGTAGTCCCACATATACTGTTCTGCTTCTTGACTTCATGCCTCTGTCTTCCTGTCCTTTCTTCCTACAGTTACCCATTTTCCCAGATGTTTCTGGACTAACTTCCATTTGCTCCATAACACAGAGCTCAGGAGTGACCTCCCTCCATGAAGCTTTCCATCTCTCTGGCCTCTGCTGCTATCCTCTCCCTCACTATCTCCATTCCTCTTCGTACCTCAGACCAACCCAGCCACAGTTCTCTCCAGGTCTACCTTTTCCACTAGATCATGGTGTTTTGGAGGGCAGATGTCTGACGTATTTTTGTATCCTTTTTTTGTACCTGACATTTTTTGTATGCTTCTGGCCTGGCCTAGTTCATAAATTCTAAGGTGCATTTTTTCATATTTTAACATCTCTGAAATTGAAATACATCTTCCAATTGGTGAAATCTTAAAATTATAATTGACAGTGGGTTTTTTTTTTTGACTTAGGGATACAAAAGGAAGGGTTGATTGCATCCTGTAATTAATGGGATTTACATTAGATTTAGTGTAAAGAGGTTATATGAGTGAATGAATGAATGAGTGACAATCATAGCCCTCTTCGTATCACATTATTATTCCTACTTACAACCTAGCTGTTCTGCATCACAGCATCATTACAGGGCAACAGTTGAGCATTATTCTTTATTTATGATGGGCTTTCCTAGTAAAAGTAAGACAGATAATAAACTAGCTCAAATTATTCTTCATGATTTCTTTCTGGGCTGATGTGACTGTTCCATATGCTTGTCTTCCAGGTGAAATTGATCTTCAAATTCTCTCCAAAGTGCAGGCTCAATATCCAGGAGTTCATATCAACAATGAAGTTGTTGAGCCAAGTGCTGAACAAATTGCCAAGTACAAAGGTACCTGTAACCCATGATGCTGTATGTCAATCTTATCCCGAAAGGCAGATCATCCCTAATGTGTCCCTTCAATCATTTACAACATAGTTACTGCAGTATGTTCTTTGTAAGCTTATTGGGAGGAGAACCTAATTAATTTGTTTTCTTGGCAGGCATGGCTAAACACCTCACAATAGAAACAGTGAATAATTAGAGCCCATTTTTTACTGACTCTCCATCCATTCCCTAGTCACCAACTATTATTTTTGGATGTTTATTCTTGGAGAGAGAGTCATTAATTCATTCAGAAATATTTAAAGAGAATCCGTGTTTATAAAGAGTTTATGTTTAATGGGTTACAGCAGGAGTTGGCAAACTTTTTCCTGAAAAAGGCCAAATGATGAATATTTTAGACTTGGAAGACCACACAATCTCAGTTACTACTAATCAGTTCTGTCATTGTAGCACAAAGCCATCTGTAGACAATGCATAAACTAATGAGCATGGGTATGTTCTAATAAACTTTTATTTATAAACACTAAAATTTGAATTTTATATCACTTTCATGTATCACAAAATATTATTATTATTTTGATTTTGTTTAACCATTTAAACGTATAATGGCACAAGATATGAAAGACAGAGGCATGAAGTCAGGAAGTAGAATAGGGTATGTCTTTTCTGTGCTTTATTTTTTGTTTTTGGTGAGGAAGATTGACCCTGAACTAACATCTATTGCCAATCTTCCTCTTTTTGCTTGAGGAAGATTGTCACTGAGCCATCTGTGCCAATCTTCCTCTATTTTATATGTGGGATGCTGCCACAGCATGGCTTGTTGAGCAGTGTGTAGGTCTGTGCCTGGATCCGAACCTGCGAACCCTAGCCTGCTGAAGCAGAGCATGTGAACTTAACCACTATGCCACCAGGCTGGCCCCTAGGATATGTTTTTAGCTTGCAGTCCACTTAAAAACAGGTAGTAGGCGAGAAATGGCCCACGGGCTGTGGTTTGCTGACTCCTGGATTACAGAATTATATCACCTGTTTTACATCAATTTCCATTGATAAAACTCACCAGTTGATTCCCCATTAATACTGAGATAATGTAACCTATGTCTGATCAGGGTTCTCATAATTATTATTGGCTCTTTCTTTCATCTCTAATTTCATATACTACTAGAAAAAAAATCAGGATGAACTCTCTGGTCTTCCAGAGCTACATAAAAAAGAAAAATGTGCTTTATATCTGTTATGTATATAACATTGATTGCATGAAAATTCTAGATGGAAATGGGTTCCACATTTGCAATTAAAATTGATGGTGTGCTACGACTTCTCTGTATTTTAGAGCTTGTAGCCAAGACATCAAACCTCGAGAACATAAAGTTTGCTTGGCATAAGGAGACATCATCTGAATATCAAAATAGAATGATGGAGAAAAAAGAACTTCAGGAGTGGGACTTTATTCATATGATTCAGGTAAGAAACATTTATTGTTATATACTCTCAGAAAGGAGATTTTTCAGAAATCTGTATGAAGAGTGCCTAGTATTCTAACTTGAAAAAGAAAAACGAAAATCTGATTTTATAAGTGAGCATTATCCGTCCAATTGAGATAAAGAGGTTGATAATACTAAGAGATTCTCTGTAACATTCAAAAAGCTAGTTTTCTCTACTCAAAATACTTCTAGAGTTGTTGATATTGTTTCAATGTTGGCTTAATTAATTTTTGTAGGATTGAAAGGTCGTAGATCGATTTGAGGACAATAGAGGACATATGTCCCACATCCTAGCACAGTTCTCCAGTAGGTCTAATGGTCTGGATGGACCAATGTCCCAGAGTTTTATGACTTCTCTTGCTTTTGCCTTCTGTTGCCCTGGCTAGTGAACATGTGACAGAAGGGGCAGATTAGATGATTCCTGAGGTCAATAAAGTTTTACTGATATCAGACAGTCATTCAGTAGAAATTTATTTCCATGTTCTAGCACCAAGAGTGTAATTCTTGGAAAGGGGGTGACTATTCAGTAGATGGTATGGAGGCATATTTCCAGGGATTACTAATATTTCTCAATAGCATATAGGTGGATAGGCTTTGGATGTTGGCTACCATTAGAAGATGTGTATATTTTAGAAATACCACTTGATTAATAACAAGATGCTTCTTTCTTTCTATGGTCCACAAGTATAGTCACCCCAAAAGAATAAATGTAAAAGAAATCAAAGGAAAAAATGACTGCAAGATTGACATATCCAGGCAATCTTACATCTCTGCTCTCTTAGCTGACAAAATCATTTACCTATAAGGGAGTGCTTAACATTGTCCAGCAAGCCTATGGTGTTTCTCTATTAGACTTGCTTTCCCACCTCTTTAGATAACTAGTTCATACTCCCTCTCTCTCCTTAAACCTCCTATAACCCCTCTCCCACCATTCATTCCCATCTGATGACCTCACTTCATACTGTATAGCAAAAACAGAAACCATCAGATGGAAACTCATCTTTCACCCTCCAGATTTACAAACATAGCTGCACCCGTACCCACTATCTCCTTCTTCCATCTTACTACAAAAGCCTTTTATCAAAAGCCAATCCCTCCACTTATGCTGTGGATCCCATTCTTTACCTGTTATAAAATGTGGCAGCTTCAGAGATCATTCTCCCATTTCTCTCAAAACTTCCATGTTTGTTTTTTCTTTCTCACAGCAACTCTGCTTCCTCTGCATTACTATTTTATTCATCTCTCTTTCTTTATCTACTCTGCATTTTTCTTTGCTATGTTGTTGTCTCTTCATTGATCTTTAGAGTCCTACTACTCTCATGACATTCTTTCAACTTAATATTCACAGTCAACTGCAGAGAATCTCAGTGTTTATCAGATCAAATTTCAGAGCATCTGCCATGACCCACCTCCTCTTTTTTAGCCAGGTCATGTCATAGATTGTTAGCCATCTTATGGATTAGCTGTATCTGGGTACCTATCTATGTATGGTCCCTGTGGTGAATAGCATGGAGTGACATGATACTAAATATGGCTCCTGAGGCAGCAAGGGCCCTGTGCCTGTCCCTTTTCTTTCATTCACTCATATGAGAGGAGCATAGCTTAGGTTCTTTTTTGCTTTATGCCATAAATTCTGTCATGGGCATCTACATAGAATATTGAACTCTTGTCCAAAAGAGACAAAGATGAGATATAAGTAGTAAGTATTTGTGGGGGTAGATTCCAGGAATGCAAGCCCTTAAGGAAAATTTTCCACCGCCAATGTATAATTCCAAGTTCTATCTGTGTTGAGTGGAAAGACTTCTCCTGCACTTCCCCAAAGATGGTCCAGAGTGATTAAAAATGGGTGGGCTGACCCCTAGCATCTTGTGACCAAGCATGTAATCTCATGCTTTACTCCAGTCTATTTTCCTTGAGAATCTGTCAATATCAGAGTCTGTCATATCTTCTGTGATTTAAAAAAAGCATCTGTGAGCATATGGTGAAGACAGTGCAAAGGGCTTAATTTTAAGGCAATGTTCCACGAAATGGAGTCTGTTTTTATGGTGCTGGCACCATTTTCTCCCAGAAGAACTACAATTCACAAAATAGGGAGTAAGCATAGAATCAATGCTCCCATGTGGAGTGGAGACTAAGCGTCTCCAGCTATAAATAACTGTGTTATTGAAGCCAGAAAGAGTAAATTTAAAACTATTTGTCTCTGGTTGAGCAAATACTATAGTTTTCCCTTTCACCAAATATTTTCTCACATTATTGTTGTATCTCTCCTTACAATTATCTTTAGTCTTTAAACTTCTTGGTTTTTTTTCTACTTTTTCTCCCCAAATCCCCCCAGTACTTAGTTGTATATTTTAGTTGTGGGTTCTTCTAGTTGTGGCATGTGGGACGCTGCCTCAATGTGGCCTGACGAGCGGTGCCATGTCTGTGCCCAGGATCCGAACCAGCCAAACTCTGGGCCGCCGAAGCAGAGCATGCGAATTTAGCCATTCAGCCACAAAACTGGCCCCTTAATTGTTTTGTTGAATAAAAATCCACTCAACTTGAAAATCAAACTTTCTAATGAGTGTCTCTCCAAGTAACAAAGACATTGACATAGAAAAGTGACTCATTTCTCTTTTCCTTCATTTCTAGATGCTATATTATGTAAAAGACATCCCAGCTACTCTGAAATTCTTCCATAGTCTCTTAGCTACCAATGCTAAGATCCTCATTATTATTGTGTCAGGTAAGTTATTCTCATTCAACTGAATTTTAAAACAGCAATAGTGCATATATGCATGGATTCATGTGTTTGTAGGCAGCTGGTATATTTCATCTTCATTATGAAATTCTTGACTTGGCTCCTGATCATAGTCAATTAATTAACACAATATTAGGAAAGTCCTTCACAACAGCTCTCAGTTTAGGGAGTCTAGTGGAATTAAACATCTATTTATTTTTTTCTCTTGAGAAAATATGTCTTTGTTGTCTATATATAAATTCTCTTTTATATAACAGAGCAAATACAAATGATAGGAATTTTTTAAATGAGACTAAAAATAGTAAATATATTTACCTCCTTTTTGTCCCTTGAATATCTCTTTTCCCTCTGTGATGTTTATTAATAAACAAAGGTTTAACTATTTTAGATTCTATCAAATTAGATTAATTTGCATTTCTAGAGCCGTTATCAATATTGTTCATTATAGGTTTTCTCAAATAACTATCAAAAATGGTTTGCTTTGTTTGTTTTGTTTTCCAAAGAAGGCATTTGATCATGTCATGTTGCCTCCAGTGCAATAGTAAGTACCACACAGAGAATATAACTAAACATGTTAGCAAAAGAAACATTGACATTATTGAGTTCATTCGTTCGTTACTTCTTTCATTCAGCAATGATTGCCCACACAGTGCTAGGCAGGCCGATTCTAGACGTACAACAGCCTCTGTCTTCCTAAGCTTATACCAGACCCCATACTCAAAAATCATATGTCACAAAATTCATTTGTTCTTCAACATGAGGGACGGCTTTAAGTATGGCAAACATGGTTGTTGCCTGTAATCTTGGGTTTGAACTGATGTGGGAGTTTGGCAATAGAGAGTTCCTGTACACAACCTCTTGCCCAAGAGAAAGTTTTGATATACTATTTTTATCTCTGGTTAGTTAAAAATATTCATTTATATGGGAGATATCTGTCTGTCTTCCCATCTAGAAAGGCTTATGTAAACTGGATGCTTCTTACTAACCTCTCTCTAAATTAGGACACTTGGGTAAAGCATTTTGTACTATATTTAGGGATACAAAAGTAAACTTAGTCATCAACGTTGAATGCAGTCAATTCTTGATCATCTGTATCAATAATACAGAAACAGTGTTGCAGACAGAAATAGCAATTCATCCAGAAATCATATATACTTGATTTTAGAATATATTTCATATCAATAGCAGATCTACTCATTTATACTTGGTTTATTCTAACATATTTTCAGAAGTTAAATATTTGAATATCAGAATGCAGCTCTATGAGTATGAGTTTATAACTCCCAATAAGAAAAAGCCTGCCTAAGATTTAGAAATGGCATGAGTAGTCTACAAGCAACTGAGAATTAACTAAGTGCCTTATGGATACACTCTTCTGCTGGCTATACCATGAATGAGTTAATACAATCCATGTAAACTAAAATAGGCCCAGTGTAAACTAAAATAGGCCCAGTGAAATTATGATGATACATGAAGCAAGAATGCTGAGGCATTTCCCAGCAGTGTGAACTTGCTCTATGAGTCTTAGTTTATTCAAGGGCTATTTCTGGATAATCATACCTACATCATATTACATCTGTGCATATATGTGGTTCATATGTACTATGTATACATACATTCATGGGGAAAAATCAAAAGAAAAGGAGTAAAAGCTCAAAGATCAGCTTTTTTAGAAAAAGGTATTTTGAGTAGAAAATTATTCAATGTAATTTGATGGTGGAAATTTTTTATTCACTTTTTCAAGATGCAGTTCCACAATTCTTCATTACTACACATAGCATAGGATACAAGTGTCCCAAAAAGGAAAACATTGTTAATAGATATTGTTCCTAGACATATGAATGCAACAAATAACAGTTGTCAAATTATTAAAGGGACTCTAATGATGTCCTTCCTTTACCATATGTACTTCTTTCTTAGAAGAGATTTATACAGCTATAGAAGAAATGTTATATATATATCTTCTTAAAAGAAGAACCACTTAGCAAAAGGGGAAAATAGATTTAGGAATTTTATTTTGGTTTTTCCACTTCTCTCCTAAGGCTGAAAGTCATAGTTTCATTGCCTCTATTTATCAGAAGAGTTGTTAAGTAAATAAATTAATTAAAGATAAGTAAAATGTTTTAAAAAAATAAACCATCTTATCCAATGTAGTTTCCTTTACAGTTAAAGAAAATATTCTACCTGAAAAGGGAAATAACATTGTTAAATATGTTGATCTTGTCATCAACTTGGGAATGTCTCCAGATTCCCCAGTCTTATGGGCTCCTGCTTAACTCTTAAAAATCCAGAGTAAGTGAAGAGCCGTCATGTCAAGTAACTTGGGTTGTCCCTCCCCCTCCCCCGACTCCCGAGTATTCCTGGGGGTCCGGCTTACGTTTTCCTGATGGTGGCCAGCCATTGTTTGCTCCAAATGTCTGCTCCCAGTTTAACTTTTGATTTGTCTCCAAACCTTGCATGTGCTGCAACTACCTTTCCCATCTTGTTCTGGTTTTCCCCCAGCACGGACGTAGCCCTACCTCCTTCCTTCTCCAAAGTACCATTCTTTGATTTGGGGAGATGTTGAGATCTATGGAGAGGAAGAACAGCAGATATGGAATTCTGCATCAAAGTCCTACAGCCACTCTCTTTCTAGCTTTTCCTTTGCTAGGTCAGGGCCCACCTCCCTTGCACTAATTCCTCATGAACTTCTCAGACCTCACCCATATTCTCTCAGCTCAGTACTTTTCCTAAGACATCAGATCCATCATCCCATCTGTCTTATTTATTATATCGAGCAGCTTAACTCCTTTTTCCTCTACCTCTCTCCCCTAGGTAAACCTGTGTACCTATGAAACTGTCTTAACAATACATTTCCCTGAGATAAATTATTTTGCCCCCTCAGTGTATGGAAGAGACTGCAGTTTCCTTTTTAAAAAATAGCAATAATGGCTTTGTTGCATTAATAAAGCCAATACAAATACAGCAGTCCCTCCGTATCTGAAGTTTTGCTTTCCACAGTTTCAATTACCTGTGGTCAACTGCAGTCCAAAAAATATTAAATGGAAAATTCCAGAAATAAACAATTCATAAGTTTTAAATTGCACACTGTTCTGTTGTATGATGAAATCTCACACTATCCCATTCTGTCCCACCCCAGATGTGAATGATCCTTTTGTCTAGTGTATCCACACTGTATATGCTACCTGTCAGTCACTTACAAGCCATGTTGGTTTTAGATCAACTGTCACAGTATCACAGTGCTCGTGTTCAAGTGACCCTTATTTTACTTAATAATGGCCCCAAAGCACAAGATTAGTGATGCTGAGGTAGGGGAGGAAGAGAATTCCTCTATCCTCTAGGTCCTTCTGGCTGGTCTAAGATTTAAATTGACATGAGACAGAATAACAGGAGAAAATCAAACAAAGCTTTATAACAATGAATACATGGAAGAAACCCAGGAAAGCTGAGTAACTCACCAGAATGGCCAAAGACGCCACCTTAAATAACATTTTCTCCTAAAGACAAAGGAGTATGTTGGGGGCAATGGTTTGGGACTTCAAAGGAGAGGAAGGCAATTCACATGGAGATGGAAAAGCAAATGTTTGGTAGACAGCACTTTGAACAGAATGGACTTGGCAAGGACGCTGCCAGTCTACCTATCCCCAGAGTTATCTATGGTGATGGCCTGTCCCCAGGACAGGCCTTTTATCTTAAATTCTTTTAGGTAGTTAGGGGGAAGGTCAAAGTTTCTTTCAGAGTCTTTTGTTCTTAAAAATAAGCCAAAGAGACACATTTTGAGGTGGCCAATTCTGATCCCCCACACTGGCAATTCAGATATGCCAAAAAGAAGCCTAAAGTGCTTCCTTTAAATGAAAAGGTGAAGGTTCTTAACTTAATAAGGAAAGAAAAAAAATAGTATGCTGAGGTTCCTATCTATGGCGAATTTTATTACAGTATATTGCTATAATTGTTCCATTTTATTAGCAGTTATTGTTGCTAATCTCTTACTGTGCCTAATTTATAAATTAAACTTTATCATAGGTATGTATGTATAGGAAAAAACATAGTACATATAGGGTTTGGTACTATCTGTGGTTTCAGGCATGCATTGAAGGTCTTGGAACATATGCCCCTCAGATAAGGGAACTACTGTACACAGGTCAACTTTTGGAAAAATAGATCAAGCTCAGTTTCCAACATTGGAAACAAATCTAATCACAAGAAATTCCCAATCAGATTTATTTTGTATCATTGTCAATCAATAAGTATAGGATTTTTTAAATGTTTTTATTGCAGTAACATAGGTCTGTATTATTATATAAATTTCAGGTGTACATCATTATATTTCAATTTCTATGTAGATTACATCATGTTTACCATTCAAAGACTAATTACAATCCATCACCACACATGTGCCTAATCACCCCTGTCAGCCTCCTCCTTCCCTGCTTCCCCTCAGGTAACCACTCATCCAATCTCTGTCTCTATGTGTTTGTTTGTTGTTGTTTTTATCTTCTATTTATGAGTGATATCATATGGTATTTGACTTTCTCCCTCTGACTTATTTCATTTAGCATCATACCCTCAAGATCCACCCATGTTGTCACAAATGGCAAGATTTCATCCTTTTTTATGTCTGAGTAGTATTCCATTATGTATATACACCACATCTTCTTTATCTATTCGTCTACTGAGGGATACCTAGGTTGCTTCCAAGTCTTGGTTATTGTGAATAATGCTGCAATGAACATAGGGGTGCATATATCTTTACCCATTCATGTTTTCATGTTCTTTGGATAAATGCCCAACAGTGGAATAGCTGGATTGGATGGTAGTTCTATTCTTAATTTTTTGAGGAATCTCCATACTGTTTTCCATAGTGGCTGCACCAGTTTGCACTCCCACCAGCAGTGTATGAGGGTTTCCTTCTCTCCACACCTTCTCCAACACTTATTATGTCCTGTCTTGTTAATTATAGCCATTATGATAGGAGTGAAGTGATATCTCATTGTAGTTTTGATTTTCATCTCCCTGATAGTTAGTGATGTTGAACATCTTTCCCTGTGCCTGTTGGCCATCTGTATATCTTCTTTAGAGAAATGTCTGTTCAGATCTTTTGCCCATTTTTTAATTGGGTTGTTAGTTCTTTTGTTGTTGAGATGTATGAATTCTTTGTATAGTCTGGATATTAACCTCATATCAGATATATGGTTTGCAAATATCTTCCCCCAATTGTTAGGTTGTCTTTTTGTTTTGTTGATGATTTGCTTTGCTGTGCAGAAGCTTTTTAGTTTGATATAGTCCTATTTGTTTATTTTTTTCTCTTGTTTCCCTTGTCCAGTCAGACATGGTATTTGAAAATATGCTGCTAAGACCAGTGTTGAAGATTGTACTGCCTTTGTCTTTTTCTAGAAATTTCATGGTTTGAGGTCTTACATTCAAGTCTTTAATCCATTTTGAGTTAATTTTTGTGTACGGTGTAATATAATGGTCTACTTCATTCCACTGCATGTGGCTGTCCAGTTTTCCCAACACCATTTATTGAAGAAACTTTCCTTTCTTCAGTGTGTGTTTTTGTTCCCTTGTTGAAAATTAGCTGTCCATAGATGTGTGGGTTTATTTCTGGGCTCTCAGTTATGTTCCATTGGTCTGTGTGTCTGTTTTTGTGCCAGTGCCATGCTGTTTTGATTACTATAGCTTTGTAGTATATTTTGCATTCCAGGGAGTGTGATACTGCTAGATCAGATTGTGGACAGCAAATGCATTTGAGAAAGCTCCCAGGTCTTCTGTGGTGCCTGATCAACTTCCCTCCTTACCCTTGTGAAAAAACCATTGCCCTAAACTGCCTTCTTAGTGTTTCTTAAAACCTCATTCTCCATACCTTCCCAATGAAAATATTCCTTAAACTGGAATATTGCCCTAAAACTTGGAACACCTACAGGAAAATGTTTTATACTAGGCTCTGTTTTTATCAGGTTTCTTGCAGTCATTTTCTAAATGGAATTTGCTTCATCATTACCTAGAAGAGAAGTAAAGAAGCCTGTTCTGTGTATTTCCTTTGTTTCAGGGCACAATTGTTATCCATAGCTGCATTGCCGTGCAGAAAACTGAATGCTCATTGTAGACGGATTCAGACAAGCCTAGAACTAGTCATTAAATTAAATTTCTGAGAGCACACATCTAGATAGATAATGGTGTGTCTGGATCAACATCTTGCTCTAAACCGTCATCTTAAATATGCCACACAGCTAAGGCTCTTGCCTGGCCATCTCAGTCAGACACTGACCTGTTACTGAACTGATGAGTTATTTCTCTGAATAGGCTGAACTACTCATATGGACACTCATTTTTGAAATTTATTAGATCATACAATAATGAAATATGGAGTCAGTTTTTAGATTTAATTATGTAGAGCACCTAACTTGGCTACTGAGCCATGTGTGTTCAGCCATATTTAAAACAGAGTCTGTAGTCTTCATCCTACATTGACTGCATAGGATAGTCATTGTGTAGATTTGGTTCATTCAGTGGTTATTGAGCTCCTACAGTCAGTCACTGCCAGGCTCTGAAGTTTGCAAAGATGACTATGACTTTTCCTCTGCCTTTGAAAGGCTCCTAATCTATTGGAGGATTCAGATACGTAAACACTTTCAGCAGTGTGCTAAATTTCCTATAAGAGGCATATGCAAAGTTTAAGGAGAGTTCCTTCAGAGCAGAGGGCTCTGCCTCTTACCTCTAGTCTCAGATCTTTGCAAAGCCTTTGGCACCTAGAAGACACTCAGTAAATATGTTTGAATTGAACTGGATTACTGTTTATTATTTCTGCCTTATAATATCCAAACTACAACTAGTTCTGAATGTCCATCCAAAAAAGAGACCATGTTTTAGCTAAAAGTGACTTCATGATGGATGTGGAATCAGAGATTACAGAAAGTTCTGGAGATTTGAAGATGGATTTAATAAATAGGAATAAAAGACTCAATAAAGAAGATACACATGTTCACACACATGCGCGCAGACAAAAGCAATGAAGGGCAGGGAAGTGAAACTAATTAGGAAAAGAAAAAGACATTGAAATCAGAATTAAGTGACAGCAGCATTTACTGGTCAGCCTGTTAGAATACGTGTTGCTTGAGGGAAGAGAGGCTTTCCTTTGTGTTTCTAAGTATCCTTTACAGAAGTAGCACAGCTCAGTAAATAGTCATTTAATTATAACGACCAGAAATTCCTCATTATGAAGATAAAAGATTTGATTTGGGGATGAAAAAGAAGAGAAATAAGAACAAAGGAGGTGGATTTTTAAAATGAGGAGTATCCCACAATAAAATGATGTCTATGGCATGTTTTTCTGCAAATGTTGGAGCCAGGCCTTAATGGAGAGAGTTGCTAATTAAAATGCAATTTATCTGGTTAAGGGAGATCAGCCAGGAGAACACTGAAGTTTTCTGTCCTTCCTTCTCCTTACCTGACTAAGGAAGGAGGCACATCATGGTATGTTATTGTTAATACAGTGGGAAAAACAGAATCTGGTTTATATCGCTTTGAAAATAAAGTTAACACCATATGTTGTGCCCACTGAGAGCCATTATGATAATGCTTCCGTCAGAAAGTGTATAATTGCTCAGCTCAGAAATGGCACCAAGTCACAGAACACTGACACCAGCACATTTTCTGCAATTAGTGTTTGCTGCTTCTTTCTCTGCCAGGTTGAAAATAATAATAATAATGATAAGAGAGCCCCTCCTCAACCTCTGAAATATTTATTTTCTTGTTATGTCTTGTTTGTAGGCAAATTCTTATTTGGGCAAACAATCACTGTCTTCGGAATGAAAGATTTTTTTAATATATACTCATGATCCTCCTTTTTTTTCATTGAAATGAGGTTTTATTTTTTTTTCTCCTTCATTCCAATTCTACCTTCTCCTGGAGCATATCCTGCAGTGATCACTCCCTCTTCTGAAATATTAGTGGAACATCAATTATCTAGGCTATTTATTACTCACGATTTCCTGCCTTGGATAGTCTCTTTTGTTAAGTTAAATCGGGGGACTTTAGCCTAGTCCACGGATGAGGGCCAGGGGTCTTTGAGCATCCTATAACTATTTGCAGAACCGTGTGGGAAAGTATCATTTGTGTATTTTCCTGGGGAATCAATTTCTTTCATTAGATCATAAAGGAGGTTTGGGAAACAAAAAATCTCAAGTATTTGAAATCTTCACTGAAAGTTCATAGAAAATATAGGTTCTCTCTTATATTGCTTTGGCCAAGTCTAGCTTAATTTCCTAACACTTCAACTGTGTTTACTATAGACAGTCATGGTTCTAAGTGCCTTGCTTTCTTAACTCAGTTATTCCCTACAGCAATTCTATAAATAGATTCTATTATTATTCCTGTTTTGCAGATGATAAAACTGAGGCAGAGGCTCATAAAGCTGGTAAGAGGAAAGTCAGGCTTCGCACTCAGGGAGCTAAGCTTTAGAAACCACCCTTAATTACTGCACTGGATCAACTGTGTATGTAACAACCCGGAATTACATGCATTCATTAAAAAGTCCATAAATAAATGCTCATTTGTTTTGATTTATTATTATTATAGGTTTCTGAAGAGCAAGTTTGCTTTTTCACAGTCTCAAGATTACAACCAGTGGAAATACATCATCAAACTAATTCCGTATAATGTTCATTTATTTTGTAAATACTTATTACCCATCTGCCATTACACATTACACATCTTGCTGAGCATTGTGCAATGATTCACTTACATTATCTTTTTTAATACTTGCAGTTGCCCCTGATGTAAGTATGGTTATCCCCATCTTATAGATGAGAAAACTGAGGTCCTGAAAGACTAAATAACAACCTCACCTCATTCATGAAGTGTCAGAAGAACAGTCCAACCTATGTCTCTCTCCCTCAGATGCTGCATCTCTTAGCATCTACGCTGGGCTGGGTTTTCAGTTAGATGCAACAGATATTGCTAAAACATCTTCTAAACTTGGGTACAAAATTTGTAGGGATCAGCCCAGTTACTGGCAGTCTGAGGCAGCATCTTATGAGCGGATAGGCATGAGAGGCTACCTCATCTTTGGTTGGAGTAAATCATCATTGTATTTACTGTGCTCGTTCTTTCCATTTCAGTTTTTACTCTTAGACCCTCCAGTGAACTCAAGACTCACACAAACAACTGCCTTCCTCCTGTCACCCCCTGAATGTCCAATAGGTATCTCAAGCTTACGTTTCCAGAATGAGATGCCTGATGATACATTTAAAACTGCTCCTCCCTCATTCTTCCCATTTCCAATAATAGCAATTCTCTCTTTTCAGGTGCTTGGGCCAAAATCATTGAGGTCGTCACTGACTCTTTTCTTTCACTCATACCCAAATATCCAAATTTTTGGCAAGTGACATTGAATCTAGGAATGTAATATATAAAAGATCCAACCACTTCTCATCCCTTCCAAGTTCGCTGGTCCAGCTTACCATCATTTATCACCCAGATGATTGCAGTAGCCTTCTTATTGTTCTCCCTACTTCCGCCCTTATGCCCCTAGAGTCTAGTCTCATCTGCGTGGCCAGAGTGACCTTATTAAAACTTAAATCAGGTTAAGTTACT
Organism: Equus quagga; assembly: GCF_021613505.1. Lineage (NCBI taxonomy): Eukaryota > Metazoa > Chordata > Mammalia > Perissodactyla > Equidae > Equus > Equus quagga. Next base: position 81,983,252 of record NC_060270.1, read on the forward strand.
CTGATGTTGTGTTGTCCAATATGGAAGACACATTTGACTATTGAAGTTGAAATTTAAATGAATTAAGATGAAATAAAACTTAAAATTCAAAATCGTCCCATTCACGACAACATGGAGGGACCTTGAGGGTATTATGTTAAGTGAAATAAGCCAGATAGAGAAAGACAATCTCTGTATGACTCCACTCATATGTGGAGGTTAAACATGTAGACAAAGAGAACAGATTAGTGGCTACCAGGGGAAAAGGGGGGTGGGGGGTGGGCACAAAGTGTGAAGTGGTGCATCTACAACATGACTGACAATAATGTACAACTGAAATTTCACAAGGTTGTAAACTATCATAAACTCAATAAAAATTGTTAAAAAAATCATTTTCTCAGTCACACTAGCTACAGTTCAAATGTTCCATAGCCACAAGTGGTTAGTGGCTACTATATTGGACAATGCAGATATATAACATGTCCATCAGTCCAGAAAGTTCTATTAGATAGCACTACAATGACTTCCCATCTCACACCACATGACTTGGCACCATATCCACTCCCATCACCACCTATCCAACCTTATTTCCTTCCACTCTACTCTTTGTTCACTCATTTCCAATCTCACTGGCTTCCTGACTAGTTCTTAACATGCCAAGCATGTTCCTGCCTCAGCTCCTTCACAGTTGCTCTTCTCTTGTCCTGGAGTAATCTTCCCTCTGATATCTACATGGCTTGCTGTCATGTCTCTGCTCAAATATCACATTATTAGAGACTTTCTGTGACCACCCTACATAAAACAGCAACTCATCCAACTCTTTGAATCTCCTTATTCTTTGCTCTGATTTGTTTTTCATTAGCAATTAGCACCATCTGATGTATGATTTATTTACTTATTTATTTAACTTTCTCTCTCCCACCCGCACTTTACTGACTGCTCTACTCCAAGCCCCTAGTGTACGTACTGCCTGGCGGAGTAGGTAAATAAAAGGAAGAACAATTGAAAGCATGAACTTTGTTCTGTTGCACAGGAACCAGTGGCTGGAGAAAGCTATGGAAAAAGTACGGACCACGCTTGCCCCGGGATGACCTCTGCCTATATGTCACATCTGTTGACCTCACTCAAATGCTGGACAAGTTGGGGATTAAGTATGAATGTTACGACCTTCTGTCCACCATGGACATATCTGACTGCTTTATTGATGGCAATGAAAATGGAGACCTGCTTTTGGATTTTTTGACAGAAACCTGCAACTTTAATTCAACAGCACCACCTGATCTCAAGGCAGAAATTATGAAAGATCTGCAAGAACCTGAATTCAGTATAAAGAAAGAGGGAAAGGTTCTTTTTAATAATAACCTGAGTTTCATAGTGGTTGAGGCATAAATATCATGAGAGTGTCTTCAAAAATTATATTTTGAACAATGTTCATCATTCACTTATTTCTGTATTAAAATTACAAATATATCTCATAACATAAATAAAGCATTGTCTCTTTCATGTAAAACCTAGAAAATTCCAAGACATTCTTGGAGTTCCATGTAGAATCATATGACTGCTGGTCTTATCCCCATCCTTTCTCCAGGTAAAGAGACCGCTTGCAGACTAAATACTGCGTCAGCTGGAAAAATGAGACAACTAAGTTTCACTGGCTTATTGACAATAAAATCCTTTCCATTTGTTGATAGTACTGGAATTTCCCAGAATACTAATAAAGTGTATGCTATGAATTCTTTAAATACTAGTAAAGTATATACTTATTGATACCTTGAACACTAAGAAAGTATATGTTTACTGATTTCCCCCCTTTTGCAAAGAAGTATTTGTCTTTGTACATTCCTCTATTGTAGTTTCTGTCTTATTTTTATTGATTACTAAAAAGTAAGCACTTTTGGGATATTACAAAATTAACTCTTTGTCGTGTTGCCATTTCCTCCTATTTTGTTTTCCCTTTTAATTTTATCTATGATTTTATAATATTTTGTTTCTTGATATACTGATGTTTTTCTATTTTATTCAGTCAAATTTAATTTTTTTCTTTTTTTAATTTCTGGGTTTTTGACACGTGTGTGTGTGTGTGTGTGTAAGACTGTCCCTGAGCTAACATCTGTGCCCATCTTCCTCTATTTTGTATGTGGGAGGCTGCCACAGCATAGCTTGATGAGTGGTGTAGGTCCATACCCGGGATCTGAATCCATGAATCCTCAGCCACTGAAGCAGAGTGCACAAACTTAACCACAACACCACTGGGCTATCCCCCTGACACATTTTAAAAAGGTCTTCTAAAACCAAAGTTTTAAAATATTAACATTTTTTATCATAATAATTTTATAGTTTCACTTTAAAAAACTAAATCTTTGATAAGTTTGAAATTTATGTAAGTATAAAGAGTGAGGCTGAGAACAGCTGTTTCCCCTCAGAAAGATAGCCAGCTGTATCAACACAATTTACTTGAAAAGAAGAAAACCTCCAGTGACTTAAAATACACATTTTATCATTTACTAAATTTCCAGAAAAGCTTGAATCTATTTCAATACTCTATCGTGCCTTATGTCACTCAGTCTAAGATCTCCTCTAAGATCAAGTCATCTTCGGACAAGAGGATTTCAGGGGATTTTTGAAAACTTATTTGATATTTTTAATTTTATCTTTGATAATAAACATCTATCATTCTTATAAAAACAATACATCTATTTAGATAAGTAAGTAATTTGATAATAAATAAATATATTTTTAAAGTGAGTCAATAATTACCACTCCCTGTTGGAAACAAAACAAGAGTAAGGTATTACTCAAGAGCTCATGAATCCTGATTCTCCAGTGATGGAGCCTTCCACACAGCATGATATTCACTCTTTCACACTATAGAGCTACCGCTTAATGCTGCAGTAGAATCATTTGGAAGAGGTACTGCCCCTCCCTGATGATCTAGCTGAGGCCCAGGGAGTACACTGGAGGATAGAGCCTATTCATGCTGACAAACCAAGCTTTGTTGCTCATCATAAGTAAAACTGACTTGCATTGCTCTCTTTTCTTGGACAACTTCATCAATGTTTTTTGAATTATAAGTTCCAACAGATGAAATGACAGTTATCCAATCAGATTCCTGAATATGAACCCTGAACCATTAATCATACTGATATGTACTACTGACAAAGGAAGTACACAAGGCACACATAATTGATGGATATGGGCCATGATGATCTTAAAAAACTTCACCAAAAGGATGGAAATCAAGACTACAGGGCGAATTATGGCCTTTTCTAAAAAGCACACGCTTAAAGATAGAAAAGAAAAGCAGTCTATAGATGGATATTTGTAAATATGGCCCTTTTTGCATCTCTATATAGCCCTTAAAATCTCACCTGCTTCAATTTAATGTAACGGGAACAATCAAGATTTTTTAAAGAGAAAATCCTCATGAGTACCTACCAGTCAGTGGTGTAAAGCTGCATAGGTGCAAGGGATGGAACTGTTGGCTTCTGCCTGCACTGCATGATATTACAAAGGATTTGTGGCAGTCACATATTGACTTTTCAACTTTGTTCTTGTGGTTCTGAAAAAAGCTTGCAGCATGAATTGGAATGTTGTTTTATACATCATTGTACATCTCCCAGTGATTAACATGGTGCCATGCGTACGGAAGATTCTCAATAGTGGTGTTCAGTGAATTCTTCCTCAAGTATCTATCTTACACCTGTGTGTTTATATTCTTATTGTAAACATATCTCAAGAAACACAAGAAAACTGTTTGTTGCCCTTAGTATTAATATAAACCTTAACTTTATTTAAAGTGTTTCTGGCCCTTTTTTAAATTTGTTGTTAGGGAGTATTGCCAAAATCCAAAGAGAAAACATTAAGTGGAGCACAGTATTTGAAGACCTTGATATTTGCTTATAAAAATTGGCAACTTTCTTGATTGAAAGCTCTGCCAATCTGGGCAAAAAAATTTTCAAATTTCTGGTGTGCATCCATATAAACAGATGCAAGGGTCACACAGAATACTAGATCTTAAGTCTGTGAAACTGCACAGACCCAAATATATATTTAATGTATTTAAAATGCTTATTTAGTAAGAAGGCTAACAGAATATTTTGTCATATTAAAAGCATATTTGTAGGTATTTATCCGATCAGAATATTATTTCTAAGAAAACAAGGACTTCTTGCTAAGCCCCACAGGGGAATAAATGTATAAAATAGTCTTGTTAGATGGAGTGGCAAGACCAGAAATCTTGGGTTCAAATCCTGGTTTTGTTAATTACTTGCTAGGTGATTTCAGGCAACTTATTTTTTTTCTATTCTCACATTTCTTCATCTTCAAAATGAAGATAATCATAGTTCTTACCTCAGAGGATTGTCATGAGGATTCCAGGAATTAAGCTACATAAATATACTCATAAAGTGTCAGACATGAGGAATTTCAAAAATGTTAACTATGATTATTAATTGCTCATAAAAATTCAATATAAAGTGCAGAGAAGACAAAAAAAGTTAAAATTAAGGAAAATTATGACTGAAACTAAAGGAGTCAACCTACTTTCTTGACCTTTCTAGCCAAAGGCATATGGCCTTTCCGTGTCTATTAGAGCTGAGCTGGTGCTTCACAAAGCCCAAGGTGCCACCAGGACTGGGACAGTTAAGCCTCATCTTAGGGAATCTGCCTGCCTGATGCTCTAAGTGCTTATTCTCTGTACCATGAGAAGTGGCCCCCTCCCATCCCTGTCTGAGGGTGGGCAGCTGACAAGGATGGCAACTCATAGGCTGGCCAGAAATTAACTGGAGTGGTTTCTCTTGAAAAATATAAAATGGATTCTTTTAGTTCTTCTCCTAGAAATGTGGAATTACAAATTTTAGGAAATTAGGCATTGATTCTATCACTCATTCATGAAATATACATTCCACCAATACTTACTGTGTGAGGCATTGCTCTAAGCAAGGAACGTACTGTAATAAAGAAAACAAAGTTCGCAACGTCCCTAACCAGATTTCTATTGGGAGAGCAGACAAAAAAATAAATATATGCCAAATAGTGATAGGCACTGTTAAGAAACTAAAAGTAGATAAGGAGAAAAGGGTACCAGAGGGTATAATTTTAGCTGGAGTAGTCAGGGAAGACCTTTTTAAAAGGGTAAGATTGTGAACAGAGATTTAAATGAAGTGAAGGAGCAAGCCATGCGAGGAGTTGGGAGACCATTTCAAGAAGGAAGTGCAAGGACAAAGGCCCTGATGTGGGTGGGAATGAGCTTACATATTTGAAGAACAATCAGGAGGCTAGGTGGCTTTCTACATTAGCTGAGCTGACAAGTCATAAGATAGATTCAAGTTCGGAGGAGGCACTGTGGGCCAAATGCGGGAGGAATTCACTAGGATGCCACAGTTAGAAAGAGAGGAATGGAGCAGACTTGAAGAGAGAAAGGGATGCCGGGAGTATAAGACCACATGGCCTTTGAATGAGAGATGAGCATTGGCTGCCTCAAGTAATGCTCTTCGCCATTTCCAACTCCTCTCTATGTCTATCCTGAAGACAAATATCCTTTTCCCCAAGGTATCCTTGTGGGTGTCTGCCTCTGCCCTCTCAAATGTCCTAGTTAGAACAGCATGTAAGATCTCATCTGATTCTTAATGAGTTTGAAAGATTGATGATTATCCCATTTTGAAAGTGAGGAAGCTGAGATCCTGACAAGTTAGTTCAGCTTACTTAGCCCAGCAATCAAAGCATGTTAGTAACAGGTGGTAAGCTAGACCCTAAACCTTCTGACTTCACACTATGTGTCCACATATTAGGCAAACTAAATTTATGATCCTCTTTCATCTTAGATGCAGCTTATCTTTAAAAAGAGTGAGACTTTATAGAACTAAATTGCCTTTGCCCTCAAATGTCAATCTGCACACTGAAGGGGATCTGATTACAAAAGGGAAGATGAAGCAGTCGAAGGGTCAAAGGGTAGTATAAAAAATCAACTCCTTGAATGATGAACTAGCACTCTTTCTAAACACCAGGCTTCACTAATGTTTGTTTTAATCTAGTCATAAATACCTGGGTTATCCCAACCATTTGCCTTGACTTTTGCCTTTATTTCTCTACCTCTGTTCCTACGAGGTCCCAGGCATCATCAATTTCATGTTTAAATTATCTGCCACCCACATCCTAGTTCTCCTATGATTCATACACTGTGCAATACACATCCATAGTATGCGATCAACTAATGCAGGGTAGTTAAAGCTACGGATCGTGTAACCCATTTCTCAATGTGATATACACCATGAAAAGGCAACTGCAGTAAAAAGGGAGATGATTTAAGAGCCTCCCTGGGCAACGACAGTCACAATTTCCAAACGTGCCAAAAATTCATTAGGGCTCCATGTCAGATTGCCATAATCTCTGTACCAATGGATTAATAAATACAGTGATGTGCTGTTCTGGAGGCTGCAATGACACATTGTGGATATTCTGTATAAGCAGCGTCTTCCTATGATCACATTCTTCTCTTGAAGAATTATCTGTGTTTCCTGATTCGTCTTAATGATACTTGAAGGACTTTGCAAACAACCTGCCCAGGGTAGAAAATGTTGAAATAAATCACAGGGGCCATCAACCACAGTCCAAGCTTGGTGAGTTCTCCAAAGACATTTGATACAGAAGATGCAGGAAAATGTCAGTACCTCTATTTATGTCTTACAGCTAACTAATTTCATGCTAATTTCATTTCTATACTGTGATTCCTTTTTCTACATGTGTTGATGGATGGGCTTCAGGAGTTAATTCTCTAGTTTCCGATGCAGGCAGACTGGACATAAATCCCAGGGTTTTGTAGAAGAGGCCGTTGATCCATGCTACTTATTATCAGCACAAGCACATTGCAGCCTTGGCTTATTTAGCAAGATATTGCTACTGTTCTGGACGTTTTCCAAGAGGCTTAATCTACTCCACAATAGCTTTTAATGGGAGGTGCTTTACAGCCTTTGTGGTTTGTTTATTATTATTTTTATTAATATTTTTACTTCTCCAGGTCTGATTGGGAGAAGAATCTGAACTCTTTCTAATTTTATAAAAGATATCCAGAAAATGGGACAAGGAAATTAGCGAGGGCTTACTGCTTCAGAAGAAATCTCATGGGATGGATTTGTTTGGGCAAAGTTGGCAACCCATCGGTTTCCCATCTGTGTGTCCTAGGAAAGTTGGAGTAAACATTGGCTCCCAGGCTTAGCTGCTTCCCTGTGTTTTCTTTGGTCTCTCTAATTTATAGATTTCCTGCTTGAAAAGGAGTTGATCGTGGAGGAAGATTCTTTGCTAAATAAAACCAACCTTAAAGAATTTTAAGTACTCCACATTAATAATAGTTAATAGTTATTGAGGGCTTATGATGTGTTTGGCACTGTTACATTATTTAATCTAATCCTCATAATATGCTTATGAGGTAGTTACTATTTTTATCCCAATTTCACAAAGATGGAAACTGAGGTTTAAGTTGCTTATATAACTTCCCCCACATTCTCATGGCTGGTGGAACCAGAATTCCATCCCACACAGATGAACCCCAGAGACCATGTTCTTAACCACCACATCTTGGCTGCCTCTAAAAGTGACTCGTTGATTCTCTGTTCCTTTCTCTCCTAACTCTCAAAGCCTCATTATAGTAATTACCTCCTAGCCTCCGAATTTTCACTCTATTTCCTGGGGACTAATCTCACCTGGTGACTCTGGTACAAAGAGAGCACCTGTCTGGCTTAGTCAATTTTGATCCAACAATGTATTACCTTCAAAAGGCAGCTCGTACATGGCTGTGGCCTGACCTCTTGGGCAGGGAAGGACAATCCCAGTGAATTGATCTATCATTTTGATCTTGTGTAAACGTATTCTCAGTTATTGGGTATCCACAGAAAAAGAGACTGTGTAATGGCAAATAATAAGGCCTGTGTAGCTCCAGCTGGCCAGAGAGTTGTAAGGTAACATGGCAGAGACTGTTTCCTAATAGCAATTCTCCTTTTCTTCTCTAGTAACATAATATCTAATTTTTAATTAGATACATGGCTGCCCAGAGCAAGACTACATTTCATACTCCCTTAGAGCTACATGTAGTCAGATGTCTAAATTCCAGCCAATGGGATGTGAGAAGAAGTAACACAATTTGTGGGTTCTGCTGACAAAAGAAGAGGTATGTTCTCCTCTTCTGCTTTTCTGGATGACTGGAATGCAAATGTGATAGTGAGCTATCTCAGATCATGCAGACAAGAGCAGCAATGCCATAGATAATGCAGAGCAACAGGTAGAAGAAGCTGGATCCCTGGACTTGAAAGAGCCACGTGGCCACCTCAGGGTGGACTGCCTACCCAAAGACTGTTATATGAGAGAGAAACAACATTCTATTATCTGTGTACAATGTTAACTTATTGGGAGAAAGATTATGCCCTGACTACCACAAGTAGGGTAATCAGACCCAAGTCTTTCCCATCTTTTTCAGAATCTTTTTTCTAATCTATAAACCAGGCCAAAAGGAACACTGAGAAAATAAGAGAAAAACTTTGGAAAATACAACATAGGTTCTATTGGGTCTAGGAGCATGGGTCACTATTTTTGAGGAAAAAAAATTTTTTTCCAAATAGGGCAAAATACCAAGATGAGAAGTGTACCCATTTTATCAATCACCTGAATTCTAGATGTTTAACCTGCGTGATGTCAAATACTCACCTAGGAGATGACTTATTTATTCATCACAGTATTTAGTTCTGTTTCAACAAGTTATGGAGACATGAATATCAACAAATGCTGTAAATCATACCCAAACACTGCTTTTAAAGTGTCAGTAGGTAGAAGAATCACCTGGGAGGCTAATTAAATATGCAAATTTCTTGGTTCTACTCTAGATCTGAACCATGTGTGAGGCCCAGGAATCTGACTTTTTATAGATCAACCAGATGATTCTCTGGCTCACCAGAGCCTCGAAACCTGTAAGGTACTGAAGCTTGTAAGGAATATTGATAATAATCATAATAGAATAATTATAGATATATTGTCATTCACTGATGTACCTAGACAATATTTCTCTAAATGCTGCAAATAATAAAATATTTGAGATGAACTGAGCACTTATGTGTCAGGTACTATACAAAATTTTGACATGTAATTACATTTAATTTTCAAAATAAAAAGGGATTCTTTACGTATTATTCTCAGTTTTTAGATGAAAACTGAGTTTGGATAGGTTTAGATGGATTTGTACACAGCGTAAGCTAAGAAGCGGCAGAGTTGGGTTTCTTCTCCAAAGACCAAGAGCCTAACTCTTATTTTATTATTTTTGGTGAGGAAGCTTGGCCCCGAGTTAGTATCCATTGCCAATCTTCCTCTTTTTCCTTGAGGAAGATTGTCCCTGAGCTAACCTCTGTGCCAATATTCCTCTATTTTTTATGTGGGACGTGGCCACAGCACAGCTTGATGAGTGGTATCTAGGTCTGTGCCCAGGATCCGAACCCACGAATCCTGGGCTGCCAAACCGTAGTGTGCTAACTTAACCACTATGCCACTGGGCCAACCCCAAGCCTAACTCTTAGATGCCAAGGCCTCTCATTCATTCTTAGCTCCATCATCCATCAGAGGGAAAAACCACGGTTCAAAGGTTATTCAAGTAAGGACAGTAGTAAATGCACAGGTGTTCATATGTCCATACCCACCATTTGCGAGATGTCATATAGGACTTATAAAAAAAATGAACTCATGGATTAGAAGAAAATGAATAACATTAAAAACATGTTTTATGAATTTAAAGACCAATTTTTTACAAATCTTAGCTGTTACAAACACACACACGCGCACTGGATAAATGCTTTCAAATGGATTCCCATGATTGTGCCTACTCTATTTTCATATTCAAAATTCACTACAATTTAACTCAAAATCTTTTACTGAATTGTTTCTTTTTTTTTTGTTTTAATTTTATTGAATTTTGTTTTTTGGTGTATAATTGTCTAAGCTGTGGTTAGCATTTTTCAATTTTGTCAGTTTTTATAAATGTATATATATGTATATAGACCATATATGTGTGTGTGTCTGAGTGTATGCCACACACACACACTTCATATAAACAAAAGTCATTTATATAAGCACTTCCACACTTATATCACAGCTCTCAATCTCTATAGCGAGAGGAATTGTGATGTGGAATACAAATTTATGTTAATTTAACATGAATACTTGTGGGTTTTCTTAATTTGAAATAATACTTAAATAAGCAAGACACTAGTATATATCAAATCTTAACTGGGTCCTTAATTATAGCAGGAAGCTAAACAAAGAAATTAACATACAAAATTTACTTTTAACTCAAAGACATCAATATATCTCATGCTTTTGTTGTATAGCAAGAATTTTTAACCAACAGTACTACTCAGAAGAGAAAAAGCCTCCATTTTCAATAAAAATAAAAATGCTAAACTTAAATAGATTAATATCTAATTTTATACTTTCATTTATATTACGTGCAAAATTATCTTAAATATTTGTTATGGATGAAGTGGCTTTCTACCAAATTGGGCCTTTTCATAGTAGAAAATGTTAACATAAATTGTAGCATAAATCATTGCCTTGTAGAATACCAGAAGGCGCATATAAAAACCCATATCTTTACTGCACATATTTCCCATTAACCATAATCTATTAGTAATTGAAGTTCATTACAAATTCTTGTAGACTTTATTGCTATCATGCTGCATGACATACCGAACCTGGCTTGCATAACAAGAAGCCCTTGCTGGGAAATATCCTATTAACAATGACAGTGCATTTGTCATTGTGATAATAAACCCAAGAGCTGCCTGTAGACTATAAATTATCCAGGCACCATTTGTGCTGCCCTGGCTTGAAGGTTTGTCAGCGCTTCCATTTTAAACCCCTGATTTTTAGTGAGTTGTAACTCAACTATCAGAATCTGCAGTGAGCTGCAACTTTGCATCCAAGGACTAAGCTCAGGACTCCTTTTGGAACAGTTCTTAAGTGTGATTTACATTTTCCAATCAAAAAGAACAGAGGTCTGCTGGCTTGTGCACAATAGTATTAAAAGCATCTGTAAGACATAATCATTTCCCACCAAGAAAAATATGTTCAGATCCTGCCCAGATACCCATGGCTATGTAAATCAGAGTTTGTAACAGTCCCAGTTTTGTGCCTTAAAAAGACATTATTTAATTTTTCGTAGGGTAACAACTAAACTCAAATGTCAGGCATTCAAGGCAACTACATATGCCAAGTGATTTTTCCTTCCATGCAAGAGCCCCCACACCTGCCCCCTTCAGATCAATAATTTGAAAAATAGAAGAATTTACGTGGAGCACTGAAAAAACATTACTGAGAAGGGAGAGGAGCTGTGGAGAAGTAAATGTAATATTGAAACAGAAACAGCCACAACTGTGTAAATAGATGTGCTTTGGCTTGGAGGCGAGCTTTCCCAGTCTGTGGCATTTCTCAGCCAAGCGGCTGGAAGGCAGCAGCACGAGAAAGGGCGTTCTGCATTACAGGGCAACTGGTTCCAGAAGCTTCCATCTTTCTTACCTCAAAATGGGGTATTAGATAAGTACAGTTACCTGAAAAATCTCCCCAGTTCCCCAATTAAGAACATGCATTTCCATGGATACAATCACAGTAACCAAGACTGTCAAGTCTTGGGGTTCTGCAGAGAGGGAATGACGGATAGAGGCTGACCTTATTTGGACACTTGTGTGTGAGACCAGATGTTGGGGACAATGGGAAAGCAGGCAGCGAAGGAGAAGACTCAGACTGGCTTTCACAGTGGTTACTGACTGCTAAGGGAGACGGACAAGAAAGAAAACAAACGTAATACAAGATAAAGTGAGACATAAATGCAAAATCGAGCTGTAGAAATGACTTGAGGGAATGTAAAGCAATTAGTTCTTAGTAGAGGATTAAAGAAACAGATTTCATGGACAGGACACATTGAGCAGGATCTGGAAGCAACTCCATTGTGCTTTTTTGTTGTTTTCTTTACAGACTCCTCCCACTCCCATTCTCCCACGCGATGCCCTTTTCTAGGATCCATCACAACATGAGGAGAATAAACAGATTCTACTTTCAGGAACGACCATTAGCTTGGCATGTGGTGGATTAATTTATATTTGCCCAACTTCTAATAATGACAAATATAAAAATCACAGCCAGAATGAAACAATTGCTTAGAGAGAGTGCAACCAAAGCATAGCCAGAAGGAATGAATCTGCTTTTTCTTTCAAGGAAACTCTAATATCTAGGTCTCAGCCTTCTTCCAGTGGGATACTGGGCCTTCAGTTTTACTCAGTCATTAAGTGGGGAAAAGCAGAGAAAATAGGCTCTTTCATTGAGTTTATTCCCAAACATCTTTGAATGAAAATTCGCGTAGTTCAGAAGATAGCAGTGCAATCCTTTGCATAGCAAATTTACTGGGAGGGACGAGCTACAAAATCCCAAATCTATATCCCAGGCACTATGCTAAGCAATATAATATGTATTTCATTGCACTCTTGCAAATCATGAAGTAGGTCTTAATATTTCCATTTTACAGAGGGAGAAACTGATACTTGGGTAAGTTGTCGAACCTAAGACAGGTTAAGATTTGCCTAAGGTCAAACAGCTATTAGGTGGCACGGTGGGAATTCAGCCTAGGCCCATCTGATTGCACAGGCTGTGCCACAGTCTGTTTTTAAGTCAATCTCAAGTAATAATAAACTGGTGCATTGAGAGATCCAGTTCTCACTCTCCAAAATTTAGTTCATACTACTAATTAACTATGCTTCAATTTTTTTCTTCCTTTCTTTTTAGGTCCAAGTCATTTGACTGATGCTCTTCATTCATGTATCATTCTGCCTTATTTTTATTCTCAAGAGCTATTCCAAACCACAGTGCTATCACGTTTAACTAAAAGCAAAAAAAAAAAAAAAAAAAAGAGTAAATGTTATTTAGTCATAAAGATAATTGGTTCTCTGAAAATTACATGATATTCTCTTTGACTTATCTAGAACAAAATCCATAATTCAAGATAAACCTTTCATTTGAAAATAGTTCTGGTCCCTATAACAATGAAGCATATAGAGTTTGCCCCCCTAGATAAAAGTTCTGCCACCTTAACTGTAAATTCCACAATGCACTCGACTCATTTCTTCCTCTTATAGCCTCTTTGCCATTTGGTGATGGATATCTGTTCCTTCACTTGCTTTCTTTTCAAACTCCATCCTAGTGCTCTAATAAATCACAGATTTTTTTTTTCCTAGCAAGTTTTATGTCCTTTTATAATGGTGAACATGACTTGCATAGTATACAGAGTACTGAAATATTCTGAACAAATGGAGTAGGGTCATTTTGATTCCAAATATTTGCCCAGGCAATAGTTTGCCATTTGGAACCAACCTGAAAGCCAATGAAAGCATGACGAGCCATCTGCTCATTCTCTCTTTCTCATTCTCAAGAATTTAAAACAGTTATTTCCATTTGTATAGCACCCTTCTTTCAAAGAGTTTGCCAATTGCCATGTCTGTTATTTCATTTATCACCCCAAACACTCAAGCTTTTCACTAAAGTAAAAATAGATAATTCAGGAGAAAATAAAAACCTACGATATGTCTTATCAAACAATATCCCCAAAGGTTTTTCCTCACGGGGAACCAAACAACAAGAGCATCAGATGTCTTGCTCCGGGGATAAAGCATATGACTACAGCATGTAATGATCTCCTCTCCCTGCCCTGGCCAACCTCCCATGTCTTCACCAACTAAAGATGGTTTGAACTAAGAATAGGGGGTACAGTTATCGGAAACTTAAGAATGTTAGACCTAAGAGAGAATTCTTCTTGTTGTTAGGGTTTAGGGTGAAACACATATGCCCAACTCTATGTCAGATATGTGAGGTAACACAGAAAATCCATTTTAAATTAAGGGTCTGATAATACAGTGTGTCTGGGTCTTCCACTTTCAGTCAAGCCCAGGGAGACAGCAAACATCATGGAGTAATCTTTCTGCAATCATGGGTGGCTACTGCAGAGTAAAACTGTCACTTCTAGTGACTAAGTTTGTAAGAACAAGAGAAGGCAACAGAGGACACCACACACTAATATGTGTTCCCATAGGTTCGAGAGTGGCTTGAGCAAGCATTCCTAAGATCCCTATCCACTCCCCTCACTACCACCCAAATGGGTCCAAGGGCTGAGAGACGGCCACTCGTCCTCAACAGATCTCATACTGATGATGTGGAGACGCAATCATAGAGGGCTGCTTGGGTAGCGGGACTGGAAGCCAGTGAGAGCCCAGCGGATGACAGTGATCATGATGCATTGCTGACAGAGGCCATGGTACCATGTTTGCTCACATCACTTTAACTATACAGATCAAATGTAAGCACTGGCTTTCTCTCACAATGAATTTAAATCCTCTCCTACCCCAAACTTCTAGTGTTGACACTAGAGAGAAGGATAGATAGAGAAAAAGTGTCTGAATTTGAGCTTCTACATGAAATGACTAAATAATCTATTATTCGTCTGAATTTGCCTAAACGTGACAGGATTATATTTGTCACCATTAGGTGGAAATGAAGTTGAAATAGACAAAAAGTAAGTCTGATTTGTGGAAAAATAAATTAAAATTTTGCTTTTGTGACTTTCAAAATATGTATCTGTCACTCACGTAAGGACTCAAAATCTATGTAAGTCAGTTTCTTCCTCCTCCCATCCTTGAACTCTATATTACCAATACTGGGGCATGACATATTGTCCTTAGTGTGACAGTGGAAGGAGCATTCCCATAATAATAAGACAGGCTCAATTTCAGATCTGGTACCTTACATTGTAATAACCCCTTCTTCCCAGTTCCATGCAAATTTCTCAATCTATAGAGATCTCACCATCTTGAGCCAAACTCTGCTTTCCACCCAATTTCTATACCCTATCTCCTAGGTATAGTGCATCACAGCCCAGCGAAGATTATCTCTTAAATACAACCCAGTACATATGTATTCATGCCTGTGCACTTTGCCTCATGAGAAGAAATTAGTCACTCCATAATTAGACAAAGCTATAAGTCAGCAGGTAAAGAAAGTCAAAGTTTCAACAAAAGAAAACCACACAGTCTATTCTTCATTCTCTATACTTTAAACCCCGTTAAATCCTTTTCTGATCATCTAACCACTCAATTCCTAAAACTCTTCCTCTGTGACTTATAAAACTCCTGGTCCATTATAATTAGATACATTATGTTCTAGACTCTGACTCTCTCTTGAGGATACCACTTCCCCCATGGCCCTTTCAAACCAAAGCTGTTAGCCCTTCTGCACTCTCACACACTGGGCTGGCAGGAGGGATGGCTGTCCTCTTATCCCTTCATTGCTCCTTTCTTCCTGTTTTCTCTTCTTTCTCCATGGAAATACTCAACTTTGAATCTCAGATGATCAGGCTATTCCACAAACCAGTCCTCCTTGCTGTAGTTATCAACTCTTACACAGACCACTTCTTTTTTTTTTAATTGAGATATAATTGACATACAACATTATATTAGTTTCAGGCGTACAACATAATGATTCTATGTTTGTATATATTGAGAAATGATCACCACAGTAAATCTAGTACACATTCATCACCATACATAGTTAAAAAATTTTTTTTCTTGTGATAAGAACTTTAAAGATCCACTCTCCTAGCAGCTTTCAAATATACAATACAGTATTATTAACGACAGTCACTATGCTGTACATTGCATTCTTATGACATTTATTCTATAGCTTGAAGTTTGTACCTTTTGGCCACCTTTACTCCTTTCAAAGCCCCCCCCAAACCCCCCAATCCCCTGCCTCTGGCAACAACCAATCTGATCTCTGTATCTACGAGCTCATTTTATTTTCCTTATCTCACTTAGCATAATGCCCTCAAGGTCCATCCGTGTTGTTGCAAATGGCAAGATTTCCTTCTTTTTATGGCTGAATAATATTACTTTGTATATATATACACAACATTTTCATTTATTTATTTATTTTTATTTTTAAATTTATTTTAAATTTTTTATTTTTTAATTGCAGTAACATTGGAATATAACAATTTATAGCTTTCACATATACATTGTAATGTATTTTGAAACTGTGTAGATTACATCATGTTCACCACCCAAAAACTAATTCTAGTCCATCCCCTCACATGTGAGCCTAATCACCCCTTTTGACCTCCCCCTCTTCCCCTATGGTAACCACCAAGCCAATCTCCAATGTATGTGTTTGTTGGTCGTTGTTTTTATCTTCTACTTATGAGTGAGATCATACTGTATTTGACTTATTTCACTCAGCATAATACCGTCAAGGACCATCCATGTTGTCACAAATGGCCGGATTTCATAATTTCTTATGGCTGAGTGGTATTCCATACCACATCTTCTTTATCCATTTGTCCCTTGATGGGTACCTAGGTTTCTTCCAAGTCTTGGATATTGTGTATAATGCTGCAGTGAACATAGGGGTGCATGTATCTTTATGCCTTTGCGTTTTCAAGTTCTTTGGATAAATACCCAGCAGAGGGATAGCTGGATCATACCGTAGATCTATTCTTAATTTTCTGAGGATACCCCATACTGCTTTCCATAGTGGCTGCACCAGTTTGCATTCCCACCAGCAGTGTACTAGGGTTCCTTTCTCTCCACACCTTCTCCAACACTTGTTATTTCCTGTCTTGTTAATTATAGCCATTCTGACTGGAGTGAGGTGCTACTTCATTGTAGTTTTGATTTGCATTTCCCTGATAGCTAATGATGTTGAGCATCTTTTCATATGCCTGTTGGCCATCCGTATATCTTCTTTGGAGAAATCTCTGTTCAGATCTTTTGCCCATTCTTTAATTGGGTTGTTGGTATTTTTTTGTTGTTGAGATCTATGAGTTCTCTGCATATTTTGGATTTTAACCCCTTATCTGATATGTGGCTTACAAATATGTTCTCCCAATTGTTAGGTTGTCTTTTCGTTTTGTTGATGGTTTCCTTTGCTGTGCAGAAGCTTTTTAGTTTGATGTAGTCCCATTTGTTCATTTTTTCTTTTGTTTCCCTTGCCCGGTCAGACATGGCACTTGAAAATATGCTGCTCAGACCGATGTCAAAGAGCGTACTGCCTCTGTTTTCTTCTAGAAGTCTCACGCTTTCAGGTCTTACATTCAAGTCTTTAATCCATTTTGAGTTGATTTTTGTGCATGGTGTAAGGGAATGGTCTACTTTCATTCTTTTGCATGCAGCTGTCCAGTTTTTCCAACACCATTTATTGAAGAGACTCTCCTTTCTACATCGTATGCTCTTGGCTCCTTTGTCGAATATTAGCTGTCCATAAATGTGTGGGTTTATTTCTGGGCTCTCGATTCTGTTCCATTGATCTGTGTGTCTGTTTTTGTGCCAGTACGATGCTGTTTTGGTTACTATGGCTTTGGAGTATATTTTGAAATCAGGGAGTGTGATACCTCCAGCTTTGTTCTTTGTTCTCAGGCATCCTTTGGCTATTCGGGATCTTTTGTTGTTCCATATAGATTTTAGGATTCTTTGTTCTATTTCTGTGAAAAATGTTGTTGGAACTTTGATAGGGATTGAGTTAAATCTATAGATTGCTTTAGGAAGTATGGACATTTAAACGATGTTAACTCTTCCAATCCAAGAGCACGGAATATCTTTCCATTTCTTTGTGTCTTCTTCGATTTCTTTCAACAATGTTTTATGGTTTTCGGTGTACAGATCTTTCACCTCTTTGGTTAAGTTTATTCCTAAGTATTTTATGCTTTTTGTTGCAATTGTAAATGGGATTGTATTCTTAATTTCTCTTTCTAGTACTTTGTTCTTAGTGTATATACAACATTTCCTTTATCCATTCACCCATCGATGGGTACTAAGGCTGTTTCCATGTCTTGGCTATTGTAAATAATGCTGTAATGAACATGAGGGTACAGATATCTCTTCAAGTTTACTGTTTCAATTTCTTTTGGATAAATACCCAGGAGGAGAATTGCTGGATCACGTGGTAGTTCTATTTTTAACTTTTTGAGGAATCTTCATACTGTTTTCCATAGTGACTGCACCAATGTACTTTCCCACCAACAGTGCACAAGGGTTCCCTTTTCTTCACATCCTTGCTAACATTTGTTATCTTTTGTCTTTTTGATAATAAGCATTCTAAGAGGTGTAAGGTGTTATCTCATTGTGGTTTTGATTTGCATATCCCTGATGATTAGTGATGTTGAGCACCTTTTCATGGACCCATTGGCTATCTGTATGTCTTCTCTGGAAAAATGTCTATTCAGATCGTCTACCCATTTTTTAATTGGATTTTTGGTTTTTTGCTGTTGAATTATATAAGTTCCTTATATATTTTGGATATTAATCTTTTATCAGATATATGATTTGCAAATATTTTCTCCCATTCAGTAGGTTGCCTTTTCATTTTGTTGATGGTTTATTTTACTGTGCAGAAGAGGTCACTTCTTAATTTTTGACGATTTTGATCCTGCTTCACTGTCACTTTCTTTTATATCACTCCAGATCCTTGGTGATTTCAATGTCCTTCTAATCTAATATGATCCTTCTAATTATCTGGCTTCTCAGTCCCTGAGCTCCTCTCTTCCTATGATCCTCAGCCATTTGATCCCATAATTATACCATATACTTTGTCATTACCTGAACTACATCCCTTCCATATTCTCTATTTCCAGCATCATACTCTAACCACCACCTGCTATCTTTCCAGCCCACTCCTTCCAGTATCTGTTCTTCAGTCTACCTTTGATCTCATCAGGACCTAAAAATCTATCAATTATATCAATGTTGCACTTTTCCTGACCCATCTTGGATTCACTCCCCTTCTTATCCAGCCTTAATTCTGTGACCAATAGTTATAATCCCTCCCTTGCACATATGCATAGCTTCATCATAGGCAAAAAACAGCTCTCGTTAAACCCAATTCTCTGTCTACTCCAGACCTGCAACTATGCTACTGAACATGACTAAAGAAAAGCATAAAATCATGATAAATGGCTTCACTCTAAATTCATGACCACTAATCTCAAGTGGACTCTTAATGCTAACTGGAAATTATATCTCCACATCCATTTCTCTCCCACTTTACCGGTAGACTCTTTCATGCTTGAAATCTCCAATATCTCTTTCTCCATCCTTCATTCTTAGTTGATGACTTAGTTCCTCTTCCTCAGATTCATATTTTACTGAGAAAATAAAAGCAACCAGAAGAGAACTTCTGCAAACTCCCTTCACATCTACTCCCCTACCTGCATCTGTGTCCCTATATTCTGCCTTCTCTCTTGGCACATGGATGCACTGTCCATAGTCCTACCTCTTAGCTAAGAGGTCAATGCCTCTACTTGTGTCCTAGGTGCCAACTCCTCCAGCCTGCTCAAAGACATTGCAGCAGCAATTATCCCCTCTTTTTCCTGAACCATGATTTTCTTTTCACTATTATAACTTTACTATCAGCATAATAACTTTTATTCTCCTACCTAAAAAATTTCTTCTAAACTAATTCTACTTCCTTCTCTAGCTATCATTTATTTCTGCTTTTCCCTTTACAGAAACTCTCCTGAAAAGTGTTTTCTATACTCACTGTCATTTACTTTCATGTCATTTCATTTTCCCTTAAGCTCACTCTGTGTTTATCCATACTACTCCACTGATACTGCTGTTTTCAGTATCACCAGTGTCCTCCAGATGACTAGATCCAAAGGTAAGCTCTTAGTCCTCACCTTATTCCATCTATTATCAGCATGTGACACATTCTATCTTGAAACACATTCTTCACTTGACTTTCAGGACACTCTCCTCTCATGTTTTGCCCCACACCTCATTTGTCATTATGTCTAAGGGTTTTGTGATGGTTAATTTTGTACGTCAACTTGATTGGGCTAAGGGGATGCATAGATGGTAAAGTATCATTCTAGGTGTGTTTTTGGAAAATATTAGCATTTGAATAGGTAGACTGAGTAAAGAAGATGACCTTCACAAATGCTGATGGGCATCAGCCAATCTGTTGAGAGCCTGAACAGAACAAAATGTACAACGGGGGAAAATTTGCTCTCTGCTTGAGCTAGGACATCCATCTTGCCCTGGTTCTTGGGCCTTCAGACTCAGATTGAGACTTACACCACTGGTTCCCCTGGTTCTCAGGCCTTTGGATTTGGACTGGAACAACACCACTGGCTTTCCTGGGCCGCTAGCTTGCAGATGGCAGATCCAGATCGTGGGACTTCTCAGCCTCCATAATTGCATGAACCAATCACCCACAATAAATCTCTTTCTCTATATATCTCTATATAAATCCTATTGGTTCTGTTTCTCTGTAGAAACTTGACTAATACAGGTTCTTTTTGAGTTCCTTCTCATTTTCCTGACCTATTAATTTTGGAGTTCCAAGCACTCAATCTTTGGCCTTTTATTTTCCTTTCTATGCTCACTCTCATTCTCTTGGGGCTTTAATTTATTTAAGCACTCTTGATATACTAACAACTCCAAGATCTCTTTCCGAATTACAGATTCATAGAAGCAACTATCTACGTGGCATCTCTTCTTAAACGTCTAACAGGCATATCAAATTTACCATGTCTAAATATTAAGCTCTTAATCTCCCCAAACTCAAAGCAAACTTCCTCCATCTTACCTTTGCTCCATTTAAATTAATAAGAATGCCATCCTTCCAGAGGCTGTAGCCAGAAACCTTGTATTCTCCCTGAGTCCTCTCTCTTTTCTATACTCCACCCCAATATGACACTGTCAGCCCTTTCACAGCTCTCCGCTCAAATGCTCTTTACTCAGAAGATCCATGACTCTCTTTTCCATTTCCTTCAGGTCTTTAAATACCACTCTAAAGAAGATCTTCCCTGACTTTCCTATTTAATATTGGAATCCTCTATTTCCAACACTTACTATTAATTCCCTTGTATTATTTTCTCTATAACATATATCACCATTTTTATATATATATTACTTATACATTTTGTTTGTGGTCTGTCTCCTCTGTCACGCACCCCTATATTATAAACTTTGTGAAGATGGAGTATTTTTTATTTGCTCACTGCTCTATTCCCAGTACCTAGAATAGCATGGGATATAGCAGCATGGGACATTCACTAATAGTTATAGAAGGACTGAACAAAATAGCTTATCCTTAATGTTTTACTGGACTAACACCATGGCCCTGTGAAATGTGTGTTAGGAATACCCCTTTCAAGGAACTAATTTGAAGTTTGCACCCGCCACCATCCATCCTGAGTATCACAAGGTCTCTTGCCTGCTACCTTAGTGCAGGAGACCGTTCTTTCCTTACTGAACACAAAGCAATTCTCAGAGGGGAGCCCAGTACTGTATTCTTGTGTGGAAGAAGCCTATGGTTTTGATGTGGTAAGGCGCTGGGTGTGATGGGTGCCCAATTTTAGGCTGATAAGTACTAACCTCCTTCCTGAAATGCAGCATTGTAGGGGCCAACAACATCTTATTTTTATATGCATAATTTTCTGCAGCACATCCATTCCTCACAGCATACTCTTCCTTTCTATAAACTATATTCATGAGTTTACGCTCATATCTAACCCCCTACCCCACAACCACCTTTTCCAAAGCCAGCCTCTATCAGTCAGGGTGCAAGCAGGAAAACAGGAACCACTCTGAGTATTTAAAATGAACACAAGGAATTGGTTCCAAACTTATATAGAGTAAAGAGAGGATGCGATGAAGCCACTCGGTACAGAGGGAAGCAATCCAGAGATGAGCAAGAGCAATAGGCCCCTATAATCCCAGGTTTGAAGGGACAGAAAGGAGTATTGTCACTTGAGCCCTGGGGAGGGGGTCACCTGGTATAAGCTGGAGCCAAGGTAGTTCATTGCAGGTTTTGCTGGAGGCACAGAAGAAAAGCAGCTGCTGTTGGAAATCCTGCCATAGGCAGACAACTGGCAGCTTCTCCCTTCTTCCCACTGACCTCCAATCTTCCATCAATGCCTTCCTTCACCAAACCCAACCATAAGCATGTGCCAGCAGACACAGCACAGGCCCTTAGAAAACTGCCTGCAGGGGGTAGTCATCATTTCCCTTCACTGCCTCCCCACCCTTTTTGATATAGAGCAGCTCCACAAACAGGCACACAAGATGGGATTGTGTTCATTTCTAAGTGTCAGAAGTTAATTGTCCTAGAAGATCTGAAGGTGCATATGGGGATTCTTAGGATATAAAGTACAGCCAAGCTTACTCTGAACAGGTTGGGGTGAGGTAGGGGTCTTCCATCAGAGGGGAACTGGCAGGAAGTTAGGATAGGAGGAGGAGGACTAAGAGGAGAAGAGCCTCAGTGCTATGAAGCTGCTTCAGGGCCCACTGGGGCCGTCTCCTCTGTCTCTAAGGGCACATCAGGGGAGAGGTCTGGTCTGGAACTGTTTCCCATCCCGTCCCAGGGTTCACAGCTGTTTGCAGACTTCCTTCCCATGACTGGGGCTTTGATTGTCAAGAATCCATAAATTCTCAAAAGGGCTATTAAGCATAGTTCTAAAAGATCATATCATAAGGGTTATAATTACAGTAGGTCCCAAACTGGGTAGTAGATATTGGACACTGTCTTTATAAGTTAGATAACAGAAAGGAACTACAAACTGAGCACACCCACAGGATTTTCTGGAGGCAACTGCTCACTTTTTGAAAATTTAAATGCAAACAATAGAATGTATGTCTATACCACCTCATCTAGTAACAGATTATTACACAGCTATTTTCCGTTCAGTTAAAACTTAGTGTTGAAACAAAGTTTTTGCTATTTGATCATAGGCCACATCTCTGACACAGGAGTTGGCATTAAGAGGGGGCAAGAAGATGTATTTCGGGTGAGAGAAACCTGAGCCAATTCATATCCCACCTTCTCCTTTACCATTTGAATATCCTTGAGGAAGCAGCTTAATCAAAGTCTATTTCCTCATCAGTAATAATGATTATAACTTGTACTTATTGAATGTTTCCTATTTGTCAAGTACCTAAGTATTCTTAGGTACTTATGTGTTAACTAATTTAATCCACAGAACTCTATTATTGGCTTCATTTTACAGAAGCAGAGAGAAGTCAAATAACTGTGCAAGCTCACATAGCTAAAAAACAGCAGAATTAAGGAGGTTTTGCATATTGTACAATGGAAAAGGGTCCTATCTAAGGGCCCACCCCTCCCATTATAGTCGTGGTAGACTTGTATATTGAACACGATAATTTTCCGGAAGATGGCAGTAACGTGTTTTATTCTAACCAAATCAGTGTATTATGACACTTTTTGACAGATGGGAGTAAAACATTTTGAGAAAAGTACACCTTTTTCAAATCTGCACAAATTTGCCATATGGGCAGCCATCAGAGGCACTGGGTAGAACCAGGATACAGATCTGAGTAATCAGGCTCCAGGGAGATGCTAGAAGTATGTTAGAAGGATGTGTGACAAAGTTTATTGTGAAAACAAAATTAAGGTACCATGTGTAAAGTGTAAACATTTGTTGGCAGCTTTCTCAGCCTTGCATCCACAAAGTTGGGCCAACAATCACATGAAAGCACATCAGTGGTCACATGATTAGGTATGTTGATATAGTTGCAAGAGGTGGAAGGTAAAAGAGTGATATAAATCAAGGAAAACTCTTCTCACCAGGGGGAACCCAACCCTCACTATACTCTTTAAAGATGAGGTATCATTGCCACATATTTTTCAGGAAAGAAGAGACTATGTCTGCACTTAATCCAGAACTGTGGGTGCCCCTTAGTTTCTGGATATTTTACCAGAACTCATAGGACTTCCTGGTTATAGCCTGCGCTCTCCATTTGTAATGGAATTTCAGTGATTTTCCATCCTTCTTTCAGATCTTGCCCGTCTCAAAAAAGGCCCAATATTCACCTACCTTGATAATAAACTTGACGGTGGCCACAGACCTCCTTTGAAATAATTCTTCCTACATTCCTTTTTTTTCCCACTAGTTTTGGAAGAACCTAGGAAACAAATTCAGAACTGGGCTTTATCCTTGTCCTACTCAAATACTTGTTTGTTTGGCTTTTAATTTATTAGATTTTTCACATACTTTTTCCTCTTGCCCTTTTTCCAAGCATCCAATCACAGCATTTTCACCTGCACTGACTCTGGCAAAATTATTACCTGACACAGAAGGAGCCCCTCAGGAAAGCTAGATGCCCTCTCATCAGATGGCTGAGCTTCCAGGGTGGAATCTCCAGTTCTTCTTGACAGACACCTTTTCCTTTGAATGTTTTTTGCAAAACTTGTTTACTCCAACCATGAAAGTACACACTAGTTTGCTTATTTAGCTGGAGAAACAATATGTGCTGACAAAGGAAAGTGGCGCTGCAAGGAGGTTCATTACTTTGACTACATAAAAGACCTGGCAGGATGGCTTGCTAACATAATGATAATACAGTCATACATCACTTAAAGACAGGATATGTTCTGAGAAATGCATCGTTAGGTGATTTCATCGTTTTGCGAACATCACAGAGTGTACCTACGCAAACCTAGACGGTATAGCCTACTATACACCTAAGGCTGTATGGCACTAATCTTAAGGGACCACCATTGTATATGTGGTCTATCATTGACCAAAACATCATTATGCAGTGCATGACTGTAATAACAAAAATGATAATTATGATAATAACTATGATGTATTGATCACCCAATAATAGAGAAATTTTTCCAGGTAACTCTCTTTCTTCTGTCTTTACAGAGCTATTAATGTGGCTCTCTGAACTCCTGGGAGTGAGGCAGGAGTATCTGAAGTGGGACAATGTTGGTGAGATTGACACCCGCCCCGGGAGAGCAAGGGCCTCTTGCCTTGCAAACTCTGCAGACGACTTCATGTTGAACAGCTCTGCTGAGGAGAGCAGGTGTAGACGTGAACGACTTGGCAAGAATTTACCAAGAACTGGGGTAGAAAAGAAAGTACTAAACAGTTTAAATACAACATTTTAAACAAAAGATCCATGGGGAAACAGTGAGGGGTTGTAAATCTCTGATAGTGACAGGTTTCTGAGACCCTTCAAATCCTAAATAAAAAATAAAGGTTATAATCTAAACATCTGTCCCCTACTCTTTTCTCTGTATGCTGCATAATTTTTTCTCTTGTCTCCCTCATCCTAAGGGTTAAGTTTTAAATAAATTTTATAGATAAAAGAAATAAGCAAGAAAATAAAGTTTATATACATAGCAGTACTAATTTACTCAACAAATATTTACTAAGCACAGACGTGTGCTAGGAAGTAGGCAAGGAGCTGAGGATTCATCAGAGAACCAGGGGGACAAGATCTCAGCTTTAACAGCATATAGTCTGGTGAGAGTTACAGACAAAAAGAAAAAAAAATAACAGGGGGTTAAATGGGGCTCTCCCCATCTTGGAGTTTTCATTGAGGCCTTAAAACTGAGAACAGTAGGTGTAAAGTACTCCAAATTCTAAATCAAAGTGTTACATCTTCTATGTCGGCTGTGTAAGAAGACTGGATAAAATTGGTTCCGCCATGTATTGCCAACACTCACCTCCTGGCTATAAAGAACAGGAAACAAGAGAGGCCTGGGAGTAAAAAGCAATGGACAGAGTGTTGTCAGCAAGCAGCCCAGGGTGCAGAGAGCAGACTGTTTCATCCTCAGAAAGTTTCATCCTCAGGAAGCAGAAGTCTGAGAAACATAGGGTCTGACATCTTACTACGCATGGCAGAAAGCCTCCAGCTGACCTTGTGTAACTTTAATTCTTTTTGAGGAAGATTAGCCTTGAGATAACATCTGCCACCAGTCCTCCTCTCTTTGCTGAGGAAGACTGGCCCTGAGCTAACATCCATGCCCATCTTCCTTTGCTTTATATGTGGGACGCCTGCCCCAGCATGGCTTGATAAGCGGTGCATAGGTCTGGGCCCAGGATCCAAACTGGCGGACCCTGGGCTGCCGAAGCAGAGCACGTGAACCTAACCACTACGCCACTGGGCAGGCCCCTGACCTTGTGTAACCTTTGGTAGCAGGTTTCATTGAAAAGTCTTTGCCATGGTCTGAGTGTGCTCCCGGAAATTCATATGTTGAAATCTAATCCCCAGTGTGATGGTATTTGGAGACAGGGCCTTTGGAGGGGATTAGGTCATAAGGGTGGAGCCTTTATGAATGCGATTAGTTCCTTTATAAAAGAGACCCCATAGAGATCCCTCTCCCCTTCCACTATGTGAAGACACTGAGAAGATGGCCGTTAACAAGGATGAGGGTTCTCACTAGACGCCGAATCTACCCGTGCCATGATCTTACATTTCCCAGCTTCCAAACTGTGAGAAATAAATGTTTGTTGTTTAGCAGCCATCCACTTTATGGTATTTTTGTTATAGCAGCCCAAATGGACTGAGACAGTCTTGCATGCCCTGGAGTTGGCAGTGCAAAGCTGGATTCTTTTCCTTGCTCCAGTAATAGTCTCTGCAAAAGGGCTCTGTATTTGGGTTATCTCAAAAGAGGTGAGCTCAACACAGTTGTTTGGAGGAGTAGCCCACAAGAAGCCAGGAGTCAAAGGAGTAATCAACCAGCATCTAAGCCATTAACTGTGTCAGAAAACTGCAGATGGGGAGTCTCCAAACTGAGAAAGAATATCAGCAGTCAGGCCTACCACACACAGAAGGCCCTGATGCCAGGTTACTATTGCTCAAGTGAAGTAAGTCCTTCCATGCCTACCCTAGTTCTCCTTTTGCTCCAATCCTCAAGACACAGGGAGCCACACAGTCGGATCCGGGCAGGAGGGGAATGCAAGCTAAGGGAAATAGTAAAGAAGCTGATCATGCCCACTTGGTCCAATATGGTCTTTCTAGTCTGAGGCAGGCCCAAGTTGGGGAAGCTAAAAAGCTTTAAACACGGCAAGTCAAAGAAATTAAAGTGTAGATGTTTCACTGGATTGGAATTTTACTATCTCGTAGGAATAGAAGCAGCTATGGGATTATCCATTGTGGAAGATAATGAGTCAAGAGATCAAGGGTAATAGAAAGGTGTTTTCTGCTTTTATACAACACATCTGGCTTATTCAACAGTCATGTTTCAAGAGGACAAACAACCCTGTAGATTGTGATTAGTGCTGTGAATGAGCCAAGCAGGTCAGGAGAGGCTCTCTCAGGCAAGTGTCCTTGAACTTGAAACCTGAGTGATGAGAAGGAGCCAATCAAACAAAGAGACCTGGAAAGTATTCTCACCAGAGGAAACAGGAGGAGGGAAGGCCACAGGGCAGATGCTTTTAATGATCTAGGAATGGACCAAAGGGCAGCATCAGAAGAATCAGAGGGAGAGAGGCCTCTGATGGGGTTGGCAGTGGAGGCAGAGTTCTAATTTTTCAGAGCCTTTTAGATTGTGGCCTTCCATTTAAAATTAATTATAAAGGCAATAAGAAGCCATTAAAGAGTTTGAAGGTGATCAGATTTGTGTTTAAAAAAAACAAAGAAAGAAAGAAAACAACTCTGGCTTCTATGAGGACAATGTATTGCTGATGAGTAAGGATGGGCATAGGGGCACCTGTTGGAGCATTTTACCAGCCTAGATAAGATACGATAGTAGTTTGGCCTATGTATTAGAAGTAGATTTGGAGTGATATGAGTGGGTTTCAGATATAAACTGTAGGTAGAACTTGGGCCACATATTGAGAGATCAATTAAGAATCTATAGTGGATACTATAGGGACCCTGTTCATACCTTCTGTATTGGCAGATATACCCATTCCTCAGACGCCATGAGTGTTAGATGCTAATTGCTCACAGCTGCCACCTTCTCTGGAGAATTTTCCCTAGTAAAACAGCTACAGTACTTGGAAAGTTATGTCCTCCAACCTCCCAATCCTGGGGAGCCAGAAACCTGGCATGTGGTTGTTAAAGGCCAGCCTCCTTGCCTCAAGGTGAGACCAACTTAGTGCACAATTTGCACTCCAGAGTTTCCCCATGGGACCACGCTGAAGCTAGTCTCACCTAGCTCCTTTCCCTAACCCGCTCCTGTTTTCCTCCCTTTCTGGTAGCACTCACCAAATAAATCACTTAAACATCACTAAGTCAATATCAATACATTAAATCACTTGAGAATCCCTGACTGAAGCTCTGCTTCTAGGGAACCCAACCTGAGAGAGAATTTAATTTTAAACATGTTACTTTTGACATGACTATGAAGCATCCAAGTGGTGATGCTAAGTAGGCAGGTTGATATATGACTCAACCTCGGAAAGATGGAGTATTTAGGTATCAGTAGTATATGAATGGTATTAACAGCCAGAGGAATGGATAAAAGCTCCAAGCAGGTGTGTAATTAGATAACAGGGTCTAGGACTGAGCTCTGAGATCTCCAAGATTTAGAGGCAGAAGGTAAAGATTCTTCAAAAGAGATAGTATGGTATCTTGGAATCTGAAGAAACTATCTTTATGCCTAGATTTCGGAGCTATAATAGGGTTCTACTATAAGATATTATGAAAAGTATTAGATTCCCTAGTGACTGTTGACTGTGTCCTTTAATACACAACATGAAAGAAGATTCAAGAAATGTGATTTTCTGTTAAAGAATCTTTTAATCAGTGATACCTGCAAACTGATGCTTTTGGTCTTTGTAATGCTAGGTGAGGTTATTTCACGTTAACTGCACAATTAACTCATGTCATCAATGAAGCTTTTTTCATTTGAATTAAGTCCCTAGTCCCTATAAAATTAGAATTTCTCTCATTTGCTGAAGTCTTCCAATTACTTTCTAAGTTGAATTAGTAGTGCACTAAACTTTTATTTCCAGAGAAATGAGTTCAAGTAGGGGTCATCCATGCAAATGAGTTGAGTGATCTCAAGCTAACATTTAAGTGTGTCAGAAAGTTCTATCTATATTGGTTTACTTTTAAAGGCAAATGAGATAAGAATATAGATTTTGTGTACCGACTTAAATAGAGATTTCTGAAAATCACAGTACCTTCATCTAAATCTTCAGCACCCCTCAAGTCACTTATCAGGGAGCAAAGTTTATGGCAAGCCCATGACTCCCAAGAGGAAGAGACAACAAGCCAGAGGGTAGGGCTGGCAAATCCAGCCATTTGTGACAACATGGATGAACCTTGAGGGTATTATGCTAAGTGAAATAAGTCAGAAGGAGAAAGTCAAATATTGTATGATCTCACTCATAAGTAGAAGATAAAAACAATGACAAACAAACATAGCAAGGAGATTGGAATGGTGGTTACCATAGGGGAAGGGGTGGGAAGGGAAAAAGGGGTGACTAGGCTCACATGTGTGGTGATGGACTATAATTAGTTTTTGGGTGGTGAACATGATTTAATCTACACAGAATTCGAAATATATTACGATGTACATCTGAAAGCTATATAATGTTATAATACAATGTTACTGCAATAAAATAAAACAAAAAAAGATAGCATGGGCAGTCAATCTGTCAATTATTAAAGCTTATACCAAGTTATAAGGTAATGAACTATAATTATGACAAAGCTCAAAGCTCTCAATTCTCATTTAATCTTCCCTGCAATGCTTTGAGTTAGGTGGTATTTTCTTCAACTTAATAATGGTCAAATGATCAAAAGAGCAAAGTAACTTGTTTGAGAAAGCAAAGCTAGTAAGTGGTGGATTAGGATACTAATCTGGGTCTCTTTGATTCCAAGGCCCATACTTTCCTCTACACTAAGATCAATCATGAAGACTGAGCTTACTATCCTTAGATGTCCCAAGTCTCTTCAGTGTTGCAACAGAAGAGATCTCCAGAAGATAACATTCAGGGGAAAAGTGCCAGCTATACACCTCGTCCCTGACTCTCTCCCCATGAGTGCACCTCCCCAGTGAGTCCTCACTCATTGATCCTTGTGCTTCTTTTTGTCCCCATAACGTAAAGATCATCCTTCTCTTTGTCTTGAAGCCCAGTTTAAATATATTTTTCAAAGGAACTTAAAAAAAGTTTGGGGGAGTGATGATATCATATGAAGATATAAGCAGCTGTAGTTCCAAAAGTCAAGTGTAAAATCCTAAAATAACTGGACATTTTGGCTGGGCCATATCACAGCTTGGATGCTACTCATGGGTGGCCATGGGCATTTAACTTTTCTATGTATATTTGTTTCCTCTCTTTGCATATAAGGGTTGAAACAGATTCGGACGAAAGGGAATGGAATTCAGACCACCAGAGCTCTATATCTAGAGACATAACAGATTGTCTGAGCACAGGAATTATGCTTAAAGATCAGATTGCAAAAAAGGAAAACAGGACCCTTTGAGAGTAGGGAGGCTGGACCTCTGATTGAGACTCAGTACCAAGGCTTAAAGTGTTGGAGGCTATTAGTGAGTGTGGAAAAGTATGTTAGTTGATACTAGAACCTCATCACCAACATCTGGTCTAGTAAGAATGGAAGAGCTGCAACCCTTGGGAACTTGGGATATTTTACTAAGGACTCAAGCTATGAATAACAGATGATGCAACATTCTTCAAATACAATTTCTCTTTTTCATTACAAAAGGACAAGGAGGAGGACCCCAGACCTAAGGCACAGGGGCAAAATAGACAGCATTCCCCAATACTATAACATTCCCCACACTAGGTGCAGTAGCAATTTTCCCAAGGAACTATAATGGAGCCTAATATCTATGAAGTCCAGCTGCTAGTTGCTTGGGAATATCTCTATTAAAATCAGTCTCAAGGGGGCCTGATTTTCCGTTTAATAGGCAGTTCTTCAAAATGTGAAAGACTGATTCACTGTATTTATTCAACTCACTGCCAGGTCCCCACTCTTACTCAAGGATTTACAGAAGTATTTGAGCCAGAGAGGTTATAGGCAGACTTTCCTTACTGCAGACAACCAGAAGAGTAGTTCAGAGCTAACCAGACTTGGATGTTAATATTAAAACAATCACATCTATACTCATAAAATGGAATATTTTCATGGCTGTGACTATCAAAGTCCAGTAAAAGTCTCTTCACCCAAGCTTATCACAAACTGGGACAATCTCGCCCAAGTTCATTCTCTTCTAACTTCCTGCCTAACTGTTCATTATTATCATCTCATGACATCCCTTACCTTTTATGAATCCACTCAGGTTCTAGTTTACTTAAAGGCTTTGCCCCACCCTCCTAGGCAACTAAGAGAATTTATCTTGTAAATCGGCTCACTGTAGCTTCACAATATACTAGTGTAGTGGGCTGAATGGTGGTCCCCACAAAGATATATCCATGCCTTAATCTCCAGAACCTGTGAATGTGACCTTATTTGGAAAAAGAGTCTTTGCAGATGCAATTAGGTTAAGAATTTCAAGATGATGTCCTCCTGGATTATCTGAGTACACCTTAAATCCAATGACAAGTGCCCTTAGAAGAGACAAAACAGAAGAAGACAAAGAAAAGAAGGCCACATGATGACAGAGATTGAAGTTATGCAGCCCCAAGCCAAGGAACATGTGGAGCCAGCAGAAGCTGGAGGAGGAAAGGAAGGATTCTCTGCTAGAGCCTTGATAGCACAGCCCTGTCAACATCCTGATTTGAGACTTCTGGCCTCCAGAAGTGACACAATATATTTTTATTATTGTAAGCCATCAAGTTCATGATGATTTGTCACAGTAGCCACAGGAAATGACTACAACTAGTAATGACACTGAAACTACACTGTAACTATAACACAAATATAGTAAAAGATGGATGTGTACTCCAAGAATATGGTTATTGAACAAGAAGAGTAAGGTGATTGAACACCTACTAATATTTTGGAGCATTTTGTATGCAGAACTATGCCATATTTCTTTGTCATTTCAAACTTATAGAACCATGGAAGGTGGACAACACTATCCCAATTTTACAGCTGATGGAACTGGGTCTCAAAACGGTTCAGAATTTTCCCCCAAGATCACTGCAAGTAGGTGAGAGAGTGAGGATTTGTGTCCACGTCTGCCTGATGTCAAAACCTTTGCTCTTTCTAATAAGTCATTCAGACTGTTCCACATGGGGCTCACGTATTTCAAACCATGTCAAAATTACAGTAAACTAGTGGTGTAGCTGGAGATAGTTTAAAACAAATGCTGGCCCCCAGAGATTTAGTGTCACTAAAGGCACTGTAATCTTCATCTTTCTGTTTTAAAACATTTCTTCTGGAATCTTCACTCTCTTCCCAGAAAAAAAGTTACAAACTAGTTATTGGTGAGTCAGATTTGCATCTCCCTTTGTTTAACATCTTCAGAAAGATTTTTAGAAAGCTGAAAACAACTCATGAGACTGAGAGATCACTCATAAGTAATTAGTAAAAAATGGCAAAATTATATTTGTCAAATATGAACTATGAGTATAGATAGGTTATATTAAGACTGACAAAGTCTGACCTAAACTCTTTGCATATTTTGGGGAGGATTCCAAAAGTTTCCATGCTTATAATGGTCAGAAAAAGGTTATGCCTGGTATGAGAAATTATGCCCAAAAAACCTTCTTGGAATGATATCTTAAGGAAAATAAAATAGTATTGTAACCATCCACCACAAGTTCTTCTTAAATTGCTAATATATACCTGGTTCTTTCCTTGGACAAAGTGACTGAACTGCTGAGATTGTAAACATTTGTTATTGTCATAGCAGAAGGTAAACTATTTTCATAAATATGCAAATATATCCTACTGGGCTTCTATAATATTTCTAGCAACTCTGCCGCAGCATATGTCTATTTGAAATCTGATGATATTAAAAAGGAGGAGAAAGTGCAGAGCATGCAGCTTGGAAATATTTCTGCCCAGCAAAGCTAGCAATTAGAGCAGGGGATAGGTGAGCAGGCCTGGGATAATGAACAGTACCAAGATAATTTGCTTA
The DNA here is from genome assembly GCF_021613505.1 of Equus quagga. NCBI lineage: Eukaryota > Metazoa > Chordata > Mammalia > Perissodactyla > Equidae > Equus > Equus quagga. The sequence continues at coordinate 82,016,051 of NC_060270.1, forward strand.
ATTTGATCTTCCTCCAAGCCTGAGGATGTTGTAAAGGAATGGGCTTTGTTTCTGTTGGGGACAATAGTGAAACAAGGACAATTTCTTTATGATCTCACTCCTTATGTACCCAGTTTTGTATTCTTTACAAGAAAAGTATTACGGAGATCCAAGACAAGAGCCCTTATCATAGAGGATTGTAGTTGTCAATTTAGTTATTGTAGTTTTAGGGACTTTCTCTCCACCATTCTGTGAGCTTAGGGAAGTCAGGGACCCTTGAGGACAGCCCCTCAGAATGTCCACATGCCCAGACATGCGACTTTGCCCAGTTGAAGCAAAGAAGGCTCTCCTTAAGTGTGGGTTAAATGAATAAATGAAGGAAGGAAGGAAGGAGAAGGAGAGTTAGATATAATAAGAACAAAGATTTTGGATTCAAAAAAGACTGGGAGTAAGCCCTTGCTCCACCACTTCCCAGCTACTTGATTTTGGACAAGCTCATGTCTCCAAGCCTCAGTTTCCTCATCTGAAACTCAATAGCCCTTGGGGCTAGCTTATATTGGGCATGGGATTGATGGCAGCTGTTAATAAGTTTTCAAGATGGTGAACTCCATAGCTGACCTTTGGAGAATAGGCCTAGCAGGGAATTTATTTTTTTCATAGAAAAGATATTTTTGACCACCTATGATGTGACAGTGCTGTGCCCAGCTCTTGAGATACACAGATGAAACAATATGGTCCCCACTCCCACCACATAATGGAGAGATACATCCCCAAAATGACAATAATAAATATAAAATGTATTTTTGATTATTATAAAAATTATTTTTAGTATTAAAATAATATAATAAATGCTATGGCAAAGCCACACACAAGAATCAATGGGGACACAGAAAAAGGAATGTCAAGGAAGACAGGGAGACAAGGACAGTTTGATAGTAGAGGTCGAGTTGAACTTGTAAGTGATAGGTGAACTTAATATAAAACAATAATAGGAATTTTTGGAAATGGGCTGAGTTGAAGGTCATAGGGCATTTCAGGGATAATGACTAACCATTGCAAAGACACAGAAGCAGTTACCAGTTTCCTAGGAGGGCTGTAAAATCTCCTTGCCTCCAAATCTTTCCCCAACAGACACTTTCCTTTCTGTTGAATGCCACCATCTTGTCCCCTGCAAACATCCCTGGGAAGGTGGAACACCAAGTGTCTGAGGCCACAGTGTGCACAGTTGAGTAGACACAGCTTTCTACAGAAGAGACCAAGTCCCATCAGGCAAGACTGGGTGAGCATATACAGCAAGCAAAGTGCCAGGTTCCGTAACATGTTCCTGTTTTTCATAAATTTGTCAAGGAGTAGCCCTACTGAATCTGCAAGATTTAAAGCAATCCATGTTGGAGAGAAATATAAATAGCTTCCTACACCATTTCCAGACACCAAAAGTTTGGGTCTCGAGCTCTTCTAAAAGAGCTGCTGCCTGTTCACTTTCTACATCCACATTTAGATTTGGGGGAGACCTGGGACAGGACCTGGGACTTTCCAAGACAGATCTCTGTGCACTCCCCAATCTCAGCTTCCCCTTTCGATTCTGTAAATATTCAGAAGGCCCGTTTCTTAACGTAGAGATTTGTGAATAACTCACCCTAAGACAGAACTTCAGGGATTATAGAAAATTTGAGCTTAAATGGTAGTGGGACAGTATCTTAATGTGATGAGAATTAGGGGTGGGTGCTCATTAATACAGCATCTCCCCAGTCTTTCTCTGACTGAATCGTGCCTCATGGGGTCTCAGAGCGTCCTTGGAAACGTTCTCAGGTGTTGCCATGTGTCTTCAGGAACAAGCAGGTCTCTAGGCTCTTCACCTCCATTTCAAGCAAAATAACTTGCACTTAAGCTCCTATGCGATATTTTGTTTAAAGAAAATGTTTCTGCCACTTCAAAAATTTAGATAACACTGATCTAGAGCAGTAGTTCTCAACCTTTGGGTTAGGCATCCATGTCACCCGGAAGACTTTTTAAAACACAGATTGTCAGTCCTACCCCGAGAACTTCTGATTCAATAGGTCTGGAATGGAGCTGTAGAATTTGCATTTCTAACAAGTTCCAGATGATGCTGATATTCCTGGTCTGGTGATCACACTTTAAGAATCAATGATCTAGGGAGACGAAACTGGCTTGGGAGGAAAGGGCCCTAGATTCTGGCCTAAATATGCCACTGCCTAGGAGTAAAATTTTGAGAAAACCCTTCTCCCTCTCTGAGCTTTAGGTTCTACAACTATAAAATTGGGGAGGGCATACATTTTCCAGATGCTAGAGATAGAAAAATGGCTCAGGGGCCGGCCCTGTGGCACAGTGGTTAAGTTCGTGTGCTCCCCTTTGGCAGCCCAGGGATCGCCTGTTCAGATCCCAGGCAGGGAACTACACACCACTTATCAGGCCATGCTGTGTCAGATGTCCCACATATAAAGTAGAGGAAGATGGGCATGGACGTTGGCTCAGGCCCAATCTTCCTCAGCAAAAAAAGGAGAATTGGCAGCAGATGTTAGCTCAGGGCTAATCTTCCTAAAAAGAAAAGCAAAGAAAAATGACTCAGATTGGCTTAATAACAAAATGAAATTGATTGGTTCATGAAGTTGGAAAGTCCATGTGTAGGTGTCTGACTTCATGCATGACTAGGACACAGGTTCTCAAACAATGTCATCGGGATTCTGAGCCTTTCCATCTTTAGTTTTGGCCTCATCTCAGGCAGGCTCTCCCTGATGATGACAAGAGGACCACTAGCAATGCTAGGCATATATTCTACCAGCTTAGCAACACTAGAAAATATCTCTTAATAGTTTCAGTAAAAAGTATGAGAGCTGGCACTCCTTTATTGGAATGGATCCCATGAGCCAGTCTGGGACTTTGTTGACCAGACCAAGGACATGTGCAAATTCATGGAGTTAAAGGTAGGATAGACACAGCTCAGCCCACATGGACTAAAAGTGGAGGAAAGCTGATTCCAAGAAGCTACACCAAGGTGTTGCTATCAGAAGAATGGAGAATGGTGAGGCAAAGTCAGAAGACTGTCACTCAGGGGTGGATAAATCAGATCAGTATTTATCAACATTTTTTTTAACCTATGGACCAGCTGCCAAGAGAATTTTGTAAAACTTTTTTTAAAGGGGTTCATGCTTTGAAAGTTATTGGAAGTTTTTTTTCTATTTTTTTAATATAATATTATGTTGACTATTTTACATGCTTTTCAAATATTGCCTCCTCCCCAGAGCTGTAATTCCCTGGATGGATCAGGGCAGGTATTGCCAGCGAGGGAGTGAGGATTTTGGAGTCGGTCACACCTGAGTTTGAATCTCAGCAACACCACTGACTGTTTGCCTTTTCCTTTCCATTTTTGTGGAATGAGGATATCAATATTATCTTCTAGGGTGATGGAGGGCATCAAGGTAGATAATGTACGTAATCACTTACCCTACTCTACAGACTCAACAGATAACAACTATTTTTACTATTATTGCCAAACTTGGTGGGCCCATTTGGCCAAAGTGGTCTAGTTACCAGCTAGAAGTTTAGGGTTATTTCAGTCTATGGACAATCAGACCCAGACAACCAATCTGAATAAAGTCATCAATTTGATAGACTCAGGCTTGTGTCCCTCCCCCCCCCAGCCAACTTTCATCTCATTATTCCCCCCTGACATCTTTTAAACATGGAATCTGGAGCATTTCTAGGAGTTTATAAAATAAGGTGGAAGGTAGCCTAGGTCAGATGAACATAACAAATAGAGGGAAAACAAAGAGAACGTGAAATCAGTGGGAAACTTAATTTTCTTTAATTAGCATATTTAAGTGAAGCTTAGAAGCTGCTCCTTTCTTGAAACATTGCGTTTTATTAAAAGCTGTTTAGAGCTCATAACCATTCTGCTGATTTTCTCAAAACATGTTCTCCTTATAGGCCGGTGCTAAACTGTGCATATGAAATGAGCTCAGCTTAATGTTGTGTTAAAAGAATTTGGTCTCCAGAGCTGTCTCTCTTCTTAATAATATGTAATCATACTCCATCTATTTAGTTTTCATTTAACTTGCCCCATGCAGGCAATGAATCCAGTTTAATTAAATGTGCCTTTAAATATTCGAACGGCATTCATTTGCACCTAGCAAGACTTCCTTTCATCCTATTAAGACCCCCTCAAGATATAAAAACCCAATAAAGAGGTCATGTGAGATGTGCGTCTGATAATGCAAAGGAAGTCTGACATTTCCTCCATAATTTAGTGAAACCTGCAGTAGCTTTTGGGCACATTGTCACAGCTGAGTGGAGCCAGTGTGGAGTCTCTAGGGATCTGGATCAGTCCTCATAAACAGCGCATTTGGAGATGAGCTGGTGATCCTCTGGACTGGAGCCAGCCATGCCCAAAGTGAGGCCCGCTGAGACACAGATAGCTGCCCATGGAGGCTTTTGGCGCTCCTATGAAGAGGGCATGGCCCATGCCTCTGGTCATATTCCCTGGGGACACTGGGTGGATGGGGGTGCAGTTTCTCCTATTACAAGATTTGGTAAAAGGTCAGGCAAGCTGGTGCTGAATACTGAGAGAGGAGAGGTAGGTGCTGTTTTCTAGCCAAGAAAGGATAATGTTAGAATAGAGAATTGTTAAAATGATCATCCTAATCACTGAGTCCCCCAGTAAAGAATGGACTTTATTCAACAGAGTGCTTCATTATTCATGCATTTAACATGTTTTTTATTCAGTGACTGCCAACTGCTAGCCCCTGTTACCAACCAGCGGCACAAGAGCAAATGAAACAAAGTCCCTGTTCTATTTAAACTTATATTCTTGTAGGAGGAGACAGAGAATAAACAAGAACAAGGAGACAGCAGCAAATAAATACACGGTGCCAGGTGGTGAGAAGAAAGAAAATAAATCATGTTAAAGGGAAGTGAGATTAAAGGGGGGTAATTGCAGGATGGGGTGGACATAGTGTCAGAGAAGACCTCTCTTGTTGGATACTATTTTGTAGGATCAGATTTGACACACTCTTGTGGGTTACATACACTGGGCCAAGTCCAGTGCTGGCGGCTTTCACACAGATTGTTGGAGATCTGCTATAATTTATGACACTCCATGGACTTAGTAAATAAGGTTAACTTGGTGGGGCCCCCTTTCTTTATCTGTATCCTTCTTCAACAGGATGAGAAAGAGGACATTCCCCAATTATTCTCCCCAGCATTTACAAGAGCCATACTATATGCTACTCTATGAGTTCTAGTATATGTAAGCTTTGACTGTCTAGTGAGAAGATAAGCTCCTTAATGATGATGACTCAGCCTTTTAGTTAGTTATTTCCCATGCAGCAGGAAGGCCTGTGTAATACAGGGTAACACGAACTTTCAAAATGTACTATGATTTTTAAAAATTTACATTTTAGTACTTTATGTTTTTCCAAAAATTGGTATATGCATCATCCCTGTGTGGTAGAGAAGCTCTGCAATGTCTAGATATGTGGTCTTGGGCAAATTCATTCATTCAGTACAGTTTCAGTGTCAGGATTAATTTCCCTGGAATTCAACTTCCTCATCTAAAAGCTAGTGATATTAATGCTTGTTTTTCATGAAAGAAGTGAAAAATGACATGATAATACAGGTTAAACTACTGTTACAGTACACTTAATAGATGCCCTAAATAAAAGCCATTTATGAGTACTGCTGTGTGTAGGAAGATGATGAGCATGAGGGAGAGACACGAGATATCATATAAAAGAAATAGTCATAGGCCAGATCATGATGGACTTTATTACCTAATTGTGATGAGGGTTGTTTGAAGTGTTTTAAGCAAGGAAGTGGCATGATCATACTACACAATGTGTAGAGAACAGATGAAAAAGAGACCAGAGTAGAAGTAGAAAGACCACGTATATGACTGCTGCAATGTTCTAGGTGGGAAATGATGTGATGGTTTAGGTTTAACAGAGGAGATGAACAGAAAGCAACAGACACAGATATGGTGTGACGGCAGAATGGACAGGGCTTGGTGATAAACTGAATGGAGGAAATCAGGGAAAAGGAAGAGACTCCCAGTTTTCTGAGTTAAGCAATGGCACCATTTTCTGAGGAAAGCAACACTCAAGGATAAGTAGGTTTGGCATTTAGTTTTTCACATATCATATTGAGATTCTTAATGAAAACAGAGGACTGAAGCTCAGAAGACAATGGTGGGCGAGAGAATTAGTTTGGTACTATTAGCAACAGACGGCATTAGAAAGCCCTAGGAAGAAACGAGATCACCTGGGGAGAAAGTGAAGCATGAGAAGTCACTGAAGAGCTCCACAACTTAAGAGGTGCATAAAAGGAAGAAGTGATGAGACTGAGGACATAGAAGGAAAATCACAGAAGCCCTGGGAGTGACTCAAGAAGAAAATAGTTACCTACTTTGTCAAAACCTGCTGTGAGGTAAAGTTAGATGAGGATTTGGCAAAAGAGGTCATTGAAGACCTTAATAAAAGCAAATTTAGAAGTGAAGGATGCAAACCAGTTGGGAATGAATATGAGAATAAAGGGGAAATAACAAAATGGAGACATTTTTTGGGAGATAGTTATTGAGATCTACTATATGCCAGTGCCTTTCTAGACACTGGGGCTAGAGTAGTAAATTGAAACTCAAAAACAAAAACAAAATCACATGCCTGAATGTGCTTCTGTTGTAGAGGGGAGACAGACAATAAGCATACAAATAATTAAGCATGCAATATATCAGGTGGAAAAAATAAAGAGGCATTAAGGGGGTAGGAACTACTGAGGGGTGTGGTAGTTGTTTTATAGAGGAAGTCCTCTCTTTTAAGGTAATGTCGGAGCACAGACCTATAGGAAGTAAGAGAGCGCGCATGGCGTGCATGATGAGAATATCTATGGGAACACATGCCAGGCAGAAGGAGCAGCACATACAAATGACCTGAGGCGGCTGCACACAGAGCATTTTTGAGAAATAACAATGAAGTCAGTTTGGCTGCAGTAAAGTACATAAAGTGAAAAGGGATAGGAGGTGAGGTCAGAGTGTGATGTGGTAGGGGTGGGGCCGATCATGTCAGGCTTTGAAAACCTTTTTTCAAGACTTAAGTCTTTTCTTCTGAGATGGGAAGCCATTGGGGGGTTCTGGGCAGAGGCTGCTGCAGGGAGACAGGGCAGATGAAGCAGGAAGAGCAAGCAAGCGGCTATTGTAACATTCAGGTAAGGAATGAAAGCAGCTTGCTTCAAGTGGTAGTGGTTGACATGGTGAGAAAAGGTCAAATTCTGGAAATACTTTGAAGCTACAGCTGGTGTAATCTGCTATTAAATTGGATGCTAAGTATGAGTGAACGAGGGAAGTTAAAGATGCCTAAGTAGATGATTTAAGAGGTTAACTGTGAAGGGGAGTTGAAAACATTGGGCAGTGGCTGAATAGAGACGGGGATCAAGGTGATGTTTCAAGAACAAGTGTGGGCATTAATGAAAAGAATCCACTCAAGGAGAATACTTCAAATATAACAGAAAGAAGATGTAATTGATATACAGAGGTCCCCGGGAAAGTGAGAGGGGACCTGGATATCTGGGAGCCTTAATATCTGTAAAGGATACTTTTTTCTTTAAAGCAGGAGGGAAGAAGAGGAGGATGGGTTTTTGTGTAGAAAAATTGATAGATTTGGTAGCAGGAAGGGGGTGGTCCCATTTCATTGTCTCTGTTTTGTCTTTCCGGTATGAGGCAAAGTCTTCAAAGACTGGTGAAACTGAGTAGAGGGGAAGGTTAGGTGTTATGAAGAGAATGGAGAAGATATGAACTATATTTTAAAGCACATAGAAGAATTTGCTTAGTTACATAGTCAAGTTACAATGTTAAGCACTTTTGAAAGCTCCTTTGAAATTTGGGATCATGGATTTAGAATCACACTTTCACACATATATATGGAAATGGGTGGTTGAAGTGAAATGGAGGTGAAGATTATTTGAAATGAAGAGATAATTCAAGGAAGTGTGAGACCAATGGGCCGCATAAGTCATAGAGATTGTCTTTGAAGATGTCTGGGAGTAGGGTGGTCAAAGTTGAGGTGGACATTAAGACATTGAACAAGGGCATAAAATCTCCAGTGAATCAGAGGTAATGTCTCAGTGTTGGTAAAGGATCAATAGGATGGTGTAGAAGGATTATGTCCTCCTCATGGGAATATGGAATTAGCCACAAGAAGAAAAGGAGACAATTTCACCTTTTATCCCTATTATGAGATAAAACCACCCTTCTCTCCTGTAGGCTACAGGAAATGGGGTTCAGACAAAACAGAGATGGAGGCACCTTTGAAAAACAGCCTGAGGGTGAGGGGTATTTGCCCACGGGGATTATGTGTTCAAGAGGAATGGTGGAAGGGTTTCGGTAGAGGGAGTTTAGAAGGGAAGCCTCAGTGTTGGGGAATGGAGTGGATTTGAAAGATCAGAATGTGACTGATGACTGGTGATGCTTATACCTCAGCGTATGATGGCATGAGCCTCCTACTGATAGAGGTTAGTGGCCATTAGGTCTAAAAGGATCTGTCTGTGACCTGGAGGTAAGACCCAGTGTGTTATGACGGGTCAGCTCCTCCTCCACTTCCCACCCTGCTGTTATTGGAAGCTTCAGGGAGTGTAATTATGGCTAGCAGCAATGGGAAGGCTCAAATATGGGGTTCTTCACTGAAGGGCAGTTGACTCTTGGTCACAGGGCTGGAGCTTCCCCTTCCTAATCCAGTTGGCTGGTATAAATGGAAAATGAGTCCCTCAGATAAAAACAATCACTAAATCAGTCTAACTTCCAGAAATACTGTCAGACTAACAGAACAGAGGTCAGTGCAAGTTGTAAAGTGACAAAAATGAGCTTCTTCTCTTTGGAACTGCTTTCACCAAGAGAGGACACAGTCTAGGCACACTTGATGGTACCAAATGTTCTGATGATTTGTGTGTACACAAAGTCATTTATCCTTCCCTGCAGTCTCCTGTTGCTGCCACATTCCCTCTCCTTCTTGCTGGTCAAGAGCATCTTCTTTAGGGAAACTCATGTGGAACAGAACATAGATCCCTAGGGAAATCTTCTCCTGAATACAACTGTACTTCACACTTCTCAGATCAAATATAAGAAGGGAAGAAAGAAGAAATTTTGTTAATCATTGGAAGAGGCAAACTAATGTATGCATTCTACCCAGGGCTGCCCATTCCAGTAACTGCAGGAGAGAAAGCAGCTAACCCCATCCTCTCCACCCTAGACAGTGAGTGCCAGTGACACAATAGCTACTAGGAAGGACAGGAAACACTCATCATAAGATATACACATTCTCCACTTCAATTGTGAGTTCCCCAGTGGCTCATTTAACTGGAAACCTATAGAATGTGTAACATTTTGATTTAGACTTAACGGCAGTGGGGAAAGATGAAAAAAGAAGTGAAAAGTAGACTTTTCTCCTTCGTGCATTCACAGCCTGCAATATCATGAGCGTTCTGAAATTGGAAGGACCGGCGTGGCAGTCCGAGGGGAGACTGAGCGCCCTGCAGTGGGGCTTTGGGTTGCTCTTGGAGTTATGGTGAACTGGACAGAAACAAACAGTGTCTGGACATATGTGCAGAATTGGTAGGGAGATCATATATGCATTTTTGGAGGCAGGTTCTAGAAACTGAGTTCTACAGATTTTGAACTTAGTATCTGTACTGCACACAGTTTTCTATATTGAGTCCCAGAGACAGGGGAGTGATCAGGAAATAGAAATGATTAAGTGAATTAAAGCACAATTTTGACCCAAGGACCTTAAGCAAAACAACAGCTTACTCAGGTATTCCTCACTTTCAATAAAGAAAATGAAATGAGAGTAGGCAGGTGATTACTGGTCTATCATCACCTCATCGACACCTCATTAAGAAGGATTTTAGTAGATCATAAGCTTATTATAATATAGTACTATATTGAACATATTTTTTAAGTCAAAATAAGTCAATAAAAGGTCAAAAGACCACTGATTAAATGATGGAATGGACTAATAGAATGGAATATTCAGATCATGCTCTTGGTTGAGCATTTTTTAGACATGTCTATCTCACTTACACTCATGAGTCTAGGCATTGGCTCTGGCTTTGGTCTGCCAGTGTTCATATTCTGACTCCAACACTTACTGTGTGACTTTGGACCAGTTACTTAACCTAAATTTCAATTTCCTTATCTGTAAAACGGGAATAACGAGAACAGTGATGCTAGGGAGCCACCATGGGGATTACATGAATAATGTGTGTTAAGTGCTTGGTGCAATGTCTGGCACAGAGTAAGTGCTAGATAGACAGTATAAACAACTGTTAGTAAAAGTGAGAGAATGCAAACCTTAGCCATTGAGGTGATGTGTGAGTAGGATGTAAACCAGGACAGAGGTAATAGGGCCATATGCGAATAGAAATGGCCAAGGAGAAGTGGGGACTCTGCAATGGGTGTTCTCACTCAGAACAGCAATGAAAATGTGAGATCCCTTGCTCAAAAAGCAGAAAAACAGTGCCATTAAAAGTACTAAAATACAAAGTAATTACCTTCTTCTATGTAAGTCCTTTGTTCAAGTATATGCTCCATTGTCCCATCAGACTTCATTTACAAAACACACATTCAAAGATTAAATTATTAACTTTCAAGACAGCAACAGCAGACCATTAAACTAACTGGGGTTCTTCTGAGGCCCTGCTCTCACTGTTCCACAGTAATTAATAAATGGTTGGAAATAGAGACCATTAAGGAGGATGAATTAATTAGGACTTTTAAGATCCATAGGAACAAGTCAGAGTCATGGACATTTTTCTGATGAACAGATCGTCTAGGGTATGTTTTCTGTTTAGTTGAATATAGCTAGGTTATCAACCAGTCTCACTTTGTTATGGTATGCCAAACCTTCTCACACACAGAGGTAGCCAGAGAAAACTATATACCAGGTTATTTAGTAAATTTCCCCCAAATGAAGCTGCCAAATACAATCTTAAAACTAGATATAACTTTTCAAGACGCACCCTGGGTCTAAGCTGTGCCCCCCAAATTGGGTTAATAGGATTAACTCATAGGATTTGCCTGGCTCAGCCACATGGATTCCTGATTGCTAATTGAGGAACTTTATTAAGTAATGGATTAGGATTCAAAGGGAATGCTTCAGGGGGTGGCAAGTGATAATTTGGTCAAATGGGACAATTAATATTGGACAACGTTATCTATTGGGTCTGAGTGGGCTTCTTTCAGCTATCCCACTGCCCAACTCATAATCACTAAGGCGGAGCAAACAAGTCCACATAGACTAAATGGACAAGAACAGAGGAAGAGTGAGATAACAGTAGAGTAATTAGGAACAAAGCCAAAGCAGGATCCCAGATGCCCAATGTTAAAGAGAGGCAAAGAAAAGTGTTGGTATCCTGAAAAACACACTGGTTGGAAGAGGTTATCAGCATGTGTTTTTAGACTGGGATGGGAGGGAAGGTAACAAAGAAAGGATTAGCCCTATAGCTGGGTTTGCTTATGGATATAGTAAAATTATTTTCAAATTACACCCCTCCTCCTTTTTATATAGTAATTAACATTGCATTGTGTTGTTTTCCAACATGGCTGTTAAAATTTGCAAAGTAATCATTTTGAAAATGAGAGCTTGACAGAAAGTCTGCCCGATGCCAGGTGGGAAACAATGGATGCTTTATTTGAGTTCTTCCTTATAGTTTTTGATCAGGGACAGGAGGTACCAAAAGACATCTGCTTCCAGTCCCACTTCTGCTGTTTACTTGGTGTGACCTTTGTGAGGTCTCACTTCCTCACTGGTCTTCAGGGTACTTTGTCAAGTGAAATGACTGGACAATTTCCAAGTTTCTTCTACAAATGTTCTGTGATCCTTCCCTCAAAAGTACCCTGTGAGACAGCAGAAGAATAAGCAGAAACTAGAACTTACTCTGAAGAAAGGCTGTTATCTTTGAACGTGTTAAATCACCTATGCTTATATTTATACCATTATATATTTTCCATCGCAGCTTCACAGTCTTCCCTATGTCCTTTCCATGCATACTGGCATACATGCTTAATTGCCTTAACAATAAAAACATAATTATAGTTTTAAATATTGTAACTCAGCATATGTTTGATAATATACTTTATTTACCTAATTAAAATAAAAGCAGATCAAACCCCCAGAGGAAGTTTAGAAAAGAGTTGGCCACCCTCTTCCCTTGACTTCCACATCCACAGAGGGAGAGGCTGGCTTTCTGATCAGTCTGTTGCATTTCCTGTACCAACAGTTTTCTACTACCAAAATGTGTCACTGAAGAATTTGGCTGATAATGTCCAGCACTGCAGGTTTTCACTAGACCAGCTTCCATCAATGATCTTTCGAGGGACGAAGAGATTGAAAGCGACTGACTTTTTGGTGCTGACTTCAACCCAAACATACCCTACCTGGTTCCTGAAGTCAGCTCTCTTAGCTCACTGTCATTCTTCTCTGAAGGATCAGGAAAGTTTCCTTTTTCCCTGTGAAACACAGGGGGTTATTCCACCTGTCTTCCAAACCATGAGGCTTTACTTGACTGCCTTTCTCCCGGGTAGTTATGTGTATTGTTTTTAGGGAACCCGTACATCTAAGAAGTTTGCAATGTGGTTCCAGAAGCCCCTTATAAAAATAAATAAGTTACATGAAGGGATAACTCAGTATTCTATTAAAATCCTTTATCCTCTATGCCTAATTAACAAAGGACAGGGGTATGAAACAAAATAAGAATTGATATTTAACTCAACTGAGCAAATATTTGCTGAAATTCTGCTCTCTATAAGCAACTTACCCATGTGTGGGGGAATGCAAGATGAAGCCAACTCTGACTTTTAGAAAGATTACAAAGGAAGTGATGGCAGTTGGAATAGCTAATATGACTCTAATACAACCAGTCTGTGAAAATGTGATGAGTGTTATAAAAGGAGAACAAAGAAAAATTGTGTTTGAGGGGACAGTGGTGGTGGGAGTGGGGTTCTCTGGAAGCATTTGCATTTCCTTTTAACTAGAAGTTTGGGTAGAACTTCAATTGTGAAAGAAGAAAAAACAATAATAATAATAATAATAATGGCTAACATTTTCTGAGTATTTACTTGATGGTATTGGTATTTCCTTTTTTAGGGAAGAAAACTTGACCAAGCTATCTTATCTATGAGATTTCAGAGCCAAGACTTGAAGGCATTTTGTCATCAAGGCCTGAATTCATAAATACTTGGAAGCACGAATAGAATGATATATTTGAGCAAGGCCTATAGTGCCCAGTGTGATCATGGCATCTGGTAAGGGAAAGAATGTACTAGAAGATGAAGAGCTAATTTAGTCCAGATTTCAGAAGGCTTTGAAGATCAGACAATATCTGACACTATCTTATTTCAACAAGAAAATCTTTGATACCATACTTTGGAGAAGGCAGGGAGAGAACTTTACCATGACACACCATTAAATATGAAGACATGTGAGTACCCCAGGTAGGCTAGTAACTCAATGCACCTTCAAAATAATTTGCTTTCAATATGTATTCAACACTTAAAGGAGAGGCAGATCAGTGTGTGGGGAATGTTGGATAAAGGGAACCCACAGTGGATGTGCTTGGCCTTGCATGTATTTTTCTGAGTTCTGGCTCCAAACTTCCAGGAAACAGGAAAAAAAAAGAAAAAGAAAACCTTTCCATTAATTTGAAAAAGAAAGAAAAAGACTTTATAAAGTATTTACTAGCATCAATCATTATTCAATCAAGTCTTTAAAGGGTCTCACTCTTCCTCCAAGGTTCTTAGTGGTATACTAGACATCTGTCATGTGTTCTGGCTTCCTAAGACCTTTCCAACACCACCCCAAGGGAGAAGCCAGAGACGTGGCTTTGTCAGCTTCTTTGAAGCTAGAATTCAAACCTGTTACCTGGACTCCACCAACCGGATGCCACCTTTTCAAAACTTACTTATAGAAAGTAAGCAGTAACAAAAGCAAGAATTGCACAGAATCTGTTTTTCTGCTGTTGTTGTGCTGCAAGACCAAAGGAGAAATATCCAGCATTGTCTGGAGTGGCTATAGAAGATGCAAGTTGCTTTGCCGGTGAGGAAGAGGCATCAGTACAGGCAGCAACAGTGGTTGCAGAAGCAGTGACGTTCTGATGCACAAACGGCAGTGGTGCAAATCGTTTTATCTATTGTGCAGTGGCCTCAGCTGCAGTTTTCTCATCAGACCGGCAGTACAACGTGGTTTTGGAACATTGCCCTAAATACTTAGTTTCCAGCTTGCTTTTGATGATTCTGTGATCTGCTAAATATCTTTTTAATAAATTCCTTTTCTGCTTAATCATCCCGAGCTAGCTTTTGCTGCTTGGACTATAATCCTCGTCTGGTACACATGTCCTTTCTTTTCTGATAAACTCAATTTTCTCCACCTTGTTATATATCCAGGGATGTTTTCAATCCTCAGCTGATGGTTTGGCAGCTCATATGGATGGGTGCCTCAGGCAGCTGTTGTGCCAACCTGCTATTGAGTCTGGAACTGAATATTGGAAGGAGCAACTCCAGGAGGGCAGCCAGGGAGTGGTGAGAGAGCATAGATCACTGTGTGGCAGAAAAATGGGGAAGGAGGGCACTACAATGAAAGTATAACTCTGGGGCTGAAAAATATTAGGATCCAATTCACAATCTGTCTTGGCCTAGTCTCGAGTACAGCTGTAGTAACATATGAATTGTCAGTTGCTCCCATCTCTGACTTCTCATAGCACATAGCATGTCTTTATAATAACATGTCACATGCAGTACTACAATTATCAATTCACTTGTCTGTTTCTACTACTAAACTGAAGCCAGGACTATGACATTATTGTGTGTGTGTACCTAGTACTGATTATTGGACTTCATGGGAGACCCAATAAAAAGCATCTCTCATCCCCATTCCCCAAATTCTGTACAAATTGATAGGCAAGATAAAGAAGTAATAGCAAACACTCAAATAGTACTTTCCTAAGCACTTTCCATTAACTCTTTTAACATATAACAATCTTGTAAAAGTAGATACAGGTTTTCCCCCATTTTACACAAGAGGAAATTGAGAAATAGGTTAAGTAGTTTGACAAAGACCATCTAGCATATAAATAGAAGTCTTTCCAGCATCTATGACAAGGCAAAGAGAGTTCAAAACGTCAACTTTTTCAATTATAGAAGTGACAGAGATTGTGGTTTAAGTGAAAAGCAACAACAGATTTCATAATACTGCACCCCAATCTTGAATAGCATGAGAAAACTGTAGTCCTCCCCAAGAGAAGCTTCAAGCACTAAGCTTAGCTCATGGCCAAGAGCAGAGAAGAACGTAGGCTCTCTGAAGGCAGGAAGAGCCCAAAAGGAGAGCAAAGAAAGGACTGAGCATCCCTGGTTCTTCTCCCTATCTCCCCAACTTGATCATTCACTCCACCTGCCTTGAAAGGGAGTGAGTAAGATGAGAGGAGAGGAGCCAAGAGGTTATGCTGATGGATGTTGCTTCCCTTGGGAACATGAACCAGGATAACGGATGCTTTCCAATCAATACTCCCAAGACCTTGGTTCTCTTAACTCATTTGGTTTAACTTTAAATATATGGTCAAAATGGTATGGTTATCTCCTTGAGGGAGAATTTGGGCAGCCTATTAGGGTCGTCTAATTCTATTTTTATAAAGTTCTCCCCCATACCAATCCCTCCTGCACTGAGGACTCTACTGAGGTTGCTGATGACAGTGTAGATGTTTCCCCACTGAAACAGGTCATTAATTAAATTAATTTTAAGACCACTGTAGCCAACTGAGATTTGTCTGCCTATGTTTTCCCAATCCTGATTTCTGTTCAAGCACACTGCCTAATATAACTCACCAGGAAATTTCAAATTAATCCAATAATAAAATTCCCAATATTGGAATATAAACTCCCTTCCAGGATAAAATTTTTTGGGATAAAGTCCATAGATTAGATTGTCTAGAAAGTCAAGTTCAAATACATCAAAATTCAAAGTAATTCAACTCCAAAATCAAATATTCTTGTCCTCGGGTATGAAAAGCCCAAAGAAAGTGAAGTCCTTTTTGTATTCTGCTTTCCCTTAGTTGAAGATGTTTTCTCAATGCCTGAATAGAATTTGGTTCCTTTAGCAGCCACAGCCTGTGTTGTCCATCACTGGAATATAGGCGGCTCCTTTGGACCACAGAAGTTGAATTAGTTCCACATCAAGTCCGTCATGTACCTCACTTTTTAAAGAGTTCAAATATTTATTAGAACATAAGAGATTACTCCAGTATGCTGCAAACCTAACAATGTAGAAGCAAAGGCAATTCCCAGTCCTCAAGCCCTCATCTCAGGCAAAGAAACCCAGAACTTAGAGCTGCCGAAGAATACAGCAAAGAGTCAATGATATCTGAGAGAAGGGGGTATATGGGCAAAATTTTGATTCCGCCTCCAAAGGATGTCAATTAGGCCATGCCTGCTCAAGAAGACCATCACCTGCAAATTTAAACTCTGTTGAGAGGTCTTTTTAAACAACAGTTAATTTGGGCACAGTACCTCTATCATATCTGAGAGGGAACTCCACCTATGGGTTCTATCTCCCATCCCAGAAAGCACCATTTGACATAGCATGTGTTCCAGAGTTTAGAAATTTGCAATGGTAGCAGTCCAATCATCAAGTCTTTTCCGAGGTATCATTCTTTCTCATTCAATGTATTTAAACATTTCCATTTCTCCTTTGATTCCTGTGTTCCTGGCACCCTGCTCCTCTACTGAGTATGACTCTTTCTAGAAGCATATTCCCATACTCTCATGCTAGCAGACATTCTTATTCCTATGCCTCAGTGTCTGTTAACAGAGCCCTTGCTATGGAATTTAAGGGGCCTATGAAAACTGCCCCCTAGAGAAAGTTCTCCCTTTCCCTCCCTGGGTTTCAGCAGGACCAACATCCTAGAACTGAGCTGCTGTTACTGCTTTGGAAACGTGTATGTGAGGAGCAAACTCTCTGACATGTGCTCTTCAAATACAGGAAAACACAGAAAGAGCTTAGGAATTAACTAATCCAGAACCAGTCTGGAGCCAATTTGTGTGTTTGTAGGCGGGTAGGAGTGGTGATACAGAGCCTGTGAGGCAACTGCCACTGGCAGCATTATCTTTTCTACGAGAGAGACCTGAATCATAGAGCAGTCGATTATGAGCTAAAACTAGAAAAACTTTGGCATCTTAGTGCCAGGCTGTAAAGCAGAAGTTAGACGAAATGAGTGTTACAGTTTCACAAAAGGGACACTTAAAACTGGCAGTTCCTGAGTCACTTCCACAGGTCGGGCCCTGCACGAGGCCTGGCGTGGTCACAACGACAGAGAAGCAGGCCCTGCTCTTTCTTCAGGCTTGTGGCTAAGGGAGAGTTGACTGTCTTAATCCTTGCTTCTTCCTTTCTTTTGTTTGGATGCTTTCATGGGTCTCTCTTACATCAAAGGGAACAATCTTCATTAAAGTCCATCTTTCTTCTAAAAATAAAAAGGTCAGAGTATAAATTCAAGATCTGTTCTGTTTTAGGAGGAGGAAACAAAAAGAGATTCTCCTGTAGAGAAGCTCTCAATAAGCCTCAGAAATACAGAGTTGCCCTCATATTCCTGAATATGGAATGGAATTTGGGGTGACAAATCCAGTGCACCCTAACATTTTACTATGAGAATCTTACCAGTGCTCTGTCTGCAGATCTCAGCCATGTTAAGGTTTAGAAGTCGCAAATATTCTACGCACAAATGCCTAAAAATGATCTTGCAATACCAAGCCAAGCTGAACTTAAGTAGCTTAAGATTAAGCCATGCAGTCCACACCCTAGGTCCCGACTATTGGGCTAAAGACCTTGGCACGACTAGCTATATAATTTTGGGGCCAAGTGCAATATGGAAATGTGGGCCCGTCTTCAAAAATTATTAAGAATTTCAAGACGATGACAGCAAAGCATAAACCTGGTATGGACGAGGCCCTTCAAGAAGCACAGTCCTGTGTAACTGCACTGGTCCTACACCCATGACCCCAGCCCTACACTGTGGTGGCCCACGTGCTGTTTGCAGACCTAGCACCCTTTGCCTGACTTCTTCTGACTTTATTACTAATGAACCTGATAGAAAACTTCACATGGGTGTGGGTCAAGTTGGGCAGCATAATACTGAGCCTTCATATTAGACAGATTGGTGTTTCTGGTCACAAGCATCAAGGGGAGAACACAGACTGGCCCCCACTAGAACAAACCCTTTACCATTAAGCTGATCAAGAGCTGACCAGACAAATTGCTAAGAGAAGGAAAAAAAGGATGTGAGTTATGCCAAGTTCCTCATTGACACTCTTCAAAGAGGGAGGTCATTGCCCCCCTCCATTCCCAAGCCTGGGAAGATATGAGTGCGTGGGGGTGGAGAGACATGAAGTGATGTCTCTTCTCATAGAAATCTGAAGCCTGGGAAGGGAAATCCCTACCCGAGCCCCCAAGATCCCTAGACAACAACTACTACAATATCTGGCATGCTGTAGGTATTTAATAAATATTGTTTAAAGAATAATGTCCCATGACTCACATTCATGTAACCTGGCCTATGTTAGAATTCCAGTGGGACTGCTGCATGCTCCACAGAACCAAATACTCCATCTCCTAGCAGCATAGTATTAGACAACAACACGATTCACTGTACATGCTATGAATTCCTTCCTCTCATCCCTGTGTGCGTTTCCCCATCTTGGCTTGGTAGAGAGCAGATGCTTCTAAACCCCGTCGTCAGTCAATGTGCTGGAGAGAGAAAGAAGAAAACTCAGTGTGAGTCTCCGCTTTGCCTCTGATTTACCCATGAACAAGAACTTAGGACAACCAACTAACCTCTTAGCTTTAGCTCTCTACTTCAGAGTGAGGGGGTTGAATCACAAACACGGCTTTCCACCTTGCACATCCCCCAGCAGTCTCTCTGTCTGAAGCCCAGGATCTCCAAGAAAAAAGAAAAGCAGCTCACTTTATCTGCAAAAGATATATGTTTACAGCATTCTGTTTTAGGTTGAACATTTTAAATAGATCCTCAGATATCTATTTAAAATCCTATTAAAAATGTTTACTATTAGATAAAGGAGAGAGAGGATTTACTATGATAATACATGACAAGATAATTCCTCATATTCCAAAAGGTCATGGATAAATTACCCCTGGTAAGTAATATTTTTAATATACAGCACATCATACTTAATGGAGGATGAATGAAAATTAATTCTTTGTAATTGTTACAAAATCCTGCCAATCCCCATAAACAACCTCTGCATCCCAACAGCAGCCATTCACGCCACAGGAGGAGAGTCAGTGCATCATCGAGTGCTCATGGCTCTATTACACTACAGTCGAGTCGTGGGACTGTGATGGAGAGAGCCCACTCTCATAGTGCTATTAGGATTCTTCCTATGAACTCCAGGCTGACTCAGGGCAAAACTGTGAAATAGGTGAAGTTTCATCTCTGGAACTGTACCCCATGTCCCATGAACAATTCTGCTGGGCCACTTTCCATGTGACAGTGCTTCCTTCATCTATGAGTATAAGGAACTGAAAATACCATCACTAGAACAGCATGGCACACTCCAGCGCATGAAGTACAAGAAGGGAATGGAAAGGTAAACATAGCGTCTTCTTTGGGCTTTGTATCTTAAATGTCTGGAGAACTTTGCCTGCTTCTTACTCTGTAAAGCTTGGGTAGCAGAAAAGAGACAGCCTAACTCTTATATTCAAATAAGAAAGGGAATGATGTCATAGGTTGTTGTGTTTGTTAACCGTCTTGATATAACAGAGGATAGGTCCCCTCAAGAGGGGAGAAGCACAGTCCACAAACTTGACTACAGAAGAAACTCTTTGTTTCCTCCTTCTAAAATAGAAGAGATCTTCAATCTGACATTTGAAAAATTAAAGGCAAAAGAACTCACTCACAACAAGCTGAGAAATCAATGTGGATAATATTTGATTATTAATGTCATTTTGAGTAGAAAATAAAAGGACTTTGCTGAAAAATCTTTCTGTCTAAAGTTTCTCTTGAATTTTCTGAATTTTCCGTACTGTCTAACAAAAAAACAATTAATTGAGAACCTGAGAAGGGTTTGGGAGTCTCCTATAACATTTGGAAACAACTCCCCTAAAACAGATACCCACCTACTATTTCTCCCTGGGATGGTTTGCTGTCTGACTTCCCATCCACAGTGGCTTCCCCATCCATGTAACAGGGCCACAAAACAGGCTAAGGATTTCAATAACTTTAATACCAAATTTATTAGACTTGACACATTTATCATGTTCTTTTACATCAGTTGATGGGAGCAAAGCTACCTCCCAGGTAGCTAGACCCAAGGATTCAGGCAAATAGATGATCATGTGTCTATACTCTCTCTCCGATTCATCTTCCCCTTCCAGCAGGCTCTGCACTGACTTTCCGGTTGCAAACTCTTGTTCCTCTATTTTTTGTTCCCCATCTGAACTTGAGATGATTTTTAGTGTGTCTCAACTTAAAAAAAATAATTAATTCCAGTTCTTGTGGGTGTGGAGTCTCTTCCCTCCTCCTTTCAAGACTTTTTTCAGGAATCATTTTCTCCTCCCTTTCACTTAAGACCAAGATTACTCCTTACCGACTCCAGTGTTCAAGCAATGGGTAGATTGATATTTAAACTAATGTCTTAGGCAATCCCATGCAAATCGCAAAGCAATGGGGCAGAAGTGGGAATAAATCAGGTATTCTGCTAGTACCTGGAGGTCAGGCATCCTTGTAAAGCCAGAATCTCTGCTATACCTTTTTTTACCCTGGACCCTACGCCACTGTTCCACTTAAGGTGTCCAGCACATTCGGACTTTCCACCTGTTTTACTCAAGGAGGAGAGAGATCTAATAACATTGAACACACTGACACAGTGGTGGCCTAATGTAGCCTTCCAATAAGGAATCTTTGCTTCCTTAGAAAAAGATTTAGGAAGAACTGGGAGCTATGCTTAATTAAAAAGGCATAAGTCTCTAGTAGAACAATGCAGATAGAAGATCAATGGGGAAGGCAACTTCTTATTTCCTCTACTTATCAAATAAAACCTGCTTTATTATGATGCCACCTGATGGTCACCTGGACTCCATTTGCAAGGAAGCATTCAAGAAACTAGTAGAGTGTACTGGATGGAGTAGAGGTTTTGAAAAATACATTTGCCAGCCTTCTTATCTCACCTGAAGCCATTCCCATTTCTGTCTTTTAAAATAGAAACTGTAGAGTAAATTACAGCACAGAACTAAGCAGCCTGAAGTGGAAGCACAGGGAGCTGAACTTGGTGGGGAGCCATTAACACCACATAGTAGTGACAAGATCCCAAGAAGAGAAATGGTTTGGAAGGTGGATTGTATTGTTTTGAAGTTCAAGAAACTTTCTCTTTGACAATCTCACTCCCCTTCCTTCCTTCCTTTCTTTTTTTAACAAGAGTAATGCTATTCTTGGCTAAGAACGTGTTTGATCCTGAGTCCCAGTGGTCTTGATCAGCTAGATAGACTGGCAACTTTAGCACAGGAAAAGACGGGCATTCCTTGTCTCTCTTTCTGGCTGCCTACATGGAGAGTGTTCTGGGGATGGAAAAGCCATTGGCAGGTTGGATGATCCACTGAAAGAAATCCAACCTGTTCTGTATAAGAAGCAGCTGATCTCCAGGTAACAACACCAAACTTCAAGCTGGAAATAAGGAAGGAGGTACACGTCTGAGATAGAGGATGAATAAATCCCTCATCAGGATAAAATGGACAACAGTGTAGGCTACACACATAGGTATATGAGTGATGGGTATAGAAAATAGGCCTAGGAAACATCCATATATAATTTTAACAAAGGAATGACAGTGAATGTCTTAAAAGAACTCTATCCTTCTGTCCTCGTACAAGCCTTTACCATACTTCCTGGGCCTCTAGCTACTTTCACAGTATCCCCAACTCCAGCATCCCTATCTTCCCCTCCATGCTGTCACCAGAAGGATGTTCATAAAACACAAATCTGGTTGTGATGCTCTGTTGTTTAACCTCCTCAATGGCTGATTATCCACTACAGGATTAAACCCAAACTCCTTAGGAAAGACTTGGCCTACCTCATCTCCCACAAATGTGCAACGCGAAGATTCCATCAACGTCCTCATCCTTCCATGTGTACATTCTGTTATCTTAAACCATCATGTCTTTTTTTTTAACTTTTTAATTTTTAACCAATTTTAGACTTACAGATAAGTTGAAAAAATAGCACAGAAACTTTCCATACAGCCCTCAGTCCCCCTAACATCTTACGTAACAACAGTCCATTTATCAAGTAAAAGAAATTCACATTGGGACAATATTATTAACTAAGCTAACAATCCTATTCAAATTTTACCAGTTTCTTCACTTTTTTTCCTGTTCTGTATCACATCTAGGATCCCACCTTGCATTTAGTTATTATTTCTCCTTAGTCTCCTGCAGTCTGTCACAGTTGCTCAGTCTTTCCTTATCTTTCATGACCTTGACACTTTTGAAGAGCGTTAATCAGTTGTTTTGTTGAATGTCCTTCAGTTTTGGTTTGTTTGATGCTTACTCATGATTGGAACAAAGTTATGCATTTTTGGCAAGAATGCCACAATGTTGTCTTCCTCTCAGTGCATCTTATCACTCAGTTCATAATGCTGCTATGTCTTATTACTGGTGACATTGACCTCTATCTATCACAAGGTGGTTTCTGCTGGATTTCCCTACTGTAAAATTACTATCTTTGCCTTTCTAGTTAATACATATCTTGGGAGAGATACTTTGAGACTACATACATCTTGTTTATGTTAAAGTTTTTACCCACTAACTTTGGCATCCAACAGTGAATCTTATCCACAACAATTATTACTGATGCATGATCCGTTTCTCATTTTTTTCCCTTTCTCTTAACTGCCTCTCCTTACTTTTTCCTCTTGGCCAATTTCAACCTGTACATCACAGCTCAAGACTGTTTCTCCTCTGAGAAACCTTTTCAGAGTGCCCGGGGCAAATGAACTTCTCTCTCCACACTTCCTTAGCAGCCCACACATAGCTTCACAACACACATCACCATGTATATTGGCTGTTTTTGTTTCCCTGTGAGTCACCCTGCATGAACTTCTCGAGGGAGACTACATTGTCTCAACATTTTTTCTACCAATGCCTAGCACAGTGTCTGGTCTATAATACTCATTCAATATATGTTTGGAGAATGAATACATCTATTATATTCTTTCCAAAATTCATTTACAGGCTGAACAATTTAGAGTTTGTGTTGTTACAGTTAAAGAATAATGCTCCTTTCTAAATACACGATTCTGATTTTCTGCCAAAATTTTACTCCTTTGGGAAATTTACTTCATCATGTTCCTGGCATCAGCCTTGTTTAATCCTCTAAAAGCTGAATTAAAATCCTCCTTGCTGCTTTTTTTTCCCTACCTCCCCTCATCCTACAATGGCCTACCTTTTCCTCTTCCTCCTGTGATTCAGTTTGTAAGAATATTTTCATGGGCAGAGAAGAAGAAACACTCTTTCATTCCTTTTGCTAAGCTTCTGGGTACCGCCTATTCTGATTCTGACACATGAGCTTCCTTAATCTTTGTTATACTTTTCCTCCTGTGTGTTTGCTTTATTCTGTAAGTTCAAGGGAGATGTCTAAAGCTGCCTTTATTCCCCTGAGGAAGCAAAACAGTGAGCACTGACTCTTTGGTTAACAGTTCTCACTATTATTACTGCATAATCGGTGATGGGAATCATTCATGCAGGAGACCAGGCATGCATGTGGATGAAGAGCCTACCTGGCCATACGCTCATAGACATATCAGCAGTAACTAATATAATCATAAATGCTACAAGGAATTTGTCCTCCACCATCATCATCATCATCATCATCATCACCTTCATCATCAAAACCTATGCCACATTGTGTGTGGTCTGCACAGAACCATACCTACCATTCCCAATTCTGTAAGCCCTCTTGGCACTTGGAACTCTCATATACCTCATTTTGGTAGTTGCTTTAGACTGTATTGCAGTCATTTGGAGTTGTTATCTTATGCCTCTCAACCTACTTTCTCCCTACCTGTGCTAGATCAGGAATTCTTTAAAGGCTGAGACTGAGGTTTACGCCTCTCATTATCATTTCTGCCTACTGCTGTGCTGAGAACATAACAGGAGCTCAATGACTACTTGTGAAATTAAACTGCTTGTCTTCCATCTAAAACAGAAAACAAAGAAACTGATAACCTGGGGAAAGGTATGCAAGGAATTAACACTTATAGAATCATAACTTTTTTTTTCATTGATAGAATATTATTCATGTAGAACAAGGCTTCTAGAAGTTCTAAGAAGTTAGAGAAAGAAATCAACTACTGACATTTTAACAAAAATCATGAACTCTAGAATGAGACCTGAAAACCCCAAATATTCATTTAGATTTGATTTATGTAATACTTTTCTAACAGTAGATGACATTCGACAAAAAGAACAGTCTAAATGTCACTCTTTTTGCCTCCAAGGAAGTATTAATTTTAAGAATCCACCTCTTCTTAATTCCCTTTGCTTATGTCTTACTTCTGATCCTCATTATTTTTTATCTAGATAATTGCAACACCTTTAAATGATTTTCCTGCTTCTAGTTCCTTTCCATTCAATTCATAACAGATGGCTCCCCATTGATCATAAGACCAAGTTCTAATTCCTTGTCATGGTTTACAAGATGCTTCAATTTGGGCCACCAATCTATTTTATTAGATTTCTCTCTTACCATTCTTCTTATGCAAATTGTACTCTAGCTGCATGGAACTTCACAAATCTTCAGGAAGGAATATAGCATGCATTTTAGCTTTTCACACATTTCCTCATGCTGTTTCTACAACCTGAAATGCCCATCACTTTCACCTGATCCTCCAAGGACCCAGGTAAAAAAATATTATCCCCTCAGTGAGATATTCCTTAAGTTTACAAGGCAGAATTGATCTGTCTCCACCATTTGCCACAGAACTTGGTCTGTGCCTTTACTATAATATTTGTCATATGGCGTTAGAATTCTTTGTTTACCAACCTGAAGTTCCCTAAGGCTAATAGCTATTCATCTCTGCATCACCAATACCTAAAAAGAGACTGTAGCAGGCTGGGCTGCTATAACAAACTCTGAAATCTCTGTGGTCCATCATGATGAGAGCTTAATGTTCACTCATGATAGGCTGATGTGATGGGGAGAGGGAAAGAGTGTCTCTTCCACAGAGTCACTCAGGGACCCAGGGTCCTTATATCTTATGATACCATCATCTTCAACATGCAGACTTCTAGTGTGTCAAAAAAACAGTTTGTGGAAGATTGCATGCAGGGAATTTTTTATGGGTGAGACCTGGAAATGGCATACACAACATTAAGTCACATTCCATTGTCATAACTCAGTCACAGACCCGACCTAACCTCAAGGGGCCTAGGAACTGTAGTTTAGCTTTGTGCGTAGAGAAAAGAAGAGAAACACGGATGTTGGAGAGTACAGCATTCTCTGCCATCACAGACAGTAAATGGGTGCAGAATGACTACAGTGAAAGACCTCTTTCTAATCTGAAGCCATTGTGGTGGTTTGGAAGGAACAACAACAAAAAGAGTTTTTGAACAAGATAGTCTGGTTTCAGACTATCGCAATGCAAGTCACTTACTAGCTCTGTGGCCAGGGTGAATACTCAAAGCTCTCCAAGCTTCAAGTTCCTCACTTCTAAACGGAGTTGGTATGGGGATTAACTGAAGTAACACATGCAAAGCGTCCCACACATAGGAGGAGCTATTTAATAATTAGCCTTATTTCATTCAAACCAATATATTTTTAGAATCTGCAATGAGCTAGTGCAGTGTGCTAAGTATAAGGAATAGAAAGATCTATTCAAAGCATTCCTTACCTTTAGGGAATTCACAGGACAGTTGTTAGGGCACAACTGTAGACCAGAAAATAGACATTTAAAACACACTGTAATAGGCAGGCTCTTCATAATAGAGGATTATCAAAATACCCAATAAACATGTGAAAAAGTGTTCACATCATTAATCACCAGAAAAATGCAAATTAAAGCCATAATAAGTTCCCATTATATACTCACCAGGATGAGTAAAATCAAAAAGATAAACAATACTAAGTATTGGGAAGTATATGGGGCAACTGCGAATTTCTTACCTAGCTGGGTGAGTATAAATTGGTCCAATCACATAGAAACAACATTTTAAAGTACCACTAAATCTCAACATACACATATCCTATGACCTAGCAATCTCACTCCTGTACATGTGCTCAACAGAAATGAGTGTTTATGTCCATCAGAACACAAAGGAACACTGATAGCATCTTTAGTCATAAAAGCCCTAAACTGGAAAGAAACCAAATGGTCTGGGAAGAAGCCTTATGGAACTTTCTGGGGTGACAGAAATGTTCTATATCTTGATATAGATGCAGATTACACAGGTATATGCATCTGTAAAAACAGACAGAACTGTACATTTAAGATCTGTACATTTCAATGTATGTAAATTATGCCTTATTACTTCTAATAACAATAATGACAATAATAATAAAAGAATAAAGTGTAAAGCAGGTGCTTCCAGATCACCAGTTACAAGAGTCTCTCATCATACCAAAGCATTAGTTGTTTATGAGGATAACTCCTATATCTTAAGGTATGTCACAGCCCCTCATGGATGCAAAGAAACTTTACAATGAAAAAGATTATCTCAATAATTCTCCCCACATTATTAAAATTATTATTATTAAAAAGTCATCCTCAGTTTCAGCTTTTTGACAATCTAGCTCTTTGATGGCCCTTTGGAACCACCATTATCAGTTCTGTCTACTACCTAGACTATATTTTAAGGCAGACCACCCAAACATACCTCCATTTGGGGTAAAAATCCAGACAGCCATTTTGATTTATATATATTAACCTTCTTCATTAAAAAGATAATCTTTCTTACTTTAATAATTAAAAACACCAAGTAGGAAAGAAGATATTTTGTTGCAAATATGCCTTAAAATAAGAAGTAATAAAACCAAGTTCCTCAAAGTCCTCTTAAGCACTGCCTTTTAAAAACTACATTCTGTTCTCTAATTGTATGGTAATATATGAATGTAGTAAAAATGTTTGGAAATATAATAAAATAGGAAGACAATATTATCACCCAAATTCCCAATCCTAAAGACAACCAGTTTGAATTTGAGATTATCTTCTGCCCTTAGATAGATAGACACTCTTTTCTAAGTTAAGATTTTTAAAAATTAGAAGATAAAAAAGACTGACAAAAAATACCAAAGTCACTCACAATTCCGCAACTCAAGTAAGGTAAGCACCATTGACTTGATGCCATAGAAGAACTGCTTGTTTCCTTGGTTGTCCAGATCTTAGGAATAGAAGAATGTGTCTGGGAAGAGAAGAACAGAATGTGGAACATCTTCCCATCTGGCTCCATGTGCAATATAAGTAGTTACAATTTTTCTTCGATTTTGGCATTAGATTATTTTCCAATTTTAGTTTCTTTTTTCTGAGTTTTGATCTTTTGCTGTTTCTATATTTTTTGTTTGCATATATTTACAATCATATTTTAATGAGAGCTGGAGATTGCTAGCTACTTGCCTTTTTAAATCAGAAATCTATTAATTGCAGGATGACGCATCTCAATGAATTAGATGGCGAGTAATATCTAGTATCAAACATCACAAGAGTTTCTGTAAAACCTGGGTTATTAAGGAAGGTAGAGATGACTTTTAGAAAGAGAAGCCAAAAGAAAAAGACTTCTAAAGGCAAGGAAAACCATGGAGGAAACTGTCTTATTGTTATTACACAGTAACAGATTCCTATGTTGGACTCCTCCAGATTCCTGTGTGGGAAAGAAGATGCATTTGGCATGCCCACATAGTCTCATTGGAATTATTCCTCTTTTCTGCTTGGTGACATTTGCTTCCCATCATTAGCAACTAAGAAAGCAGTGTGTAAGCTGCAGGATAATTGAAATAGGATCCTTGGTGTACTATTTCCCACTAAAGATCAAGGTTCAAATACTCAGGGATTCTAAAACAGAGGAAAATGGAGTCACTTATGGGAAACATAACGTGAGCTCTATCTCAATAATATTTTATTTGGTGCAGAAATAATATCCTTCCCTTCCAAGAGAGAAGCTTTGAATATCATTTACTTGACCCCTGTAGCTCTAAGTGCTATTTCCTCATGGAGAGACTTGCAGGTTTTCACTGCCAAATATGCCACTTTTATGGAATCATAAATGGTGCTTTTCTTGGAGAAGAGGATTAATTTAATCAGAAAGGGAATTCTAACCTTCTAAATATTTTCAAGGGTCCCTGAGAAGTTTGACCTTGTCAAATCTGACATAGGTCATAGAAATAGAAACATACTTAGGATTTCAGACAAGAAATAAAATTATGTGGAAGCAGACATCTTCACACTTGGAGGAACATGACTACCTGGCAATAGGGCATTGGATGAAACAAACTCTGTGCTACACATCGAGTCTAACCCTGGGTAAATCTCATTCTCTGCCTACTCCACATCTGCCTCCTAGCAACTGAGCAGTTGAACAGGGATAGAGAAAAAAAACATAGCCCTACTAACTGGCATCATTTCATTTTTAGGACCATAAACCTGAAGGTGTCCCACTGTCAGGCTATCCTCACAATAACAGCTGACAGTTCACAGTGCCAGGCTCAGTTTTAATCCCCCAAACAGTCCTAGGATGTAAGTACTATTATTATTCCAATGTTACAAACCAGGAAAACTGAGGTGCTTAGCTGTTAAGGTCATAGTCATAAGTGATACAGCCAAGATTAGATTCCAGACAGTCTGACTTCAGGATCTACACAGAGTAAACAGTACACTACACTGCCTCTGCCATATGCTCTCATTTTCCTAGTAAACTTGTTTTCCCATTGTTAGAGACCATTATTTACAGACACACTTTCAAAATCTACAGAAATCACTCTCCCTTCTTCATTCTTAATTGATGCCCTTAGTTTTATTTTCTTGAGAAAATAAACTATTCAGAAGACAATGCCCTTATCTCTCCATCACCAAATCTCCCAGCCTCCATGAATCAGTATCCGCATACCCAAGTTTCTTTCCTGATATACTGGGTAAAACATTCTCACTCAGATAGGGCTGCTAAAACTAGTCTCTCCAAAGGGGCACTGACTGCCGCCCCCTCTGGCCTGCTCAGGAAATCGGCCTGACCATCTAATTTACTCTCTCTATTGGCTTATGGGGCAGAGACAATGATGGTCACTGAAGATTTCATTTGCTCTCCTCCATTTCCCACCTCCTTTGCTATTAGGCAGGTCATGTGATTACTTCTGGCCATTAAATGTGCATCAATTCAGGCTAAGATAGTGAAAATCCTGTTCACTCTTTTCTAGTCTTTTTCTTCTGCTAGAGCGATTGAGGCATTTGCATATTGAAATCATGTAGATATAAGACAAGGGAGCCTCAGTCAGACTGTGACCCTGAGAAACGATGGGTAGCAGAGCCTCCAGCTGACCTTCCTTGAACATGTAGCATGAGTGAGAAATAAACCTTTGTTGTAGTAAACCACTGGGATTTGGGGCCTATTTGTTACTGCAGCCTATCCTGACTAATAAAGCATAAAAACATTGTAAAAAAAAAAAAATATCTCTTGGTCCTACAACCCCTTCCAGTTATTGTCAATTTATTCTACTACCTTTAGAGAAAAATCATTGAATGTATTATCTACATTCAGTCTCCACTTCTTTACCTTCCATTTTCTTAACTCTATAATCAGGCTTTTTTCCTCACTAATCACTCTTTATCAATGCCACCAACAACTTCATCTCACTAACTCCATGGGTCAGTTCAATGTCCTCATATTACTCAAACACCCAGGGAGAGCTGAAATACTCTCTTCACTTTACTCTCCATGAAAGTCATTTATTGCACAATGGCTTCTCTTCAGGGTTCATACTGGCCAGTTTCTTTTCCTCCGCCTTTTCCTGGATATTGTCTTGGCCCCCATTCTTGGTCCTTGGCCCTGTTCTCTCTCCTCTACTGGTCTTCCAATACCATTACCTCATAGTTCATTTACAGGCTGATGATGGCCAATTTGTATTCCCATCCACACCTCTCCCTGACTCCAGACTGGGTAGTAATAGTAGTAGTTTAGAGGAAAATAAAATATAACATGTTCAAATCAAAAATCTTTATTCCCACCTTACCCTGACAAAAAGTCTGCTCCTTCACTCTCTTCTTCATTGCAGCCACCAACATTCATTCACTTTCTAAAGCTTGACCAGGGCCTGTACACAGATGAAGACTATGCACTGCACAATGCCAGATGGCTCCATTCTTTCCATTATTTCAAATCTTTCTCCCACCTCAACTTCCTCCACATCTAATCCATCAGAAAGCTCTGTTGGGTTTACTCTCAAAACACATCTAAGTCCCATTACTTCTGTTCAATTCTTCAAACATCACACTCCTCTGAGATACCATCTCCTTCACGGACTTGAGAAATTGACTCACAATTGGCCTCCTTGCATCTATTCCTGCTGCACCAGTTTCTTCTCTACACAATCACTGGAGAGCTCTTTAAAACCAGACATCAGACTATGTAGCTTCCCCTGCAACACTCTTCCACTGCTTTTCATCACATTTGGAACAACAGCCCAGCTGCTTACCATGGGCTCCCCTGACCTACATAACCGGGCCTCTGCTGCTCTCCAGCCTTACCTCCGCTTTGCTCCTCCTCACCTTCTCTGCTTCAGCCGCACTGGCCTCCCTGAGGTTTTTACAACACTGTAAGGTAGTTTCTGCTTCAAGACCTTTACACCGGCTATATCCTCCCTATCAAACACTGTTTTGTCAGATATTCACACAGCTCGTTCCTACATGTCTTCAAATCTCTGCTCAAATATTACCTCCTCTGAAAAGCCCACCAAGACATCCATTCCAAAATAGCCTTTCCATTTCCTACACTCTCTCCTTTTTAATTTCTTGGTAACACTTACCATGATCGGAAATTATATTCTCATATATACTTCTCTGTTTAACTACTTAGTTTCTGTCTCTCCTCCTGTAACTTGAGCACAGAGAATTTGTCTTACTTATCACTGGATTTCCAACGCTCAGAATAGAGCCAGGCATCTAGTAGCTGCTCCATGAATCGCTACTGTATTAATGAATTAATTAATAAATCAGATACATCTAATTTTGTATATGATTCCTTTGGAATTCTATCATTTTTCTTCAGATTTTAATTTCAAAAGAAAGGGAAAGATTCGTTGAAGCAGAAAAATCTCCCTGACACACAGAAGACTAGGAATGATCCCCAGCTGAACAAAGGCCAAATCTACAAAAAGTTGACAAATTGGCTGAGTTTTGGTCAATTCGTTTTTAAAGTTACCTAAATATGTAGGTTTTTGCAGTCACTGGATCAGCCATGCAGTCAATCCAATTCAGTCTCAGAAGGTGGAAATAGATGGAATGTTTTTAAACCTATATTTTTTACTTTCCCAACATGGGCAGCCTATATTTTAGACAATTTCCAACACAGAAACCATAACTTCATGAAAATCTCTGTAGGTGTTGACCTTGTATCCATTTCTGCTGCGTGATTTCCTTTTCACATTCAAGTACTTAGAAAGCACATTTGCCCTTGTTACTAGAATAACTAATGTTGGGCAATTGATTAGAATCTCTTCTAATCCTCATGTTTCCTGAATTCATATTAATAGACGGGAGAGAGAAAAACAGCCTCATCTGTGATCATTCCAAATAAAGCCTCATCTTCGTCTTTCCATCTGAGCACGAAGTTTAAGAGCAAAATTCATCGCAGAGCAGAGCAAAGGGGTACATTTTAGCAAGTAAGCTTCAGGCTGACTTGATCCAAACTAAATGCTTTGTAATCTCTCTTTAAACAAAAGCTTTAGCTTCTGTAATCCTCCTCTTTATCTTTCCCTACGAAGCCTCCTGAGGTTGAAGCTGCTGCTCATGTCATTTTTATAAACAGCCTAGATCTCTGCCCACAAATTGCTTTCCCAGGGTGATGGCAGCAGTGTCAACTTAGCTCAAGTGTCATGAGTCATGTTTCTCTGCCTTTGGAGACACCTGGCCAAGCACAGCCTGAGCATCCTTTGCTTGTATTCTCACTGCACAGACGTCCTGTTACTGAGCATCAAGCCAGCCAAGGGCCTTGGCTCATTAAAGCGTGGCTGAGAGACTATTGTGTCTGTCTGCACCTTCTGTTCTTGAAATCTCAAGAAAAGCCCTCCATTTGTTGTGTAAATACACACTGTGCCACATTGTACCCCTGGCTCCACCCAAAGTCTTGTGTCTTTGAAAAGGTCCTTTGGTGCCTGTGAACTTCCACTGCCTTTCTTGAGGGGAAACAGCAAGGAAGCTCGGACTCCATGATGCCAGACATGACGGCAGGCATCACCCTAAGGAAGCACAATCTAGCCAGGACTGAAATCACTCATGCTGGCCCAGTAACTGTGGCCTTTCCAACAAGCATCTTCAATTCATGCTGATGAAACTCTGCATAAAGAGACAATGAAAACCTCCACTTCAAATAAAAGCAAAAAATGAAAATCAAAACACTTCAGAGAGAGCACCTATTACAGCGGGACCTTGTGATTGCATGTATGTGCACACACACACAAGCACACACACACAAGGACTCTCTGCAAGGGAGCAGCTGTTCTAACTTTTCACAAGCTCAAGCTCTAGCTATTTGTCAAAGAAAAACTATCTCTAGACAAATCCTCATAAGATAAAGACTAATTCTGACTTTATCTTTGACCTAGAACTCTGGGCTCAGACTATAGAAAGTTGCTATAGCTGGGAAGAAAGAGAACTGGATTCTCAAGAAGTGGCCTAGATTAATGGAAGGAGCATGGGCTTCAGAATTAAAGAGACCTGGCTTCAAATCCCTTGTATTCCATTTATTAACTGTGCAACTATGAGCAAGTACCTTAAACTCTGTGAGCCTCAGTTTCCTCATATGCATAAAGCTTCTTGGAAGCATTAAAGATGATGTGTGTGAAGTGGTTGGAACAGAGTAAGACCTCAAGGAATGGTAGGTAGCTTCTACTACAGGCCAACTCTTACTCTTATTGGACAAGACACACAACCTCTGTGGGCCCCAATTTCTTCCTCAAAGAATCAATTCTAGTCCTCAAAGACTCAAAACTTTTTGCTTACACTTACGGAAGGAGGATTGATTTAAAGAATCAGGACTTTCTCGACAAAAGCTGATGAATCTTCTCCTTCTCCTTGGTGTTCCTGAATGGATGGTAGATGGGCAAATTTTCTGTCGCCACAATACAGAGGTGTTAATAAAATGGGGAAGGGTGATAGTAAGTCTTTAGGGAAGAAAGTGAAAAATCTTCACTCTCATCTTGGCTTTGTTCTCCCCCTCATTTTCTCTCTCTCCCTCTCCCTCTTTCTCTTTCTTTCTCTCTCTCTCTTCAAATGTCAAATGGAGAATGTAATATCTCAGCCTTACATTTAATGAGATCATTAACATGAAGACTCTTATAAAACTATACACAAACATAAGTTATTATTGTTAACTATGTAAATATTATTGTAGTGTCTCCAGTTTTCCTTGGCTAAAATTATGTTCAACTCTGCACTGTCCTAGAAAATACTAATTGAAGAAAAGTTAATGTTCCTGAAGTGCTCTACACAAAGAATACTGGTCGAGAGATTATTCCATCTTGCATTTGGAGAGTTTCCCAAACACTCTCTTTTCCACACCCCAAATTTGATTTGTATTATACAATTTCATTTGTCATCCAGGACTGTCATTTACTTCCTACAAACGAATTCATGCAGCTGGACTCAGTGTCATCATTTTAAAAACGTGTGCATATACAAGGACTGTCTTGATCCTTTATTTAAAAAGTAATAGAATTTATATGGGAACACACACACACTGTTTTGAGTTGACTGCCTGGCATTTTGCAGTTGCTTTTTTCAGGTGATCAATCTATCCTAAAATTGCTTTCAAAAGACAGGAACTGATCTGACTCAAACATTGGAGTTTTCATTCCCTCTCATATTGATTATAATGACTACAATTACAAACCAACATCCAGAAGGTAAAACTAATCTCTCTCATGCTGGTGAAAAATTGGTGAATTCCATTGACCTGTTTTTCTTTAATGAAATAAACTATGTTTAATCTTTCAAAGTGTCCTCAAATTGCTTGATTCCCACTTATTTTTCAGCATTAAGGGCTCTTGAGAGTCAAAGTGATAACTCCACGCACCAAACCTTTTGTAAATGAATTACTGAAGACAGAAGCCCCAATGACGGAACAAACGCTATGGATAAGATGGAGTGTTACCACTTACACCTGGTCCCTGCTTGACTCATCATTAGCATCATTCTGATTTGTACTTCTGGAAAGGTGTAATAGTTTTCTGTTGCTGTGTAATGAATTACCACAAATTTAGGAGCTTAAAACAACACACATATTTATCATCTCACGGTTTTAGTGGGTCAAGAGTTTGGGCACCTCTTAACGGAGACCTTTGCTTAAGGTCTCACATGGCTGCAATCACCATGTCAACTGGGTTGAGTTCTCATCTGACAGCTTGACTAGGAAATCATCCACTTCCAAACTTACTCCAATTGTTGACAGAATTCTGTTCCTTGTGGTTGTAGCACTGATGGCCCTGGCTTCTTACTGGTTGGATGCTGGAGGCTGCCCTCAGTTCCCAGAAGTTGCCTTCAGTTCCCTGCCATGTGGACTTTCTCAAATGGATTCTAACTTCATGTTAGAAGATGAGTCTTTAGAGCAGGTCTGCTACCAAGTCAGTCTTAAATAACAATGTAATCACAGGGGTGATATCTTTTACTTTTGCCATATTCTATTGGTTAAAATAAGTCACAGGTCCCACCCACCCTCAAGGGAAGGGAATTATACAAGAGCATGAACATGAGGAGGCAGGAGGCATGGAGGGTAGAGCCCATCGTAGAATCTGTCCAACATAATTGGTACAAAAGGCAAAATATTGAGAAGGGGCTAAAGGAGCATTCAGGGGCAACCAACATTTTCAAGAAGGAAAGCATCAAGGCTGAGATGGAGACGCTAACATGGCCAACCCAGGTAGACTAACATTTGGCACATTTCTAAACTCATTTTTTAAAAATACCTTCTCCATGTTTATATAGACAAGAAAAAAAGAGCTATGAAGGGAATGAAAAGAGAAAAGAATTCTGCAGACAGTAGTCTAGTTTGAAAACTCACTCCGTAAAATAAATCCTTGTTTTAACTACCACCACCTTCTTTAGAAGGTAATCTAGTGACCACCTGTTGTTATTCAGTTATGCTCTCCACAGCCTCACCATCCGCCTATAACATTATTCCTTTTAACTATAAAGAGTATGCATCATAAGACAAATTTTGGTAAATTCAATTTTCTCTCTTTCTATTCCCAACAACATTAGACCAGAGTCTAACAGATCAACTCCCAAGTAAAAGGCTGGACCCTCAGCTGAGCTATGCTTTTATGCTTATGTAGCAGAGTCTTTCAAGTTGGCAAGGAGAAGAATTAGGATGGCTAGTAGCCTTAACTACTCTTAGGTTTTGTCAAACACTACCTGGAATGGCTTCTAACTATATAAGTGTCTCTTTCTAACTGCTTGATTTAAGTTTCTGGAAACTTCATTTTGGTAGAATTCAAGGTTGGGGAATTTACCATCCTATAGTGAAATTATATTTTGAAATTCACTTCAAAACACTGTAAGTAAAACTACAGAAATCCTTACAAATATTTTGTATTCTTTTAAATAATATAGATGGGACAACAAAAAGAGTATCAATTATGATCTAGATATCCTAAAGTAGGGGAAAAAAAAGAAAGGCTGGAAGAAAGAAAGAAAGGTGAGGAAGAAAAGAGAGGCAGGAGGGAGGAAGAGAACATGGCGGGGAGGAAGAAAGAAAGAAACATACAATTAATTTTCACTTCCTATCACTTCCTCACAGGGTTCTCCCTGGAAACCACTACTTTGGCCAGCAAAGCTCCTGAGGTAAGGGCGTGTGTGAGGGGAGCCTCATAGGCCCTCCCATTCCCAACAGTTTTACCACCCTTTGTGCTACCCTCCTGGCCCCTGGAGGCCCTGAATTGTGACCCCACGTTCAATACCTCATTTAATTCTTTCAGCGCGGTCTCTCCTTTAGGAGAGACTCATGAGAAAAAAAACTTCTTGGCCAAAACCTTGTCTTTTATCTTTAATTCTGAATCCCTTGTTTCTGTTATTTCTAGATACACCAAAAGAGGGACCTTGAAACTCACTGGAACCAAAACATTCATTATTCCCAAAAACTTATCCAAGGAAATCTTCAGGAACTAAATCAGAATTTAGAGTAAGTATATTTGTGGTGGAAGAATTCCTGTACACCCAACCCAGACCTACCTTCTGCCTTCTCAACAGGAGGCACTGGTTCAGGTCAGGCCATCTCTTGACAGCCCAAACTGGGGCCATTGTCCAGTCTGACTATTTGTTCTCACACCAGTCTCTTGCAAGGCTGCCGTTTTTACTCCTCTCCAGGTATCAAAATCTGGACAAGCCTTCAGGGCTCATTTTCAGTCCCTCTGATTCCTCCCCTCTGCTCCAGTGGTCTCAGCCTTGGCTGTATGATAGAATCTCCTGGAAGATTTAAATGGAAAACAAACAAACAAACCCAATATCCAGATCCCAGGCATGCTTATTTAATTGGCCTAGAATGGAGTACGAGCACTGGCATTTTGAAAGAGGTCCCCAGGTGATTCGAACATGCACAAGGTTTGAGGTACATTGTTACACTTAATTCCATTCAACTTGAATCATCAAAATTCATTTTGTAATTTAACTACATTTTCCATATTTCCATGTTTACATGTCTCAGCTTAGAGTGAAAAAGCCTCTGGTTCCTCCAATTGTGGATCTTTCTTTGCTCATCCAGTCAAGAAGTCCTTTTCTCCTTTAAATACAAAACAGACTCAGGTTGTCTTGAGCTTATGTATAAAGAAGGAGAATGTCACTTTGGGGCACGGGATTGAGAGCATCCCTTACTAGTTAACAGGCAGCATGTGCA
The DNA here is from genome assembly GCF_021613505.1 of Equus quagga. NCBI lineage: Eukaryota > Metazoa > Chordata > Mammalia > Perissodactyla > Equidae > Equus > Equus quagga. The sequence goes on from NC_060270.1 coordinate 82,053,160, forward strand.
AAGAATAGCAAGCCTTACTTCCCAGCAGAATAGGAGTTAAATCTGTGGTGGAATTTGAAGGGTTCTTGGCAGGACCTTTGACTTAAATATCTGTTTTACTCTTGGTGCCACATTAACTAAAGTTCTATCATTAAAGATTGATTTGTTTGGGTTAAGCTCTCACCTCTTCAGGAGCTTTTCATCAGTCATAATGAAAAGGCATAATATCCAAGTGTAACTCAGCAGCTCTAATTTAGATGGCATGATACACATACGGTAGCACTTGCTGAGGAGAGGAAAAAGCATAAGTAGGTGTCTGTGAGCAAAGGTTGCTTGAAAGTCCACGGAAAAAGTGGAGTATGAGGATCCAAATACTTAGAAGAGAACAGAGAAAACACATTTTTAATATGATCACCTCTAAATATCACTTTGTATAATTAGATTTCTTAAAGAAGAGCTGTCTCTTAGATAAAGATTATATTCTCTGTTCAGTGACTAGAGCAGAGTATCCTGGAGCCCTGACTCTGGATAGTTCCTGAAGTTTTGCAAGCCATATAAGTACTTGCTGATGGAACATTCTCTTATTGAATAAAAAATTTTAACCAACATTTTTACACAGATGGAAAGACAAGGCCCCTCCTCAGAATGAGACCCTGTGTAGATGGAGCACTTGTAAGACACAGCAAATATTTGATCTTAGAGCATGCTTGGGAGACAGACCACATTCCACTTCATTAAGGATGGCAAAAATTAGTCTGGAAAGTTTTCAAAGTAGTATTAGAAAGGTATATATAAATATAAAAGACAGATGTATACATGAGAGGTTAAATTTAGATGATAATGGAGGGGAAGTCCAAGAACTGATAAATTGGGCTAATAAAAGGAGCTAACAGTTACAGCATGACTATTGGGTTTTCTGCGAGGACTCCTAAAAAGAGCATCAGAGAGACAAGAACGCCTGCAGTGTTGGTAAGGGAAGTTGGCACAAGGAAGATGTTCCAAGAAAAAATTCATCAGGAAGATCCATTTCACCAGGGGCCAAAGCAAATCCCAGTGAGTGAGGATGAGGTGGGACCTGTACGACCTATTCAATTGTGTCAGGAAAGTTCCAGGAAGTCAGATATTTGAAATGTTCACATAGACAAAAAGCTGGATTTATTTGGTAAGAGAGGGAAGAGTGAGACTGGCCTTAGGAAGAGATGGCAAGAGAGGGGGAGAGAGGAAGATTAAACAAGACAAGCTTTAGACTGTAAAAGAAGAGAAAGATACAGATGAACAAGAGATGCAAAAAAGAGAACAAAAAGGGGAAGATAAAGTTTCCTGAGGAGAGCAGAAAGGATAGTTGGGCCTCAATGGGCACAAGGGGAGGAATGAGAAGGACCTGGTATCCTACTGCTGGTCTGGAGATGAAGAGGCCATGTGAGAGGAATATGAGCAGTCTTTAGCAGCAGAGAATAGCCAGCAAGGAATAGGGACCTCAGTCCTACAACCTCAAGGAAATGAATTCTATCAACAACTTGAATGACCTTCGAAGTGGATCCTTCGCCTGACCCTTCAGACAAGAGCCCAGCTCGGTCTTGACTTTGGCTTTATGATACGCTGAGCACAGAACAAATTAAGCCTACCTAAACCTCTGCTACAGAACTTTGAGCTAATAAAAGAAAGTTGTTTTAAGCAGCTTAGTTAGTAGTAATTTGTTATGCAGCAGTAGAAAATCAATACAGCAGCTGTGACAGTCACTAATGTGACTTTCCTGATAATCTGATTCTTCTCTCCTCAAGGATAACATTGAAGATTCTTCTCTCCTCCAGGACAATATCCTAACTGTCTGTGGTTAGGGTAGGTCATTTGATGGTTAGTTGAAGTAGCATGTGGGATACTGGGATAGCATATTTAATTAGTTGTGCCAGATACTGTATGGCTCCCATCTTCATGCCACAGGGGTCTTGGAAGCTTATGATAAAGTGAAGACTCCATTAGCCAGGTCCCTGCTTGGTGCAATGAGCAGAGAGCCACTGCTGACCTGAGTTAGACATTTAGTGAGAACAAGAAATAAATTTTTGTTGTGATAAACTCCTGAGGTTGGGGGGCGGGGGGACTGGGGTTGTTACTTTAGCATAACCTGGTCTATTCTTTCTACTACAGAAAGTAAAAATATCAAGAAATATGAGTGAAGAGGTGGGGGACAGATTTTAAAGAGAGAAAGTAAGTCTCTCTAAGTGGGTGACACTGAGCAGAAAACTGAATGAAGTGATGGAGTCAGCCATGTGAAGCTCAGAGGAGATAACGTTCCAGGCATAGAGAACAGAAAGTGGAAAAAGCCTAAGAAGAAGTGGGCTTGGCAAGCAGGAAAAACAGCATGGACAGTGGGTCTAGAGTATAAGAATCAAGAAGTAGGCCAGGGACAAGTCACAAAGGCTTATGGGCCATGGTGAGGGATTTGTATTTTATTCAAAATATATTAGAACTTCATCCACATGGGACAAATTTTAAGCAGCAGACATTATCAATCAAAATAGGTAGGTTATGCTGTAGCAACAAAAAGAAAATCTCAGTGCCTTAAAGCAATGCAGATTTTTCTCACGATTGCACTGTGTCCATTGTGGGCCCGGTAGGGATTCTGCTTTCTCTGTGGTCACCATCATTATCCTCACTCTAGGACCCAGACTGATGGGTCACCACTGTCCAGAACGTGCCAATCTCTGTGGCAGTGGGAAGAGTACAATCTGGAGGGTCTTGAATCAGCAATTAAATGCTCCAAATCAATAATGCAACTCAATAACACTAAGTTGCTTACAACCTCTTGGCCAGAACAAGCCACATGATCCCAACCATTCACAAAAAGGCAAGTAAGTGCTATCCTACCAGCTATCCAAAGGGACGGGGGCAGTGTGGTCAGTGGGTAACACTAGTGACTACCACAGGAGTGACTTCATATGATTTATATTTGTAAACTATCTCGGCTGTTTTGTGGAGAATATATTATGGAGGCAAGAGAAGAAACAAAAAAATCGGTTAAGAGGCTATCTCAGTTATCCACGAAAGACATGCTAGCGGTATGGGGGTAGTTGGCAGAGGCCAGGACCCGGGGCTGAGGTGCGGCGGAGGCCTCGGGAGCGGTGCGCCCCCACGGCCGCCCTGTACCCAGGGCGGTGGGGGAGGGCAGAGCAGCTCCGCGGGAGGCTTGGGACAGAGTGCCTGCGGCCGCCCCTCCCATGCTCCAGCGCAGCCAGCGCTGTGGGCACGCGGGTGCCGCCCGCGTGCGCATGAGCGAGGATGGGGACCCGGGGCAGCCCGGTCACGAGCTACGGACTACCTCCTCAAGTTCCTGCTGGCAGGTGACAGCGACGTGGGCAAAGGCAAGATCTTGCAGGACGGCGCGGCTGAGTCCCCGTACGCCTATAGCAACTGGATCGACTACGAGACGACCACCATCCTGCCGGACGGCCAGCGGGTGAGGCTGCTGCTCTGGGACGCGCCGGGCTGGGCAAGGTTGTGCACCAGGTTCAGGTCCTACTTCAGGAGCGCGCAGGGGCTCCTCCTGCTGTACGACATCATCAACGGATGGTTCTTTGGACGGTATTGACCGTTGGCTCATGGAAATCCACGAGCATGCGCCCGCGGTCCCCCAGATCCTGGCTGGGAACCCGCTGCCCCTGCTCTTGAAGCCCTAACCTGATAGCGCAGGCGCGCGCTTGCGCAGAAAAGAACTGCAGGACCGTCGAGGTCGGCCTGCTGTGCAACTTCAAGGTTGCGGAGTCCCTCACTGCGTTGTGTCCTGTCCTGCATCGTGCTCTTGAGGCGCAGCATGGAAAAGATCTGGAGGGCCCAACACAGTGTTCTGCCTGCAGGACCTCTGCCGCCAGGGCCATCATCTCCTGCACCCCTGTGCACCTCATCGACAAGCTCCTGCTGCCGGTCACCATCCAGAGCCACCACAAGTCCTTCTTGATGGCCAATGGCATGAACGCCGTCACGATGTACTGGTCCTCCTACTCGCTGGCCGATGGGTCCGGGGGCGATGGCAGCAAGGGCAAAGGCCTCAAAAGGTCCTTTACCGTCGACTATCCACCCCATCCCATCGCAGCCCCAGCCCCCGCCAGCCCAGAACTGCTCACGGAGCAACTGCAAGATGTAGCCAGGCAGGCGGGGCGCCGCGGCGGTGCGGACGCGCTCTGCGAGGGCTCGTGCTGGGGGAGCGCTCCTGGTTCGGAGCAGAGTAGACTCTGGCCACACAGCCCCTCCTGGGAAGCTTGGGGCCGCACCAACAGGCTTGGTGCCCTCAGCTGGGAAGAACTCCGCTGAAGGGTGGAGGGCTGCGCTGCTGCTGCTGCTGCGATCTTGGCCGAACAAGGCCGGGACCCCTGGGTGCGGCTGAGGAGCCGTCAGGAGGCGCTCTGCCTGGCCCCAGCCCGGCCTCCAGGGGACTCTCCCTGGGGACCCAGGAGGCCTGGCTCACGTTTCTTATGTATATAGAAGACATTTCGCTCCTTTTGTACATTTTTAATGGGCCAGCAGGGAAGCCTCAATGCAGCCAAGTCAGTGAGCCCACGTGGGCTGTGAGGACGAACCTGGGACCTCTGGAGAGGGAGGGGATTTGAGGCAAAGATGGACAAGAATCCGCCGTCAAAGCTTCTATCTTTCTTTGAATTACATACGCTTCCCACAGGGCTGTGGGTGCTGTGCAGGAGCCAGTGGGGACACAGGAGGCAAATGAAACTTTGAGCAGCAATCTCGGACCCTGACTACAGGTACTAGCCTTTCTGAGCATGGTCGTTTAAAAAAAAAAAGCGGTGTCTCATTTAAAGGTTGAGCAAACACATCTGTGGTGACGGATGGGGAAGTTTCAAAGGTGACTGATAAGTTTTGGCCCGACTGCCTGGATGAATTAAACTGTTCATTGCTAGGTAGAATATTCATGGTAAGAGTTGCATTAGAGATGGTGGTGAGAATCAAGGGGCTTACTTTTTTTGAAACGTTAGTGTTTAGTGCCTGGGTTTACCAGACTGAATCCCAGGGGAAGAGTTGAAGCCTCATCTCCTTAGAGATGATATGTATGTCTGAGAAATCACCATGAGGCCATCTAAGAAATGAGTTTTCTAGAGAAGATAACAGGGCAAAGACTGAAGCCTGGGACACTTCAACCTTTAGAGCTCAGGATGCAGAGGAGTCCTAAATGAGGCTGAGAAGAAACAGTGAAGGAAGGGGAAAATCAGAATAGTATGGTGGTTCCAGAGGCTAAATTAAGAAGTATTTTGTAAGGAAGGAATGAGTGATCAGCGTTAGCAAATGCTGCAAAAACATGAAGATAGTAAAGACAGTGGCCCGATGGACCTCACCAACACGCTAAACCCAACAAGGAGGATTAAGAAGAGATTAGATGGTGAAGGAATGGAGAGAATGATCACAGACAAGAACTTTTGAGTTTTGCTATAAAAAGAAGTAGAGAAATGGGATACATACAGGGGGTAAGGTGGGTAAAACTATGTTTTATTATTATCTTTTAATATTGGAGACTAACAATGCATTTGTATTACAATGGGAAATTGGTGAGGCAGGGAAGATATGGAGTAACTGCAGGAGCTCATTCCCTGAGAGGAAAAGAGGAATTAGCATACGATGAATGTAGACTCACTTTGAAAATTATAACATGCTGATTCAGAGAAGTTCTGTTAGTAGGTGTAAACTATGCCTTCTAGAAAGAAAAGAACTCAGCTCTGACTTTAAATTGTCAGTGATAAACTCTGAGAAAAAAACATAGAAGTACATTAAAAAATTCTAGGAGATGACTTCAAACAATCCTAAACTTTCTAAGCTTGGGGCGTAGCATCAACGCTATATAATATAGATTGGGAGGTCCAGCTGATTTAGTGACACTAAAATCACACTGAAAGAGTGTGAACTTCATTGCTGATGTCCTCGTAAGAGTCTCCTGCCTGGTTCGAATTTAAAACTCTCCCAAGATTTCCTTCAGTTACAAAACAAAGAAATACACTCTAATCAATATGCATAATTATGCATATTACAGTGTGAAGATGATCAACTTGTCTCTTGGAAATTTATGGTAAACACATTTTTTTTATAGTACTCTCCTGGGGTTTTGACACAGCCCCTCTGGTTCCTGGGCTATTTCTCTCCTAAGATCTACAATTCTATATAAAGGGGATTGTACTTTCCCCCCCGCCCATTTTACTCCCTACAGTACTGCTCTATGGCATCAACTTTCACCAGTCCTGCTGGGCCAGGGCCCCACCCTTATGAATTTATGTAACCTTATTTACCTCTTTAAGGGCCCTATCTCCAAATACAGTTACAATGGGGATTAGGGCTTCAACATATGAATTTTAGGGGCACAGAATTCCATATTAGCCATCTTTCTAATAAATTTGATGGCAATTCTAGCTTTACTTGAATAATGTGGCTTATTTCGTACTTTGACAACTCCCTCATTACAAAAATTCTTTTTAATCCCTCTCAGTTTCCATGACACTACCATTTCTTGATTCTACCTATTTCGTTATTTTATTGGCCACTCCTACTCAGTTTACATCCAAATTTCTCTTCCCACACCTTCCCCTAATTCTTGTTAATCTCTAGGCCCAGTCCTGAGGCCTCTTCTTATCTCACTTAAAATTATTTCACTATGGGGTATTAATTATGCCATAGCTCCAAAATGATAGGCTTACTGCTGACACACACTTTTGTAACTCTAGTCCAGGCCCTCTCTTGAGCCTCAGAATTGTGTGTGTTCACTTACTGAACATCCTGGAATCTGTTGAACATGTCTGACTATGATAGACACATGAGCCCAAAAAGCAGTAGGCGCTCAATACATATTTGTTGAGTTTATTCAGTTTACTCATTCATTCATTCAAAAATATTCATTGATCATCTACTAAATAGCAGACACTTTTGTAGGTGCTTCAAGTACATCAGTGAACAGAAGAGGCCAAGGTCCTTGTTCTCAAGGAGCTTCCATCATAGCAGATTACAGACAATGGTCAATAAACATACCAAATAAGTTAATTATACAGTATGATGGAAGGTGTTCAGTACTAAGATTAAAGAAAAAGTAGAGCAAGATAAGAGGGATCAGGGACAGGTCAAGGGGAAGTTTGAAGGATTAAATTAGATGGTCAGGGGAACCTCACTGAGAAAGGGAGGTTTAACAAAGGTTTGAAGGAGCTGAGTGAAGAAATACAATTGTATCACAGGCATCTCAAATATAATAAGTCCAATTCTCCCTTCAGCAAGTCTCTTCCCTGGAATTCCCGGTGTGATTTCCATTCATTCTTCTACTAAGTTAACCACATAAATTTATCTGCCAAAATGGGACACACTGGCAAAGGATGGTACTACAAGCATTAACCAGACAGCCCCAGACAAACTGTGATGTATGGACGTGTGGGTGACTAGCTATCACCCCAGGCAGAAACCTGTCAGTCATCCTTTCTTTCTTCTTCTCCCTCATCCGTCTCTTCCCCATCTTCTCCCAATAGATCACCAAGTCCGTTTGATATTATCTCCAGAATCTCTTTTTCTCCATTGGTACTACTGTTGTCTTAATTCAGGATCTCAGGATCTCTGGTAGGATAGACACATGAGCTCAAAAATGTTCCCTCTGTCTCTCCATCTGTTCCTCCTCAAATCCTTTCCCTATATCTCAAACAAATCTTCTTAAACACTCAAATCTAATCCTGATACTCTCATTTAAAATATTCTTCAGGCGAAAGAGGAGAGTGAAGGGCATATACAGAGGCTGACACGGGGCACCCTCCTCTGTCACCCTTCACCTACTCATGATGAGGGTGGAGGCCAACCCCGCCTGTGAGCTCCTGCTGCAATCCACCTCCGCCAAATGCCTTCTCTGAAAGGTAAGAACACGGGGGAATCAGCCAGTTTATCTTTGAAGTCCACAATTTCTGCAATTTCAAGTCTAAAACTCAGTGCCTCACAAAGATTAAATGCCCATTATTGTCCTTAAGATGTGGGAAATTAAAAATATATCAGATCTCTCTATATTTCCTATTTCAGTCCAAATGAATCCAATTAGGTTTCACTGCAAACTATAAAATACTCTAGGCCTATTTCCTCTTTAAATTGATTATAAATGTTGATGCTCTTAAGTATAAGTGCAAATTAATCTAGGGAATTCCACAAAATTTTATTTCTTAATTAAGCAATTTAAACTAAATTACTTAACTGAAATGACTACTCTGGCTCCTAAGATTGTTCAAGGTCAGACAAACGTAATCAAATGTAACATAGTGCTTTTTCACTCAGTATAAACCTTTTCGTCAAACTCGCATCACTGCTCTTGACTTGAGAGAGAAGAGAGGTGACCTCTTGAGCCAGATAATCTCTAGAGACTGGGACCAAGATTATCAGAGGCAAGACTGGGTGGCAACAGTGAGGCCGAATGGAGGAGTTTCTGGAAAATAGAAATGTGGTTTCCATTAAACTGAGAAGAAACTGGGGGCTTAGATTGTCCAGAAATTAAACTTTCTACTGATATACACCTGGCAATGCTCCAATGAGCGCAATCCATTTGGCCAGCCAGATGGACTAGTCCTGGCAGCTTTTCAGTCTCATGCACAAAGCATTTCAGCCCAGGGAAGAGAAAAATCCCCAAACAAAAATATAAATAGAGAAGACTCCAGCATTGTGGCTAAACAACGGGGAAGACTTGTGGTCTTACAGACGAGGTTTCCGCAACACTGTCTGTGCATTTCAGACATTCCAACTGTTACCTTTTTTCCTTGATTTTTTACTAGCTTATTTATCATGGGTGAAGGATGAGATTGCTTATCTGAGGCTCTGTGCTTTTGGCAGAAAACCTTTATAATGCTCACTTACTCTTTCCTGGAGGAAAGAAGGCAATTTCTAGCCTCTTTCTGAGAAAACATACTAAGTAATACCAACAAAGAACATTGATAAGAATCTAATCTGAAAGAGATCATTGAAAATGCAAACTTCTATATTGTCAACTATCAAAGGGGCTCAGGCTAAAAGGATGGACTCACCAAGGAGATTATTTATTTCTCATTTAGGATGACTTTACCTTTTTTCACTTTGAAACACCATGAGTCCAATTCAAGTCTCCCATTAGCTTGAATGAGAATTATCTTCTGTCAATCCAACTATGCATCTGAGTTGAAGTCCATTGATCATCTTTCAGCTGAACTGCCATGGCTACTCAATAATCATGGCCTATTTCCTATTCCTGAAGTCAAATGTTCAGAGAAGAGCATGACATCCCCTGAGCAGTCTAAGCATGTTTCCTACTTCCTCGCCCAGAGTTTGCTGAGGGAGGAATAGAGAGAAATCCATTCTAAGCAGCCATCCCAATTTATGCCTTTCATAATTTTGGACTTCCGAAATTACTCTAAATATATATTTTAACTCACTAATGAATAGGTTATTTGCGGGGAGTTGGAGAGTGTGAAGTAAATGAGAAAATGTTATTGTCTTTTACATATTGAACTTTTTCATGAAATACATTTTTTTCTCTTTAGATGTATAGATTCAGTTAAAACTTCAAAAATGATCCTCCCTCTTTCTTTCCCTGTCTTCATTCTAGCAATGATTTGCTTAGGTCTCACTCTGTGCTAAGTACCACCCTAGGGAATTTCTGTGAATTATCAATAAAATAAAGCATTTTTGGTAAATTCCAGGTATTACACACAAACTGCCTACATTTCCGTTAGTTAATCTTCAAGTTTCCTCCATCATTTGCATCTTCACAAGACGTCAAGTTGAAGGTCAAATATCACAAATATGGAATATTTTTCAATTTTAGGTTTGGTTTTTTGTGGTATTTGAGCCATATTCAGTCTAGCTTGTTTTGAAAACTAATTCCTTAACCCAATTTCAACTCTTCATTCAGAAATATTGGGAATTTTCTTTCTTTATTTCCAAAGAAGAATAATATGATTATCTGTCCTTTGGTATCAGCTGCCTTTTTAGGATCAATCCATTCATTCATGTTTTTCTGTCACTTTTGCACCCCGACCTTTGTCACCATTGGCTTAAGTTCCTGACAAAATCCTCAGAATCATGGCCTGCTATAGTCTTTTTGAAGAGTCATTACTTTAAATATATTTTCCACCATGATATGAGCTTTTTATCTTTCGCATGTTCCTTTTTTTGTTGTTTCTGTGAAACAAATTCAGAGTACTAGGACTGGAATACTTCAGGTTCATGCCTTGGCAAATATCCCTTAGCAGATATTTTCAGAGATACTAGGAAGCTTGCTGCCATCAAGCCCTCAGCATGTTTGCAAAGTGGGCATAGTTTGACCGTATCCCATTATCTGGTACTTTCCTTTCTCAAAGACCTTATGCTGTTATTCATCCTTTTGCTGGCCAAAGCAAGAGCCAATTTAAAAACTCAGTCTAATTTACATGTAATTCAGCGCACCCATTTTAAGTGTACAGTTCAGTGCATTTTGACAAATGGTATACACTTGTGTAACCACCACCATCATAGAACATTTTTATCACCCCAAAAAGTTCCCTATGTCTTTTAAGGTCAATCCTCCACCCCCTCCACCTCCTAACCCCAGGCCACCGTTGATCTACTCTCTGTCACTGTAGATTAGTTTGGCTACAAAACTACAGTTTTAGAATATCATACAAATTGAATCACGTACTACATGTTCTTTTGTGTCTGGCTTCTTTCACTCATAATGTTTTGTTTGTTTAAGATGTACTCTCTTAGCAACTTTCAAATATGTAATACAATGTTATTAACAATAGTCACCATATGTACCTTACATCCCTAGGACTTATTTATTTTATAACTGGAAGTTTCACTCATAATATTTTTAAGATTCATCCATGTTCTTGAGTGTATTGATAGTTCATTTCATTTTAGCAGAAATGAAATTCTATTTTATGGATATGCCACAACTTTTTTATGCATTCATTTGTTAGTAGGCATATGGATTATTTCCATTTTTTGGTTTTACTATTTGAGTAAAACTGCTATGAACTTAACTTGTACAAACTTTGTGTGGATACATCAGGGCTCTTTTGCAAGAAGAAATATAAAGAAATATTCGAGGGCTGTAAGTTCAGATGGCAAGGGAAGAGGCAGGTAATAAAAATGAATGAAGCAGACTAAGTATAAGATAAACGGGAGTCGTGAGGACTGTAGCAATTTACCACATCCAGGTTTTAACTCTTACTTTATGAAATGTTAGGAAAACTGAAGTGATAATACACTGCAACATCAAAAGAAAAGTGCTATAGGTCAACTCATTCCTTGGATCAGGTAACAAACAGCTCTTTTCAGGTTTTTTCCTTCCTGCAGGCTAAAGTATCATTAAGAAGGCATCATTAAGAAAACAAATAGTTCTAGACAGTCTTGGGTTTGAATTCATGATCCATACCTCCTAACTAGGTGATCTTAAGCAAGTTTGTCTGTGTTTATGAACCTTTGGTTTTTGTTATCAAAATGGGGATAATAATATTACCCATTTCGTAGCATGGAGGTAAAGCATAAAAAAATAAAGTATATCTGGAATTAGCCTAAACAGTCTTTCTGTCATTTTGGCATAAGCTACAATTTGATTACATGTCTTCCACATGCCAGGCCCTATGTGAGGCACATTACTCTCATTATCTTACTAAATTCTCATCTCATTAGCTAGACAAGAAACTGAGGCTGAGATAGGTTGAAAGCCATGTGATCAAAGCAGAAAATGAAGGCCACTAGCTCTGGCTGGAATTTGCCAGGCTTCCTCGAAGCATGAGCCAACAGCATAACAATTTTCATGGACTTTAGATGTATTTCTGCATTTGCAAAAGGCTGGGGCACATTTGAAGGGAAGCTTACTTTTTTGCAACAGTTACAGCTTCTGTCACTTGTCCATCAGCTACAGGTCTGATGTGCTCATAAAAAGCTGGGGGTCAAGCTTTTCTAAGAACTCGCCTTTGGCCAGCTCTAACCACATTGTCAAAAATGTGTCTCCTCCACTTGACTATAAGCTCCATCCCCAGGTCCTCTCAGAGTTTGAATATAATTTTCCTCATATCAATTTCAGGAACCAGCATCTTTAGATGAAGGACAAGTTTTCGTTGCTTCATTCCATTGTGCGTATTGCTATAAACTTTATAACATCTTTAGTAGCTGGAACAACCACTTGGGTGGTCTCAGTTGGCCTCATGACCAACTATGTATCTCTCTTGGTATAATATTGAGCCACTTATTTTCGAAATGATATCACTCTCCCTCCCTGGATCCCTGTTATTTCTTTGCTTATAATATGAGGGTGTGCCCTAGATGGTTTATAAGATTCTTCACAGCTTTAAATTCTCCTTAATTCAAATAATACCCACTGGTTACTCTCCTAGTTCCAATAATTTTGAAGTAACCTGGCATTTTTCTGAGATCAGGTTCCTATAGAACAGTGGCTCTCAGGACCAACAACATCAGCAGCGACTGGTCCACTTAGTTTGAGAACCACCCTGTTGAAAGAGAGAACATCATCCCTCTCCCTCTACTCTAAGTCTGTCCTCAAACATCAACGCTGGCTCCAACTCCACAGCAGCTGCCAGCTAAACCTCCCTGCCTTCTGCAGAGACTCCTGGAGTGCCTGGAGAGCTGCTGGAGGGGTTCATCAAGAGGATGTGACTGCTGCTTCATCTGTGAGCTGGACCCAGGCAATCAGAGGCTCCTCACCCCCTCCCTGGACCTTGGCATGTACATTTCACCCACTCTTCCCATAGTGGAAACCGTTTCAAGGACGCAGCCTTGAGAGAGCAATGTGTTGTTGAGACCATCAGGACAGTATACATGACTGAACCCAGTAGAGGCCTCTGTGTGAACTTTTAAAATTCTGGTGGGTGGATACAGAGATCTCATCTTGCAGCCAATCAAGACAAGACTCATATGTAAAGTCCCTTGCTTATTAAACCTGCCACCTCGCAGTCTGGAGTGGTTTACCTCTTTCTTCAGTCTCTCCTTGCCCTCCATGTATAGGGCTCAGTTTCAGATTTTACCTGAGGAACTCCTGGGGTTGGGAACCACAAGAGTTCATCAGATTCCAGTCCCCTGGCCCCTGTGACGCAACATAACATCTTCATTGGCCTCCTTAATGAATAATGAGGATAATTTCACTTCCCAAGAAACACATAACAACTTTCCAAAATTGAGTGTCAGTTTATATGCAAAGCCTATTGAATGGCTTCTGGTTGGTCAAGGGGAGAAAGGAGAGAAGGTGTTTTGCGGGGGAAGGGAGGTGTGCATGTGTCTGTGTGGTTGGGGATTGAATCGAGGATAGGAGTCAAGAAAATCTTCTGCCTGAGCATCACATTCATGGAGGAGCTTGAATTTAGAATTCTGATATAATTTCCAAATTAGTTTATGTGTAAACTCACAAAGGTACACTTGAAAGATAGTCATTGTTTCATTTCTGTCCTATTTCTGGATCATACTTCCTGTGGTGTATTGTGAATTATTTTAAAAATAAATGCTGTACTTACCTCATAGACAACATAATTATATTGCATTGGGCTTTCATGAAAGTATTTAATTTGTTAATATATTAAGTTCTTGGGCCCTATGTTTGCAATTATTCATGATAACGGACTAATAGCCTCAATATATCAACTTGTCCTGGCCTCGTTCCCTTATAACAAACTCTAGGAAGATATTCAGTGTCTAGATGAGCAGGTATGGGAGTCCAACATCAGACCCCAAATGGATACAATGCAACCTATGCTAATAAGTTCTCCTTAAAATTGAACTCCTTGAAGCAGTCAAGGTACTTCCTAATTTCATGTTTTATCTAGTTTATATCAAAAGTCAACAAACATTTATCACATGCTTAGTATGTGCCAGACACTGCATTAATACTGAGGAAACAAAGACAAAAAAGACAGCCTGTATTCTCCAAGTGCTCACAGCCTACCAAGGGAAAAGACTTGAATAATGGGTATAATTCATTGTAATAAACACTGTAAGAGAAGTACGCACAGGATACATTTTAACTGGGGAAAAGGGAAAGCGTTCTGGGGAAGACACCCAAAATGATGGCTATGAATGTGCCGCACTACTTTCCAGGACAGGAACAACTCGGGCAGAAGCTAGAGCGTTTGAAATAAGAGGGCGATGGTAAAGAGCCACAACAGCCAGCTGGGTTTTGCCACAGGCTAACCGGAGTGAAGTGGACGTGGGAGCAAAAGAGCCCCACTCCAGCTCTCATGGTTTCTAAAACCCCTAAATCTCTCACTCCCTCCAATACTCAGTCTCTTTTTGTTTGAGAGCTTTCTGCCTGAGAAAACCAGGGGACTGAAGACAGGGACCTGTTGGGCTTTTCCCACCAGGTCTGCCCCTGCTCCCCAGGAGCTGGCAAACTGGGCCATTCAACATCTGGGCAGCAACACACGGCCACTAGGCTCCAAGTTCTCCTCCCTGAAAAGTATGGAAGGCAGAAGGATTTTTAAAAAGAAAAAGAAGGGGAAAAAAAAGTTCTGTGTTAATGCAAACAGATCCGTGTATCAGCAGAGAGTTATCAAGGTTAATGAGAAAAATTATCTCATCAGAACAACCCTGGGATGGAGGCATGCACGCAGGAGCTGCTGCCTCTCTAATCTGGGAGCGCTGGGCCTCGCGTGCAATGCGATCCATCAAAGTCACTTCCTCAGCCTTCCCAACTTCCCCGGGGACCACGGCCCCCCTCCTGCCACTGGGAAGGAAACCAGTTGCTAGGAGGGTCAGTGCAGGTGGGTAGCCAGCACGAAGGGGACACCAGGTGCACCCAGAAGCAGACAAGTGAGCAGGGAGCTGGGCCCCAAACCTCCTTCTGCCTGTGAGGAAGCCAAGAACCCAGGATGCCTAAGCAGGTGTCAGGGGAGGTAGGGAAACATGTGCCCTCCACACACACACAAGCGTACACACCACACACTGCACACACACACACACACACAACACGGACATGCACCATACACACAAATACATGGACACACCCACGCACACACACCCCACATGAACACACCACGCATGTCCACACGGCACACACAGACACACAGGCATGCTGTGTGTCCTGTTGTCATTTGTTTTCAATCCTTCATCCTTTATGGGAAATAACTGTTCAGCCAGATGCAATTTCAAAAACACTTGTCCTTAGTTCCTTTGGCAGGAGCCTGGAACCTCCACCTGCTGCCAATCCTGTGGGTAGAGAATTTTCTGTTTTGTTTTGTTGCATTTATTGTGGTGGTGTTGATTTAGTTTTGCTTTGTTCTGGGGAAGGCAGGAGGCAGCAGAGAAGTAGCAAGGAAACCACAACTTTTGCGAGGGATCCATCCTACCTGCCGCGCAGTTTGCCAGAGCGCGTGCCCACCCACGGTTCCACTCACTGCCTACTGCAGGGGCCCAGTTCCCCTTACCATTGCCTTAATTCCCCACATGAATGTCAAGCCTACCACTAGCAGCAGGCGCTCCTCTTTGACCAGACCCCTTTCTCTTGGCTACACCTCCACAATTCCTAAAATTTCTACACTTTGCTCAAGCCCCACCCACTGTGGGAACCTTTTAGTCTTCACTGATCTTCCTTCTCTTCAGGCATTCTGTACTAAAGTTACAGTAACTTTAGTACTCTAAAGCACAGTTTAGCCCATAATTTATATTGACTGGTATTCCCACTAGATTTCAAGGATGTCAGTCTCCACTTCTCCAGCCAGCTTGTAAGTGGCTGCAGGGCGTGATCAGTGTTTTAAGCATTCTGGCATGCTCCCTCACTCAGCTCCTGGCAAAATTGGGGTAGCTGGTTTGCAATTTTCATCTTAAGGCATGGCCAGTAAATTTCATATTCATTATATTTCTTTTTTTGACAGAGGCTTTATTTGAGAAACTACGTATTTTTCTATATGTTCTCTGTTTCCATGCATTGCTGAGAACTTTTAAAGATGGTCCAGATTTACAAATTGTTCTGCAAAAACAGAACTTGCCTTGACATAGTTGTCAATATTCTACAGTAGTGAAGCCCTTGGGAATGGGGAGGCAGAGGGGAAAGCTCAGGAACTACTAGCCCTAGTACCTGGAGCTGACCTCATTTGATGACAAAGATGCCCTCCTCATGTTAGCAAAGAAGAGACACAGTTTCTAGGCAACTCATTGAGGTTAAACAATTCCCCAAAAAATCCTATACAAACTGTTTGGCCAGTGTGATCAAAATATAGTGCAATTTACCCATTCATCAGATATGTATTGATTGCCTATGAACTATATTCTGGACTCTGAGTAGGGCACTGGAGCTATAACTCTGAACACGACACTTATGAAACTTGTACTCTAGAATTGCGAATGGTGACCACTACCATGAAGGAACTGGAAAGTTGTGGTGACAAAGGAGGAGCTGGAGTGGGAAATGGGGGCAGGTGAGTTGGAGGGAGTGGGGACAGGTGTATTGAGAACTAACTTAAGTAAGGTAACCAGAGAAGGTGAGGACATTTAATGACCTAAAGGGGGAGAAGAAGGCAGACTTCAGAGAGTAGGGGAAAAGGTAGTTTGTTAAGTAGAATAGTTGGTTTTGTTCAGCTCTATAGCCACTCATTATTCAGGGCAGCTGCCTAAACAATGAGAGACCTAGGTCACAATTATAACAGCTAATTCACATTTACTGTTCACGCACAAAATGCTATCCTTACAATATCGCTCCAGATATCCTATTGCAAATGAGGAAATTGAGATCAGAGAGGTAAAGAGAGGTTGGAGATCCAACCTGGGTCTAATGGATTCCAGAGTGGGTGCCTCCTCCCCCGTTCTAATCGTGGGTAAGAGCCACTTAACTCCAGGGTCTGAAAAACTGTTCGGAGAGTGTGTCCTACTGATAGTATGTCTGTAAATCAAATCTTAAATAAATCACAACTGTTTACTTGTAAAAATCAAAGACATACCATAAAGTACATTTAGGAATAGGGAAGAGTCAAACAATTAAGCAAATAATTCCAAAAGGTCAAGAATGGCTGGCTGTCTTGAAGCTTCCTGCTATATATTATATGTTAACATTCACTGGTCTCTAACTGGAGAAACAACAGACAAGTATTATTGGCTCCAATTTTTCCTTCTTTCATTCCACAGATATTTTTTGAGTACCTGTTATTTGCCAGACACCATGGGAGGAGCTCAGGATACAGATAAATACCATATTGCTGTCCTAGAATTGACATGCAATACTTTGGAGAACAAAGAGAAGAGAAAATTATAATACGGTATGGGAAGTACTATGATAGAGGTCACCAGAGGGGCATCTGAGGGGCAGAGATGGTGTTAAGAGAATGTCGACAAATGCTCCTTGAAGGAGGTGATTTCTGAGCTCAGTCGCTGGAACCTTAGTAGAAGTTAATCAGGCAAAGGCTATAATCCAAAAGAGATAGCAGGGAACATCGTGGGAACTTCCAAGTAGCTGTTGTGTCTGGCTCTAGAGTGTGGGCCATGAGGGTGAACACAGTAGGCAATGTTGAAATCTAACCAGAGACCACACTGTGAAGAGCCTCTACACCGTGATAAAAAATTAGAATTTTACTCTGAGATCTATGGGAAGCCAATGTGTGTGAAAATTTCAGCAGAGGAGTGGCATTGTTTTTAGAGTAATCTCTCTGACAGCTGTGTGGAGAATGAATTAGAAGGAAGCGAGACCAGAGGCAGAGTAGGGAGGGATCCATGCTGTGTGCCAGGCACTGTCCTAGTCACTGGGGCTCTGACCATGAACAAGGCAAGGATGGAGCCAATAGGCTAGTGAGAGACACAAAGTTACACTGACAGATCCCTTTTTATATTCACCACCAAGAACCTCAAACGAATCCTTTGTGCTGCCCAGCAATCCTGCTTTAAATCCACTCACTCCTCCATTCCCCTAGATACTATTTCATCACTTCTCTTCCCTCAAATTGCTACTTCCTCCCAGAACCTCATACTTAGTTGTTGACCCTGCTTCCCATTTCACTGGGAAAATGGAAGCAGCAGAAGAGAACCGCCATAGACTCTCACCACCACATCTGCCCACCTTCAGTACCTGCACATCCCGACACCCCCTGCCCAGCACCAGATAAGCTCACTGTGCTCCCGTCTAAAGCCAATCTCTCTTCTATCCTGGATCCCATTCCCTCTTGCCTGTTCAAGGCAATTCTCCCCTGCTCTCCCAAGACATTTTTGTTCACCCATAAATCATTCCCATCAGCATATAATATGCTATTACTCTTCCCATCTTAAAATCCTCTTGACCCACTTTCCCCACCAATTGCTGCCGTGTTCCTCTGCTCCCATTGATAACAAATCTCAGAAGAGTTGTCTATACTCACTGTTCCAATCCCTCTCCTTCCAATTTTTCTCTGTAAACCTGTTACAGTTGGGCTTTAAGCAGAAATTGTTTTGCTAAATCCAGTGGTCAATTCTCAGTCCTCATCTTAAGTGACCTATTAGTAATGGTACAGTTGCATAAATCCTCTTCTTAAATTTCCTTTCTTGACCTCACTTCCAGAGCACATATTTTCTTGGTTTTCTCTCTACCTCATGGGTCATTGCTTTTTGGTCTCTTTTGCTGATTCCATCTTTTCTCCCCAACTCTTTATGTTAGAGTGCCTGGGATGCTGTCCTTGATCCTATTCTCTTCCCTTTATACTCATACCATCTATATACTGACACCTTACTAATATATATACATAGAAATCTCAGCCCATTCCTCCACATTTTAGCTTTACATATGCATCTGACTTCTCAAGACCTCCACTAAGACATCTTATAGATGCTCAAACTTAACATGTCCAAGACTGAACTTATCCCATAAAGCCTGCTCCATCAGCAATCTTCCCCATCTCAGATGATAGCATCTCCATTTTTCTAGTTTCTCAGGCCAAAAGTCTTGGAGACCACCTGGCTTCCCTCTGTCTTTCACACTTCACATCCAATCCATAAGCAAATCCTATAGCTCTACTTTCACACCCCACATCCAATCCACAAGCAAATCCTATATCTGTCACAGTATGGCTAGAATCCTATTACTTCTGGCTACCTTCACTGCTACCACTTGATCAGAGCCATCATTTCCTATTTCAAAAGCCTCCTAACAGGTCTTTCTGTTTTTACTCTTACTCTCTAAAAAAATCTATGTTCACCACTAGAACAATTTCCTGACACTTATCACTCATTGCTCAAAACCCTGAGTAACAGCCAAGGTACCTACAGTACCTAAAAGACACTACATAACTTGTCCTCCCACTCACCACTCTGACCTCACCAACTTTCTCTCCTTCACTCACTGCTTCAGCCATTCTGACTTTCTATCTGATTGGGTCCTATGATATCGTGATTTATAATGAATATATATTTGATCTTTGGCCCTGCTTCTGGAACAGAGCTCCAAACACCATTGGAATTTCCTAAGTGATGAGAGCTATAAAGATGTCTTTTATTATGTGAATGAAGTGACTTTTGGAATGTACCTAAGGATGGGGACTGGTTGCCAGGAGAGCCAATCATGTGACTAGAGGGTTGGTCCCACCCCCCTGACCTCTGGGGAAGGCAGAGGGGCTGGAGGTTGAATTCAGTTACCAATAGCCAAAGATGTAATCAATCATGGCTGTGTAATGAAGCCTCCATAAAAACCTAAAAAGGATTGGGTTTGGAGAGCTTCCTGGGTGCTGAACATGTGGAAATTTGGGGAGAGCCGTACACACAGAGAGAGCATAGAAGCTCCACACCCTTTCCCCATACCTTGCCCTATGTACCTCTTCCATCTAGCTCTTCCTGAGTTATATCTTTTTATAATAAATTAATGATCTAGTAAGTAAAATGGTTCTCTGAGTTCTGTGAGCTGCTCTAGCAAATTAATCAAACCCAAGGTTGGGGTCATTGGAACCTCCAATCTATAGCCAGTCAGAAGCATAGGTGACAGCCAGAACTTGTGATCGGCATCTCAACGGGGGTGTGCAGACTTGTAGGACTGAGTCCTTAACTTGTGAGATCTGATATTATCTCCAGGTAGTGTCAGAATAGAGTTGAATTGTAGGACATCCCTCTGGTGTCCGAGAACGGCTTGTTGGTAAGGGAAATCTTCCACCCACACACACACATGGGAATTGGTGACCAGAACCTTTAGTCCTCAAATTCTCCAGATGCACCTTCTCTTAAGGTTTTTTGTATTGTATGTTTCCTCTTCTGAGAAGGTTTTTCCTCTACATAGCCCCATATACTCCTCTAGATACACTCTCACCTCATTTCTGTTTTTGCCCATATTAAACTTTTTTCATAAGGCCTACTTTAAGCACCCTATGTTAAATAGAAACCCCTTACCCGACTAGCATTCTTGATCTCCTCTACCCTGTTTTATTCTGTAGCACTTACCACCTTTTACTTTACCATATAATAATGTACTGATTTACTATATTTTACATTTGTATTGCTCTCTGCCCACCAGAAGGTAGGCTCCTCAAGAACATATCTTTGTACATTTTGTTCCATTATGCATCACATTTACCTAGAAAAGAGTCTGTCAAATAATAGGCATTTAATGAACATTTGATGAGTGAATGAATAGCAATGTGTTAAGAAGGAACTGAAGGATGCGCCTAAAATGAGACAATGTGTATGGAGAAAAGAGATACAGGAGATGAAGAAGGTAAAACTAAAGAATCTCTTTGATTGAATTCAGAGATAGAAGAAAGGAGTAGAGGATGATTCCCAGATTTTAGGCTCGAGTATCTCTGTCAAGGATGATTCCATTGAATGAGATAAGAAGTGGGAATTCAATTTGGTACCTGGTTGTGGGACACTAATGTAGAAAGGTCTATTTCTCAAGATTTTTTTGTTGAGACATAATACACAGACTACAAAACTGACTCTGTTAAAGTGTACAATCAGTAGTTTTTAGTATATTTACAAAGTTATGTAACCATTGCCACTACCTAATTCCAGAACATTTTCATTGTCTCACAAAGAATCTCCATACCCCTTAACAGTCACTCCCCACTCTTGCCTACACTGAGGCCCTGGAAAACAACCAATGCACTTTCTGTCTCCATGAGTTTGGCTGCAGTGGTCATTTAATATAAATAGAATCATATATTACGTAGCCTTTGTGACTGGCTTCTTTCACTTAGCATAATGTTTTCAAGGTTCATCCATATTGCAGTATATATCAGTACTTCATTACTTTTTATGGCTGAACAATATCCCATTATCTGGATATGCCACAGTTTGTTTATCTGTTCATTCATCAGTTGATGCATGTTTGTTGACTATTATGAAAACTGCTGCTATGAACATTTGTGTACAGATTTTTATGTGAACATAAGTTTTCAATTCTGGGAGTGGCATTGTTGGGTCATATGATGACTCTGTTTAAATTTTTGAGAATGTCAGTTGGTTCTAAGTAGAGTGACCGTATGCCTTTGTTTGGCAAGCAGAATCCCAGCCTATGCATATATCACAGTGAAGTTAGTGTTAGTGCTCCCTTTCACTCTCAAAAGAGCCCAGATCAGGACGTCAAATCATATGACCCCTTATTTGTAAGGGTCTGGACCTGAAGATGGAAGTCAGGATTATAGATAGTAATTGGAAGGCATAGACAAATTGCTACATGGAAGTAGATAGTCACCCAGAGAATTTGTAAAATGTGAACAGATGGGGGTTAAAGGCAGAAACCTGTGACATGTGGACATTTGAAGAGTTAAAGGAGGAATATGAGCCTACAAAATTGTTGAGATGGATCTTCTGGAGAGGTATGAGGAAAGCCATGGAGAAGCATTACATAAAACTCAAGGAGAAACAAGTGTCACCAAAGAGAAAGCAAGCAGCAGTATCCATGGCTGCAAAGCGATTATAAAAGATAAAAATTGGAACCTGTTCCATGCAATAACATTAATGACCCTAGAAAGAGCAATTTTGTGAAATGGTAGGGAAAGTCCCAGAGAACAGTAAGTAGAGTGAGCACGAAGACTGAAAAGGGAGGTGGTGGAGATATTCAGTGTGGGTTTCTCTTCTAAGAAGGGTGGCTGTGAAGAGGAGAGATGTGGTTGGTTAATATTGAGGGAAGGTATATGTTTGGGTTTTTATTGTTGTTTAGGGGTTTTTTTAGGTAAAAGAGATGTAAATATGTTCAGGAGGTGGTTGAAGACAATATAGAGAAAAAAAGAGATGACTGGGGAAGTGCATCTGCTCAGGTCTACCTAGGCAGGCAGGTAATAGGCACCAGGGCCTAGGTGGGTAATGTAGCTTGGATGAGACCCGGAACTTCTTCTACACCAAGGTTTGGGGTGTGGCAAGGATGAGAAGCTGTGGGGATAATTTAGTGAGTTTTAAGACTAGAGTGGGTAGAGGGAAATTTTTAAAAATTGAGGAAACTCTTAGCAAGGCGTCTGTGTTCTATGACAAAGGCAGAGATGCATTGAAAGGTGTTTACTGAGCATGAGGCAGAACACTGAGCAGGGGTCTTGAGGGAAATAGTGAAGGCATGGGGAAGACATGATGCTGATGAGGAAAGTTCCAGCTTATTTATAGCATCAGGAGCCCAACAGAGGTTGAATTAGTGGTACCTTGGGCACCTTCCAATAGCAGGCCGGGAGAGATGCAGAGAAAGTAGCAAAGTTGGTCCAGCCCTGGATTTCTGCAAAGTGGGCAGTTCAGAGGTTAAGGGGAAAAGGAGGTAGAAAGAGCTGGAATGGTTGAAGGTGGACCATTGTATGTCAGTTGAATAGGAAAGAATGGATCCTAAACTTTCCAAAAATTTGCCCACCAGTCCAATAAACAATAAACATTAGCATGTAAAGAGAAGTTAAGAGAAAGCAAAAAAGCAAAACACAAGGAAGCCACAACAGAGAGCCTGACTTCTTTCTTCTGTAGGTTATTCAACTTCACAGATCTCAAAATAAATAAATAAAAAGCATTTTCAGATGTTTTCTTAACGCTGAACTATGGATAGTTACAAAATGTCATAAATATCCATTTATGTTGAAATCTGCTCACAGGGAAGAGATGAGTTTAGTTGCAGTAAAATTAAATTGACTGAGCATTGAAATCTAATGGAATTTTTTTGTTCATTTATGTTGCATTGCTAAGCTTTCGGATTTGTGTGTACCCTTTCACAATAAATATTTCATTTTTCTTACATTTATAATCAGTCCAGTTTCACTTATCATTAACCCCACAAGGCTAATAAGATTGGGCAGTATTTTCTATTTGCCTTTCATTGTTAAACTTTTAATAGTTAACTTTGATAACCTGTATAGATAGTGGACAATTTTGATTTTGATTTAGATGGTGTGTCAATTTTCTGCAACTGTTCCTGAGGCCCTTATATCATTAAACATAAGGTAGTATGATAAAGGAAAAACTGGGATTCTAAAAATGAGTTTCATACAAGTTATACCTGAACTTCCCTAAAATGTCAGTTAAAGTAAAAGTGCTGCTGGCAAAAGTTAGTACAGCCCCACTCCCTAGCCAATGAGTGGAATAACAAAAGGAACTATCAGACAGTCATAAGATAAATCTGCTTCGTATCGTGGTCTTGTTGTTCTAGTTGATGCCATGCTCTTCCCTAATTCTCTGTCCATACGCATCCTACTTCTCCTGAGCAATCGGTCAGTTTCAGTTCTGCTTCCTCTGAATGCCTTCCAGTAGGACAACACTGATTCCATATTGTTTTTGATCTGTTCTATGCAGTTGCCTACACAGCCCTGAAAGATCTGACTCCCGCATTCTGCTCCAGTCTCATCTCACACTACTCTCCCTCTTGCTCACCATACTCCAAGCTCAGTGGATGTGATGATTAATCTCATGTGTCAACTTGACTGGGCCACAGGGTGCCCAGACATTTGGTCAAACATTATTCTGGGTGTGTCCGTGAGGTCTGTGAGTATGTTTCCGGGTAAGATTAATATTTGACTCTCCTGGGTCTCCAGCTTGCTGACTGCACATCTTGGGATTTCTCAGCCACAATAATTACATGAGCCAATTCTTTATGGTACATATACATCTATATAAAATACAGATATATAGGTACACAAATAGATATGTGCATGTATATCCATCTTATTGGTTCTGTTTTGCTGGAGAACCCTGGCTAATACACTGGGTATCTCATTAAGCTCTTTCCTGCCTCAGGACCCTCCTACACACTGTTCCCTTTGCGAGGAACTCTCTTTCCCCTGATCTTCCCATGACTGCCTCCTCGTCATTCAGATCTCTGCTCAAGTGCTACCTTCTCCTATAAGTCTTCCCTGATTACTCTCATAAAACTCCTGTTCCCATCATTCCACAAACCCCTATCCTCCACCAAGACACTCTGTTTATTTTCTTCTTAACATTTAGTGAGGTCTAGCACAACATTATTTGTGTATTTGTTCTTGGTTTACCTCCTCCTTTCCTTAGTGTTACATTTCGAGAAAAGCAAAACCTCTCGTCCTTGTTCACCAGCGTATCCGTGTGCCCAGAGAAACGCTTGGCACATATTAGCTACTCAAAAAATATGCTACCTTTTATAGAGGCCAGCCCCGTGGCAGAGCAGTTGAGTTTACACACTCGCTTCAGTGGCCCAGGGTTCACTGGTTCGGGTCCTGGGTGCAGACCTAGCACCGCTCATCAAGCCCTGCTGAGGCGGCGTCCCACATAGAGGAAGTAGAGTGACCTACAACTAGTGTACACAACTATGTACTGGGGGGCTCTGGGGAGAAGAAGAAGAAAAAGAAAAGATTGGCAACAGATGTTAGCTCAGGGCCAATCTTTAAAAATAAATATTTATACTGCCTTTTATTTAATGGTGTAAGGAACTCAGGAACAGTTTCAGAAAAATGACACATCCTGTAATTATTTTAAGTAGCTCTTTGTACATATCATCAAACTTATGGGGAAAACGTATAGAGGCTATAATGATAAAATGAATCTATTTTTTCATCAACCCAAGAAGGCAAGTAATGCTTGCCCTTCCTACCAAATAAGGATCAAATGGGTGACGTATTTAGAAGTGTCCAAAATATACAAACTGTGGTTCAATATGGTGGGAAAACTATTATTACACCTTGTTAAACACTTTGTGTTGGGTTTTACTTCCATTTGACACTTTATGAGCACTTTTGCACACTATTAAATAGTCTTTGCAAACATTACTTAGGGACCATAATGCTTTGTGTGGATGTACAGTAATTTAAAATCTTCCCTCAATTGCTGGTCTTTTGGAGTTAGTTTATTTACATTAATTATTTTATTTTATTTGCTTTATTCTGAGATATAACATAACAAATTAAGCGTATATATGATTTTTGTTTCAGGATGGGTCTCCAGATGTAGAAATAATGCATCTAAACATAAGAATTTTTGTGGTACTCTGAACATAGTGGCACACTGTTTTCCATTATGGGTTGTACTAATTTTCTCACTTTCCATCTTTGAAGTTTTGAATGGAAAACTGTTTGATCATTAGTACTTGTGGGGGGGGAACAGTTTTCGACTGTTTAATGCACATTTCTTGGATTATTGGTAAAGCTGAGTGGTTTTAAAAATATATTTATTGGATGTTTATATTTCTTTTTCTAAGAATTGCTTGCTGTGTCATTTTGACCATTTTTCTGTGTGGTTTAAGGATTTTTTTCATTTAATCAATTTGTGTAAGCATATTATAGATTAATGGCTCCTATCATTTGTCACGAAAGTTTCAAATATTTTCCCAATGTGTCCTTTGTCTTTAAATTTACATATGACACAGAACTTTTCATTTTTAGGTGGTCGAACTTATTGATAGTTATCTGGCTCTCATATCTTTCATTACTTTTATGCTCGGAAAGTTCTTTATTTTTAGATCAGAATATTATTGATATTCTTTTTTATTTCCTGGCTCTGATAGGATTTCATTATTTACTTTAACTCTTAATCCACCTGGAATTTTTTGATGCATAAAGTGAGGATTTTCCTTGTTCCCATTCCCATGTCTAACCAAGCACTATGTGCTCATCCATGCTCTCAGTGCCCATTTACTGAATAGACCAATATCTGTCGGTGGGGTGTCCATTTTGTTCTGTGCTGATTTATTGGTTGAATCTTGCCCCAACACCATTCTGCTTAAAATTATTAAGAGATTACTACATGGTTTGTGATTATGCAAATTCAGTTCGTTATTATCAGTCTTCTTTTTAAAAACAGCATTGGCTATCCTTACTTGTTTACTCACTCAGATGAAATTTAGACTCTTCAAGTTATAGCAACTCAGACTTAATCTATAATTTTTGTTGAAATTACATTGAACCTGCAAACTAATTAGGTAGAATTTTGTACTTTTACAATTTCAGTCTTGTGTCACAGAGTCAAGAACCTATGTTTCCCCATTTATTTCAAGATTTGGTTTAGGCTATACGAGAAAGATTTCTAGTTTTCTTTACAAGTCTTTTAAAGGTCTCATTAAGATTATAACTAAATCTTGGATGTTTAATTTCAGTTCTTGTTCAGGTACCCTTGATGTTATTATACTATTTCCAAGGAAGTAAATATTGCTCGTGTGTGTTCAAAGTTTATCTCATATATTGGGAGAAGAATTGAGGGGGAGCAAACTATCCAGGAAGTGAGGAGAGGAAAATATGTAAGAGAGGGGACAGAGGAATCAGGTGAGGAGCCATTTCCACACAAAGACAGAGTTTATAAACCCTCATATGGTTTAATTTAGTTCCCATGATGCCTGAGTTTTTACTTTTAGGCAACCATTCCTTTGATTTAAGGATTTTTCACTTTTAGACAGTCATTCCTTTGATATAGGAAAGAGTTCATTATAGAAATTTAAGCTATTATTCTCATCCAGTAGCAGATCATAAATATTTCTGCAGGTAAAGGAGCAAAGGTAAGAGTTGATAACGACTGAGCAATCCCAGAGCAGAAATAATGCAGGTCTCTTAGAGGAGGAGGCTCGAGCCAGTCCCAATGAGTATTAGCCCTGTACTGATCATAGTTCAGTGGTAGTATGGGTCCAAAACAAACTTGTTAGCGAAAGAGTTGTCAGAAATAGAAGTTAGGGCCCCCATCAAACTCAGAAACATAGTAATTAGTCTCTGGGTGAAAGGGTCGAACAGAATCAATAACCATTAAAACATGGAAGACTTTAATCAAGATAATAATTTCAGAAGAAACCAAAAGAGAGAAAGGAGGTGATAAGGTAGCATAAAAGTTAAGTTTCCAGTCAGAGAAAAAGCAAGTACTATGCTGGAAATAACAGAGTAGTTCCAGAAAGAAGAATGGTACTTGGGTCTTTGAAATCTTAGATAAACACAGGTAGTCCCTAGCTGCCCAAGTCACCTTCTCGTCTTCACCATCCTGAACATGCTGAAAGCAGAGCAAGATGGCTAACATGGCTGTGGTCCTGGACGGTCAGTGAACATCATGCAGACACTGGAAATTAAGTCATAAGCACCAAGAGAGGAGAGAGTGGCCAAAAATGGAGTTGGGGAGAGTGTGCCAATCACACTTCATGTAGCTTACAAGTTTGCCAATGTTCGGTGAATGGAATGTGAGATTAGTGATTCTGAAAATCTGCTTTGCCACATATGATGTTCTATTAATAACACTTCACATTCAAATTGTATGTTATAATCTACAAAGTGCTTCCAAAACCACAAAACCATGATCTAAATCTTCCTCAGAATTGTGAGGGCTCGTCTAGAAAGTTATATTAGCTCCATTTTATAACTAATGAAAACAAGGCTCTGAGAGGTGCAGTAACATCATAGTAACACAGCTAGTGAGATGCAGGCATCCTGAATCCAGTCCTTCTGACAGTCCATCTAATTCCCTCTCCACAATCTGTCTCCTTTTCTGCTGCTCTTTCAGCCCAGCTGCTGGTTCTCAAACTTGAAATCATCTGTGAAGCATTTAGGAATACTGATATCTGGTTCCTACCCCTAGAGATTTGGGTTTAATTGGTGTGACGTGCAGCCTGGACGTTGGGATTTACAAAAGCTCTCAGATGATTCTAATGGAGCAAAGTTTGAGAACCACTGCCAAAGCCACCAGACCCACTAATTAACACTCTAAGACTGGCAAACACTTTACTCAAAAAAGTAGCTAGGAATTTAGTGATCCCAGTATCATTCAAAATAAGTCCTTTGGAATCAACTGGTGAGGTAGGCAGTGTTGTTGGGAGTTGGTGGGTAGGTGGTCTGATTTCGATAACTCGCTTAAACAATTGCAGAGTTAATAAGAGTTGACTGGAGTTCATAAATATCTCTTTTCCCCTCTTCATACTCCTCACTGAAGTATTTTCTCTTGACTTCTGTTACCAAAGAGTACATGTGGGAGTTGGGGAGGGTGGTGGGTGATGATTACCTGCAGGCAGATCCACATATCGAAGAAAACTGCCTCAACCATGACCAAGGCAAGCTAAGGTGGGTAAAAGCAGATTCATAAAAACTGGGTGTTCATATTAAGAGTCAGTCAGGGTAGAAGAGCTGAGACAGCAAGGGGAGATGAATCAGGAGAGACGAGGCTGGGCTAGAGATAGTAGAGCATGGTCTTGCATGGGAAAGGACATTTGTGTAAAACTGCATGTGTTCTCAAAGCCAGTCAGGTTGGGTGAACCAGTGGAGCATGGACAATAAGGACAGAACCAAAGAAATGTGTACAAAGCAATGGTGAGATGTCTTTAGACAAAGTCAGCGCTGGCATTTTTGGGTGCTCACGCATGGAGCGAGCCGTGCCCGTTGGCGTCTCCACAGGTGAGGAGCCTCCTGCTCTCCATCTCGACCTCAGTTCTTTTCCCTTTTCAAGTGACTTAGCTCCAAGGAAGTTAGATATTTGAATGTTTTCTTTCAGAAAAGCTCTCCTCATATCCTAGATTGGAGCTCAGGATATGTTTTTCCCACCATAGAAAAAAAACAGTAATAACAGCATTAGTGAAAGAAGAGTTGAAGTAGCCCTATTGGAGTAATATTCTGGAACAAAGGAATTGGGAACCAACAACCAACTGCCATATTTAACACAATCTCTATGGAGAAGACATTACAACTTTCAAACCAACTTCCACAAAACTTTTGGTCCCATGGCAGCGAGCTGCTTGAGAGCCAAGTCTGGGTCTTTTTCATCATTGTATCACTGGGGCTTAGCACAGAGCATACTTAGGTTGAATTGTCCAAACATGGACCCATTTACAAGCTGCAAACTGTTTTTACTTAACACAGGATTAAGTAATGCCTCAAATATTTTTATGCACCCTTTCTTCCTCTCTCGTAATTTGATGTGGGTTAAATTGAAGACTGGATATTTTGTTTATCAGATATAAATCCTGTACTGGAAAGCAAGTCTAAAGACTTATTGCCTTCCTGGAATTCTAATTTGGAAGAGGTTTCCATCCATCTCCAGTCCAGGCCCCCAAAGACAATAATCTCAGAATCTCCCTTATATTTAGCAGATCAGCCCTTGTACCAGTTTTGTCTAGGACAGATTGCCCTTCGCCTGATTTCTTCTCTCTCCTTTTTCCTCACCCTGCTTTATCAAGCTGCAACCCTTTTTATCTGCACACAAAAGTGGACTCCTAAGTGCTGGTTTGTGATCAAGAAGCAACAAAGCTGTCATCTCCCTAAATATATTTTTATATTTTGCTTGGGGTTGTCACTATAAATAAGAGAAAGTATTGCTGATGGGGTTTTTCATGTGTGTACTCTCTCTTTTTCTCTCCCTCTTCATTCGCTTCATCATCCCCAGGCCCCCAGAGCTGTGTCACCACCCCAAAACAAATGGGAGAAAGCAGCCAATTACATTAAAATGCAATATAAATAGAGGGAACAAGCAATTTTTAACTTGGGTTTCCTGAAAAACTCTTCACATTCTGATGGCTAGTCAAGGGAAGGGAACAAATAACGAAGTTATTTGGCTGTCATTTCATTTGAACTATTATAGGGATCTCAGTGGCTCAAGGGAAGAGCCACTGAGTCCTCTCTCTCTTATGAATAGTTTAGTTTTTGTCTACTTCATTCGTTTGGGAGAATACAGAGGCTGATGGAAGGCATCTCAGGCAGAGTCTTAAGAAAATTATTCTAGGCATAGGCCCAGTGACAAGGATTGTGGGAATAATGAACATGAAGACTTGAATCCCTCATGTCTTCTAGAAATGGAAGAACAGGAAAAGATAGAAGTGTGCCTTCCAGGAATTGCCATACACATGCCAATCTCTTACAGTGGGCAATGTCACCAAGCATCAAGGTTATCCAGGCACGTGAGAATGTGGAAGGAAGAGATAGTCACACATTCAGCAGGCTACTCGGAAGCATGTGGAACAGGGGTGATAAGTATGTCAAACACATGTGGCAATCTCCCTTGTCATGACCATGACAGATATTGTAAATGAATTACAACCTTCTCTTCTGCACAACCCAAATTTAGTCTAAAAATCTATTTCAATGTGGAATGTCAGATACATTATCCATCAAGTGGTGTCAGCATACCAGAAGAAATCTATTTGCTATCCATGATCTGAAGTGTTCCCAAATACCTGCCTGTTAATTCAGATCAGAGGGAGTGTGATCTAGGCTTGAGCTAAGCAAGCAGCACCTGCCTTCTGAACCTGTGCTTTCTGCTCCTACTCCAGGTACAGCCACACTGCTTACCAGGATTGCCCTATCATGGGCTCTTCCATTTCTCCCACTATCACATCCATTTCACTTTGCTTTCTGCTCCATTCTATTACCTCCTGCCTCCATAATAACCACACAATATTCAGGGACTGTTTTGTTGAGGAGGTGAATGGAATGGAGTCGGAGATGATATGAGGGAGATGGTACTGGTTTCCTCTTTATCTCTATCTCCACCCAGATGTACAGTGTGTCTTTAGACGTTCAATTCTGGTAATTGAGATGTGCAACAAAGTCTTCAGATGCCTCAGTTGGTACTTTACTCAGCTGCTATGATGCCCCTTTCTCATTTTTAGGCTATCTGGGAAATAACAAGACTAATTATGACCATTGTAATGACATCTATAAATAATTTTTTCACAAATAAATAAACTGCTAGTGCATGACAGAGATGACAGCTGAGCTTCACCAATTTCAGATGAAGCCCCCACTCCTGCATTCATATCAATTGTAGCCATACTGCTGACTTGTGCCTATTTTTTTATGAAGCTTCCTTCAATTCAAACAACCTCACTAAAGTTTGAAAACAGTCTCTGAAAACTAATTTCTGAAGGTTATCAAATCATATTTATCTACTATAATGGAAATACATTTCAGTGTTTGTAATTAAAAATAACTTGAATCATGATAAAAATTTTCTCTAAGTCATACTCATCTTTATATTGAGTGTGGTGTTTACTGAAATGTTAAGATTTATTATCCATAAACACGTGTAGACAGTTTGAAGGACAAAGGGACCCAGCAGCTCACTTGAGTCCTTGAGGGATATTTCCTGAGATTCTCAATCTTCAGAGGCTTCTTTCCCTCAAATATGATTCTTAAAGAAAATTGAGAGTAAGAGAAATAAAGGAAAACAGTTCAACCTTCAGATCAAGCAATTGTCTCAGAGTGAGTGGGGATGGCAGCTATTTTCAGGTGTTAGGAATTCTGAAGTTCTTGCCTACCTCAAATATGCCTCTTAAGTTTCCGATGTTAAATGTACCCCACTGAGTTAAGATGATTCTCCTCTCTGGGAGAAGTCACTCATTAAACAGTTATTGTTTTATTAGCTTTTAATGTATAGCAGGGTTGGAGAGAATCAGTCATATTTTGGGACAGTCTTAATAAGAGACAAGTATTGAGCCTCTTCTCTAGCTGGAGGGGCTTTATAGACGCTTTAGGGACATCTTGAAGTCACGGGAACCATATTTTTCTTTGACCACTTTTATGTCATCAGAACATTTTCACAAACTAGATTTCTAATGTAGCTATGCCCTTTGTGGAAGCTCAGCTCCTTACCTCATCACTCCGCTAACATCCTCCACCATCTGCCAAGTGCAAGGCTAGACAGACCTTACACCTGGTCTCCACCAATGTCCAGTGTTCCTTGGAGGCTTCCTTTATACCATCTTGTTTTTTCCCCATGACCTTCAATAGGTATCAAATGTCTTCCTATTTTGCAGCTCATAGTCCCTGGTGGGATACTCACTACGTTCCTGTTTCCTGGAAAAAGGACATCTTCTCAGCTTTCTCAGAGCAGTGGTGACTGATACAACTCAGTGACAATGACATTAAGCCTGTCTGATTTTTAGTAGCCTGAAGGAAAGCATGAACAGTATTGGCTCTGGCTTGAGCTACATAGAGCAGGACAAGAGTTTCTTGGTGGACTCAATTGATTCACAAACATAAATGAAAAACACTTTGATAGTTTCAGAAACACTGATGGGGTGGGAGAAGGGCAGGACCTAGGAGAGGGTATGCCAAGGTAGTGAAGTATGCAGATGGGGCTTAATGTTCGTTTGACCTCACTGGTCCTAGGCTTCTGATACCTAAGAATATATGGTTTACCACAACTATGTGATTTCCATGAATGTGGAATCAATTGTTACTCTTGGAAAATATGATCCTCCTTATGAGCTCTTGAAATCACCTTAAAGTCTATAATTGTCCACAAGAAAATAATTTTGACTTGAGGCCTTCCAGGTTTATTTTAAAAAACCAGTCAATTCAATAAATAGTCCCAAAGATCCCTGTGAGTATAAATCTCATTAACGTCTGTCTTAATAAAAGATAGCTAGATTCCCGTACCTGCTTCTGCATTCAATCTATTGTATGTTATTTTGCAGAAATATATGAAGAAAATCCGGCCTCAGACAGATATGTAGTTGGAAAACTAAGGAGAATTCTAATTGCCTTTTCAGATAATTATAAATGTTCTTTTTTGATAGTACACCAAAACTCAACAAGTAGTAGTTTCTTAAGGATTAGTTGTATGTGGAAGTTGAAACTATATCAATGGACTTTTCTTACTCTGTTACACTACAGTCCATTAGTCTGTCTTGCTCTTTGAATGGGTGATTCTGTAGCATCATGCATTGGTGACTTGGAATATATTGGTTCACTAAGTTATGCCGATCTTACAAATGTTGACACATTTCATTATACAATATCAAAAAATCACATTTATTAATAACACCACCAATCTCATTAGAAAAGTCTTTAAATATTGGAAAGCTGGCAAGCTCATACTAATAGAGGCAAGTCTTCCAAAATTCAAATTTTCACTTGAAAGTTTGAATTTTATCACTGGCAACAAATACTGTCAGTCATTTTCCTCAGTGACACAGACTTTACCATTTTCATGATGTCTTTCACATACCCAAATCTGAATATCCATAGTTTGTCTCTTTTCTACTTTCAAGTAAAAATGGCATTCATGAAATAAATGAGCAGTCAGCTGGCAACTCAAACAGTTACACAAGTGCTTTTGTCCATACTTCGCATCTCGTCACCCAGAATATTTGTGATGGTGAATTTTGTGTGTCAACTTGGATGGTGTTTTGGGATGACTCCACTCTCCCTTATGTCTCCTAGAAAATAAAAGGAACAAAGAGATTTCCATAAATAACCAAACGTATGAAAGATAAAATCATCCCACATGGCAACCTCCCCAACAACCCTTAGAGCTAGCCGAGGGGTGCCAGTGCTTTTCCAGGTCCAGCCAAAAGAATAATTAAAATCATGTAACCATTTAAATATCAGAGTAAACACTGCTCACTCTTCTGTTTATTTGCATAACTCATTATTTTGCTATATTAAAAGTTTTCCTTCGCCACTATTATGTTAACTTAACTTACAAATGATTTTAATAAAATCCTGAATTTGTATCACATGTTGCTTCTGGAATAGAATAAAGAACAAGCTGATCTTGGGGTATAAAAAAAAAGTGCTATGGGAGTCTAATAGTGCCACAGCAGGTGAGGAATCAGTACTGGTTCTTACTCAGCTCAATTTGCTTCAACCCAGTGGGACCCTTTTAAAGAAGAGCAAGTATGTCTGCAATTCCAAACCTCATTTCATGCATAATTGATAGTTCATAACAAACTTTATCAGATCCCAAAATATCAAAAAAAATTTTTTTGATGAGGTTGAGGTCCTTTATGGTTGTTGTGGATTCACAACAGGAAGAGGAACCCTTTAAAAAGAAGAATATGGTATTTTCATTTGCATAAAGACAATAAAAGTCTTTCAGCGGCAATTTCCCCATATATAAAAAGTGAGAACATAGCACCTCAGTGATGCAGACATCTGTTACTTAAACAGATGCCACCTTCTAAACTCACTCAAGCAACCCTCCGCTCCACCAGAGACCTCTAAACCAAAATTCAGTATGTGGATAGAGCTTAAAAGGGGACTTGGAACAATGATTGATTTTTACTTCCCAGCTTTACTATGGATTTGCTTGAATTTTGTATGTTTTTAATTTAGCAAAATCTCCATCATCTCTTTCAGTAATTCCTGGCTTCTAGCTTAATCTCTACAATCTGCCAAATCCAACGCTTCCTTCTAAGATTCACTGCTCATTAGCATTAGCCCTTCAGAGGACCAGATAAACCATGGATTTTGTTTGTTTGTTTCCTCTTGCAAACGCATTTTAATGACTTCACAGGGCAGGACCCTAGCACTATCTAAAAGAGAAATGAAACTTGGTCTCTTTTTTCCAAGTAGCACAAAGAGTCCCAGACTGATGTTTTCCAGTTAAGCAATACTTCCCCAGACTGAGACTGATAAGCGCCTTCAGAAGTTAGGCTTACACTTCTAAATCAGCAGTTCATGAAAGGCATTACGAAAAACTATTATACTGCTATAATGGATGACAGCACAGTTGTATATGTTACACCTTGAAGTAAGCAGTAGGATTTTCAATCACTTGATAACCTTGAAACTGCTAAGGTATCAAATTGCTATCATGAATATTGTGCAGGAGCAGAAATAACTCAGGAAGCTGCCTTTGTGAATAATAATCAGAAAACTGCAACATTTTTACCTAGAAAATGGATTTGAGGCACTGGTGTATTGACAAGCTCTCCAACAGGAAACTAAAGTAGACATTACAAGTACATTTGCATTGGATTATGCATCAATCCATCATAAATTCCAACAGCATCGGGTTTGTCAGATCTAATCAGTTAAAAAAATTGTTAGCAAAGAATGACGTTGTTTGTTAAAATTTCAAGGATAAAGGGTAAGGAGAGCCCATGTGTTATTTTATAGCTGAAAACAATAAACAAAAATATTTGTTTAATATTTAAACTTTTCAATGTACTCTCAAATCTAATTCATTTCAGAAAAGTATAGACAAGGGGTTTAGAATGTAGGGCTTTGCTTAATAGGCATTTAAATCAACTGCTACATGAAGACATGGTAAAAACATAGACAGTAAATGTTTATTACACATCTATTTTCCCTGAAATGCATCTGTTTCATTTTTACCAAATCCCAGCTTTGTTCATGAACAGAGCACCCAGTGTTGGTTGGTGGCATTTCCAGATGACAGAGTCTACTGAGAACCCTCGACAGCCATGTGAAAACTCAATGTCTGGAGTGATTCATCATTGTGTCAGACTGGCCAGCACTTTGTCACAGTGACTGACAATGGGAGAAACTTGGAAATAATACCAAGATTCTCTGTTCACTGATAGTGTCTGTGCTGTGATTAGAGAAGAAAGCTTTGAGACTGTGAGGAGAATCTTAATTTTCCTCCAAAATTAATTTTGATGTTTTAATCCTTTGGAGGTCAATCTCCGCCTAACATTTCCCATTGTGTGTTACTCAAAAGCGTCCGTTTTCATTTCAGATTGTTCCTGAGGCCTGATTATTGAAATCACCACACACCCAACAGCTTATTGGGTAGGGTGAACAATTTTTCAGTGCTGTAAGGCCAACTACACCTGCTTTACATGGAGTCACTGTATCCACCTGAAAAAGAGAAGTGCCATCCAGCAAAAGATTGTCTGGCTACTACTGATGGTGCTACCAAGGAACTTAAATTTACTCTTGCTTAACCTTTTCTTAGGGTCTGAAATCCCTTTATATTATTCAATTTGGCAAAATCCTAGAAGGGTAATGATGTTAATTACTGACTTCAGGTAAACTATTGCCAGAAAAGTAATTCAGAGCATGGGCACTATTTTAAAGGTCCTGAGAAGCAAATGCAAATGACCTGATGCAAATCCATCCTCTCTGTAGGAGGTAAATGAAATAGCATCTTCCACTGAGAGTAGATCAATAATGTCAACTTCTTGTTACAAAGAAAAAAGAGCTAAAATGTACCTATCCAAAAATGTGATTACAAGGGGAGTAAATTATCAAAAGGGAAATAATCAAAACTAGCATTTATTGATTTATTATGTGCAAGAAATTGTATCAATGGTATCTCATTCACACTTAGGAAGCTGTACGAGAGATGAATTACCATCACCATTTTACAAATTAGAAAATGGAGACTTAGAGAAGAATAACTACCTTCTGCAAGATTATACAATTGGTAAATGCGGTGAAGTCCAAGTTTGTCAAATATTTTAAGTTCCAAGGATGTTAATCATCCCAGCAAGTAAACGGAAGGATTTGAGGTGGGGTCCATGGAAGATACAATCAAGGAGCAAAAAAAGAAATGCAGTCAAATATCTGTAAAAGGCATGGTTTCAAAATGCAAGTCTAGTCCTATAACTTCCCTTCTCCTCTTTTTCATCTCCCACAAAACTTCATTGCTCTTAGGTTAAAGCCAAAACTCCTTATCATGAGCAACAAAGCAATGTGTGAGCTGGCACATACCTGCCTCCCAAGCCTCATGTTCCCCACCTCATCCTTCACTCCAGTACAGCCGCACTAGCTTGTTGGTTGTCCTTTATGTCGGGCTTGCTCCCTCTGGACTTAGGCTGTTTCTGGTTACTGAGATTCTCTTCCTTGCCCTCTTTACCTGGTTAAACTCTCTTTATTCTCCATGGCTCAGCTAAGTGACAGCATAAGGAAGTTGGATCCCTCTTATATAAGCTACACACCTCTCCTCTATTGCCTTTGTCAGAATGGTAACCTGCATTTGTTAGAATGATTATTTTATTTATATCTGAATAACTCACTTGGCTAGTGGCCCCAGGGCTTAGCTCTCCCTGCCATCTAAACAGGGGCTCATCAACTTTTTGAGAGTGAATGCATGGGTAAATGGATAAATAGTTTCTATCTGTATTTCTTCGTATAGCTTGTATTTGGAGTTTCCTTTGATTTTTATCACAACTCAAGGACAAAATGAGTGAGGGATCACTTTCTCATTTTACTGAAGAAGAAATTGATGCTCTGAGAAGTTTAGCACTTATCTAAATTTACATTGGTAGTGGCAGGCCTGCTAAAACCTGAGCCTTCTGAATCTCAGTCCACTGTCAATTACACCAAAGCCTTACTGTGGCACCAGGGAAAATGCAAATTTCTGCTGTCTATCCATAACAAAACATAGAAGATGGAAGAAAATGAGGTCCTCGGTGACCCTGAAGAAAGCATGAATTAGGGAATGAATCCTGCAGATAGCAGCACTGCTTTGCCCAGCGTTGCTGCCCTAGCCAGCTCAGGGTGTTGTGTGAGCTCACAAGGTCTCATAAACGCCCTGGAACATGAATCCACAACTCGGATTAGGAGTGATGTCTGTTAAGTCACGGAGCTGACTGTGTACTCTGAGTGAATGGAGGCAAAGTGGCCAAGGTTCAAACACGTAGGAGAACACACCTGCCGCCAAGCCTCTGTGGACAGGGAGGCAGTACGTTCCACAGAATATTGTGGAAATGGCTTCCAGCTTTGGAGCTCTCCACATGGGGAGTTTGGCATGGGAGCCTTTGGGCCCAACAGATGGAAGGCCCATGGAGAAGTTTATTCTTTCCCAAAGACACACAGGCCAGCCCTAATCAGCTGAAAAAAACCCCAGAAACAAAAAAAAAACCATGCCATTAACTTGCCGACTCAGGCTCAACCAATTTTTGGGCCAGTTTAGACCAGAGTAAACAGTGTGTCTGTAGCTACAGATACAACATTAGGACAAGTCTGGGATGAGCTGTGCCATCAGACCTGCTGACTGCTATTCCCGGGGCAAGCGTGTCACAGAGCCTAAAACACCTCTCACTTCAGCCACACAGCTCAGCCTGAATAACTGCACTTCAGCCTAGTTTTCCTGACTAGTATGACTTCTCTTAAGGAAAGAATGCTCCTAATAACTGTAATCCACTTGCCTGGTTCCCTGCCCAGGCCTTCTTATGTCCTTTGCCCCAGGAGTTGGACCCTTTTCCAACCCTCCCAGCTATTGCTTAGGATCGACCTCAATAGAATAGACCCCTCCACCACACAGAACCATGAACAAATTACCTGTCTGATTTTGAATCACCATTGCTTTGATCCTCTTAATACCTTGATTTAAGAGGGAGCCTGGTCAGCTCTGGCTCCTGAGCTCCTTTGGATAGTGTCTAGTTGTCTTATGAGCATGCTCTCAGAGGCTTGGTCTAACCCCTAGCCTGGTCTTTCACAAAGAGCCACCTGGGAAAACTTAGCATATCTTTCAGTGGAA
This sequence comes from Equus quagga, assembly GCF_021613505.1. NCBI lineage: Eukaryota > Metazoa > Chordata > Mammalia > Perissodactyla > Equidae > Equus > Equus quagga. Next base: position 82,091,602 of record NC_060270.1, read on the forward strand.
CACTCATGAGTTTTAATGAAATCCTTCTCAGATTTCTACATTTCAGATCTTCCCTGGTGAATATACGAATTGCCCAATGCTACCGTTCAAACCAGCACAAGGACTCTGTCCTCACATGGCAGGGGAAATATCCTTGGGCAAGTCTCAGACTTCAAGAGAAGCAACATCCCAGGAGAAGTGTCCAGTGTACTTATTGCATTTGGACCCAGACCAGTCACTCTGTTTAAATCTGTGCTCACCCATTAACCCTGAATTTCTGCACAAATTTCCAGCTTCTCTTCCCAAACTTTATTGACCTCCTTGTGGTTTTCCTATGCTTGTTTGGACATCTGGCTCTCATATGAAATCTTCTCAGATCCCTGGACATCTTGTCACTGGTTGCCTCTTGCCTGCCTGAGCCAATTTCTTAACTCCAAATGTCTACCACAGCCTTTCTAAATGTTACTGGAAATTAAACAAATGAGTGGCACTGGTCAGGAAATTATTGCCATGTAAACTAATGTGGCGGGAATAATTACACAGGGGATTCCAGTGTGCAGTCAGTGTTAGGAGCTACTGTTGCACATCCTTAGAATTCAGCACAGACTAGATTGGAGAGAAAAGGGCAGCTGTGAGGGAGAGTGGGTTCATAAGACAGAGGGGATACGTGGGTGGGAAAGTGATAGCTTAAGAGGTGAGGTGTCAGTGGAGAGGCGGGGAGGAGATTGCGTAAAAGAGAGAAGAGAAAGCTCTGGAAGCTGTGCCCCAGGGCTGACATAGGAAACATGCTCAGGAGACAGACAGGAGTGTATCCAACCTAGATCGTTGGATTTGAACCATTGGTACAAGCAGCACTTACTGGACACGGTGAACTCACACTTAGTCAATCCATCCAACCAGAACACCAGCCAGTCCTTGCTCTATCCGTAGAGACCACGCAACCCATCTTCCTACCTCCTCATGGTATCTCTGAGTATCAAGAATTACTGCGTAGTTCTAACAACCAACTAGATGACAGTCAGATCATGTGTCAATTCTGATTTTCTGGGCAATCCTGTGAGGTATTTTTACCTCCGTTTTATTGATAAGGATAATGAGACTCAGAATGGAGGAGTGACTTGCCCAAGGCAAGACTGGAGCTTGGATCTTCTCACTACAAATTCACAGCTCCCTTCACTTCACCACTCTGTCTAAAAAGACTGAGAATTCTCTCAGAATGCAGAGGTCAGTTTAGGCTGTATTGCCCTGCTTTGTAGGCTCTGGATGGGTTTGCTGTCATTAAGTGGGTGGGAAGGCTGTTTGTTTCCTAATCAGTTGGATCAGAGAGTTCTTAAAGAGGATGGTACCACTTCTTTGGATGCATTTGGAAATTTATAGGGAAAGGGTTTTGGTTGTCACTATGATGAGGTGTCCCTACTGGCATTTAGTGGGTAGGGTCAAGGATGCTGGAAACATTTCAATGCACCTTATATTCCCACATAATAAAGAATTCTAGCATCACAAATGACATTGAGTGCCTAGTGGACATGATGTAGATGAAAAACCTGTGTATAATTTCCTGAATCATGAAACAAACTCCACTTTACATATAAGCATAAAGTAATTTACATGGTTTTAATAGTTACTGAATTTTTCATGAATGTGACTTCCAAAGAAATCCAGGAAGAAAAATTGTATATATGGTTTTGTTAGAACTTTAGGAAGCATTGCTTGTCATTTTTAGAAAATCTATAATGCATGTGATTTTATGTTGCCTTTCCTTGCTGACATTATAGTCTTGCCCCAGAGTAGGGGTGAGGAGGAAGACTTTCACTGTATAGCTCCCAGAAATTGACTCTTACTTTCCTTTAACTTGATAATTTTGGATGCTCAACAAACTGAGGCTATAATTGTAACATATTGAACTTTATTCTGAGAAAAGCAACTGATTTAATAACATCATGCCTCACTAACAAAGAGCCTGGATTTTGACTGAAATGATGGGTGAACCAGTTCTCTTCACAGAGTCATTCAGAAACTTAGGTGACAGGTTTGAATTTGACATGGAAATGCCTTAATTGGAAAATATTCCACAAAGTCAATTTGTTCTTCAATTCTTTCTAGGTGAAAAGATGAGAAGTTGAGTCTAGATAAGACATTCTGTCACAGATTCATTTCAGCCTCATGTCATGGCTTGTGTATTCTTTAGAAGGAATTTAACATTCCTGTAGATGGTAATATTTATTGAAACTTTCATTTCACCTACTGCACTTTCTTCCTGTGCTTTCCAATTCCAGTCTTTGTTTTGGAATGAAACTATTAAGCTGCAACATGAAGTTAAACACACTCTACAGGGAAAGGTGTGTGAGTCAGCAGTTTGTAGCTGCCAAGAAAGAATTGAGAGGGCTTTCAAATTCATGTTATTGATGTGAATTATTTTGAAGACCGTATGGTTGGCTGTTTCAGTGAACTTTGGCAGGGATCAGCAGTTTACTCATCATGAAAATAAACTAACAAACTACATTACATTCTCCAAACAGGCAGCAAAACTGATCGTTTTGTAATTGAAAGTTAAAGAGAGAAAGCTATAGGTGATCATTTCAAGTGACTCATAGAGAGGTCCCCTGAACTGAGCTAATTTTCTCAAATGGTCAGATCTCAGGTTCCCAGGGAATGACAAATCTGTCCCAAATCACGTCTGGGCTGCAATTTCTTAGAGTTTTCGTTCTTTAGTGACAACTGCCTTGGAATTGTTTCTAAATACTATGTTCACAGTAATTGTGGAAAGGCCCAAAGCACCGTTCTGGAAAATCTGATCCAGGTCAACTGCATCAAGGTCTTCTGGGAGATTAAACAAAACAAAAACACAATTCCCAGACACAACTCCCAGCACTCCTATTTGGTAGCATTGAGGTGAAGTCTGGGAATCTGTACATGAAAAGTACTCCCTGGAAGTTTCTAATGTGCCAACAGGTATGTTACCTACTGCTTTTGACCGCTTGTCTATTAAAGAGCAGAATAAATAAGAACAATGTAGAATTTCTGTGGGTTCACTTGAATAATTTATAGTAAATTCTACTTCTCCTCAGCAATTTTACATATTTGATCTGGATAGAAAGTGTTTAATATTGAGAATGTTAAAAATAAAAGAAGCTCACATACTATGGACAATGACAGAAAGAATGTTAATAGCCCATCCCTTCTTCTGGGCCAGGGTGGAATAATGATGTCTGAGTTGCTGGGAACACTTTGTCCAGGCATAGATGTAGCTGGTGGCATGGTGGCTACTCCTGGACTGTGGCTCAACTTTTTGGGGGCACAATATTTCAGTCAAAGGAAAGCTGGTAAGGGAGGATTTGCTTGCATAGCATCTAAGGAAGTGGATCTATCCTCAGACCGTTTCCAGACTCAGATGGCAGATAGAGTCCCCATTCCTCCCGCCTATCAGACCAGGAAGAACCATTTTTTTCAGTGGTTCTTTCTTCTTTCTTAAAAAGCAAGGCTTAAAATCTAATGAGTTTTGGCAAACATATTATATTATACCAAGGGAGGCAATATTAATAACTTAGCACTTCTTCTGACTGTGTCCTGATGCCTAGTACAAAATTATCGATTGATAATACATATTGGGCCAATGCATGGTCTCACAACTCTAGCCTTGGCCTCTGCTTTTCCAAAGTGAGAAATACTTTCTTCAGTGGTAAATTCTAAAACCCAGGGTTAAACCTACTTTACCCATTTTATCCCAACGCCCAAGTTTTGATGATCACAAACAGTCAGGATGCATCCTCTATAGTCAGAGAATCATAAAATATTATACTGAGAAGTGATCTTAGATATAATCTGGTCCACCTCCAACTTTGAATCATTCCAGACCCCTGTCTTTCTATAACACATTCCAAATCCATCAAAAAATCCATCGGCAAAGCCGTTAGTCTGTATTTTAAATATACCCATAACCTCTTCTCAGCACCTCTGCTGAAGAGACCCTGGTCAAGGCCACGGTCAGGTCTCACTTGGATTGCCAAAATGCCTTCCTAACTGGTGTGCCCACTTCAATCCTTGCCCACTATAGACTTTCCCATCACAGCAGAGAGGTACGTTTAAAACTGAAATCACATCATGTCATGCCTCTGGGCAAAAACTCAGTCCTTACAATGACTTGCAAGATTCCACAATATTTGTTTCCAGGTTATGTCTCCTATCTCATCTCCTATGATTTCCTCCTTTTTCATTCTGCTGAAGACACACTGGCCTCCTAGCTACCCGTTGAACATTTCCTGCGTGCTTCCCCCTCGAGTCTAATGTATTGTTTCTTATGCCTTTTATTTTCTTTGCACATATATCCCCATGGCCAATTTCTTCAACTCCTTCAGGTCTTTGCTCAGAGGCCACTTTTGCAGTAAGGCCTACCCTGATCACCTAAGTTAAAATTCCAACTCAGCTGCCTCCCTGCTCTGTATTCTGGAACTCCATATCCACATCTCCCACTGCTTGTTGAAGGTTTTCTGATGGTTAGCTCTCTGGCATATAACACTTAACATCACAATTGGAATGCCTTGTCATTCCCTAAACTTGCTACTTTACTTAATGGCATCCCTTCTATAAGGAAATCTCAAAGCTACAATTTATTAGGCAAGCTGCATGTCAGAAGCTTTATATGCCTTATATCATTCGATCCTTTCTCTAGTCCTGTGAGCATAATATACATATTCTAATTTAAAGCAAGTACATCGGGGTACTCAGTGAATGGCAGAGCTGGAATTCAAAAATCAGGTCCCAGTGATAGCATATGCAATGTCTTTCCTTTATAGCAGGGGTCAGCAGATATGGACCATAGGCCAAATCCGGACCACCACTTGTTTTTGCACAAAAGTTTTGTGGTAACCCAGCTGTGCCCATTTATTTATCTATTGTCTATGGCTGCTTTCATGCTATAACAGCTGACTTGAGTGGTTACCAACAGAGACTATATGACCTGCAAAGCCTAAAATATTTACTGTCTGGCCCTTTACAGAAAAGGTTTACCAACTCCTGATCTGTACTGTGCTGCCTTCTATACAAAGCAGAAGCGAAGTAGTCTAGAACTTCCTTTATATATAAACATATAAGGAAAATTATATACAGAAGACTCTATTAAGAAGAAAAAAACTTGTTTTAAGAATAATATTCAGTTTTTTAAAGTTGTAAATCTCCAAATCCAGCTTTTCTTTAGCTTTTAAGGTCAGTTTACTAAACTTATTCTTTCTGCAGATACGGCAGTTATTAATAATCATTGTTGAGGATGCCTTTGATTATTTTTTGGTCCTAACTATAGATATAGTCTAACTCCTTCACACATTTTAAACTACATTTGAGTTTAATATTTTCCATTTCTATGTACTTAAGCTCTCTGACTGACATATACTTATATAATTTTATATTAGATTAGATTAGATTCCCTAAAATGTGCCAATATTGTTTAGAGATTGAGGGAGATTTAAACTTAAAATTCTAAGTCTACATATATTATTAAATATTTATTTTATATTGAAATTATGTTTCACTTGTTATTCAGGAGGCCAAATTCTCTTAAGCATTGCAAGTATATAAAATTTCAAATGTTGCTCTGATTATTTAGCTTAAAAAAAGCAACTGTAAGCTTGATTCTTTGAATATCTCTTACTTAATTCTAAATGTTTTGGGGCTCAAAAAGAGAACATTTGTATCATGGTGATCTGTTTTGGGGAGTAACTTCTTGACCAATGGAGATTGCAAATGATCAGGGATTTGGGTCATAAAGTTAACATGATGTATGTTAATTACATACAACATATGTGTAGAACATATAATTAACGTATTCTTATTGTAGACCTTGTTGAGACATCTTGAGCATTATTTGTAGTTTCTAATGGCAAATTCAGTACTTAAAGAAAGTTAAGTTTCTAGTATATGTCCTTGTCTACCTAATGTTTGCAACTCTACCTAACAAGTTCACCTGAGTGGATTTTTGCAGTTCGTTGCATTCTTTGGCCCTGAAATGTGTCTTTCAATTTAATGACAAAGACTTTTTCCCCCAGTTTTATTAGTTGTAGGTGTACAACATGATGATTTGATAAATGTATATATTGCAAAAGTATCACAATAAGGCTAGTTAACATCCATCAGTTTGCATAGTTACAAATTTTTTTTTCTTGTGATGAGAATTTAAGATCTACCTTCTTAGCAACTTTCAAACATACAATCCCCAGAACTTATTTATTTTGTAACTGGAAGTTTGTACCTTTTCACCACCTTCACACATTTCCCCCACTCCCCCCAAACCGTGCCTCTGGCAACCACCAATCTGTTCTGTGTCTATGAGTTCAATATTTTTAGATTCCACATATAAGTGAGATCGTGCAGTTTTTGTCTTTTACTGTCTTATTTCATTTAACATAACGCAAAGACTTTTCAACAAATAAATTTGGCATTCTTTTATATATAGTCTATTTCTTTGTACCACACAATTCTTATGGCTGTTAAAACGCTGATAGATTTCTAGATCTCTTTGATAGCTTTGCATGAAGATTAGCTAACTCTCTAGAGTCTGGCACCCTGCTGGGTGGCTCTGGGCCAGTAGATCCTGAGGGGTAGAGGAGAGACAAGGGTAAGAGATGCTGCTGAATTGGTATGCACATCTTGTTTGTGTTCCAAGAGAATCAGGCCTTTCACACTGTGCATCACTGCAATTTCCCAGAGGGCTCCCTATTCTTCTAGACGCATGCTGCCCAATATGGTGCTCTAGCCATGTGGAACTACTGAACTCTGACTGAGGAACTGAACTTAAATGTATTTAATTTTAGTTAATTGAAATTTTAAGACTGAAAATTTACTGTTATTGGAAAAATTTTAAGAATATTTGAAACTAGTTAGGGATGTGAATCTACTTTTTCAGCAGTAAATTTTATGAAATCTAAATAAAGATCAAAATTTAGATGTAAAAAATGAAAATTTAGCATTGGAATTGAGATGTAAGTGTAAAACCCACAGTAGATTTTACGACAGTAGGAAACAACAACAAAATATTTCATTAATAATTTTTAAGTTGATTGCATGTTAAAATCATAATATTTTGGATATATGGGATTACAGAAAATATGGTATTGAAATAAAGTTCACCTTATTTTCACTATCTTTTAGTGTGGCTTCTAGAAAATTTAAAATTACATCTGTGGCTTGCATTGTGTATCTATTTGACCATGACTTTGCAGGTTTACCTGCATCCATCCAGCATACTTTTAGCTCCAATTTCTCCCGACATTTCTGAACATTTACTGTTCTTCAAAGGGGAGAGGGATTCATTTTTTTTCACTGAAGTCCTAGAATTCCCACTTTTTATTTACCAGGTATTTCCCATTTTACAATTTTCTTCCTCAAATAAACTTCTATATTCATTCTTTATGGCATCTTCTTCAAATATGAGATTTCTATTTACAATTTAGTGGTGTTACAGTTTATCAAACCCTTTTCTGAAAACAGATTGTGAAGGGAAAATAGCGTGAGAGGATCCAGACACCTGTACTGGGGAGTCTTTATGAGAGTGACAGGTACCATCTAACCTCAGCATCGTCAGAACATCTCGGAGCCTCAGACTTATCTTCTACACCTAGAAATAATGATACCTGCTTCACAGAGTAGATGTGAGAATGAAAGTTATATAAACTATGAAAACACCTGGCACAGTGCATGTTTGGGGTTGTTTTGGTTTATTTGCTTTTTTTCTTAATTGGTCAATTTTTATGCAAGCAAAACAATCATCCAGAAAAATGCATAAATCATAAAGCCATAGTTGATGAGCTAGCACAAAGGGAATGCACCTATTTTCCCACCACCCAGGTGAGGAAATAGATCACCAGCACCTCAGAAGCTCTCTTCATGCTCCCTTCGATGATTCCCCACCAGATTAACTTGGTCTGTTTTAAACGTTGTATCTATACAATCATGTAGTATGCATTCTTTTGTGTTTTTATTTTTCATTCCACATTATATTTCTGAGATTTATCAGTGATATTACATGTAAGACTAGTTTGTTTTTGTTGTTGTTGTCATATAGTATTCCATATTACGACCAAACCATGATTAATCTGTTCTTTTCTTGATTGACAGAGGAGTTTTTTCACCATGCAGATAGTATGAAATATGTTGTTATAAACATTTTGTACATGGTTTATGGTACTCATAGGTATTTATTTTGGGGGGGGTCTCTAACCTGGAGTATTAATAGCTGAGTCACAAGGTGTATGTATGTTTAACTTTAGTTAGTACTGCCAATTCCTTTTTAAAGGTGGTTGTATGAAACTTATCGTCACATTAGCCGTTTATGGAAACTACAGTTGCTCCATATCTTTGCTAACACTTGATATGTCGTTGTGATTTTAATTTGCCTGTCTCTAATCACTAAAGAGCTTGAGCTCAATTTAATTCTCATTCTGCTTTGGCAGAATTGACCTCATGTGACAGATTAATCTAGGCCTAGAATTACTCTTCATGGTAGGCAACTGACTAGTTGATGCTCTTAAAAGTTTTTCTTAAAGCGTAAAGATTCTTATTCTAAAAATTAGCAAGTGTGTCATGTGGACATTTTCCTCATATAATAGCACAGTTAAAAATCAACACCTTTTCTAAATACAATTTTTAAAATATTTCTTTCATCTCTCTACCCTGATAAGTATTTAGCAAAGGAGTAGAGTAAGTTTATTGATGTAAATGTATATCTCATGATTATCAACAACTAAAATGAATTCCAACTTTAATATTTAGATACCTCTTATATCAAAAGTTACCTAGAATGGCATGTGTAATGATAATATCTCCTTATTTTTCCATCCCCACAACCATTCACTCTCATCATAGAAGAGGGGCAGAAACAAATTTATTACATGAAGGTGACAAATATGTACAAAGAGGTGTCTGTGAGAAGAGATGGATTTAGATTTTTGGCTTCATGTTCAGGTTTGATACTTTCCAATCCTAGCTTGTACTGATTTTGATCTCTTTTTTATATTCTGATTTAGGCAGACAAAATACATGTCTATAAAGAATTTTTGAGATATTTGCTGTTACTTCAGATTATGATAACATTATTTGAAGACCCAGGCAACATGTTTGATTTTTTCAAGCTTTGTGTGTCTAGGAGAGAATCTTTGTTTTCATCACTTCACTGGCATGCCAAGAAATCTCCAGTGAACAAACTGGAAATTGAGAACCAGAAACAGTGCCAAAAGCATTGCTATAGCAGGGACATTTAATTTTGTCTATTTATTGCTTTTTCTGACAGAGAAAGCCCAATATCTATTCTTCCAATGTCCTTAGCAGTATTTGGGATGGTTTGGATTATTGCTCAGCAAATATTAATTCCCCTGCCATTCCTACTGTGGGAGGAATAAACTTCCTTGCCTTGTTGATATTGGACTTGGAAAGTTGGTAGATGTGACACAAGCGGAGGCCTTAAATATGCTTGTATAGTTTGGTTTGGCTTTGGGACTCGTGTCGTTCATCATGAGAAGAAAATAGCCAGATGGCCACTGGTCCAAGAATGTGAAAATTATGTGTAGCACATCACAACCCAACCTGAATCTTAGAGCTCGGAGCCAACCTAGTCAAGCTGAGCTGCAGCTGACTTGCAAACTCATGAAAGAGAAATAAGATCTTGATGTCTTAAGTCACTTTGTTTTGGTGTGGTTTGTTATGCAGCATTATTGTGGCAAAAGCTGATCGAGAGAGTTTGAGTTTATTGTTTAAAAACATCGACATCAAAGTCCTCAAATATAAAACTTCATTTAGTTAATTAGTCAAAAAACCATATAAATTTATTAAACATTTATAATGTGCCAGTCACTATGCTACATACTGGAGGAGGATGGTGAAGAAAATAGACGTGAGGAAACTTGACAAAGTAATTACAATACAGTGTGATCTGTTTCTGATATGGATAAACACCTGTTACGGGCATGATCTAGAAGAGGGACCCGGACTAGTCTTGACAACTCAAGGAAATTTTGTCAGAGAGAAAGTATGAGTAGGAGTTATTCACATTATTGTATAAAGAGGCAAAAACATGCTCAACAACTCAGAAATTAAAAGATATGGTCATTTAGTGAACTATAAGGAATGTTCTCTGGCAGGGACTAGATGCAGTACCACGAAGAATATGTCTGTAGAGGTGAATATATTGAGGGACTACTTAGGTAAAAAGTGTGTCTAGGGCTCTGGCAGCCATCCTTCGCACTAAATGTACGGAGACATCAAGCTTAGATGGTGTCACTGGATTCTAAGATTCAGTTGTGCATGAAACCAAGGATGGGATTCCAAGTGACTCTTACATTTATGAGAAAGAAAGAGGCAATGGGTTCTAATGCTAATTTAACAGATATTTGTTGAGCATTGTGAATGTCATGGTAAATGAAAAGAATACAATTACTTCCTTCAGAGAAGTTACTATCTGGTTAGAAATATAGAGAAGTAAAGAGGCAATTCTAATACATAATGTGAAGTGTTATAATATGGAAGTATATGGAACAAAGTGGGGAGAGGGCCAGAAGGATTCACAGAGAAAGTAACACCTAAGCTGAGAACCTAAAGGAGAAATAAGAATTACTCAAATGATTACTTACTTACTCAAGAGTAAAAAAATACTATTCCAGGTAAGATTCTGGAGGACAAGAGAAAAGATGATGAGTCCGTGTAGGAGGTGATTCATTTTAAGAGACAAACTGGGAGAGGTAAATAGGATCACATCACAAGTCATGATACAGAGTTTGAGAACAAGGAGAAACCATTGAGTGATTTTAAGGAGATGGAGAAACACCTACGGAATAGAACTGGCAGAACTGGTTGACTGGCTGCACATCTGGGCTCAAGGAGAGGGAAACAGGGAGGACACTCAGCAAACTGACTTGGGCAAATCTGAAGCATGATGCCACTGGGAGCAAAAGCTGTTGCACAGGTTTAGAGGGTTGATGAGGACTTCAAGGTGACGTGAAAAAAACTGAAGGAGGTAAACAAACCGCTGTTGGGGCAAAGTAAGAGAATTTGGGTAACTCTTATTTGCCAATTGAGGAGAAGACATAGTTCTAAGAAAGAGGAGTTTTCATCCATGCCAAGTGGTAACGAATATGAGGAAATAGAGTAAGAGAACACATTCATATTTTGGAGGTTTGTGAGTGACTATTGAGAAAGTGGTTTCAGTAAATTGGTGAGTGTATAGACAAGAGTATAAGAGGCTTAGCAGTGAGTGAGGTAAAGAAATAGAAGAGAAAGTGGAAGAAATAGTGGAATGGCAGCTTACAGAAGTAGCTGTGTTGAGAGATAGGAGTGTTAGAAGGAACCCAAGCCAGTTTGTATGCTGAGCTGAGAGGAAAGAGCAAGGGGAGAGGAAGAGATTTACGATATAAGGTATGTGGGAGGCGGGGGCACTTCTAAAGCATGTTCCAAGGGAAATGGAAGGCTTTCATTCAATCTCAAGGCTGGAGAACTTATGTCTGATAAGGACACTTCATCCTCAGGACAGATGCATAGGGAGGGGCAAGCTGATGAAAATAAGAAATTTTGAGGTGATGGAAAGGAAAACTTAAGGAGCTGTTGTTCACTGACTTTTACTCCAAAATGTGGAAGAGGAGGTCATTGGCTAGCTGAGTGTGAGAAAAGTAGGAAAGACTGTAATCATCTTTCTGAGGAAACTGCTAAGGAGATGGTTCTTAACTGCAAACCATGGACTTCGCTCTACTTAGTTTTGGTAGAAATGGAATTTACTAAGGGGCATTATGTAGCTTACAGGATTATCAGGAAGTCCAGCAAGCCACAGCCAGGGACAATGCTCAATGCATGACAATCACTAGTGAAAATGCCACTACTGTCAACATATGACACCTACATGTCAGTTCATTGAAATACCACAGCTTTTACCCGTCACACTCAAGACTGGACATTAGATGCCTCTGAGGAGCCAAATGCTTGAAACCACTGGGAACCACCAAGTGTCAAATGATGGATTCAGTGAGTGTCTATGTCCTCATATTGCTCCCTTCTGTAGGAGAGACTGCTGCTCATAACCCAATATATATTCTCTCCTTCTTCTATAGTAATAGAACATTTATTGGTCACATGGCCAGCTGCTCAGATTAAATACTACATTTCCCAGCCTCTCTTGAAGCTGACTGTGGCCATGTGAGTAAGTTTGGGCCAATGGAACATCGTGAGAGGTATTGTGTGGCAGCTTCCGATGCAGTGAAGGTGAGTCTCTCCCTACGGTTGGTGAAGTAATCAGCTGAAAGGAGCCTGTGTCCCTGTGGACGTGTTAGAACAGAGCCATCATACCAGTCCAGGCTCGTAGATTTGGACTCTTCCATAAGAGAAAAGTAAACTTCTATCTTGTTTTCCAAATTCAAAAAATATTTTCATGGGCATGTCTCGTGTGTGGCCCAGATCCCTTGCCTGGACCCAGACAGCCCAGGGAGAATGAGCAAAAGAGTTCAGGTTCCACCTCTGGCAGCCAGGACTCATAATGGAGTGAATGTGCCTCAAATAGGGGAGATGTGCAAAAAGATGTTAGGCAATCACTAATAAAGCAGATGTTTATAATAGTGGCAAGCAAGGGAGGGAGGGAGAGAGGGAGAAAGGAAAGAAGGAAGGAAGGAAATAATAATAATGAGTGGCAAAGGGGCCCAAAAGAGCACGAATTAACCAAGATCTGATATCATGGCTTTTTTAAAAAGACCCTTGACACCCTGGAGTTGGGAACAGAAACTAGTCTTAGCCTAGTGAAAGTGTTGTGGAATTGCCAGGCCGTGGAATTTAAATTTAATTTTTTTTTTAAAGATTTTATGTTTTCCTTTTTCTCCCAAAGCCCCCCTGGTACATTGTTGTGGGTCCTTCTAGTTGTGACATGTGGGATGCCGCCTCAGCATGGCTTGATGAGTGGTGCCATGTCCACATCCAGGATTCGAACTGAGCAAGAGTGAAAGACAGAAAATCTTTCCCTTTCCTATACTTCAGCCCAGACCCAGGAGGAGAATGGGTATAGGCAGAAGAGTTGAGGATGGAGTGAGGGTAGAAGCAGGCAAATGTTTGGAGTCAGATGCCTACCATACCTACAGTACGTTTTTACTGTAAAAACTTAGGCAAAAACTTTACCTCCCTTACATCAACCCTTGTCTCTTTGAGCTCATTTCCTCATCAGTAAAATGCAAAGAGTGATAGTACCAGCAAAGAGTGTAGTACCACAGACGGGGTGTGCTCACCTCCTCGCACAGTGCCTGGTGCCTTGTAAGCCCTCATGGTCAACACTTTGTACTAAAGCTCAAGTCCTCCACTTGCTCTTCCACTCTCATCTCTGTACCCCATGCCACAGATTTTAGACAAATAAAAATATCCAGTCCTATCTGTGGCCGAAAACCACCCAGCATATTTCAAGCCATTCTCAGGAACAGAGTATTGGACCTAGGAAAAAAGTCATGACTCACGATTAGAGGATAGAATCCTCAGGAAAAACCAACATTAGCGTCTAAACAAGAAAATGAGCTTATTGACATTGAGAAATGTTACTATGTTTTCAATTTCATTAAAGTCTCCAATAGACAAACACATTTATTTCTGAGCTATGTGTCTGATGGCAAGAATAGGCAAAAACATCAGTCTACAAGCTCTGGGACTCTAGACTATGACAGTGCTGATGAAATATATGTTTCCTGAAGAGATATGTGATCCTCACTATCTGTGACCATTGGAATATTAAGGAAATTACTTATAAAACAGATAAAAATTCATTATGGGAGCATAGCCTAGAAACTGCAAAGGAGGATGAGAAGGAGTAATTTCCAATCTTTCTTGAAAATAAAAAAAGAAATTTTTTTCCCTTGTTATTATCCTGGTGAAATTAAATTTCATTGTGTGGTTCTCATCTTCATAATTACCAGGTTGCTTTGAGAATTAGATATAAAAAGCCACCTCATATAATGGTAGCAGCTAATTTTTCTAAATATTATATTTTTTAAATGATAAAAATAGAATAACATTTCAAATGATCATTTTAATCACTATGCTTGTTCTGTGTCAGCCCACCCACCTTTTTCAGCACACTCATTTTCAGACATTGAGGCAGAATACCTACGGAGACAAGCACCCAGACCCTAAAACCATCTGTATCAGCACAGGAATAGGATCTCCATGAATATGCACTAGGTTTCTGGAAGATGCCTAGAGGCTGGGAGACTGGAAATCTATGAGTCTTGAGAGGTATGGTAGGCTAAATAATTTTCCCCAAAGACATCCACACGCTACTCATCTGGAACCTGTGAATATGTTACCTTATATGGCAAAAGGCACTTTTCGGATGTAATTAAGGTTGTGAACCTGGAGATAGGTAGAGTATCCTGGATTATCCAGGTGGGTCCAATCTAATCACATGAGTACTTGAAAGCAGAGGACCTTTGGGGCCAGCCCCGGTGGTGTAGTGGTTAAGTTTGGTGCACTCTGCTTTGTCAGCCTGGGGTGCTGTTCCTGGGTGCAGACCTATACCACTCATGGCCATACCGTGGTGGTGACCTACATACAAAATACAGGAAGACTGGCAACAGATGCTAGCTCCAGGCAAATCTTCCTTGGCAAACAAGAAAAAGGCAAAGGACCTTTTCTGGCTATAGTTCATCAGAGAGAGATATGATGCTGGAAGAGATGCAGGGAGATGGCAAACTGAGAAAGACTCAACCAACTGTGCTGGCTTTGCAGATGGGAAGGGTGACGAGCACAGGAATGCAAGCAGCCTCTGGATGCTGTGAAAGTGAGGAAATGGATTTTCTCGTAGAGCCTCCAGGATGAATGTGGTCCTGCTTACACTTACACTTTGATTTTAGCTGAATGAGACCTTGTAAGGCTCTGACCCACAGAACTGTAAGATAATAAATTTGTGTATTATTTTAAGCCACTAAGTTTGTGGTAATTTGTTGTAGCAGCATAGAAAACAAATACAGGAAGGTTGTAGGAATCTATTAAGTAACTTGACATTTCCCCCTAATTCTTACTTCATTTGTCTGATCTATAACTTTGCTTTTCCTGTCTCTCTGCTGTGTATGCCAGTGTGTACACTGGGCCTGGAGCTCTGCTCTTGTCCCCAGCTGTTTAGACTGAGGTTCCGACAACGTGCCAACTTTTATTTGGGAACTAGACTCTACTTCAGTGGAAGCAGTAGCCAGCTGGTGTACAGCTCCAACCAAAACGAATCACGTGAGGCAACCAGTCCTGAGGATTCCTGCTGCTCCCCTTCATTTTCACCATAGAAGACCCATTTAAACCAGCATGACCAGAACCCAGTCCTACTCCTCAATGCTTCCTGCTTTTCTCCCTCCCTCCCTCCCTCCTTCTTCCCTTCCTTTCTAATGATGATGCCCTTTACTTAAACATCTTAACAGCTTCTACTTATAAAATACTTTTTTTTAAAGTAGAAGTGCCAAAGAGGGTGATTTAATTTCCATTATATTTTACTAAATCATTGAAATGTACATTTACAATGGGTGAATTTTATCATATGTAAACTATACTTCAATGAAGCTGTTTTAAAAATGAAGAAAGTTCTGTTATAAAACTTTTATTCATCTTTATCATTGTCATCACCGTTGTCCTCTTTGTCATCATCTTCATCACAATTACATACATGCACACAGGGAAAAAAATAAAATAGTAAGAAAAACATAAAATAAAATCCATATTTACCTGTCTTATCACAAATCACATTCCCAAGATACTAGTGCTTTCATCAACTTCTACTTTTTATCTATATAATTTTAAAAATTTGGAATAAATTCATATTTATAGAAAACTTGCAAAGGTAGTACAGAGAATTCTCATATTCCCTTCACTGAGCTTCCTCTAATGTTTACAGCTTACAGAATCCTAGTACGTTTGTTTAAAAAAATTCTGCTTTTAATTCTCCTGGTTATTTCTTCTATATATCTAAATAATATTCTTATACATTTATCACATTTAGGTGGTATCTATTGTCTGCCACTCTGAAGAAAAAGAATTAGCTTGCATGTACTGTACTCCGTTACCCTCCCCCTCATCTTACTTTTCTTAGTTTTGTTATATTTTCAGGATTTTATTGGTAAATTTTTTACTTTAAATAACACACCTCAGAAACTATATTGTTTTCAGTCATCGTTATCCTCTATCTCTTGTAGGGGAGGAAAATAATTTTCCCTCTACCCTTCTTGATTCTTGTCTAAGAACCCCCTGTAATAAAAAACAGATTAACAGGAGAAAAATATTTTTAATTACATACATACGTGCAGGAGCCACACAAAGATGTGAGAGTGACTGTTTTTGAAGAGGCTACACTGAATGAGGAGGTTACCTAGAGCTCTGCGAGCTCAGTGGGATTCTCTCTACAGTGCATAGGCAGGGAAAAGGGCACATCACAATTCCATGCTTGTACTAACTTTCTATTGCTACATAACAAATCACTACAGATTTCCCAGCTTGAAGCAACACAAATTTATTATCTCAGAGTTTCTATGGATCAGGAGTCAGCCCCAGCATGGCTGGGTTCTCTGCTCTAAGTCTCATAGGCTGAAATCAAGCAATCGGCTATATTGACATCTTGTCTTGAGACTCTGAGGAAGAATCTACTTTCGAACTCCTTCAGGTTGTTGGCTGAATTCTGTTCCTTGCAGTTGTAGGACTGAGGTCCCTGTTTCCTTGCACAATGACAACTGGGGGCCTCTTTCAGCTACTAAAGGCTACCTGCATTCCTTGATATATGTATCCTTCCAGCAACAGAGACCCTCCCTTACATCAAATCTTCCTCATATGTTGAATCTCTCTGACTTCTCTTGGCTCTGATTTTTAGACCAAGATTGAAATGCCAAGTGATTAGGTCAAGCCCACCTGAATAATCTCTTTTTATTAACTCAAAGTCAACTGTTTAGTGACCATAATTATATTTGCAAAGTCTGTTTTGCCATATATTATAACCTGAGCATGGGCACAACACTAGGAGGCAGAAGTCATGAGGGCAATTTTAGAGTTCTGCCTATGACACTACTTTAGAAGGGACTAGAATATGAGAACCTTGTCCTGGTACACTAATATTCCCATTAGAAGCCCTAATTGTTCTTAAGCAGATCTTTTGATCTCTTTGAAGAACAGTCCTGATCTGTCCCTGCCTCCCTGGGTTAAATTCAGGGCTCGCGTTGACCTGCATGCATGGAGATAAGTCAGCACACCCTGCATAGCTCTTCAGAAGACAAATGTCTACCTGTACACTTCCAAATGCTATGTTTTCTACTTGGGTTTGGAGCCCCTCCAGGGCTTTTCCAGAATGTGAGTTCCCTCTTCCACTGAAGGCTTTCTCAGGTCTTCCTTATTTAACTATGTTTGTCCTTTCTCCCTTCCAGAAATCTATTAGTAACCCAATTTCCGATCTAAACTCAAGTAGGAAGTATACACATTTTTCTTAAGGATAGACTTCTGAATATGTAACTGCTTAAACAAAGAGGAGGAGGAAGTTTCTCAGGGAGAAACCCTCTACTTGTAGCCTGTAATCTAAGTCAACTGAGAGTCACACAATTTGTCCCTTTGCAGAGTTGACAAAAAACAACTGCTTCTGTTCTCCAAACTTAAGCAATTACAGTGGGCTATGATAAAGTTGTAGCCTTGGTTTCCAGAAAAATAAGAGGACTAAGAGCAGGCTTCCAGGATAGTCTTTCTAGTCAAGCCTAGTGGTTTAAATTCTCTTAAGTAGTTGTCAGTAATCTAAGTTTAGAGAATTACTAGAGCACGTGGACCAAAAGGTAAAAGATGAGAATCTATAGCTGACACATTTCAATTTAAACTTCAAAATAACTTTCAGTGTATGTTTTTAAATTAAATAATATATTAGTATAAAAATAGATATAATATGTATATAAATTTAATGAGTATATTGAATTTTACCTTTTCTAACTACTTTTGCCTATAATCCAAAAAACTGGAGAGCATTTGCCTATAGATTGTTGAAGTATTATTTGAGAGCATTTTCTATCTAATAATACTAATACTAATCACACAAATTGTAGTTACATCAAATAATTACATAAATTGAGCACCTAATATGTGCATTACTCTGTTCTTGAGCATTAATATGATTATAACTGTTCCTTACAACGATCCAGTAAGTAGGTGTATGCTTTTTGGTATTATGTATAGAGAAAATGAGGCCTGCAGAGTTTAAGTTATTTGCCCAAGGTTGAGTGTCTTAATCAAATAAATTGCTCCCAGTGGAAGGAGTCAGGGCTCTTTCCACCCTGTGGTCGGGAGTAGGCTGGAAGCGACAGGTATAGGTAACCATGTATGATGCTTCCTCCTGATGAAGCCCCTGAGTGTCTCCTGTAAGCCAGTTCAATCATTTCAAACCACCCTTGAATCCTGGCTGCTGTGGGAAATGGAAGCTAAAAATCACAAACCGGAAGCTAATGGCCTAGGAGCAAGCTCTAAACTTCTGGCGTCTAAGCTGCCACCCATTTTTCTTCTCTTAACTCATATTTCAGTTTCAAAAATCTCATCTTAGATGGTGAGCAGATCAGCTCTGCGTACCCGTCTTTCATTACAAAGGAATGACTATGGTAATTCAATCTAAGCAATAAACAGGAATGAGAGAGAGAAACAAGTATGAAATAATCTTGTAGATTTTGCAAGGACATTTATGCTCTAACCTCAATTTTCATTAAAACATCTACTAAGCTTTTAGATCTTGTTTTAGATAACACCTGCTCTGAGAAGACTTCCTGACTTCTCAAGCTAAAGTTGCATCACTCTTTCTTTCCTGTTCCCATGCCTGCCAACTCTTTGTTTGCCGCGGCTCATACAATGCTGAGTTATAATCGTCAGTTTACTTG
Organism: Equus quagga; assembly: GCF_021613505.1. Lineage (NCBI taxonomy): Eukaryota > Metazoa > Chordata > Mammalia > Perissodactyla > Equidae > Equus > Equus quagga. The sequence continues at coordinate 82,110,447 of NC_060270.1, forward strand.
TTGTCATCTTTACTGATCTGGTAGATTGTTCAGCACAGGGACAAGTTACTGTTCACTGCTACATCCTCAGTGTTTCCATAGTTCCCAGCATATAGTATAAACACAGTAAATTCACATAATATGATAAATTAATACATATGAATGGATGAAGAAATAGCAAGTTGTTAAATTGACCAACAGGTTAAAACAAGGCAGATTAAACTCGGTACAGGGAATCAGCAAAGTAGGGCCATCAAAACTGTGAGAAAAGTTCTGCTTCAGCAAACTCTTCCAGACTTTTACAGCCAGAAAAATCTAGAAAGAAACCACTCAGTTTCAGTACACATGTAAGTTGTGGATTTGTTTGGCCTTGATGTTTGCTGGTCATTTATAGAAAGTCCAAACAAAAAAAGCTTTGTGAGTGAAAGGGAGCAGAATACGCCACCCCAAAATACGCCACTTTGAAATACTGATTATTTTGAATTAAAGATACTTGAGAAACAGTCAGTGCAAGGACGTTCTGACCCTCCTTTGCCCCCATGGAAACAGGAGATAAACCTCCTGTGTGAAAGGTACCCTCCCTGTACCAGGAGGGCAGAAGGCATCCTCATCACCAGAAATGGCCCATTTAGGGCTGAGAAGGCTGTACAAACAAAGCTTGTTACTTCCCCATTAATTTACTACCCCAAGCCCAAGCCACTTAGTATTGCCAATTCTTCACAGGTTTATTGTTTCTTTGACTGAAAGGTATAAATGCTTCCTGCTTTGGTCCTTTCTTTGAGTCTCATATTTTTCTGGGGCTCCCTTACATATGAAATTAAATTCTCCTGTTGATCTGTCTCATGTCAATTTAATTATTAGACCAGCCAAAGCATCCAGAAGAGAAGGGAAAATTTTCCACCTCTCCACTGAAAAGATGTAGCTGAACGAGAACTGAGGTCTTCCGGCTTCTCATAAACCATCCTGTAAATTTGGTTCACACAATATCCCATATCTTATGTGTGTTTAATTCAAACATGAAGATCCCAAGACAGGCTGGGAGAAAACAATCAGCTCTTGATACCTTTTTTCCTTGAAATCATAAATCATCCATGGTCCAATGATAACTCTAGACACAAGATGTACCTTGTCCCCCCTTCTCTCCATCCCCCAAGGTTAAAGGCATCACTCCCAGTCAGAAAATTTCTACTAAAACTTTTCAAATCTCTTCCAACTCCAGAATGGCCAAGTACAGCTCAGGTACTTGAGGAAAAGCTGAAGAGGTAATGTCTCAAATTGCTAATTAGTCTCACATGGCACTTGACAAAGAGGCAGCAGAAGTAGACGACTGGTAGCGAGTAGATAATGAAATATTTCTGAAACCCTCCTATTCCATTCATCTAATAATTTAACACACTATGATAGGATCATATCAAGAGTGATTTTACAAACCTGCCTTCTATTTGTTTGTGTTAGAATTTTGTACCTCCCAGTTCATTTTAATGATTCTTAATTTTTTTAAGTTTAAGAAGCTGGGCAAACAGTTTTAAACGGTGAACAATGTCAGGTCCCATTGTACTTAAATTGACCATCATTAGCATGATTCCTAATACGGTTTAAACTGCCAGCCATTAACAATCATTGGTGTTTAGACTGCTTTTCTAAGGAGACAGTCATTTCTGTGTGACTTAAAGCCCTGGAGATCCTCTGGCGACTAATACAGCAGTCATAATAACATAAATCTACATGGTGATCCCTAATATATATTGTATATAGTGATGAAATTTCTTTAACTCTTGGTGAAAACGTAAGCTTTCACAAAATACAAAGTTTCTAGTCCTCTCTAGAAATGCGTACATAAACTAACCAAATCAATGGGCTAAAAGCAAAAAGTACTTAACCATTAAATTAGAACAGGTTAGCAAAGCAAAAATAGAACTGTGTTTAACACTGAATAGGAACAACAAAAATGAGGGTTTCCAACTTCTTTGGAGACAAAAATGATAAGGGCAGGAAATGACCATGCATCTCTGTTAGTGAGAGGATGGAATTGAGTGGAAAAGTAAGAAACAAATGAGTTCTCACTTGAGTGATATTTTGTGCAGTGATCTAAGAATGTGATAGGCTTATCACCAATTGAGCGAAGGTAATGAGAGGCTGTGTTAAAGACTAGATTGGAACTAGTATGGGAATACAGCAGAGTATCTCTACAAAATAGAGGACTAGAAAGGAAATCAGAAGACTTGGGTTTTGGTATTGCCAATGACATTTCCTTGCTTAGAGTTCTTGTGTCCTTGTGAAGGTTATTCAAGGAATGTTCAAAATAGTCAAGGTTATTTTATACCTTTTGGTACAAAACCAGTTTCCAAATTCAGTTGTCCAAGTAAAGTGTATTACTTGTCTGAGTTCTGGAGAGCAGCATGATTTTTAGTAAAAGGGGTGATCAGGAATAACCACCACCAACAATAGTGATAACTGACATTTACCAAGAACATTCTATGTGCCAGAAACTTTACTGGGTGTTACATGTTTATGCCTGCATTTAATCTGTACAACATCCCAATGATGTAGGCTCCACAGGGCAGGACCACCTTATACAGAATTAGGTCCTAAAATTAGCCCTTAACTATTTAGTAAATATTATTAATATAAATAGAAAACCCCTAGAGATCAATGTGCGATGGATGGATGGATAATTCTAGAGTCCCTGCTTTCCTAAAAATTTCACTTGTTCCTGTCTTAGCACTAAGCTTCAGTGACTTTAATACTCATGATTTAAACTAATTACATAGTGAAATCCCTGGAGAAGAATTGAAATACTTACTGTAACCCCCGGGGAAGGATGAATTATGGAAGGAGCATACTCAAATGAATCACAGGTTGCAACCCCTCCTGCATCTTACATTGGAGCAAGTTCAGGCTAGAGAAGATGAGTACATTTTCCAAGGTCAAGAAGGTAGTAAGTGGTGGAGTTGGGATTTAAGCCAGAGCCCACTGGTATCACCAATGTGTGATTCACAAGACCAGTGGAGGTAGTGCTATGTACACATTTCAAAAAGTGCAATTTCCTTTGTTAGCAAAGAGTCTAGAAACAGAATATTTATAAGACAGATAATTATATATGTTTAAGTTAAAATATAAACAGAGAAAAATGTACACAACAGAGCGGGAACATTGGCAAATTCATCAGTATTGCAACAGGATAATTTTGTGGACTTATATAAAGCGTGCTTTGATGAGTAAGTGAAAATAGCAACTGATTCCATAGTACCAGAGTGTTTGCTTTTGTTTTTGTTTTCTCCCCAAAGCTCCAGTACATAGTTGCATATCCTAGTCGTAAGTGATTCTAGATGCCACCACAGCATGGCTTGATGAGCAGTGCACAGGTCCGTGCCCAGGATCCAAAATGGTGAACCCCAGGCTGCTGAAGCAGAGTGCAAGAACTTAACTACTCAGCCATTGGGCCAGTCTCTACCAGAGTTTTAAAATGCTAAAATTTTAAGACGTGAAAAAGATCATAATTCAATGACAGATCTCAATAAAGCCTGAAGAATCTGTACAGAACACACTGAAGTGTGACTCCCCAATTATCTTTTCTACTAGACAGTCACACACATTCCCTGCCTAAACAAAGCATTTTTCTGCTTCAAATGGAAATGGGTTTTCACTTTACTGGAAAATCTAGAGTGAAACCAGCAGCCTAAGTCAGCAAATCTTTGGGTAACTTGACCAGTAGGATCACACAAATCTCCCCAATGCTGGCATGAGCTTTTTCTCATTTTTTAAAAATAATATAATTCATTTTTGCATTACCTTTTTTTCTGATTAATTACTAATAATCATGGCTGGGGACATTCGTGCTTTGAAGTGTTTTATATTTAGTAAACGATGCTAGAATGTGAATCTAAATTCATTGCTTCCTTTCCGTTTTTTTAAAGATTGTCCCTGAGCTAGCATCTGTTACCGATCTTATTTTTTCTCCTTCTTCTTCTCCCCAAAGCCCCCAGTGAATAGTTGTATATTCTAGTTGTAGGTGCTTCTAGTTCTGCTATGTGGGATGCTGCCTCAGCATGGCCTGATGAGTGGTGCCAGGTCTGCACCCAGGATCTGAACCAGCGAAACCCTGGCCCGGCAAAGCAGAGTGTGAGAACTTAACCATTTGCCGACCTGGCCAGCCAGGCCCCCATTGCTTCCTTTCTATTTTGAAGAGCAAAAGTCTGTTTCTCTCAAAGACCATCCCATCTTCTTGTTACATGGACATCATCCCTTTGGTGCTTTTCAAGGATTTTGCTCCTAAAATTACTCTCTCTGTGTAACTTATATAATTATATTAAATAATATTATATTAAATAAATAAATATTATATAATTCTCTTCAACATACAAGCGGGTTCTATCAACGAACTTCAAAAAAATCCTTCCCTGAGACCAAATATCCCTATTAGTCCTGCTCCATTTCTAAGCCCCCAATTCGCAGCATAAATGGGAAAAATCGTGATCAATATTCATTGTCTTCATTTCCTCATTTCTTATTTATTCTTTTTTATAATTTACTTCGAAGCAATTTTAGACTAATACAAAAAATTGCAAAAACAGTACAAAGAACTCCCAAATCAGCTTCACCTTGCTTCCCCAATTCTTTATATTCTAGCACATTTGTTCCTTCTCTCTCTTCCTATGAATACACATAACATGTATTCCATTATTTTTCTAGACAACTTATGGGCAACTTGCAGATATGGCATCCCTTCCTCCTTAAATACTCTAGTGTGTATTTTCCAGAACCAGGACACTGCCCAAAATAATTGTACACAATCATCCAAAACAGGAAATCTGCACTGATAGGTCATTGCCACCAAACCTGAAATCCATTCACATTTTCCATTTAGGTCTCTTTTCCCTTCTGGTCCAAGATGCCATCTAGGGTCAGGCTTTGCATTTAGTTCTGATGTCTCTTTAAATCTGGAACAGTTCTTCAGCCTTTTATGTCCTTGATGTTTTTAAACAGTACAGATCTTTTGTTCTGTAGGATCCCGCTCAGCCTAGGTCTGCCTGAGGTTTCCTCAGATCCAGACAAGGGTCATGTGTTCTTGGTAGGAATATCAGAGAAATGATGCTGTGTCCTCTCAGGGCATCAGGAGGTTCAAAAGGATGATCCATCCCATGAAAGGTGATGTAAACCTTTACCAAGTTGGTGTCTTCCAGGTTTTTTTTTTTACCATAAAGTCACCATTTTCCCCTTTGTAAATGATAAGTATTTTGTGGGAAGATACACCAAGTCTAAGCATCCATTCCACTTATGATGGCTTTGTAGTGTGTCGACTTGGCTAGGCTGAACTGCACTTCCCAGAATGTTTCTGTTTAGGCTGGGCCACATGAGATCCCTGTGGGTCATTTAGAGGGTGGAAGTGAAACAGCAGCCATTCTGTACTCTCACACTTGTCACTTACCTGTTGGCTTACCTCACTGATATGCAGCAAGCAGCCAGGTCTGCAACTGCTCACCTCTCCCTGGTTCCCTTTTCCGCTTCTCTGACTCCTGGGCCAGCTTGAAGGGCCCTGACTTCTGCGGGTCACACACATCATCAACACCAGAAGCAACAAGAACTGACACAGGTTTCAATCCATCTTCATGGTCTGCAGCTTGTGCTTGGTTCCAGTTCATTCTTGCTTCCCTCTCTCCCCAACGACGTTGCATCCATTTTTCCCTTGCTTATTGCCTGCCCTTTGGGCTTAAAGCTCCAACATCACACAGAGTGAGCAGCTGTTTAACCTGCTTAACTGGCTTCCACAATTGCAGAAAGCCAAATCCTTCTGCAAGGATATGATAGATACAAACATGATTTATTATAATTACAATAATTATCAATTAATATAAACTATGTAGTATGTAGATATAGTATATCTTCTATTTCTACATTCATAATTCCTTCTAGATTTATTAGTTAGTGTTCTCCTCTAAGGAAGAACTTTCCCTTCTTCCTGATTTATTGATCTCTTCATTTATTTATATGCTATGAACCTATGAATTGCTGTTTCTTTTAATGGGTTGTAAACCATGACTTCATAATTAACTTGGACGCTCAGCTGGTCTTAGAGTTGGCTTGTGAGAGTCCCCTTCAATCTGGCCCCATGTCCCTTTTGGCATAACCCCTTCATTCTTTGTGTACTTCCTTCCTTTCTGGCACAAAAAGATACTTGTGACTTCTTTTGTTCTTTCCCTTAGTTAGCCCCAGAATCAGCTGTTTTTCTGGGAAAATCTTTCCTTTTACTGGAGGATGGGATTTAGACACCAAGCCACAAATCTTGACCTTCTCCTTGTTTTGTACCTTTCTTTTTTCCTCTCCATTATAAACCATGTATTAGTTTTCCATTGCTGCATAATGAATTACCACAAACTTAGCAGCTTAAAACAACACAACTTACATTCTCTCAGTTTCCGTGGATTAGGAACCCAGGCACTGGTTAGCCCCTCAGGGATTCACAGGCTGTAATCGAAGTGTCAGCCAGGCTGCGACTTCATCTGAGGCTTGGGGTCCTTTTCCAAGCTCATCAGGTTATTGGTAGAATTCAGATCATTGTGGTTGTAGGGCTAAGGATCCCCGTTGTTTGGGGGTCACTCTCAGCATCTAGAGACCACTTGCAGGTCCAAGTCACATGGCCCTCTTACAACATGCAGCTTACTTCTTCAAAGCCAGCTGAAAAATATCACTCCAGTGTGCTATGAGAAAATCTCAATCAACATAATATAATCATGCCAGTGACTATCCCATCATATTCACAGGTCCTGTTCACACTCAAGGAAGGAGATTATATGGAATGTATACACCAGGGAGTGGAAACTTAGAGGCCACTTTAGAATTCTATCTACCACAAACCATCAGCGATTTCTGTGGGTTCTACTAATATGTACCCTAATCTGACCCCTCCTCTCCATTTCCACTGCCACCATCCTAGCCCATGACACTACCATCTCTTTCCTTCATTCTAATAATCTCCTGGTTTCCCTCCTTCCACTTTTGCCTTCCTATATCATTATCCAAAACTAGCCAGTGACCTTTTAAAAATGTGCATAATATGGTGCTATTAATCTCCTTTAAATCTTCAACAATGTCCCACTGCATTCAGAGCAAAATCCAGTCTTCCTCCCACAGCCTACAAGCTTCTACTTTGTCTGTCTCTGCCTACCTGTTGCATAATCTTCCTTTTGTTCCCTAGACACCAGCTACCATAGCCTTTTCCCCCTATATCCCAAGTAAAAGTTATTGCCTCCCTATGCCTTTGCACTTACTCTGAACAAATTTCTCTGGCTATTTGCAGTCACATAATATTTCTTTAGAGAAGTCTTTCTGATGCTGTAAAGCAACAACATTCAAGTTCAGTCACTCTGAATTACATCAGCCTTTTCATTTTCTTCATAGTGTTTATCCCCATCAGAAAGTATTATCTCTTTACCTATATATTATCTCCCTGCCCTAACTAGAATGTTAACTCCCTGAGGCCAGGGACCATGTCTACTGCATTCACTGGTATATCTCCAGTACTTAGTATAGTACTATGCTTCATACTAAGTAGGTTCTTGATACATATTATGAAATAAATAGAATAATCAGAAATTTTGGAAGATGTTACTTAAAAGGACTCATGCTCTGAGGTCATTTTGTAATGTGAAAAACTATAAACACACACACACACACATATTCTCTCTCTCTAAATTGTTTGTCTGAAAGTAGGGCATTTAAGAATTGATATTAAATTATTCCATTTGATCATGTTAAAAGCTCTCTTGGACCCTAGAAGGAAGGTGTTACTACAGAAACAACTTTTTCGCTATTGATATTTTTGCAATGAACATCTGGCAATATTCTTCTACAGTGAATTAATATCTTGCTCCAGAAATTTAGTTTATCACCCATTAGTAACAATAACAAAATTCCTTATTCCAGAGACTCTGCAGGTGGAAGATTCCTTCACAGCTTTTAATTCACGCTTCTGTATTCAGCCACGAACAACCCAAATCTTCCCAAAGCGTTCCCTCTCCATCTCATTGGGAGCATCTCAGTGGAGAGGGTGCAGTGGGGCTATTGCTTGCTGGCTCCAGGGTGAGGTCACAGTCTCACCCTTCCCCAAGCTGGCACCAGGGGAAGCAACATGGTTGATTAACCTTGGCTCTGCTCTGGGAGAGCTCCACCTGGGGTGCCTTCTGGTGCTCCAAATAATTCCAGTATCCTCCAGGTCTTTCTGGGGTGCAGTCCTTAAGAACCTGACTGAAAACAATATGCACTGATGACATTTTCTGTGGTCAGTTTGCTAAGTTAAGCTATTATATACAACTTAAGAAATTTTAAAGCCTCTGGCTGCAGGGCTAAAATGTAGCAGGAATGCTTAGGAACTGTTTATATGCTTGATTTGTTTTACAGTGTTTTTGGTCTTTAGTTTTGATTGGATTGTTTTACTGAAACATGAAGGGCATTTAGAAGGCAGGAAAGTGAATAGGATACATTTGCAACAATATGCCCTAAAGGAACATCTTAATGTCAGAAGTAAATTATAACAACTTACATTACTGATGACATACATTATAATTCAAAGCCAAGGGAGCTACATCAAGGTTGTTCTTACTGTGATATAAAAAGAGTTTTCTTTGTATCTTTTGCAACTAGATGAAGACCTTTATTGATGAAAATGGTGTCAACAAAAGGTAATAGAATACAGCACTTATCTTCTGTAATGCATGAAAACATTTTTTTCCTGAAGCTTCCCAAAGCCTTTGCATCTATTTCACTGAAAATATTCTTTATTTCATAGACAACATGGAATGAGTTGCTTCTAGTGTTATATATGTGACTCCCAAGATGCCAAGAGCAAGTAGGTCTAGAGTTTGACTTGATTCATTTCTGATGTATTTAATTGATAATGGCACAAACAGTGATGACAGTTATAGAATAATGCTCATGACTATTAAAATTGCTAGGAGCCTAAGTCATTTAGATATATTTGTCTACACAGTCTTTAGCCCCTTAAAGAGAAAAACAAAATACTCTTGCATGCTCTTCTGGGTTATCTTTTTATTGTTGTTTATTTGAAGAAGGAATAATGTTTGTTTATACTCACATTCAAGTCTCTAAACTCTAAATCAAGGCCTGAGTTAGCTCTCAAATTATTAATAAAATAGTTAGACACTTTACAAAACCTAAATTCATTATAACTATAAAAATATTAACGTGATATAAGGCCACATATACAAGGAGAAACATAGAGACATCACAGGAATATTGTCCAACGAAAACGTGAATCATGTCTTCTTTGATTATGGAGTATAGAGTCTAAAAATCATATCTTCGGGAGGTATAAGGATCCAGTGCGGTATGCCACATCGATCAAACTATATTTGGTACTGACCAAATGTCAATTACTGCCTGTGCCTTATTCTTCGTGTGTGTGTGTGTGTGTGTGTGTGTGTGTGCGTGCACATTGGTGCATGCAGGTGGAGCTGAATTAGACCTTGGTCTCCAGCACTTCTAAACTTCTGACAGGTGCGCAGTGAAGCATTCCATCAGGAGAGATTCAGCCATTCTTATGCAGTCGGCCCAGGAGCTGAATGCAATAACTTGAAATTCTTTTAATTTGAGTTTACTCTTCCAACTCTCCTATGGGCTTGCCAGCTCCCTCTGCTGGTATTCTCAGAACCTGGCTAAGAATCCTGAGTGTCAGAGCTGAAAAGAATTTGGAGACCATCTAGAACATCAGTGGCAGCCATGGCAGTGCACCCTCAGATCTCCCTTCAGGAGAGAACCGACTAATAATGTTCATATGTTCATATATTGTGACTATATATAATAATGACTCTCTGAATTATGTCTGTGGATATGTTGGCATCATTGGTTCCCTGGAAAACCTAGAAGAGGAAATAAACTCTTTTGCTTGTTTTCTTGCTCGTAACAGGGGCTACTGCTGTAGCCTACAGTGAGGGTTCAGGAGAGGTGAAGTCCTTCACCATTTGGGATGGTGTGCCTTTGAATAGAAACTGACTCACGGTTCTGCTTGGGAATGAAGTGACAAGTGCATGAGTATCGGAAAGAAAATGTGTCGGTTGGGCCTGTAGCCCATCTCATGAGATATCAGGGTGCTCTGAGTGCTTTGAAATGATACTGTGTCAGACAGCATCACTGAAGGAAAAGCCCAGGTTCAAGTCAGGAGGCTGGAGTTCTAGCAGTGAATTTACTACGACCACTTAATACCTGTAAAATACTCCTCCCTTCACACAGACGTTTATGAGACAAGAAGGGCTGAACAGCCATTTCTCCAATGAGGACCCTAAAGCCCAAACTTACTGACCTAAGGTAATATAGTTCGTGAAAACCGATTTCTTACTATGTGTATAGTCTTGTATGTTCTGCAGAAAATATATTGTCTCTAAACTGGAGACGTTTATAATGTAAGGCAAGGCGTAACACTACAGGCTTGAAAGGGATTGTGAAACCACCTGGGCCAACATGTCCGAGTGGTTTATCAGTCTCTGCTTAGCTGTGGTAGCTCAGTTTGTCAGAATTCTTGACACTGAGCCACAGTTGGGGCTGACATGCGCATGCAGTTTGGGCCTCGTTCCCCTGCTAAGCAGCCCGATGTAGTGACTACAGACCTAGGCCTTGCTGTCAAAGAGTCTGGACACTATTACTGGTTCTTCCCTTGGAATCTGTGCTATAGGCACGTACAGTCATCATCATTATAAAACTTGCCACGCTGGGTTTTGTAAATATTAAATAAGGTCATGCAATTGAAATTGCTTTATTAATTCTAAAACTTTAGATGGGTATTTGTAGTTGTGGTTATTTACTTTAAAGCATGTATGCTGAAACCATCAAGAAAAAGATGATAGTGAGAATTCCAAACTAGGATTGTGGATATTTTAACATTTCCCAGACGTGTAATTCTCTATAGATAAATGGAGTAAGGGTAGTCTCTGAATCAGTATTTGCTACATAATTCTTAAAAGCCATGCAGAAATACTCATTGCATCTTAAATAAGAAGAAATAACTGTATGTGTGTGTACCATAATGCTTCCTATTTGGCCTCAGTCCTTCTCTTCTCATTAAAAGTTGGTCTTGTCATCGTTAAAATTTGGCCACCCCAAACCAAAAGGCTGAAGATGAAATCCTAAAATCACTCCGAGAAACTGGATCTCTCCACAGCCATTGACAAAATCTAATCAGATTGGGTTTTATTCAGAACATCGTTGTAAAAAACATTCAGTGATAGTAAATAAAATTTGCTTTTCCATAGTAACTTATACAACAGGATCTTATTACACCTGCATAGGTTACAAAGTTTTCAGATGATCCTCCAATTGAGTCTTTTTTCAGTTTTACCCAAGAAAGAAAAATAATGCATGATGTTTGTACAACACTTTACAAAGTATGACAGTTTTACATGTTATCTTGTTTAATCTCTACATAGTTACTCTGGGAAGGCACAGGATGGGCATATTGATGCCCAGGCTTCAGCTAAAGATGCACATCGAGAGGATTGCCCAAGGTTGCCTAGTAACTAAGCAGGTGTCAGGGCTTCTACTGAACACAAGCACTTCTGACCTCAAATTCCATGCTCGTCATCTCCCCACGTGATCAATGTCTCTCACATACTGTGTTCCTGCCATGGTACCTGAGAGTTTCCTTTTTTAGGGGATTTTGTTTGGGAATTGGGCTTTTACTGCATCTTTTTGAATATACTACAGGTCACTTGCATGCTCTGTAATTTCACTGACTTTAATTGTAAAATGCCCAGTGCCACACCAGCTTTAACATCATCAGCCCTATCCTTCCAAATCAGTGAAATAAAAGGATTTTTCTATGTTTCAAACACACAGAAAATGCAGAAGACAGTCAAAGATTCAGTTTTGTTGGAGCTTATTGGCTACATGAAAATCTAATTATAAAATGACTATAACTTGAAATCAACGAGTAATAATATTTCTTTAATTGTTCTGGTTTTTGTTTATAAATGTTAAAACACAGGGCATGACTATTTATTTTTTACTTAGCTAATGTGGCTTGGAACTTCTGTTTCCTTTCAGTACTAATATAGACTGACATATTATAATCCATGTTCATAGTCTGAAAGGTTATGATATTTTCATTTATATTGATATTTTCAGATTCTTAACTTCCTCTTCAAGAACCTGCATTCCCTCCTACCACCCCCCATCAAAAAGGAAAAAAAAGCCAGTGAAGACTCAGGTGTATGAGGTTTTGTGTTTCCTCCTCCTATCTTTTGTCATTAATTTTTATATCAGTAATAATCAAACATATCTGTATCCTGGAAACTGCTTATCTCTCTTTATGCAATAAATTTCGTTGAGAATGAGTAAGCATTAAGTTTAACACTGCATCTTCTAATCCTTCATTTCCATCTGTCTGTGTTTGTCTTTGTCTTTGTGTATGTGTGTAGGGGGGTGGCGGGTGACAAGAGAAGGTAAAGTTTTTTAAGAGGATGCTGATAAAGAAAGGCAAAGATGATTCATTTAGCCAAATTTGAATGCATGTATGATTCAGTCAACTTTCTGACGGATATCTCCATGTGCACAGTTCTAATTCTTCTTTGTCCTAGTTTTTCAAGGAGTGCTATAGTCTGAATGTTTGTGTCCCTCTAAAGTCGTATATTGAAATCCTAACCCCCAAGGTAATGGTATTAGGAGGTGGGGCTTTTAGAAGTGACTACGTGACAAGGGTGGGGCCCTCCTGAATGGCATTAGTGCTCTTATAAAAGGGATCAAAGGGAGCCTTCTGTTTTCCTTCCACCATGTGAGGACAGCAAATACCAAAAGGCACCATCTGTGAACCAAAAAGTGACCTCCACTAGACATAGCAACTGCCAATGCCTTGATCTTGGACTGCCCAGTCTCTAGAACTGTGAGAAATAAATTTCTGTTGTTTATAAGCCACCCAGTTTATGATATGGTGTTGTAGCAGCCTGAACCGACCAAGACAAGCAGTATAGGTCCCTTCAATCCTAAGCAAGGTACCAAAGTGTTTTGAAAAAGGGTGATGAGTAATGAAATACTGAGTTGTACAGGCTTGTACTACTTGGGAGAAAAAACTTGTAAACTTATTGGGAAGTATCTGTAAGACAGGCAGGGTTTTCCATGCATTTTTTGATGACTTTGAAGGGAGCACAGTCTCTTCCTATAAAGCAATGAAGTCATCAAGTCCAGGTGGCTGATTTTCTTTCTTATTTTAAATAGCCTTTAAGACTCTTTCCCTGTGAGGAAGGCTTATCTGATAGTTACTTAACAAGGCATTTAAATTTTTAATAGTTTGCTGATCAATTCTATTATCAAAATCAGACAGAGGTGATGCTACAATGGTTAAGATTTGGACTAAGTTGTAGAAGTTCTTTCAAGTCACTATAAAGCATACTATTCTGAATCTTCACCACTAAACTCCACGGCACAGACAGTTATAAAGCCAAAGTATAATCAATCATAAATGACCACTCTACCAGTTTCATTACATATAAAGAACTTTCTTATACATCTCTCAGTTTACAGTCATAACAATCCAAGAAAGCTCATGGCACAGAGTTGAATGAGCAGTGTGATAGGAATAGCACCTACACCAGCATTAACTGTACTTTGCTTGTCTTACTTACACACTTTGGTCTAGATACTGTCCTATTATGGAAGAGATATTGATTGTAGTATGTTGTTCATATTTTACTCCTTTTCATTTAAATAAATATTCATTATGAAAACAAGATTTTTTTTTCCCTAAAATCTCTACCTTTAATCTAACTCATGAAATCTGATTGTGTGGAAATACTCAGGACACAGTAGCCAAATCACCATGAATATTGAAGAGAATCGTCTTTCAGCCTAGGAAGGTGTCAAGCCTACAGTGACTGACCATTGGAAAATGTAGACACAAAAGCCCCAAACTTCAGAGAAGTGGTTAGAGGCTAGTTAATGTTGTGTCAGTTTTATTTGCCCAATTTTCCCAAACCACACTTTCTTAGAATCTGGTAGAGCATTCTTGTCTTTTCAGTCAAGTGGCAACCTAGTAAAGGATTACAATCAAAGATAGATACATACAGACAGTCATGAAAAGATCACCACAATGAAGATAGTGAACATTCCCATCACTTCCAAAGGTTTCCTCACGCCCCTTTGAACTCCAGCCTTCCCTCCACACTTCCCTCTTCCCCAGCCCCAGACAACTATTTTCTACTTTCTGTCACCACAGATTAGTTTATTTCTAGAGATTTACACAAATTCAATCATATAGTATGCACTTTTTTAATCTGACTTTTTTATTTAGCATAATTATTTTAATACTCATGCATATTGATCATATACCAAAAATTCATTCCTTTTCATGGCTGAGTAGTGTTCCATGGTGGGGATATACCACTATTTCTTTATCCATTCAACTACTAATGGACGTCTGGCTATTAAAAATTAAGCCGCTATGAATATTCATTAGACATTATCTTTAGACTTCTTAGTAGCTAAGGATTTAGCTCTCAAACACAATTCCCCCCATTCATTGTTTTCTCTTGCCAAAAAAGTTGAATTATGTGTCAATTTGGAATTATATCAATATTTAGTATTTACATTATTTCTAAATGCAAATATTGGTCATTGCTAAACCTAATAATGGGGACAGCTAATTTCATTTTCTCATACTACCTTTTGTTAATAGTTGCCTCACTTATTTATTCTTATATAAATCTATAAATAATTATTTATCAACATCCAACAGCCCCTCAATGCCATTTTGCAAATGGTAAAATATACTAAATGAGTTGTCATTTCTATTACATGCTGGGAGCACCTGATGGAGCCCTGCCTCCTCCTGCTCCAATCTGGAAACTTGCTCTCCTTCTCAGTGCACAGCTACATTCCCATTGCTCTTGTTCTGGGAATTCCTCCACTTCCTTCCTGGGTCAGGACCCAGTTTCCCATGCCAACCTTTTGGGCCTTATTTTAGTAAGACTCAGCTCCATTGTTTACTAACTTCCAATGTCGTGACTGAGATCACCAACATCATTATATGTTTTTTATTTTGTGACCATTTCTTTTCCACTAGAAAATTTTTTTAAATCTTCTCCTTATTCTTTATGTTCCAAAATTTTGCAATGTACCTTGTTACATTCATTTCTCTGAGCATATTTTTAATCAACAGAATTGTGTCCTTTGTTTCTCTAAAATTGTCTGGTATCATTTCTTTGATAATCCCCCCCAAAAAGAAACTATGCTTTTTTTTTTTCTTTTCTCTCTTTTGGAACTTATATTATAACATATTAGCTTGATATTGACCCTCTAATTTTCTTATGTTTTATGTCTTATGGCCATCAATTATTTTTTCCTTACTTTCAGGAAGAAATATACAACTTTATCTCTCAATCTTTCTTTTTTAAAAAAATTTACAGGGGCCAGCCTGGGGGCATAGTGGTCAAGTTTGCATGCTTTGCTTCAGTGGCCTGAGGTTCGCAGGTTCAGATCCTGGGCATGGACCTACACACTACTCATCAAGCTATGCTGTGGCGGCATCTCATATACAAAATAGAGGAAGACTGGCACAGATGTTAGCTTAGTGACAATCTTCCTCAAGCAAATAGAGGAAGATTGGCAACAGATGTTAACTCAGAGCAAATCTTCCTCAGCAAAGAAAAAAAAATCCAGTGTAATTTTTCATTCCAAAAGTTGTTTATTCTTTTATTTCTCATATGTTTATGGGATCTTATTATTATTTTATGGATGCATATCTTCATTGATCTTTTAGAGAATATAAAATATACACAAAAATCTATGTTTAAATCTTGTTGAACTATGTGAAATTGCTGGTATTCGATCATTTGATCTACAAAAATAGCAGTTTCATATGGTTCAATCTAATATATTTACCTATAAATATATTTATACACACACACATATTTCTGTTCTCTGCATTGTCTCTGCTCTCTCTGAGTTTCTACTTAGTATTTATTGACTTTAAGCCCTATCTTTGATGCTAGAAGCCCTCCTAAATGTCTGGTGATCCTAGACTGAACATCCACATTAAAGAATGAAGCACCTAGAAGCTAGGTGTACACTTTCTGTACTTAGAAGTGACTTGTGGATGGGTGGGCTTCAATGTAGGGGGCGATATGTGAATGCAGCTATTTTATTGGCAAAGCCCTAAACATTAATCTCAGTTAACATCTCTGACACTGTTCAGAGAAGTGTGTTTTTGTCCCCTCTTATAGAAGGGTTTTTTGACCTGGCTGCTAGACCTCTGAGAAAGAGCTTGAGATTTTACCATTCTATAGTTTTCTGTACATTTTTACTCAACTCCCCTGTTTTAAATCCAGTTCGAATCTCTTGTTCTCTACCGTGTCAAGTGACCCATATCCCGAGCCTGGTTGGTTCAATATATGCAGAGAGTCAACCTCTATTCTGTGATGGTGGAAGAGGTGGTTACTGGGCTACCTGGGGTGGGGCTGGGATCTCAGAGGCCCAACTGCCCCCTGCACAGGCTTTCACCCCAAGTTGGGTCATGACTAGGGCTGCTGTAGGTCTTTACAGAATTCAGAAGGACAGAACTGTTGCATGGCAAGAATTTCTTCATAGGTATTGTTAGTCAAGGCTCTCCAGAGAAACAGAACCAATAGCATATACATATGAGACTTATTATAGGAATTGGCTCATGGAATTATGGAGGCCAAGAAGTCCCAGGATCCGCCATCTGCAAGTTATAGAACTAGGAAAGATGTTAGGATAATTCAGTCTGAGTCCAAAGGCCTGAGAACCAAGTCAGTCGATGGTGTAAGTCCGAGTCCAAAGACCCAAGAATCAGGCAGCCAGTGGTGTCCCAGTCTGATTTCAAAGGCCCAAGAATCATAAAAGCTTAATGTCCAAGAGCAGGAGAAGCTGGATGTTCCAACTCAAACAGAAAGATAATGCACCCTTCCTCTGCCTTTAATCAGGTCCTCAACGGACCAAATGATGCTCACCCACATTGGAGAGGGTGATCATTTTTACTCAAATTGGAATGTTTATCTCTTCTGGAAACACCCTCACAGACATACCCAGAAATAGTGTTTTTACCAAATATCTTGGCATCCCTTAGCCCAGTCAAGTTGACACATAAAATTAACTATCATTGTGTACTAGGTAGATCTTAGAGGAAAAATGGGGTCTATTACATTTTATAACAGTATAAAAGGTAAGAGCCTGTGGCTCTGGGACCTTCTGATTTGTCAATTTCTTGCATAAGATGCTGTTTTACCACAATTCTGGTGAATCTTTGTGGTGCAGATACAGGGACACTGCAGCTGAGCTACTAACTTGTTTCTTTGTTTTGGGATTATCTGGGCAATGCTTGCTTACTGATGTATGAGTACCAACAGGAAAGTGGTCTTGAACCAAGTCTGAGTTGTCATTCTCATCAATCTTCAAAGCCAGGCTGACCCTTTTTGGTCTGACTTGATCATCCCATTTTCAGCTCTGTACTCTAGCCACCCCATTTGGAATACCTGTGACCAATTTCTGAGACCCTCCCTCATTTTCCGAGGGGCTGTGGTTGACTACTTGTTTGTACCCACCTCTGCAGGCATTTAGGATTTAGATTCTTCTCTACTTCCTGTCACTCTACATTTCTTTTCAATTAATTTATTGAGATCATAGTGGTTTATAACATTGTGTAATTTTGGGTGTACATTATTGTTTATCAATTCTATATAGACTTCATCGTGCTCACCACTAGTAGTCTAGTTTTTGTCCATCGCCATACACATGTGCCCATTTACCCCTTTCACCCACCCCCAGCCGCCTTTCCCTTTGGTAACCACTAATCTGTTCTCTTTATCCATGTATTTGTCTATCTACCACATATAAGTGAAATCATGCAGTATTTGTCTTTGTCTGGCTTATTTCACTTAACATTATACCCTCAAGGACCATCCATGTTGTCGGAAATGGGACAATTTTGTCTTTTTTTGTGGCTGAATAGTATTCTATTATATGTATATGCACCACATCTTCTTTATCCATTCACCAGTCGATGGGCACTTAGGTTGCTTCCATGTCTTGGCTATTGTGAATAATGCTGCAATGAACATGGGGGTGCATAAATCTCCTTGGATTGTTGACTTCAAGGTTTTTGGATAAATACCCAGTAGTGGGATGGTTGGGTCGTATGGTATTTCTATTTTTAATATTTTGAGAAATCGCCAAACTGTTTTCCATAGTGGCTGCGCCAATTTGCATTCCCACCAGCAGTGTATGAGGTTTCCGTCTTCTCCACATCCTCTCCAACATTTGTTATTTTTTGTCTTGGTAATTAAAGCCATTCTGACTGGTGTAAGGTGATATCTCACTGTAGTTTTGATTTGCATTTCCTTAATAATTAGTGATGCTGGACATATTTTCATGTGTCTGTTGGCCATCTGTATATCTTCTTTGGAAAAATATCTGTTCATATCCTCTGGCCATTTTTTGATCAGGTTGCTTGGTTTTTTGCAGTTGAGTTGTGTGAATTCTTTATATATTTTGGAAATTGGCCTCTTGTTGGATGTATGATTTGCAATTATTTTCTCCCAGTTGACTATCACTCCAAATTTTGTTGGCATTTGTCCTTAATTGATTGTTTTCTTTGCTCCTGATTACTTTGCACTTATGGATTTATAATTTTTTTTGTTTCTTTACCTTTATTTTGGTAGGATTTGAAGTGGAAGCAGATATAAACACATGTGATCTCTGCAGTGTTTATCTAGTGGTCTTAGATCCTACACTTAAAACAATTTTTTATTAAAATATTATTTACGTACAGTAAAATTGACCCATTTTAAGTGCACAATTTGATAACATTTTTAGACCTTAGATGTTTGAAATGCCCTACACGATAGTGAAATGTGGAATCATCATAATTACATATGTCTTTTTCTATCTTAAACTCACAAAGATAACTACACGCATTCTTCCTGGGGAGAGTAGAGGGAGAGTTATATGCTCTTAAAATTTAGAAGAAAATCATTGTAGATGTGTGGCATAGATCTGGATGAAAATAAGTGAGACACCAATATAGCTGGCAGCATAGTTAACTATAATGGCCAACAGCAGAGCTATTGTTTATGGATAAGCAATTATGACAAAAATAGAAGAATATCCTATGCTGTACTACTCAATAATGCTTCATTGACTCCTACCATTTTTTTCAAAAAATAAGAAACAAGTGGAAAAGAAATGCACTAGTTTTCCTGAAGCAAGAGATGAGGTAATGAGCAAAATTGGGATATGACCAAATGATTTCTGCCCAAAGTGGTACAAAGGACAGCATAAAAGCATCAGGGAGGCTGAATGTTTGTAGCAGATGCTGTTTTAATGGGTGCTGATAAAGCATGACAGGCATTTTGAGAGCATCTGATACACTTCTCACATGAAGTCCGCTGTTCTCTTTGGAAATACTGGATGGCAGCATATAATATATTTCCCAAAATTTCTGAACATGCCTGTTTTAAGATTATTTTTAATTTTATGGCATGCCTAAGTGCAAATACCTTATATTTATCTTCACTGATAAATTCTTCAGTAAAGGGTCTTCTAGTTGGAAACACCAACTCAAAACCTCCAGATGTCAGGCAGGTATAAAATGCGGAGAAGAAAATAGAGAGTGGTGAACCGCAGAGTGGCATAGCCTCCTAAAGACGCTCAAGCTTAAAGTATGTTAAAAATGTGTGAAAATAAACAAAAAATTTTAAAATGAATAGATAAATTTAAAACATAGTTAAATAAAAATAAAATAAGATAAAGCCAAGTCTTTAGGTGTTTGTAGCCTGCAGGCCCCCAGTTTAACCTTTAGTTTAGGAAATGGTGGGCGAGTTCTCAGAATCTGACAGCTAAAGAGACAGCAGATTATCTCCTGCACCTAATTCGCAACTCAGAACTAACTTAAATTTCCTATTTAATCTTTCTTTCACTTTTTTCTTCCTCAGAATGTGCTTGTCCTTTTTCCTACTTCTCTAATGTTCCCTCCTCGTGCCTTTGCCCCCTTCTTCTTTCCTCTTTCTCTTACCTCTCACCTCCTTAACTTGCCAAGATGTGAATGGAATGAAGTGTTTTACTGACCACTGTTTTTATAAAGGTTGAATCAAGTTGAATCTCCCTGATTGGCTCATTTCCCTCATTAAACACCTTTGATGGATTCTCCTTACCTATAACACAAAGACGGTGTTGCTTAGCCTCCCATTCAAGGTCTTCTTCAACTGACCTCTCCCTGCTTTGCCAGCCTTCTCTCTTAGGTGAGTAGCTCTTCCACTCTGTCAATCCACAAGACACAGCAGCCAGGGAGCTTGCAACGCATACTACTTACTCTCCACTAGTCAGCTGTCTTCTTTCATTTTTGCCTGGAACATGCTATAAATATTGCAGGTGTTTGCTAAATATGAGTTGAATTTGAATTTTCTCTTACCAATTTGAAAGCAAATGAGTTGAAGTATTACTATTTTTCAATTTAATAATTTAAAAGCCAATTAAATTAAGTCACATTTGACTTATGACTCATTTTCCCCTCCTTAATATCAAAATCAAGTTGTTAAAAGTATAAAAGGCATCCTTGTCTGCATTTGCGTGCCCTGCTGTTTTACTAGTTTGATTAGACAGATGGCACTAGGTGTTTGACTTTGGCATTTGGTTGATGGGCCTGGATAAAAACACGAGGCAAGACAGATTTCCAAATTCAGAAATTGTTGACTAGTAGACATAGTTCACTTTCATTGCTAAGAGATTTTGTTGCCAATGTTTTAATCATTCTGAGTTCTTCTCCTTTACATGGATTTGCTATATAAATTCTTACGCTTTCATTCACATAGTGCATCCTTTCTCTCCAATTCTCTGGATAGAATCTTGCAAAGAGAGTAAATAGATATTTCCTTGCCATTTACAAAGGGCTTTGTGTGCCCAGGAAGTCCACAATTTAGACACTAATGAAATGTACAGTATGCCACATTATACTTTGAAAATGACCTTGTGTCAATGTCAAATATGGAGAATGAGTATTCAGGGAATTTCATGGTTCCTATCCAAATTTATGCCTACTTCATAGGATCTTTTCCTGCACTTGTATGCCCTGATGTTTTTATAGACATTAATATAAAAAACCAATTTAGATTGTTTTAAAAAATCTAAAATCTGATTTATCTATGAGACACACTTCAGAACACAAACCAATTTTGCTATAGTAATACTGTGTCAATATTTCCTGACAGAAGACAAATGTTGTTATTATTTCACCATTTCTTACCTTTGTAAAAGTTTAGAATTTTACAAAATGACTCTTCTTTCTTTACATGTCAAAATGGTAACTTGATGAACAGAAAAAAAACTGCAACCATTTTTATATCTGGTGGCAATGATGGATAAACCAGGTGTGTTGGTTATAAATGAGGCACATACCGTATTGACAACTAAAAAAAAAAGGAACACGATTTTAATGGAGAAATGTATTTTTTCATCAAAATGACAGTAAAATTTTTTTTAACAAAGCTTATTTTGATCTGTTGCACTTTTAATTTGATTGGATATTCTCCATAATAGAAGATTGAAATCAGGATTATCTGAAAGTTGTTGTCTCCATCTAGTAGTTCATTGGCTGGCATACAGAACAGAGAACTGGGGAGTTAGTTAGCACTCAAGCAAAATTAGGAAAGAGATAAAATTATGCCTCAGGTTTTCCACCTCTTCTTTTCTAAGCCTTTTTCTAGATCTTCTTTCCTGTTATCCACCCCACAACATGCACATAGAGTCACTCAATGTTCTTATCCTATCTTAGTCTTCTTCATTGAGGAAATCTGGTCAATTCTTTCAGGGCAGGTGCTTAGGAATTTAATGTGCTGTAATGATCAGGAGAATTAGAAGTTAACAAAAGAGCCCAAGAGGAGATACAATGAAGACAATGCATAGTTCGGTAACTGTGGGGTTTTAAGAAATAACTTGGGAAGAACTTTAATCTCAAGATACAAATGACAAGTCTTTCTCTGAGATGGTGTCCATAATCTCATGAAGAAATAATAGTGTTGGGTTCATATTTTATTTTTGAACTGGAGCTCGTGATTAGAACGACTGGCACAGCTTTGGTTTTCTGCGTGTTTTAGCTGGAGTGCTCCCAGTAATTATTCACTTTTTCTAAGAGAATGTTATACCTAGTGGTTCTGCTCCACTTCTTTCTGTGTAGCTGTGGGGGATCTGAATTTGCCACCCTAAAATGTGTCTCTTTGGCTTGATTATTTTTTAAAAACAAAAGACTCAGAAAAAAACTTTGACCTTCCCCCTGACTGCCTAAAAGAATTTAAGTTATAAGGCCTGTTTCAGGAAGGAGTTATCACCATAGATAAATATAAGGGTAGACAGGGAGGAACCTAGTAAGGTCCATTTAATCAAAGTCCTCCCCATGTCCCTTTGTCTTTGCAAAGTCTGGCAAACATTTGTTTAACGAACATTTGCTTAAGAACTATTTGCTTTTCCATCTCCATGAGAATTGCCTCCCTCCCTTTTGCAGGCGCAAACCACTACCCCCAACATTCTCTTTTGTCTTTAGCTGATGATGGTATTTAAGGTGGTGGCATTGGCCATTTCGTGAGTTACTCAGTTTTCCTGGGTTCATCCCATGTATACATGCTGTTAAATTTGTTGAATTTTCTCTTGTTATTCTATCTCATGTCAATTTAATTCTTAGATTGGCCAGAAGAACCTAGAGGGTAGAGGAATATGCCTTCCTCCCCGATACAGTCGTTCCTAGTGCTATTCATCTCATTATTTTCCAAATATACAGGAGCATATTTTCCACGTATGCAGACACATACTCACATAGAATCTATCTTAACTTACCTCCATATAAGAAATTTTCCAAAATAACTGACCCTCTCAATTCCTTCTGTAAAGCAAACTGACTCCCATGAAACATTTAATTCCCTGGCTAATCCCTAGAATGACCAAAAAATTATTTTACCATCAATTTAATTGTTTGTTCCCAAACCTTTTATGCCATTTGAACTTGTTATTATAATTATGTAATTTAATTAAATAGCACGCGAACTATGGAAAATAACTAAAATAAAATAGTATGCAAAAATGAAAGTAAAAAGAATTTTGCTGTGCCTATAAACAAATTGAATGCTTGCACAGACCAATAACTGTTAGTCACAAAAAACTGAGTTGGTACATATAAGAGCAAAAATAATTCACAAAAATTAAAACAATTTTGGACGCCAATTGCTTTTCAAATTTCTTTAGGGTTTTTTTTTTTTCTCATTTAAAACTGTGAAACTGAAAATTTTGGACAAAACATCATGGATGTGGATTATGCAAGAATTAGAACTCTAATCCTGGACTGATAGTCAAAGAAAAGTCATTGGTTCTACATCTAAGAATTGCCATATGAATTTATATTCATATGTTAAAAGTTTTAAATTGTTTAAGGAGTATTTGCAACATTTTTATGAGCAGAATTTAATCTTTTATTGTTATTATTTAAATGACCGGCTACTGACCCAGTCACCTCTGAGAAGCCAGCTTCTATGAAATGTCCGTGGAGGAGGTCCTTTGGCCGGCAAACTAACATCACATGAAGTCAGAGCACATGCTATGAAGTTGGGAATGAAGAAAAGGCCGCCGATTTAAGAAAAGAGTCCACCCTTGCAGGCTAAATGATTCTTGCAATCTCATCTATACAGTATAAATATTTTTAGAGAAAACTCAATACGTAAATATCTCTAAGGAAGAGAATACAGAAAGCAGTAAGTGATTGAGATCAGATTTTATAAGTGAGAAAGAGAGAAAGCAGACTAGTGTCTGTTGTTTCTATAGAAATGGTGTTTCAATGGGGGTGTTAGAAATAAAAATTCAGAATGAAGTTTGGTTGTCTATGCTGTAGTTGAGCTGAATCCAAATCTTAATAGATGAAGTCAAGGATAGCCAGCATTTATGTTGCATTTAGTCGAGAGTCAGACCAAGAAATGCATGCTTGGAAGATGAAGCAATAAGCAGTAGAAGAAACAGGCTCCCACCAGGGACAAATGTCTCCTTCTTCCCTTGACAATGGTTTGATAATTCTCTCTTTTCTCTGTCAACTAAACTATAAACTCCATGGGTAGGAATCACGTTCCTTGTGGCTAGACGAAAGCCTACGTATTGATGATGCTCAAAAGTTGTTTAATCGTGACCTGAATTCTTTCTCTACCTTATTGACTTGTATTCTGTTTGTCTCTCTTCTCCCTAACTCTTAGTTCTGACAATGGTTCTTAGACTCCTCCATGGTCAATGAAGACAGTCAGAACTAAAGAGTCTTGCTCCTTCCCAAGACCATGATTTTTTTGGTCATTTCACAACTATCACTCTGCATGGTGTTAAAAATTATTTTTTGGATCATTGAATGGAAAACATGGGAAGAGTAGATAAGAATATACCACCATTGTCATAGGCCAGGTTTCCCAGAAGCAGATGCTTAGACAAGGGGTTGTATACAAGTGATTTATTAGGAGAACACTCCCAGGAGAAACAGGGAAGGGCGTGGGAGACATCAAGTAGGGAGAAGGGAGAAACTAAGCAAGAACACAGTTTCAGGTGTCATCCTAACCTCAGCCTGATCCCATGGGGAACTCTGGAGATTAAGGACTGCAGAGTATTTTACCCCGGCAGGCAAAGGATCAGACATTTGTACCCTGTATTCAGTCAGTCATTGGCTACAGACCTTCCCAAGGGCTATGTAAACTCTATGGTGCTTCCAGGAAGGTGGTTCCCAGGGGTCCAAGAGTAAGCCTCTGAAGAATGTTGTGGGTATGAACTATTACCGGATAACATGAAGAGGCTGCAGTGTGGACACACAAAACCGGTAAGAGGGATTCAGGTCAGCTGAACAGAGCATTCAGGTGTCTCCTAATGCCAAGAGTTATACTGAACAAAGGACTCATTTGTCACCTTCCGGTTTGGTTAGTAAGGTGGATACATAAATACACAATGTTCTTGGGGGTTCTACCTGATGCTGTCATTTCCTGTGTGGAGTTCTGCTGGTAACTCACACTTACCATATATTTTCAGGTTTGAGTTCTTCCTCCTTAGTTCTATTTTATTGTAGGTCACTACCATTCTAGGGGAAAATATCCAGTTAATTACCCTACACAGATTGGGCTAGGGACATTTTTTAATGTTCCCCAAAATAAGTTCCATGTGGTAAGATATGAAAATTAAGATGACCCATTGTCAACTGTAATGTGCCCTGAAGTTTGGTTTCCTACCAGTTGCTGTAATCCATTGCCCCATTTCACGCTGAGCACATAGATGAGAAAAATTATTATTTTTATGTTAGTGAAATGACAAACATTCTCTAGAATCTAATATGTAGTTTAAGATAGATTTCTAAAAATGATATGGTAAGGATGCCAATCTTAGCATGAGCATATTAACATCTGTTCTACTTTTCTTTAATCCTTTCGACATTCTTATTACTGTTTATAAAAAGTAGCTTTTTTGAAGAATGTAACTTTAGTTTTATTTTTCACTTAAATGTAAACAACAATGGTCTGTAATTATAGCCTTTTTATATTTAATAATATGCATATATTTAAATATAATACATTTGTAAATATAATCATATATGCCTAGAGGTCAGTGTTACAGCAAACAATCAAAACACAAACATGCTTTACCAAGAAATAATTGTTTTAAGTGTTCTGCTCTACAATGAGCAAAAACATGTCACAAAACCCATGGACCTTCACTATTCTATTGTCTTTGTAAGATTATAAAATCAATTATTTCTGTCCCACAACTAGTAGGACCTGCAACTAAGATATACAACTATGCATCGGGGGGTTTGGCAAATAAAGCAGGAAAAAAAAAAAAAAAAGATTGGCAACAGTTGTTAGCCCAGGTGCCAATCCTTAAAAAAAAAGGAAGATTGGCAACAGTTGTTAGCCCAGGTGCCAATCTTTGGAAAAAAAAAATTATTTCTTTAATACTCCATAGGAGGAAAAAACGGTGTTAGAAAAGCAACAGCAACATTAACAACTGAGCACGCCTCATGGACATCTGGTCTTGTACGTTCATATAAAATAGCATCACAATAAATGCTCAAAGGGAACTAAGGAAGTATGATATATTCACTGCATTGTTTATTAAAATATAATTTTGATATATTTCTCTCAAATAGTAGTTAAATATTTTCAAAGTTTATTCTGATAAATATAAGTCATTTGGAAATTTCACTCATGTGGAGTATTTCATTCCTAAAAATAGTACACAAATTAAACATTGTCATCTGCCTGTCTTGAAGTAGCGTAAGATTACTTGAGTGTTAAGGTGCACGTACATCTCAAATTGTTAGAATTTTCTATACATAAGAGAATTTCTTACCAAGAAGTTGAAGATATAGCGTGTCTTAAGAAAGTTTTCAATTTTGCTAAGCTCCAAATTATTTAAACTCAAAAAGAATGTGAAGGGACCAAAATAGCCGTGGGGAGTATACCCATAGCAGGTAAAAGTATCCACTTTGATGGACATATAATATGCCTCAGTGCGTTTCAAAACATGGACTGTGTGGCTATAGAACAACCGAGGCTTATATCAGCTCAGAAGCTCTCCTGAACATGTTTATCGAAGTGGTTAATTAGAATAAAAGCATAAAGAGTACCTTTACCAGTCCCATATATTGCAAAGTGCTTGCCACTAACATTGGTTCACAGAAGAAATGCACACCTTAGGGAGGCAGGAAAGTAAATTATAACACTGCTGCAGATTCCCCAGGGAGGAAATTCCTCTCTCTGTCACTCCTAGTTAGCCTTCCAATCTGTTGCAAATTGATAGTGGTATAGTTTCTGGGTTAAGGTGATTCCACTAGACTATGAATTTCAGAAGAGCAGAGACCTTCACTTTGTGCTCACTGCTCTGTCTCCAACATTTAGATGAGTGGCTGGAAGATACTCACCTTATGATACTACTGGTTGAATGAACAAATTATTTAGTATTGCTATGAGCATATCATTTTCCATGAAATAAGAAAATGGCAATGAAATCAACAATTAGACAATGGACCCAGGTATAAGTAGGAATGATGTTCCATGGAGCTGAAAATGGAGAAGAAAGCTAGGAGTAGAGGATGATCATGCTGCAGCATGATGAAGATTTAACAACCAACTGCATAAAAAACCAGTCTTGAGACTTGGACTTTGAGGGTGCTTAGTTATTGGTCCTTTAGGGGTTCACTTCTCTAATGTATAATAAATTATATATTGAAAATGTAAATTTGCCTTCCAACTTCCATTTATTGTGATAGTACACTTAATCCCTGAAAAGATCCACAGAACTCAAAATAAGCAACTGCAGTGGGAACACTGGAACTGTGATAGGTGGGCAATAACATTAGAAGACTAGATAGCTTATTTCTCATGTTTCTACAGATAATTTAGGATGTATTCCTAATAGGAATAGGAAAGAGCAATATCACAGCAACTCTCTGGCTCCCTCTAGAGGAACAGCTCTCAACCTCCTCTTCATAATCCATGTGACAGATGACATTCATCTGCAGGGCACAGTCTCAAAGGTATGTCTATCGTTGTTCATAGTATCATGCCCCTTATAACTGTATCTGATGCTCTGGAACTCAAAATTCATATTGAAATAAAAAATATGAAAGTCATCTAATTCTGTGGATAATTTTGAACTCACCATATTTATTTTAAAATATTAAATCACTGGGAATTCTGTTTCCAGCCATAATGGAGTATCTGGTACTGGACTCACCCTCCTACTGTAAATTACTATAAAATTGAACAAAATACATAAGACAACTGTTTTTACATATTGAGCAACCAGAGAACGAGACCGTGATCCTTGAAAGAAAACTACCACATGAGACTCGCCCCACGTTCACTCGTACTTTCTGCCACAATAAAGGAGATAGAAGCCAAGAAGAGTAGTTAAGAAACTAACTTGAAGGTGCAGACATGGGAGATAATGGTTGCCGAAGCATCTGGAATTTGTAAAGCATGTTACCAGAGAAGAGGAAGCTAGAAGTGGGAGGTGAGTGGGGAGGAATGTAAAAATCTACGTGAGCATCCAGTGCAATTCTTGATCAAAGACTGAGATGTGCGTGCACAAAGCATGACTCTGCAATGCTAAACAGAGAATGGTTGTTTTGGGTTTAAGAGCTGGACATAAACACCAAAGATTGCCTAAGACTGGGAGATATTAGAGTTCTGGCCCAGTCAGAGTAGAGAGACCATGTAAAGGCAAGCCTTAAGAATAAAGACCATACAGTGAAGTAAGGCAATTCTCTAGAGTAAAGAACACATCTCAGAGTGAGGGATGCACGTTAGGACTAAGGGCAAAACTGAAATGGCTCCACTCTAACAGCAAATAGAAACTCAATTCTATGGAAAAGAATAAAAAGCACAGGAAAAGGTGAAAATGTAGATAAATATTAGAGTACATTTTATTCCTTCTATTAATCTTATTTTATGTAAAATATTAACTCTAAGAAGACTATATTAAGTTAGGAAGCATTTAATAATGAAAAGAGATATAGCTTAAAAAGTCAATAAATGAATTATATGGAACACCAAAATATTCATTTAACATAAAATAAGTCAGAGGGAAAAAATCAGAGGGGACAAGGAGATGACAAATACAAAAATGGTAGACATAAACAAAACTATGTAAAAAATTATGTTAAATGTATATAGACTATACACCCCAATTATAAGGCAGATACTCTCAGACTGAATGAAAAAGAAAAATCAACTATATTCCATCTGTAAGAGATTCATTTTAGCTATAAAGATGCATAGAAGGTGAAAGTAAGAGGATGGAAAAAATATATACCATGCAAATAGTAAATGTAAAAGCTAGAGGGAATATGTTAATATCAAAGTAGACTTACAGAATTGGAATATTAAGGAAATAAGGACGATTACTCCATAATAATAAAAAGACTAATTAATCAAGTATGTATAACAATTGTAAATGTGTGTGTACTTAATAACAGTTTCAAAATACATTAAACAGAAACTTATAGAACTAATGAAAAAACTAGATAAATCCATAATTGTAGCTGGAGATTGCAATGTTCTTCTCTCAGTAATTAAGAAATAGAAATATAAAAGATTTGACCAATACTATCAAGTAACATGAGCTAATTGACATTTATAGAACAATACATCCAACAACTGCAGAATAGACCTATATTCAAGTACACACGAAACAGTCATCAAAGATAATATGCTGAGCCATAAACAAAGTCTCAATGGCTTTTAAAGGGTTGAAATTACAGAGAGTATATTCTCTGACTGCAACTGAATTAAACTAGAAGTCAATAACAAAAAGATATATGGAAAATCCTCAAATATCTGGAAACCAAATAACATTCTTCTAAATAAACCATGAGTCAAAGAAGAATCACAGGGAAATAGGGAATTTCAAACTGAATGTTAGGGAATATGAAATATGTCAATATCGTTGGATGCAGTTAAAGCAATGCATAAAATAAGTTGTATAGATTTATATGCTATTGGGGCTATATTAGACAATGTTCTGCTGTTATTCATAGGATTTTCATGGCCAATTTTTTCAGAAGCATATGGCCAAGTCCTTCTTCCTAATCTATCTTAGTCTGGAAGCTCTGCTGAAACTTGTCCACCATGAGTGACCATGCTGGTATTTGAAATACCAGTGGCATAGCTTTCAGCACCACAGCCACATGCAGCCACCACAGTATGACAACTGACAGACAATAAGGGAGTATATAAGCAAATTTATCCAAATAAATTTGACAAATTTAGATGACATACTCAAATATCTTTTAAAATACAACTTACTAAAACTTACACATGATGAAACAGAAAAGTAAGTAATCCTATATTTGCTGAAATAATTAAATCTTAAAATAAAAATCTCCCAGAAAGAAAATCCAGGCAAGATGGTTTCGATTGTGAGTTCTATCATATATTTAAGGGACACATAAAACCAATCTCATGTAAAATACATCAGAAAATAGAGAAGGGGGAACACTCTTCAATACATTTTGTAAATCCAGTCTAACCCTGACACCAAAACCTGACATCAACATTAAAAGTACAGACCAATTACTCTTCTGAAAATAGATTCAAGACTTCTTAACAACACAAATTAGTTAAAAAATTACATGAGACAATACATTATCAACAAGTAAGGTTTATCTCAGTAATGCTATTTTGGGTGGCTTTCAAAAATGAATGAATGTGATTCACAGCATTAACAAAATAGTAAAGAAAAATGATCATCTCAACAATCAAAAGCAGTTGAATAAATCCATTATCCAATCGTTATAAAGCTCTTGGCAAAGTAGGAGTAGAATTTAATTTTCTCAATCTTATAAAAAGCAATTATAAAAAACCTACAACTAACATAATTCTTATTTGTGAAATTTTAATACTTTTCTGCTAAGACTGTGAACAAGGCAAGGATGTGTACTCTCTCCACTTCTATTTGACATTTTACCGAATGTCCTAGTCAGTGCAATAAATTAAAAAAATAAATAACTGGAATAATAATTAAACGGAAGATAGGAAGTAGACTGTCTTTATTTATGGACAACGTTGTTGTATACATAAGATGGGCATCTATAACAAAATTATTAGAACTAATAAGTGAATTTAGCATTGAAGCAGTATAAAGTGTTAATATACAAAGTCATTGTAGTTTTGTACATTTTTGTGTTTATGTATATAAAATTATTATATTTCTAATATTAGCAAGCAATTGGAAAACTATAAAAATGTGTTCCACTTTAGTAACATCAAAACCAAAAAATACTTAAAATAAATTTAATAAAAGAGGTGTAAGCCCTCTAAACTAAAAAGTGCAAATTATTACTGAAAGAAATTAGTGAAAATAAAAAATTAATAATAAATAACGGAAAATTAATGAAATGGAGAGATATGCCATGTTTATGTATTATAAAAAACACAATATTGTTAAACTATCTTGTTCTCCTCAATTAATCTATAGGTTTAATGCAATCCCAATCAAAGCCCACGAAATTTTTTTATATAAATTGGCCATATGATTTTAAAATTTATGTGGAACTGCAAAGATCTATAATAGCCAAAACAATCTTTAAAAAATGCAAATTGGAGGCTTAAAACATGAAACTTCCCAGAATTTAGCAGAAAACATGGAATAATATCTTAAAGCATATTAGGGAAGGAAAAGATTACTTATGATGCAAAAAGCACTAACCATAAATCAACAACAACAAAGACAATTAATTGCACTTTATCAAATTTTAAAACTCTGTCACCAAAATATCCCATTATGAAAATGTAAATGCAAAACATAAACTGAAAAAACTGTTAATTTTATGTATATCTGACAAAGATCTTTTATCTAGATACAAATCAACACTTAAAAATCAAACACCTAATAAAAAATGGGCAAAATACTTGAAGAGATACCTTCCAAAAGAAGATATTGGCAACGCCAATAAGGGCATGAAATGGTTCTTCACATTATTAGTCATCTGGAAAACACAAATTAAAAAAACAAAGCATAATGAGATACCACTTCACACTCACCAGAATGGTTAATACTAATGACTAATGACACTAATTATTGGCAAGGATGTAGAGCAATTAAGATTCTCAAATATTGTTGATGAGAGTAAAATACGGTACAACTACCATAGAAAAATATTTGGCAGTTTTGTTAATAAAGTTAAACATATACCAACACTATTACCCAGAAATTCCACTCCAAGGTATTTACCCAAGAGAAATTAAAATGTCTGTCCACAAAAAGGCCTGATAAAGAAAGTTCATTGAAGTTTAACTCATAGTAGCCTCAAACTGAAAACACCCCAAAAGTTCCTCTACAGGGGAATGAGTAAACAAACTGTGTTATAGTCATATAATAGACTATTACTCAGCAATAAATAAGAATAAACTACCGAAACGCTCAACGTGAATGAATCTCAAAATTGTTATATTGAAGAATAAAAGACATATACAAAAGATCACTGTACTCTTATAAAATTCGAAAACAGGCAAATTAATCTATAGTGATAGAAATCAGAGCAGAAGTGATATTAGCATCATGGCAGCATAAGACATCCCTTGTTTTCGTCTCACCCCCAAACAACAAAAATTTAGCATCTGTCCATGGACAGATAGACCAATGGAACAGAACTGAGAGCCCAGAAATAAATCCCCACATATACAGTCAACCAATATTTGACAAGGGAGCCAAGAATACATATTAGGGAAAGGATAGTCTCTTTACTAATGATGTTGGGAAAACTGGATAATGCCATGCAGAAGAAAAAAAAATGGACTTCTACCTTATATCACTCTCAAAAACTAAATAAAAATGGATTAAAGACTTATAAGATCCGAAACCATAAAACTCCTAGAAGAAAACATCATGGGAAACATCATTGACATTGGTCTTGGCAACAATTTTTTGGATATGACACCAAAAGCATAAGCAACAAAAGCAAAATTAATAAGTGGAACTCTATCAAACTAAAAATCTTCTGCATAGCAAAGGAAACTATCAACAAAATGAAAAAGCAACCTATGGAACGGGAGAAAATATTTGCAAATCATATATCTGATAAGGGGCTAATATCCAAAATACATAAGGAACTCACACAACTCAAGAGCAGAAAAGCAAACAATCTTACTAAAAAATGGCGAGAGCACTTGAATAGACATTTTTCCAAAGAAGAGATACAAATGGACAACAGGTACATGAAAAGGTGCTTGACATCTCTAATCATCTGGGGAAATGCAAATCAAAATCACAATGAAATATCACCTCACATGTGTTAGAAGGACTATCATCAAAAAGACAAGAGTTAACCAGTGTTGAACATGTGAAGAAAAAGGAAGACTTGTACACTGTTGTTGAGAGTGTAAATGGCACAGCCACTATGGAAAACAGTATAGAGATTCCTCAAAAAATTAAAAATAGAACTGCTGTATAATCCGTCAGTCCCACTTCTGGGTATATAGCCAAAGGAAATGAAAACAGGATCGCAAAGAAATATCTGTATACCCATGTTAATTGCAGCATTATTCACAGTAACCAAGATACAGAAACAACCTAAGTGCCCATCAACAGATGAATGGATAAAAAATGTGTGATACACACACACACACTGGAATATTATTCAGCCATGAGGAAAAAGGAAATTCTGCCATTTGTGACAACATAGATGGATCTTGAGGGCATAATGCTAAGTGAAATGTCAGACAGAGAAAGACAAATACTTTATGATATGACTTACATTTGAAATCTAAAAAAGCCAAACTCATGGAAACAGAGTAAAATGGTGCTTACCAGGGAGGAATAGGGAGACATTGGTCAAAGAGTGCAAACTTCCAGTTATAAGATGAGTAAGTTCTGAGAATCTAATGCACAGAACGCTGATTATAGTTGATAATATTGTGTTATATTCTTGAGAGTTGCTAAGGCAGCAGATCTTAGACATTCTATCCACAAAATAGAACTGGTAATTATGTGATGTGATGGAAGTGTTAGCTAGCACTATGATGGTGATCATTTTGCAATATATAAGTGTATCAAATCAACATGTTTACCACCTTAAATTTACACAACGATATATGCCAATTATATCCCAATAATGCTGGAAAAAAAGGAAATCATAAGAGAGATTGCCTTGGGAGTCATAGATTGACTTGGTGGAAGAAGGAGACAATTTTCTGGGGTAATGGAAATATCCTATTGATTGGTGTGGTAGGTAAATGGGCATAGATTTGTGAAATCTCCATTAAATTATACACTTAAAAGTGTGCATTTCACTATTTATAAACTTTACCTTAATAAATAAAAATAACATACCTCTTGCAAACTTTGGTCTTTCTATCTTTATTAGTAACAAATTACTTAGAAAATTTTTCATCTCACTACACGCCAGGGTTGTAAATTGCTACTCTCAGGCATACACCAGGAAGTCACGCCTGGAGTCCTTCAGAAGGAGTAGTTTGGAGACTCTAATAGTTACTTCAGCAGAAGTATAGGAAATGAGAAGAACTGAATGAACAGTTGTGGAAAGTTATGGGTGGAAATAGCTGCCATTGCCCACAGCGTAAGAAGTTGTAAGCTGCCACCCATGGACGCCACTATTCATTCATTTATTCAATCAAATGTTTAATCAGTGTCTAATATGAACTAGCACTGTTCTAGACGCTGGAGATCTAATGGTAAACTCCCTAACATCAAGGAACTGATATTGTAGTGAGAGAGACAAATATTGATCAAATAATCACACCAATATATGTACTAATCAGTTCTGAAATTAGTAAGATGAAAAGAGCAATGAAGGAAAAGAACACAGGGCTATGAGAGCTTATAACAAAAGTAGGAACTTCTTAGGTTTATTTCGTACAACAAGCCTACAAAGTAATTGCAATCATTAACTTTTCCATTTAATAACTAAAGAACTTGAGGCAATGAGATTAGTAACTTGCCAAAGGTCACAGAGCTGGCCAGTGGCTAGGCCAGGGTTTTCATCCAGGCCTTCTCTCTCTAGATTCTGTGTTCTTAACTACAGTGATACAGTGCATGTCCACTTGATCTGGTTGTTCAGGATGATGTTCCTGAAGAAAAAAAAACACGTTCAAGCTGAAATCTGAAAGGCGGATAGGAATTACCTAGGAGAAGGGAGAGAAGAGCGTGCAAATTCCCTGACATGGTCGGCATCAGGTATAGTTGATGGGCAAGAAAGGTGTACATATCTACTACTTCTACAAAAATTATAGAAGATTATAAGGATGATTAAACAAGTCAGAAAAGAGAAAGAATTTTAACTTTAAAATTTCATTAGTTTGTTCCCTGCATACATTAAAAAGAAAAAAAGACCTTCTAAATTGAGAATTAAACTACATTCCCCACCAACAGCTGAATCTCTTTGTTGTTCTATCCTCAGTGGGGATGAGGAACGGGCCACCTTTCACCATCCTAGACCCTTTCAAACTTGGATACCGGTATTGTCCACCAATTATTAAGCGCTGTGATTGCAGCAGCAATGAAACCTTTAGCCGCAGTTCTTTTTTCTAATCCAGCTGAGGAAAATTCTTTTCCCAACCACTGTAGCCCATTGTTCCACAAAGACTCTTCTCTAAGAAACATGAAGCAGTTAATTCACCCTGCCAAACATAGCAGGAAGGTAATACTTTTTTCAAATACCAAATCAGTCCAATTCCATTTAGACTTAAATGATTTTTCTGGCCCCTCTTCATGTAGACACCTCCGCAGTCAATTAGCATTGTCACTTTTAATCTTCTGTAGTCATATCCTGGTCATTTCCCATTAGGGTTCTATTAAATAGATTCTTATAGCCTGGCTGAACTGACTGCAGTGCAGTACGTGTGCAAAGCACGCTAGCCATCATTATGCAGCTGGCATTTACTAAAGGTTAGATATTACTGAGAACCTTAATCACAAATTATGTTACATTGCCTGAAAATTCACTCCTGGATTTCCTTGCCACCAAGCCCAAATGCTCCTGGAATACTCAGGCTGTGCCTGGATGGAAAGGCACCTTGAATTATGCATCTCAGAGCAAACTACTTTAAACTCCATGGCCTTTGCCTCCAGATCCAAAGATCCTGGAGCTGTCAGGGGCAGAAGCACCTGCATCTCTCTATAATGCCAGATGCACTCTAACTAAAGAGGTAGCAGGGATACAATTTCCTCAGGAAAAGAGAGCCCTGTCCTACTGTGGCTTTACTCAGTCCATTGGGTCTTGCAAATAAAATAATGATTGAACTACAGAAAATGGAAGGACAGCTGAAACTTACAGAAAATTTATATCTTCTTGGTGAAAATATAGGGCAAAGTGAGAGTAACGTAAAACATATAGCAGACAGGAAATGGCATCCTCTAACAGATGAAGCAACAAGCTAGGGGTCAGAAGACATGGCTTCCACATATCCAGTACTAACTGCCGCTGTGACCTTGAGAGAGTCGCCTGATTCCACTGGGCCTCTTGATCTGGAAGTCTCTGGTTAAGCATAATTATAAATTGGGTGCCCGACAAGTGACTTTCACTGATTAGCATGTGCTATCTCATTGGCAGAGTGGGGACAGAGGAAACAAGTAGGACTCTCCAGCTGGGCTGGTCCTCTCTGTAGAGTGGCTTCAGGCAGACAGGTCACTACTACATTCTGTGGGGAGAGAGCAGAGAAGGCGGTGCTGGAAGACAGCTCTGTCTCCTACATAGTCTTGTTGGCAGCCAGTCCTAAGGGATAGAGATCCACAAACAGATCCAGCAGTACAAAACACCTCATGGACAGCCAGTCCCTTTTATCCTTCCACCCACAGGCCCCTTCAATAAATTTCTTAAGTACTTATTAGATAAGGTCCCTTCCCTTCCAGGGCTTATAGTTTACTAGGACAGATGGTCCCAGAGAAAATCATGAAACTCAAGTCTTTACCTTTATTTTAGACCAAAGTTCCAGGGCCCTGTTCTAAATCCAGTTTCTTCCCAATTGTCCTCATATAAAGCTCCATCAATTTCCTCCTCATCTGCTTCAAAGAATTCTTCATGCATAAACATCTAGAATCAAACAGCAAATAGGACTAATTAGCAGATGTTGGAGACTTGGTATGCTACTGAGTATTTCTCAAGAAATGTAGTTTCTTTGGTTTACCATACCCAGAAGCTCACTCAAGACCATACAAATGTTCCCCAGTAGGATTCCTGCTGGATTTACTTTAATAAGTAGCTAAGGGTCATTTGTAATTAACCTATTAGCAAATGCTTGCTAAAGGGCTTAAAAACTATTTTCTTAAGTGTTTTTAAGCACAATTTCTGAAAATGTCTCTGTTCTATAATCTTTCTCATCAAGTTGATTTTTTTAATATGACCAAGATGCATCAGTTTAACAAAACCAAGTGTTGATCACTTTAATGTGCTAAGGCAGATGGTAGAGGTGAAAAACCAGTGTGGTTTTGGAGTTATCTGAGAAAGTTTCTTAGGTGATATCTAAGATGGATGTTGAACTATGGGGAAGAGTCAAATTAAATAAAAGAAAGAGAGAAATAATTTATAGTAATGAACATGAGGGAAGTTTGGAGGCAGGACCCATTCTGGTGACGCTGGCCAGAGGAGTACTGGTCCACCTGTTTTTCGCAAAGTCCATTGCAGGAACAATAAAAGGCCTTTGAGGCAATTTTCCCCCCATTTAAAATGAAAATAGCTTCAATGAGTACCAGGGATGAAGATGTATATTCTCACACCTACTGTACTAAATAGAAAAATATAAATAAAAACTAGTGGCATTGTTTTTCAGGCACAACAATATCAACACCTAAGCATATTTGAAAAGCAGGGATATCCTCACAACTTGATAACATTTTATCCTTGTGTTAGTTTGGGTCCTTTGAGAAGCAGATGCTAAAATATGATTAGATATGCAAGAAATTTATTAGGGAAAATGCCTGTGAGAGAAGAGGGAGGGAGCTGAGAGAGGCTGGGAGAGCTGTCAGACTGTAACACAAATCTGACCCTGAGTGAAGGAGAGAGAAGGAGGGATGGAAGGCTGGGTGGAAGCATCGCAGGCTACGCTGCAGTTCCAAGGAGAGTTTGGTGGGTTTCCCAAAGACTCCTCAAGCTAAGGTCAGCCTTCAGAGCAGTGCCATGTCTCCCAGGCTCAGACCTGTCTTCCATCCCCTTGCGCTCAATTATTGTCCAGGAGCAGCCCACAGGAAGCATGGCCTCTGTGCAAACACAGCAGTGGGTTTCAGAGAGCAGCAGCAAAGCCCTTGAACAATCACACTCACTGCAATCGGAAATCTGGGAGGCATGTTCTCTTGGTCGCCATAATGCTGAAATTAGACCTTGGGTCACATGTGGCCTACCCTGAATTTTAAGAATTTTGACTCAAAGTCTTAACAATAGGAATATCTAACACTGATAAGGTGCTTTGCAGACTGATGAAGATGAAGGCAGGGAGCAGACCACCCATTTTCTGAGATAATGAGCAGTATTGTGAAGAGCACATGGCTAAGGTAGCAATATAAATTATCAGCAAAACCAGGATGTTTATGAAAGGGACAGGGGGCACTATTAATCATTCTGTCAGGGAAACAATACTTTAGTCACTGGCATTTTCCTCACTTCAGTCTATATCCCACAACATCCTCCATGGACAGATATGTAACATCAGTCCCATCGAAAGCACCCTCAGACTTAGGGAATCCTCACCAGGAGAACCATCTCTAGGCTCAGGGAAGGATTGCCCTCAGCTCCCTTCTCCCGCCTGCTTCTTTTCTCAGGGAAGAAATTCCCCTTCAGATCCTCTGAGCTAATCCTCCAGTTCCATCGAAGTTCCTGAAACCTCTGACTCTGTACTTAGAAGGTTTACTTTAGATCCTAATTACAGATTAAATTTCACATTTATTTAGCATCTTTGCCATGAACACTGCGTTTCATTTGCAGATGGCTATTTGCCTACAGTGTCTTATTTATTTAATTGATTGGCTGTCTCAGTTTTCAGAGTAATTGTTTATCTCAAGTGGCATAACGGCACACTCTGTTCCTATGCTCTCTCAGGAAAACAGTGCTGGTTGCTTGGAATAATTCAATGTCTTATTAAAGAATAAAGACCGAAATTTAGCTCCAAAAACTCTGAGCCAAGGTGCATGTTCCTCACAGCTTTGCAGATTTCATTTTTTCCCGATGAGCTTGCATACAGGAAGAAGGCTTGTGCAGGAGTCTAAGTCAATCAAATATTTTAGGGAAAATGAACTTCACAATTCTGTCTTCCAATCTGGTTAGCATCTCTCTTTCTACACAGATCCTGAATTTTTCTGCTTACTGTTAATGATTTCACAAAGCCTAGGAGTATCTACCTTATGAATGCAGGAGCTAAAACTCTCTTTAAACACAGCCATACATACTTTCTGGCTTTCACATCTGCATCGGTAGTTAACTGACTTGAGCCAGTCATTTTCAGCCATCACTGCATTAATGGCACCAACCCAATCTATGCTCCTTTTAATTATAATTTCGGCCATATTTCTCAATAGTAGAGATATTGCATAAGCCAGTGCAATTGCTTCTACCTCTATTCCATCCCAATTCACTGCAGATGAGTCTTCATAACTGTGGTGCCAAGCATTATCACCACTGCCCTTCTGCCAGCAATGGTCTCCTTTTGGCCTTCTGGTCAGCAAGTGATCTCATTTTCGAATCTCTTCCTGGGGAACTTCTTAGAAAAACTGATACAAAAACTTCTGGCAGAAATTCTTCTAGTCTGGGTGGTCTCAGGAAGACTTGAGAGCAAGTGGAAGTGTAGGGAACACCACCAGAGAAGAGGGAAAGTGATACAGGGAGGGGAAGTCAGACAAAAAGGGGAACATTATTAAGCCTGCCACCAGAAATGGGAAACTGGGTCTTAATCCTATGGGAAAACTCTGGGAAAAAGAGTTATCCCACATGAGTGATGAGGGAACTGGGACGTTTTTATACTGGTTTCGAAGAGTCACTGAATAATGGCTTTTTTCAGGGATGTTTGTTTCTTGGTGCTTGTGGCTTGCTACACACAAGGGCAGCATGGTCTTCTGCACTTCTGAATGCCAGTGCTTGAAATAAAAATCATCTAGAGCATCTTGAAATGATAGAGTCTAACACATATGGATGGGGGCACTGAGAACATCTGCTACATTCATACTTTGAAGGATGAAAATGTTAAATACCTTTGGTTTAGAATAAATGCTATAACTCAGTCCTGACTCAAATTCTGTTGCTTCCTCTGAGTATTAGTATCATACACAAAGCCTGGATTTTCTGCAAACAATTTCTTAGATTGGTGCTTCATTTAGTCTGCAGTAAACTGTAACAATGAGGAAGAGTCTGGCTTGGGAGTCAGCCCGGCTGAACTTGGAATACAAGCTCTCCTTGTTATCCATGGTCTTTGATGAGTTTCTGAGAGCTACACAGCTCAGTTTTCTTGCCTGTAAAATAGGAATGATAGTACCTACCTCATGACAATTATTGTGATGGATAAAGACATATTTAAAGAGTTTGATACAGTTTGGTAAACAGTAAGCCTTTATTAAATAGTCCAAGAAGATTCAGAGGTAAATTAGAATTTGCATTGACATGACCTTTAGTGTTTCTCCAAGCTTTGATAAGGCCCTTCCGAGAATTCACAGATATGTCGATCTGCTTACCTAGCTAGATGTTTTCTGTTTGCCCCACTAGATTCACCCTCTACCTTTTTTTTCACCCTTCTCTGTGCTCCTGAAAGCTGACCCACCTCTCCTGCTTTGATGGACACTTGTGCCCTCCAGTTTCCTCCTGGGTTGGCCAATGGGATGTAGGGGAAGAAAATCAGAGGACAGTAGGAAGTAGGGTCATGGTATCTATTCCCCCATAACCTCCCTTCTTGGTCACCATGGATTGGCAATATCCCTCTATTAAAGGTCACAAATGCAAACAGGTGAATCTCTCCATACAGCTTCCCTCTGGATTCCAATAACTTCTTGGTCTCCTCGTTCCTTCAGACTTAGGAGTGATAAAGGCTCCCTGTGGTTACTATGCCCCGTGGTACTGCACTATATTTCATTGATTTCCTAACCACATCTTTGTAAATAATCCCTCCTCAATTATTCCCAGTTTGAGTGCTCCAACTGTTTCCCACCAGGAGCCTCACTGAGATACTAACAAAGGGGCAGATATTCTCACAGTGGCCTTATAGGTATGATAGGATGTGTGTCAGGGGGAGAGGGGAATGAGCATGTGTGCATACATGTGTGTGTAAATATACACAAATATAATTAACGTCATTAATTACAATTAATAGAATCTATTAATTAATTCCAGTGTTTTTCAAGGCACTTCGTTCATTGCATTAGGTGCACACACACACACACACACACACACACACAGAGTCACATGCTGGAAAAACTATTGTTTAAGGAGACGCCGAGGTCATGGGTTCTCAAACTTTTTGCTGCTAAGGGGTAATTCATCTTTCCATGAGTAATTCTGTTTCACTATGCCAATGATTCTCAGGAGTGCAGGGGAAGGAGTTTGGAGTTAATGGATCTCAAAGACAGATTTTCAAAATTTTCCAGAAGATTCTGACATGACACTTGTCTTAAACATCCGTCCCCAAGAAGCACTCCTTCTCCTAATTAGACTTTCAAAAGTTAAAGTTTTCACCTGAAGTTTTCTTTTATTCCTGAACAAAAGAAAAGGAAGTGAAGTGTAGTGAAAATATTTGGGGTCTTTGGGTCTTATATACCTGAATTTGAATCTCAAATTAGCCACTTCTTGGCACCACTTGGAGTGTTTTTCATCTGTAAAATTGCAATATTGAAGCATTTTTGTAAGAATAAAGAATATTATGTGCACTATTTATTCTACATGTTAGTATAACACATTTGAAACGAGAATTTTTTTTTTGAGGAAGATTAGCCCTGAGCCAACATCCGCCACCAATCTTCCTCTTTTTGCTGAGGAATGGTGGCCCTGAGCTAACATCTGTGCCCATCTCCCTCTATTTTTATATGTGGGATGCCTGCCACAGCATGGCTTGATAAGCGGTACCCACATCTGGGATCTGAACCTGCGAACCTCGGGCCACAGAAGCAGAGCACGCAAGCTTAACCATTTCGCCACCAGGCCTGCCCCTGAAATGAGAATTTTTAAATGGTCAATACATCAATCGAAGGTAGCAAACAGTATTGCTAGGACAGCAGAAGCAGTATACGACAGAAGCAGGAGGTAGGTGACTTGTAGATTTACCTCCCAGCCTAAAAAACCTGGAATATAGGGAAGTTTGGAGGGAGCATATGAAAATGAAAAC
Organism: Equus quagga; assembly: GCF_021613505.1. Taxonomy (NCBI): domain Eukaryota; kingdom Metazoa; phylum Chordata; class Mammalia; order Perissodactyla; family Equidae; genus Equus; species Equus quagga. Next base: position 82,152,245 of record NC_060270.1, read on the forward strand.
ACAAAGGAGAAGCTTCAGTGTTGTTCTTCTGAACACTGAAAATCTATTGTTGGGAAATTCTAATCCATTACCGTGTTCCACTTACTTTAGATCCATTTTCTCTTTAGATAGCTCTTTTCAGGCCCTGGCATTCCTCAGCAGGCCGGGGCTATGGCCCCCTCTCCTGTATAACCTCTGTGGTATATTACTAGGAGCCACACAGCAAAAGCAGGGAAAGACCTCAATGCCAAAGGTGTCAACCACATTGGAGGTCCTGTAACCCAGAACTCAGTCCAGGAAGAGAATATAGGACCTGCTAAGATGACTTCTATTGGGAAATTGAACTCAAAGACTTCCCATATTCCTGTATGAAGTATAATCTGTAGCTCCAATGCTCAAAAAGGATGGCTTTATGGACTTGGCAGGTATATAATCACATAAAATAGAGGAAAATCATGTCATACGATTTCAAATATAGTGTGAAGCGGCTGCCTCAGAAAAAGGCATGTAGTAAGGTTAATCTGACCAAAAGGAAATTTTCCAGATTATTTCCCAGCCCAGAGTATAGATGTCCAGCCTCCCCTTGAGTCTGCAAAGGAGGCTCACCCTCTCCCACACGTTGCCCTTGTTCCACATTTGTCTTGCACTGTTATGCTTTGCTTTGTTCTTCCTCTCTCTCTGCACTCTGTGTCATATTTCTCTCCATTTGCAGCACCACATTGACTCTTACTAGAAAAGGCAGGCTTGACTTTGCTGCTCCTCAGGACAAAGCTACCCGGGCCCACGCAGACACAAAGAGCATCAAACAGAAAGAGTCTATTGAATGCAAATGAAGGATGCGGATGCAACATATAGGAAAAGGGGCAACATTTCATGGAACATTCTCCTGTCTATGATTACATCACAACAAATCTCAACCACCAAGGCCAGGAAAACTGTGTTAGAGTTCTCAGGCATCTTTGCTTTAATCATCTATTTCTATTTTTTAATAATATGGTCCAGGATCCTATTTCTTTCTCCCCATCAACCAAATTCTCCAGTTTGCCTAGAATTTGCCTTCTTTCATAATTCCTCTGCTTCTCCCTGAAAATCCTCTTAGCCCAATATTTTTATCAAATTTTGTTTGCAGAAGCACTAGAGTTTAATGGATAAAGGCTCAGGATTTAGAACCTGGTGGATCTGGTTTGAATCCATTGATATAGGCCATGGGGGTTTATGTGCAGCCAACTGGGTAGAAGTTGTGATATAACTAGTTGGAAAGATGAGGAAAAGGGTATTCACCTTCCAGGGCTATTTTGGCTTATTAAATAGTGCACTTTAAGTGCTTAACATATACCAAGTACAGGGCATATTCTAAGCTTTAAATAAACATTACCTCATTTGTTTCTTCATTTCTTACTTTTCTTTGGGAAATTTTTCCACTCTCTCTGCGTAAGTATTTCTGTCATTTTTTCCCCTGCTTTCTCTATGTGGCCATTTTACTCTTTTTCTAAGATTTCTAAAAAATATGGTAGGTTGCTCTTAGTATTAGCAATTACATCACTAGCTCAGTTGAAAAGAAATCCCAATACCCTATAGTTAAATGGAGTATGCAGAATAGAGTTTGTAAATGTCAGGAGATCAACATCAACACCAATAGCATGGAGGAATGTGGCATGGTGGAAACAATCCAGAAATAGGGAATGTGACACCAGAATGCTTGGCCAACTCAGGCATTAACTAGTTTTCCCTTTATTGGTCTTATTTTCCTTGTGTATTAAATAGCAGGTCAAACTAGATGATATCAGTTTCCTTCCAGCTTCAACATTCTGTGACTATCTGGTTAGTTCTTACTCTTCACAGGGCGTAAAACACCTTAGGAAAATTCAGCCTCAAATCCAACCGAATTAGCAACCCACCTCCTAATAGGCTTAAGTTCCTTGAATATTGTTCAATCTGTTGGCATATCAATTAAATAAATTAATTGCTAAGGGCATTGCATTAGATATCTTTAATACAGAAAACAAATCTCGGACAAGTCCCTACTACCCATAGTCTAATTGAGGCACAACCTGCCATGTATCAGGACATAGTTAGTGACACAAGTGTGATTACATACATCTAGATAAGGACTTAGCATTGGAGGTAGTGGCAGAGGCAGGTATTTCCCAGAAACTAACTCTTACTGAAAACCCACTCTTTGCCAGTCACTCGTTATACTTTATCAAACCCTACAACTCTACTCGGGAGGCATTATTATTATTCCTGCTTTATGGAGGTGAAATTGAGGTTAAATAGAGATAGCATATGGCAAATTGGGATTCAATCCCACACACTCTGGATTGTAAAGTCCATGTGCTTCAATTTGAGCCACACCACATGTCCCCTTAACAAGAGAATAGTTCTTGGAGAAGGAGAGAATTGAGGCCTTAAGGATAGAGAGTGTTTACAAATAAATAAAGAATAGCTCTATCACGGTGGAAGGTGGAGATAAACGGAGTGAAAGTGTGTAGGAAACAAAAGTCTCCCTCACATCAATGCCCAACACATCCCAAGAAAGGAACTGAACTGTGCACCCTGCTTTTTTCAAATTTGGAGCTAAGCAAGGACCGAAGAATATATGGGAATTGGAATTGACAATAGTCTAGCACCATAAACTGACTGATGCAAAATATTCTGAATGGGGGGATGATGACAAACATATACCCTTTCCAATGAATGTCAACAGCAAATAAAAACCCTGCAGGTAGTTAGATGAACATGAAGAAGGCAGGATTTTGTTAGTGACCAAACAACAAGAATCCCTACAGAGATCCTGGAACAAAAGAGACTCCCAACATTTACCCTGCATCTCAGATTCCTTTTTTCAGAGAGCTTCAGAAAAAAAAAGTTTAAATTAAGTTTGTTGCAGCTGCTCTGTCAGGAACTTACCAAGCGGTACAGCCATCGGAGCAATTAAAAAAAAATTGCACAGAAGGTAATTAAAAGCCTTACTGGTTCTTGCGATTAGACTGACATTTTAAATGCCTCTGGATGTTTTATTGTGCCAATAACCTATTTCCCTCGTCTCCAAGAGAAATACAACTGACATCAGTAATTTACCCAAATACTCTACAGGTAACATGTGCCAAATACAAACCTGCACTAAATTAGGGCCAGAATTCTCTATGCAATTCGTATGATACATCTTAATGGGAAAACTGCTATTTGCAAATTCCTTCTATATGTTTGAGTTTTCAGTGTTCACCATCCTCTTTGCTCAGCTCTGAGAACACAGCCTCACCATGAGGGCTGGCTGGAATACTCCAGATCTATGGGCAGGGCAATCATTTCCAATTTACATGTGGTTATACAAGGACAAAGCTCCTGGCTTTGAAGGACAGGACCTTATTTTGTCATCATTATTGGATGATGATGATTTATTGGAGAATGTGGATTCCTTAATAGATGACTCATGCCGAGGGAATTCTGCCCCCCTTCATCCCTAACGCTTGATTCAGGATTAGAAGACAGATTTGAATTGGGGTAATAATCTTAAAAAATCTACCATTTGCTTGAATTTAGAAGCTGTCCTGGCCCAGGGACTGTGAACTTGATGACATGTCCTAAATCTGCAGCTTAGTTCCTCTTGATTTTCTGTTCTGGGGAAAGACCCCCAGGGGAGTTGTGGGTTCCCTACTGTACCAGGCCAAGCATGCAGGCCAATCTTTCCTCAGAAATGTAAAAACAAGAACCAAACAGGAAAGAAGAGAAATGGAATTTAAAGTGGTCTAAGTTGGTTCTTCATAACGGAATATTATGAAAAACTAAAAGTTAAAGTCAGTCTTAAAACATCAAAATAAGGAAAAAAGAAAAACAAAAACCAATAAGCTGTGCCAACTTCTTCTCAGGAGATCCTAAAGACTAAAGGTAAACTAATCTGTAAGCCCTTCTCTTTAGATTTTCCAGGAGAAACATTTTAATTTGCTCTCTTAATTTCTCCCTGTGTGATTTATCTTTTCTGGTTTGCAGAGTGACTTACAACCACTGTAGGTGGTTCTCAACTCTCCTGCTCTCCTATTTGAGCAGCCTTTGTTACTGGTAAGTGGCAACGCTACCCAGCCACTCCCAGTTCTTTTCAGAGCCTTTGGTCTGTCTGTGTGTGAATGACACACACAGTACCTTACATCCTCAATCCTTCAGGTTCATAGACCACATGGCGGCAAAACTGAAGATCGTTGAACATCAAATAAGAAGTTATATAAAGAGAAAATAGATTTCTTTGCAGAGTTAGCTAGATTAAATACCACCAGATTTAATCAAATAAGATGCTGGGATTTTATGAACCTGTTGGGGAACTTCATGCAAAGATAGCATCATGAAGGACAAGAGAAAAGATGCTTGAAGCTTATCAAAAAAATTAGATCAAACAATGTAAGAATATCACAATGGATAGAAAGATGCAATAGGCAACAAATATAGATTCCTTTAATGCTGTTAAATGGAGTTACTACACAAAGAATGCAGCATAGAGCAACGAACTCAACAGCCCTAGGGGGCTAGCTGCTCTGGCCTTACTGATAATGATAATAAAAATCTGAGTGAGGAGTCTATGGGTCCATCGAGTAGGTCTCTTTGCCACATATATGAGCTTTTATCTATATATTTTTAATATATTCTCACAACTGTCCTGGAGACTTGCCACTCACTTGCCTGCCCACCAAGTGAAAATAACTAGTAACACCTAAGGACATTCTTAAAGCTCTCATGAATCAACGGTGTATTCCCCCTGGCCCATTTCCCATGTGTTCATGCCTCTGCAGACCCAAGCGCTAGTCTATCCCTACAAACATGATGCAAGAGCTTCGAAAGCATGAGTTCTTCAGACAGAAGTGAGTAACAAAGGCAGGTCATAAAATTTACTCCCCTGGAAAATTTTCAAAAGAGGATAAATTCTAATGGGCCCAAGATGACTAACGAGAGATAAAGTCTTCTTTCGCTAAATTTAATAGAAAAAGTAAGTAAATTGGGTTTAATTCAGAAAATAACCTTTGACATAAGCATTTGATTATTATCCTATGATTTATACAAAGGTGGATTTAAATGAATTTCTATTTTTAATTTAATTTAGAGTTGTAAAAATATGAGAGTCATTTATGCTGAACATAAGAAAAACAAAATGGTTTCTCAAAATAGTGGATGGCCCAAGAATAACATAGCATTTCAAAAATGTTAATTGAGCTTATTTTGATCATGCAGGTCACTATGAGGAATTAGGGGTACTTTCTCTATAGCATCTAAAATGTAAATTAGTTCATTAAATCCTTTTTGTCAAGTGTGAAAGCAGCAATCTCATATAGAATATGTTTTATGTGAAAAAAGTAAACTTCACAAATGAAATGACAATTTATGTCAAAATTGCTGAAAGATTTTGGATTGTATCATTGTTTTATGTATGTGAGACATTAAAGTCACGGTTTGATACTCACAAATCCCTTCAAATCACGAAGATAAAAATCCCTCGATATTATATTTTCAAGTGTTTGATTTCAGATATGTAACTCCACACACATGCAAATCTTTTAGGAAATCAGCAGCTGAATTAAGACAAAAATTATCATTTTGAAAATAACTGCTAATAAGTATTAATAACTAGTAAGCATTACATGCATAAAATGTAGAAAGTGCTAGAACTAGGGAGGGATAGAATTCAACCACACTGAGAAGGCATATAAGATCATACCCTTCTTACACCAAACCATCTGTACTCCTACACTAAGTTTTAAACTTGCAAATGCATTAACGTATTCTAAGGAAATAATCAGAAATTAAGAGAGTTATATGCACAGATATCTGGAAGACTTCCTTGACTCATTAATTCAGTCATACTGAACTACCTTCCCCAAAATATGGGAATGGTGAAATACCCAACAGTTAATTATAAGATCGAATGTGATGTATTCATTAGACATCGTATTTTTTGAAGAATTTTTAATAGCGTGAGAAATATTATCTTAATATAATATTAGGTAAGAAAAGCACGACAAATTTTTTTAATTGATATAATTTCAGATGTTAAACATCATCTACATGTCTACTGAAATGTTACTAATAGTTTGTCTCTGGGAAGTGGGATTATGAGTGACTTTTCTATCTATGTATTTTTCACATATTCCAACTTCTCTACCAAGCTCTTCTTGCTCCTCTAATAAAAAATGCTGTTTAAATATTTCCAACTACATGTACCTTAATAGCTGTGTTTCTGTTTGTGAACGTTAGCTTGGCCACTTCTAAAATCCCTTTCTTTTATGCCCTCATTCATTGTGCACCTGCTCCCAGGGTCATCCTTAAATGTATACTTCTTCTTTGCTCCCCGCACCCACACAACAGCTAAGTTATGTTGCTCCTCAGTGTCTCAGGAACCTACCCCTCCACACTCTTTGCTGCCACCTTAGTTCATGCATTAATCACTTTTTCCTATTCACAGATCTCTCTGGATCCCATCTCCCCTTGCCCAAATAAGTCCTCTGCTCATCTTACCAGGTGATCTGTTCAAAATCTACAGCTGCCTAAAAGCTCCAACACTTTCTCATCACTGAGGGGGACTCCTTAGCACGGCATAAAGCCCTTCGTAGCTCTGTCTCTCCCGGCCTGACCAACCTCAGCTCCTGCCCTTCATCTGCCATGGCTCATAGTGGAGTCATTCTGTACTATTTGTAATTTCCTCTCACTGAAACTTTTTACTGCTCTATCCCTTTGCAAGTTCTGTTCCCTCTGCCTCACACCCTCTTCATCCCCATTTCCCACATCTCCATCTTGTTTGCCTCACCAAATTCTGTGGTTGGCATCAGCCCCTGTGTGAAGCCTTTCTTTGCTACCCTCAAGAAAGAATTATGTTTTCTCCTGTAATACTTCTCAATCTATATGTAAGTTTATCACTACATATATCAAAATATATTTCATCTATTCATTTACATGTCTTTTGCTTCTACCAAGATTTAAGCTCCTAGGGCACAGTGACCATGTCTATTCATCATTACATTCATAGCTTGTAAATTCATGGTAAGTTCTAGTATTCAGTATGGAGATATTATATTCCATATACCAATAAATGAGATTTTGTAGACCTCAAAAATAATTTCAGCAAATTCGATACAGAACATATTCTGTGCCAATTGGATAAAATATGAACCCTTAAGTAAAACAACTTTTTACTTTTTCCACTTTCAAATAGTTACATTTTTACAGATTTTTTTCCCCACTGAGTCAAATATTTGTTTGACTAAAGATGTTAATTTCAGCTAGTTGACTTAGTTAATTCAAAAAAGCAAAAATTCAAATGAACTTGTTGTTGCCAGTGAATGACTCATCAGTACGTGCCAGATATTTGTATTTATAGATTTCTATAAGCCAAGTAAATCTGCCTTGCAAACCCAGTCTTGAATATCTCAGCTCTCACTTCTGCTTTATTTTATTTTCCTATGACTATAGTGAAAACTTCTAGCCCACAAGAAATAGCATAAACCAAGTCCAAGATTAGATAGCTTCACCCCTGAAATCTCAGCTCACCTTTTCTACCTACCAGTCACTAGAACCACTCTGATTCCCTAATCTCTGCCAGGACTGAGAGAACTTCCAGTCTCTCCCTGTCTGATTTGGTTTTCCTGGACTTAATTTTTTGCCCATTTTTTTTTCCTTTTTTTCTTAGTCGGATATCCTCTTGGTTTACTGGGCTCTGGTCTTGGTCCAATTTTGCTAGCCTACTCTGTCTATACCTGGTTGCCTACATAACAGAGGGATGCAGAATGGTGTAGAGAAAGGGTGGAAAATTGGTTTCACCTCAGAAGTATTCCTGGTCCATTGGTAGTAGAGTCCTATCACATGCTGAGAAGGATTCTGAAGCCAAGTTCAGTGGGAAGGAGATCCCTGACTGATTAGTAATGTCTGAAATGGCACAGCGAGAAAGAAGATGGGGAGTGACTCTCCTTGGTTTATACCTTGGTACTAGAGGTGACCTAGGGCAAGTTACTTAACTCTATGTGACACAGTTTCCTAATCAATAAAATGAGAAGAAAGAGGCCACTTTACAGGCTTGTTATTAAGATTCAATTAGATACAGTGTATAAAGTGTTTTTCATAGAACACATAATAGGTGCTCAATAAATGGAGGGAAGATGGCAGTGATAACGACAGCAGACTCTCCTCAAACTTAGATTGCGACCTTTGCTCTCTTTCCAGGACTGTCCACTCAGTCAGGTTAAATAAAAATTCTGTTGAGTTTTAAAGTGTTGACAATGTAAAATGTGATCATTTTCCCAGCTAGGTGATGGCTCTCTCTGGATGTCTCTCTATGCCTGTCAGAGGCCAGCACACCCTCTGAAAAATATGCCATGGCTGTGTTAGAGTCTCAAGGACATTTCCCAGGGTGTAACCACCATCTTTCATCTTGAACCCTCCCAGTCTTTCCTGTTTTCCCCCCAGTCATCTTGCACTCGGACTCTGCCCCGTTCTTGACCTTTTAGGGTTGCCTGCTGCTTTTGACACTCTGAATTGCTTTTGTGTGGATTCCTATCCAGGAGGCTGCTTCTCAGATTATCAACTTCACTTTCACACACTGCTGCCCAGGAATTCTCCTCTCTACTCTGTGCTTGCCCCAAAATTCTGTTTCCCTGTACTCCATCCTAAATTTTGACAGGTAACCAGACAACAGTGATCCAGCTCTTAAAATAAAAACAAAAAACAAAAAACTTAATTTGCCAGCTGAAAGTGTCATCTTCCACTTGGCACAGAGACATATCCTCGGAAGTTAAGATTGCAACTGGTTTGGGTGACGGAGCTTTGAGGAGTCAAGGCGAGACACAGATCAGCCAGAGGTTGCTTTCTAACACACAGAGGGATGAGGTATTTCTGTGAGCCTGACTCCTATCAGAGATGTTTTTCCCAGTATCTGGGGATTGTGTTAAGTGAATATCACCTGGATCTTTTCATTTTCCCTCACTTCTAAATCTATTTCTCACCCTTCTCATTGAAACATGAAAGTCCTGAGGGCCTGTTGTGATAACAGATGTTTCATGCCTTTACGTTTTAAAATTAACATAGCACTTGAGTCACAGCCTCTGAGCGCTTTGGAAGAGAAACATGAGCTGGGGACACATGAAAACAATAAAACTAGATGAAAGGTAAAAAACAACAAACAAATCTATTTAGTCCTGTAAGAACACAATAATTGCCACCCCCAGCCAGACTGTGTCTGAGAAAAGTAGCAAATAGTGTTTTGTGGGAGAAGATGATTGCTCTCTATAGTGTTAGATCCATAAAATCAGAGGGAATAATCATATTTTGGTAGTAAGAGCAACTGAACCGAGTGTCAGGAGACCTAGATTCTAAGTGCAATCTACTTATCCCTGAGATGAGTCTTATCTGGCCATTACAGTGTTTCCTATGTTATGACATAGAGACTGGCCTTTTGAGATTTTTCCTATGAAAAATAAAGAGTCCTGTAGATATCGGTGTTTAGGAAATGATATATACCATAGCCCCCATCATGGAGAGTCATGATTCCTAACAGCACATTAAAAGCACTGAGAAGATCTGTGATAAAGAGACCTGACTGACTTGTGTTGTTTCCAAAACATTTTTGACAATCTGATATTTTTATTTTGTAAAGACTGATTGATTCATTGCCAGGTCTCTATTATTTATAAAATCTATTTTCCAAACACTTCCATCTTGTTTAATTGCGGTCTAATAGCCATAATATCACTTTTTAGAAGCAATTTAAACTTAGCTGAATTCTATTCGTTTACTATTTTATTAAGTATTTTTGTTTCACCTAAATTTACCTCTTTGCAATATGCTCTCTGCCTCCATCCCAGAATTTTATAAACAGTTGTTTATAAAATTTACTTTATTCTCTACACTTTCTTTTTTGCTTAGTTATTAAAGTCTTCACCAAGTTCATGCTTATAATTATCATCAACCTTCTCACAGCTACCATTTATTAATCACCTGCTATGTGTGAGGGAGTGTGCTAAGTGTTTGTGTGCATTTTGTTTTTAATGCAACCATCATGGCAATATGCGTAATTCCCATTTTTAGATGAAAAACCTCAGACACTGAGAGTTACATAACTTGTCCAAGACCTCATAGGCAGTAAGTGGTAGAGCCGAGATTGTACTCAAGAGTCCCTCTGGCTTCAAAGTCTAGGATCCGTTAACTCTACTATTGCCTATGCACGTAACTTAAAGATCTCAGTGTGTCTTCATATGGAACCAAGGAAGCCTACAGTTCCTACAATAGAAGAGGTAAAACACACAAAGTAAAAACTTCTTATCAGCGACTCAAAGGCCCTCCTCTCTCCCAACAAGTTGAAAGCGCAAGTGCTTTGCACATCTGTACTGGACAATGGAATTTCACTCCCCAGAGCTCATCTAGCCTGATTTGGCTCTGGGATTGAATTTTGTGTTCTGGAATCTTCCTTTCCGGTCTCACTTCTGATTTGACAGTCCTTATATTTGATCTGTCTTTTGGCATTTGCTCCTTTCTCCATGTGTGGATCCTCCAGCTTCAACTCTGACTTCATTAGACTGTCTCCATGGTTTTCCTTTTGAACTCAGACCAGCCTTGTCACCTGTCCCAGCCACTTTGCCTCCACAGTGTAAGGAGATTTTCCAGCCCTAGCAGATGACTTCTGCCACTACCTGGCCCCCAGCACCAAACAGGCCTACCTCTGTGTGTCTTAACTTAATTAATCTTGGACCATCCAAATCTCTTTTCCTATTTTACAAGCTCTTCTTTCAATATTCTCCAGCTGCATTATGCTGTCAAGTGGTGGAAACTCAAACCACATGCCATAACCCACTCCAGGAACACCACGGTTATAAGGGGGTCTGGGGCAGGAGGATTTTCTTTTCCTTCTAACACGCTCCTTGACAATGTCCCACAGTTTTGGTTTGAAAACTTGGGCTTGGGTTGCCATAACAAATTCATCGAATTTTGTCAGGGAAACATTCTCCAATAATCTTTCTAAATGTTTGCTTACCAAGTCATAAATTAAGATACAAAATTATCTTTCCCACCTCTTTTGAGGCCTTGGACTAGTAATTAAAATATCTGGGCCCCGTTTTTCCTCATCTATCTATCAAGTTAGAGGGAGGCCACATCAGCTGTTTTCACAGGCTGTTCCAGAGTCCCGGTGATTTGCAGCATGTCTGAGGGGGGCATCGGGCAGGGAGAGGAGAAGATTGTGGGGGAAGCCCAGGCTAAAAGGCTGCTTTGATCCATCTTACAAGTTAGATTTCTGGGCAGCATTTTATTTAGAAATAAAGGAAGAGCTTCAAAAAAATAAGTCTGGGGAGATAGACCAAGCACTGAGTTCTCTGCCTTTTTCCCTTGCTGGAAAACTGCCCCTTCCCCATCCTGGCCTTTCAGATGTAGCTCAAATGTCACCTACCTGGAGAAGCCTTCCTTGGTTCCTTCACACTCATTTTCTCTGTTCCCAGAGCTCTTTATTATTGTTCCTGAGATAGCACATGTCACACAAGATTTTAAGTTATGTGGCTCCGTCTCCCCCCAGTTGGCCAACAGCCATGCCCTCTTTATGTCACCATCCCTACTTCCTGTCAGGGTGCTGGCTGCATGGTGGATGTTCACAAATATTTTCACAAAGAATAAATGATTCTTCCAATAAACAAAGTTGAGGTTATTTTCCCTAAATCTAACACACTGCCTTATGCTTTCTGAAACGGAAGCTCTGTTACTATTTTTCGACTTACTCCCTGTCCTGGTCAGCTTGGACTGCTATAACAATATACCAACAGACATTTATTTCCCACGGTTTTAGAGGCTGGGCAGTCCAAGATCAAGGTGTCTGCCGAGTCTGTTCCCCATGGGGGCGCTCTTCCTGGCTTGCAGGTGGCTGCCTTCATGCTGTGTTCTCACATGGCAGAGAGAGAGAGCAAGCAAGGGAGCTCTGGTCTCTCTTCCTCTTCTTATAAGGATACTAATCCCGTCGTGAAGGCTCCACCCTCATGACGTCATCCAACCCTAATCATGTCCCAAAGGCCCCACGTCCAAATATCACACTGAGGGTTAGGGTTTCAACATACGAATTTGGGGGGGACACAAACATTTAGTTCATAACATTACAAATATTTGCATGAAGAATGAATGACTCATCTAATGAATATAGTTCAGGTTAATTTCCTCAACTCTGACACACTTCTTAGACTTTCTGGAACTGAAACTCAGTTGCTATTTTTCAGCTTACTCCCACAGTCTCTCAAGATGTCCCTGCAATTTATTCATGTCACCCTGGCATTTCACTATCGGGAAGAACTAGTGTCATCAGCAAATTCGGAGATGTCACCGTGTACTCCATCTTCCAGAATACATCTAAAAATGTTCTCTGAGACCAAATTTCAAAGGATTTTTCAGTTTACGCTTCTTCTCTCTCGACCTGTTTATTCCTATTCATCGTTTCATGGGTAGAAACTCAGTCCATAGGGATATATGATGACATTTTTTTTAAAATCAGATTTAATTTTAAAAAACAACTATGGGACCTGATCAAAGGCCTTTTTGAAAGTCAAGTAATTTGCATTTTCTCTATTCCAAAACATGGAGAGTAGTAGAGAAATTTAGCGCTGTACTATTTTGCATTCGCCTGAATGCTTCTGTATACAATTAAAACATCGGGTTACTTTAGGAGGCGATGAAGTGATGAATAATCTTAGGTAGATACGATCTTCTTGGAGGTGTTATCCGACTGTCCGATCACATGCCAAACTAACTATTCTCCACTTGGATATGAGTTGAAAATGAAAATGTAAAATTGTATATAGCTCTATGGCTGCTTTCTAATAACTACTTTAATCTCTCAGTTTACTGATAACTTTTACATTACGATCTTACTGTGCAAACTCAGATGTCAGTTTGAGTTCTAATTCATCATATTTTTCATCTACCCCCCATACACATACATACTCCAAGCACACAATATTAATTTGATCCTCAGTCACCATAATTGTTTTCCATTAAGAAAAAAAATTAACTTTCTTTCGCATTCGTCTCCTCAGAATTTATACCTGTAATTTGATTATTGAAATAGCTTTGAAAAGCAATTTTATTATTCAAGCAACCTATGGCCAATATAGATTGACAAATGTATATTTGTCATCTATATAACTATATATAGTTATATCTGTAACTATAGCATATGGTTTCCTGCTTAAGATTTTTTATTTTTTTTAATTGTCTTTATACACTGAGTAAAGATTCCAGGCTTTTCAAAACATCATAATTCCCAAGTTGTATTAATTGTCTCTGGAGTAGCTTTCTTTTTTTTTCTTTTTTTTCCTTTTTCTTGTCTTCTTCTCCTCAAACCACCCCCAGTACATAGTTGTATATTCTAGTTGTAGGTTCTTCTGGTTGTGGCATGTGGGACACCGCCTCAGCATGGCCTGATGAGCGGTGCCACGTCCGCGCCCAGGATCCGAACCTGGGAAATCCTGGGCCCTGAAGTGGAGCAGGCAAACTCAAACACGCTTCCACAGGGCCCACCTCGAGCTTTCTTGGTCTTTTTTTAGCTTTTATTTTAGGCATTTATTCTAGTATTCATTATTGTTGATTCACCTCGGTGAAATTGAATTTACTTTTGATAACCTCAGCTTAAAACTGCTTTTTGTCCTCCTTTTATAACAACTTCATTGTTCACTTGGGGGAGCATATATAATATCGTACACATATCTGTTTCTCTTCACGTTTTCAAAACTGCCATTAAGACAAGTTACAGCTAAATTTTTAGCGCGCTTTTCATAAACACAGCTTGCTAACTTCAAGAGGAAACATTTCAAATAATTTTCAGGAGTATCAATTCATGTTCTTTTTTCACTGTCAACTCAATTAATTCAATTGTTCCATATTTTGAGAGCCTGCACAATTTCTACTTCCTTATTAAAATTAGTACACTATATAGATCAAATTGGAGTCTCTAGTATAGAAATATCTCCAGGGGAAATTTTTAAAAGCTCCTATCCTAGTGCACTTATTCCAGAATGTCAATATAAAATTCTTGGGCGATAACAAAATGTGAACATCTTAGAGGTTTTGATAGAAGAATCAGTTATGTATATATATATATATATATATATTCATTTCACACTACAGAATAATTCACAAACGTCTTAATTTTATAAAACAAAATTAGAGATAATCATAACCACTTTTACAATAATCACCAACCCCAAGCTTTTCCAAAATGAATCCATTCGAGTCATCTTGATTTCTCACTAATTTGAGTCTCTCATATGTGCAAAGAGATTGCCTGGGGAATGTGTAATTTATGCAGCATAGGACCCCCTAATTAAAATGTTTTAGCCTTGAGTGTATTCCTTACTCTACAAATAACAACCATAGAGACTTGGATACATCCTTTAATGTTTCTGCCCTTAATTTCTTATCAAAAAGCATAATCATTGTGTTTTGGGGGTACATGAAAACTTTGCAAGCGTCATATGGGAGTGGACAGTTTTAAGCAAAGTAATGTCTGATCCTGAACTTCTGTATGCATCTATGCCTAAGGTTGATAAGACTGAAAAGGTGTCTACTGTCAAGACGTCATGCAGGTTCTCTTTCCATCTCTCCTCTCACGTTGCTCTTTTCCAATTTGAGAGAAAAATCAGAGATTTCCCCAACCTCCAATCTTGGTATGCTGCATTGCCTGGAAAGAAGAAAATCCCTGGAGGCACCAAAGTTTCTATATAAAATACTAGTGTCAGTAAACCTTCTCTATAGCACCATAAACCGGTAGGAGGCTTCCTGCCTCCCATCCTTCCTTATTTTAAATATTTCATTCAGAGGCAACATAGTATTAGAAACATTAGCCCATGTTGGTATATTTTGAATTTAGATATATGTAGGGTGGGAAAAGGGGAATGGGTTTGGGAATGATGACACTTTTCTTCTAACAACCTTACCTCTTCCTTCACCTAACTATTGTCAAATAATACATCACTCCTGAAGATGGATCTCAGGAGAACAAAGCACAGGAAGCTCAGGTAAAAGGCACTAAGGGCAGCAGCACCTTGCTTCATCCAAGCAAGACTGCATGGCTCATTCATCCACCAATCCAATCGATCAATCTATCATTAGGATAATCAAGATTTGTAAACAGAATAATAAAAAATGTCCATCTGCTGTGAAATGAGAAATGAGTCATCTTTACATTTTTAACATTCTTAATAATAGGAATGACTTCGTGACTATTTTCATCCACGTATCAGTGTGACTTCATTTGCCATCATTATAAATAGAAGAGGTAAAAAGCTTTTTTACCTACACTAGATCAACATTACATCTTTGAATAAAGGAACACATATCAAAGTAAATTATTCGTGTTTTCTGGAACAAGTATTTAGTTTCCCCAAAACAATAATTGGACATTATGAGTCCATGTTTATATTTTAATTGGGAGGAATGTCCTGCTTCCTCTCACTCATCATCCACTTTTCTGCTCATGCTCTTATCCCCACCTTGCATTTATTTAGTTTATATTAAATTAATGGGATCATATGATAGATTCCATGCTAAATAATGCATTCAACAATCATCATTAGTACATCATTGATAAACTTGCACTTACTAGTGGCCCAATACCATGCTTTTCTTTTGGCCTATAATTTCCCCAAAGTAAATTAACTGTACTCTTTAAAGCAGAATATTTATCTCTCTTTTCAAATGTTCTTTGAATGTGATTTGAGACATAGTATCTTGAACTTTAAAAAATCTAACTTCATTTAATTGATTTTATTTCAATGTTCGTATATTGTTTTAATTCTACCAAATACATAAATTAGAAATTTAATATCATTCAACCATGAAATGAAACCGCTTACCTATCCATTTTTATTTTATTTTAAAATTTTTATTTTATTACCTTAAAAAAGTGAAAGGGAGTACATATTTTTCCAAATCTTCTTAGGGGATAGAAAATGTGCACACTCTCAACATAGAAGATGGACATAATAACTTTTGACCTGTTTTCTTCAAATGACGTCAGCAGTGGCATATTGTGTGAAATGCAAGATATTGCGTAAGATATTATGCATATCATAATCCATATTGTTTTAATTTCTTAAGTTTTAATTGGTTTTGTAATACTTTAGATGATATTGAGCAACACTGACTGCAGAGAGGTCATCAATTAGAGTAAATTTGGGTGGGGGTGACCAAAACTTTTCTTAAATCTCTGTCACATTTGAGCAGGTTTTATGCCAGCTTTTATTGGAAGCAAATTGCCATCATTTCAAGAAATATTTCATTCACAACATTTTTCTCAGGAAAACTTGTTTAAAATCACCCCTTGTTTTTTCCCTCTAGCCTCTATACCTAGAAGTTTATGTATCTGGAACTTGGGTTTACATATTAAAAATTAAGTTATTGGACTACATGAAATTTAAAGTCCTTTTCAGACTTAATTTCTTATGATTCAAGAAATGTAAACTTTAATTTCAAATAAAATTAGAATGAGGGACAGATAAAAGGAAAGCTTCATTTTGAATGAAAATGTACTTTTTTAAAGTCCTAGCTTAGTTATTCACTCTAAAAGATTTAGTTACATGAACATTTATTTCTTGTGCACCAGAAAATATGCCATGTGACAGCAGGTAGCGTATCAGACACTGAATAGTCCCTAAATATATGAGTAAATATTATAAAACTTTTAAACACCATTAGGTTTTTATTTACACCCATTCTTTTAAATCTTTCATTTCACAAATTGGGGTTTAACTTTTATTATTAATGCAGTCAACTGTATGTTCACTTGCTTCCATTTTATTGAGTTATTACTGGCTGATTATAATTCTGCCATTAACATATTTTCAAAGATTACGAGATCTCAATAACTACTATATTATGCTCTGCTCAATTTTAATTTCAATTTTAAAATAACAATACAATCAGCACGATCACTTCTTTAAGACATGTGACTAGTATTGGGTTTCATTCCCCTTCTTCAACAAACTATAAATCAAAATGGTACAGCAATATCCTTGCAAACATGTATTCTTCCTTAGTCATTCTGCAGTTCTCAATCTAGTCAATGTCAGAGTATTTAATATGACCCATTTTTCATAGAGAATAGTAGTCCCATTTACAGTACTGAGATTGATGGCACGGTATGCTATCAATCCCAGAGGCTCTGATGCGGGCCATGGACCTCTACCAAAAGATTCCTTTCTGGGCTATCAATCTCACCGCTCGCCACTGTCTCTGAGCCCTAAATCAGACTGCTTGATATCTCTCTGGTTTCGTATTCCTGCATCAGCAGTCTGCCTAAGCACAGCCATCACTCATGAGCGCTGTTAACTGCACTTGCTACAAACACCAAACCACTTTCCTCATCCTAAGGCCAAGTGTGAAATCCCTGCTACATTACATCACTTGTGAATCCCTGATGAGAGGAAACCATTTTGTCTCCTGGATTTTGAATAATTGGAAATTGAATAGAATTATTATTTTATTTTTTATTTTGGTAATGGGAATCTTAAATATAGTAGGTAGCCAAATACTGAAGCAAGTATTCTTCAAAAAACAAAGTTAAAAAGGACTCATTAGTAAATATGTACCTTTTTTTCAATCTAAAAGCAGAAGTATCTCAAGTCCAGAAAAGCTAATTGTTTTAGTCAGTAAAACTTAAAAGGCCAATTTCATCATTCTTTTTACATATGTTTACTCAAAGCCTAGGAAGTCTTGCTGAGGGGCTGCTGTAGGTGAAATGTCACGGGAAGAGAGTGACTAAAGCCACCTCTCCTGGCTGAGATGCTCGAAAGCATATTTAATCCCATCCATTTGTCTATCCGCACAAACCAATTTTTTCCTCAGTTCAACTGAGAGTCATTTCTGCTTATGTTTATTGGCCACAGCGAGTCCATGGCCATGCCACGCTTCAAAGTACAATCCTTCCAAGTAAACGACAGGAGAAGAAGACTTGAACACAGGGATGACCACAGCTAATAGTGACAATTATCTATAGTAAATGCAAAGCAACTAGTACTACTCCTGGCATATAGAAATGGTTCAATAAATGGTAACTTTTTATTAGAGTAAGGTTTTTTCAATCAATTGGCTTCAGTATTTGCAATTGACCCAACTACTAGTCTTTGAAAAATTGTATCCCCGTAATAATCACAATCTACTATTAGAGAGGCAGAAAGAATCTCTGTGACTGAAAGAAGGAAATAAATATCCTTGGCACATTAGGTAGTGCTCTGTCCCCAATAAAAGTGATTATCGAAGTCTATTTCTTCCATGTCAGGATTGACTATCTTCAGCAATCTGAGAAGCATCAGACTCCTATTTTACTGGTCCAATTGTTCAAGGTTCTTAATTATAACTCATACCATTGTCAGATGCACATACATAAAATCGACATCATATTACTTTTACCCTAAAGAATTCAAGCCTTTTGCATTTTATGGTAGAAGGTAAATCTGAAGAGGCATAGCACAAGCCTACTCATGTTCCAAGGAATCTTCTTGCATTTATCCCAATGACTACTATGTGTGTATAGGGTCTAGTTAGAGACCATATGTCCTTAATTTATGGGCAACAATGGTCCTAGAACCCCTAGCACCTTGAAAACTACCCATGTGGCCAAATTCTTAAAAGGAAAAGAGTTAATCTCTACTCTTCCTTATCATATCCTCCTTCTTTCAAATAAAGAAATGGCACTCTTTCTTTTTGATCTTTTCCTCTTTCCCACTCATCTCTCCTGGAGTCTATTCATGTAGAACTTTTTACCTCTATCTGAAAACTAGATGCTTAACCTACACCAATATCATAAGTCTCCTCCGTTATTATATATTTGCCTTTATTGAGTCTATTGTTGAAAACGGCTCCATATTACTAAAGCATGCATGTGTGTTGAATGTGCTCAACTAGAGTTAGGAATCCAAGTTTCTGCTTTAGTTTTGTCACCAACATGATTATAACCTTGACAAGTCAAAACTTCCGGGCCTCGATTTTTTGTTCTAAAAAAATGAATGAGCAGGCCTCATGCTATTGTTGTAACTTCATACATGTTGCATTTTCTCTGTGAAATGCTCCCTAACCTCTCTCCATCCCCACATACTTACTGCTAATTTCTATTATTCTAAGCCTCATTTCAGGTATTACTTCCTACAAGAAGCTTCCCTACTGTCAACTCTGAAAAGACTAAATGCCACTTCCTGGGCCTCACAAATAACTATACGGCTCCAAAATTATACCAAAAACATTGTAATTCCTTGTTTTAAATACATATATTTATGTGTCCCTCCTACCTCACTACAGTATATACTCCTGGAGAGACAAGTCTATGTTCATTCCGTTCATCTTTGAGATGCTTGGAAACAAGCACTGAATAAATATATGTGGATGAATGGATGGATCAATGGATGGGTGGATGGAAGAATAGATGAATGAATAAATGAGTGAAGTAAATGATTTTTCCCAAATTCCTTCTAGCTCAAACTTTATATTACACCAAATGATATAAATGAGGGGCAGAGATGTTTGGAAACCTGACAGCATTTCAAATCACTATAACTAGGAAGCTACTTCCACCTCTTCAGCCTCTGCTTCCTGAATTCTCACTGTAGCCTTTCTCTTCATGCTCCTGGATGCTATAAAATTAACTGTAGTCCTGGTGAGACGTATGGCTTCTCTCTCATCCACGCTCCCCAGCACTTTAGCCAGGAATCTCTGCTCATCTGACCACCAGAGAGGGAGTTTCTGCCATCAGTCAAGCAGGCAGGTGACAAGCAACTAGTACTTGTCTGTTGGTAGGCAAGACTGTTAGTAAGTAGGAAATGGGCTAAGAGTTGTGACCGATGGAGAGCATTGGTCCAATGAGCAGAGGGGAATTCCGTTAGGACTCTAAATATTTGTGTTATTCATCTCACAGAAAGACACAAGGGGAAGGAGTGTGGGAGGCGCATGGTGACTAACCCCTGCTCAAGAATGAATTCATCCTCCTATCCATGAGATGTTCCCTCTAGGCAAACGGGTTGATTGATCATTACCAAAATAAGTCTTATACTTCATTTTCATATCTCTCATGTTAGTTTCTCTACCTTTTAACTCATTTCAGTTCCACCTTTCTTCATGGCAAAAATTCAGTGTCCTCTCCTACCCACTGTAGACCATTCCTGTAGCCAAGACACCTCCCTTTTCTGAACTCAGCAGGTATAGTCTTCCATTTGATACTTAACCTTGTGCTATTCTGTGATGTCATGTAATTTTTTCCATATTTTAAATTTTTAATTCTTGTGTTTTTATTTAACTTTGCATGTGTTTATGCCTAACCTCTTCGACTATAATGTAACTTCTTGGAGGAAAGTGACTGTATCTAATACCTGTTTGAATCACTCTAGCAAGGCACTCAATAACTGTTAAATAATTGACTGTAGATAACTATTTCAGCCACTAAGACAAGAAAATCCATCTTGTTTTCTCAATGATCCAAGTTTAAAAAGTGTCTATATTATATCTGTAACAAAATCTTTCACTCTATAAGCTAATTTTATTTTCATAAACTTTCTTTGAGTTAGATGGTACAGAGAAAAGTATCACTTCTCAGATGAGAATTTATACTCTAAGAATGAAGATTCTGGCCCTGGTAGAGGGACCAAGGCTAGATTCAGTTCTTCTGACTACTAGTATTCCATTGTTCTTTCCAGTACAATACATCAAATTCAGGTTCCAAACACATAGTTCCTTGCACACACTTTTACAACATAAAAATGGACTATTAGCCAGGTACATACAGGAGTCTATAATTTCATAACCTTCTCGGTGCCACATTACTAAAAGTCAGAAAGAAAGAAATAGTGCTAATTCTGCAAGCATTCTCTTAGGTCTTCAGCTGGGTTACAGGAGAGCTAGGATACTGCTTAAAGTGCTTGCTATTTGCTCAGAAGCACCAGGAGAAAAAAGTCGTATAAGCTCCAGACTGCACAGCGCATAGCCTCGTATTTGGTTCTGGAATATATAGACAGATTAGAAAACATAAATTCAATTTCATCTCTACCTCTGAAAGATTAAAACAAAAAGCAAATTCAAACCCAAAGATTTTTTTAATACAGCAGAAGCTTCTTAACTCCCTGATTCACAAAGATTGGACTTATTTAGTGAAAATATGTATTCATCTATCAGACAGGCATTCATTCTTTTATTCTGATAGAAATCATTATTTATGCAAAATAAATTGATTCTATTTTAACTGTCCGCTGGTTGTGACTAGAAATCAAACTATGTGAGCCTTCAATTGAATATTTACCACAGGCAGAAATGAGGACATAAACGTCTAAAATACAGTTCATTTGGATCATGGTTTAAGAGCTCACATCCTGTCCAATACTTCAGAGCAAATTACATTACGATGATGATGCCATTAATCACTTCATATCTTCGGCCGTTAAAAGAAAACTATCATTTCTCTTTCTCTCTATCTATATTCTTTATTCAATGAAAATTCCTCAATTATTCTCCATATTGAAGAAAAATTACAAGAAGGAAATTGATTGCTAACCTACATGATACTTTACTTTTGAAGCCAAAACATTAACATATGCAACAACAATAAAAGTGGAGAAGAGTAAATTACATAAAATAAAACCATACTTTGGTTTATGGCCTATAAAACAAACAAAGCCTGACTTTAAAAGCTGTTAATATGTATAAATTAAAGTATAGAAAGGTCACAAAAATAAAGGAAACATTTCTTAAAAGGAAAAATGAAACAAAGAATCTTAATCACATTCATGACAGTTGTATGACATTTCTTATGGTAAGGCCTTTTTTTAAAAACATAATATGAGTTAAATTTTTGAAATTCAGCCAAAGACCTTACAGAAAGTCAGTGCTATATTAGCAGAGTCAACAATCTCTGCTTTCAGCATATTTTAGTTTGGGTGAAGTTGTTGTTTACATTGATTATTAAGATCTATATTTTATATTTATATATATTTATATATTTCTTTTATTTCCTAACAAGTGAATGAGTCAAACTTTAACTTGGAAAGATGAAGCTTACACATTCTTCTTGTGCCTTTATCTTAGTGAATGAAGAAATACCTTAAATGTTTTTAAGTAACATCCATACATTCATTTGTCTTCTGTTATTAAATACTAACTTTCTAAAGAATTCGAATTTAACCAAATCTCACTGTATGCACAGTTATGCTCATGGCACGTGTGTGCATGTACCTTCAGTTTCCCAGTGAAGACACCCTTCTCACAGCGTGTCATTGTGCTGACTGTATGGGTCAGAAAGTCTGGATTTTGGTTTCTCTACTATGTAAAACCTTGTATTGGGGCAAATCAATCAACTTTGATTCCTTGTTTGTGGAATAGGGATGAAAATGGTTTCCCTTCTTAATGCAGAAATTGTGAGACTCAAATGAAATTGTGTAACAAACAATATAAATGTAAGAGGTTATCTTTTATCAACTATAAAATCCATTCATCAATTTGCCATTTCAGAATCCATCTACTAAAAGCTTACAATGAACAGACCAACCAAAATATGTTCTGTCTACAGAAGAGATAAACGCAGGATCCCAAGAAGTCTCTCCCTCGTCTGGACACAGACTATACTAGCAGCATCCATCTCCCATCGTACGCTTTAACTAAGTTCACTGTAACATTTCATGTGTTTCTCTCTTTTTGCAGAGATCGTTTTAGTCTTTACAGTTCGACTGTAAACTTCTGGGAGTGAAGACCTCAACTTTTTGCCCCCCCCACTTGTTTTCCAAGAAACTCACTTGTGAAATGTGTCCAGATGGGTGGAAGTGTACTCTGTTTTCAGCCTGTCCATGTGTATATTTGATACGCAGATCAAATAATGAGTGCTGCCTCGGCCATTGGCCACCTGATTGGCTGTGGGACAAATGGATCCAATTAATATCTGTAGAGATTCACAAAGGCCTGCTATTAATAAATTGTAGTGTTTCCAGGTGAGTGTTGTTCAACATGTCCTGTGTATCCCCCACTGTTTTCATAAAAATGTGTGCTAAATGTCTTTTAAAATTCTGTGGCATAGTGACTCAACAGATTAAAAGGAATCATATTCTCTGGAAAACACTTCTTGATATTCCAGAAATAGATGCACTCTTCAGCATCTAAAAAGTTTCTGATGATCTCATAGAATTAATCATCAATTCCAGGACAATGATTTGAAAGATTAGAGGGTATGGATGGATAGAGGTGAATTATCAAGGGTATGGCTAAGATAGAGGTGACTTACCAAGTTGACACTGGAGTTGAATCCCAGTGATGTGTGTTCAGGCTAAGGGTTGGCAACAGAAGGCAGAGAAGCAGAGGCAGGAGGGAGGAGATGAAGAATGTGGAAGCTAAGGGAGAGAAGGATGAGGATATGAGAGGACAGGAGAAAGAAGTGAAAACAAAAAAAAAAGAAGGAAGGCAAGATCACTGAAAAGGAAGAAAAACAAAGAGAAAAACAGTAAAAGAAGCTACCATCTGAGTAACTGCTTTTTCCTGGTGTTATCCAGGAAAATCTTTTTCCATAATTATGATTAGTTTCTCCAAAATCTATTTTCCTCACAAAGGATCATCCATCTTTTCCTCAAAATGAGAAAACATGCTATGAATGTACATTCCAAAGTTGTTTTCTTTTACTAAACTTGATTTTTCCTTGTGCTTTAGCAGCTATAATGTAATGAATCACTTCCCTGTTACATCAAAAAGCAGTTTCTGTCACCACAAACACAGACATGGGATTGATTATGCTCCTTTGAGTGGCCATCTACATGGCTTCTGCATGCTCTTACCTCAGGCAGCAGTCCCCGGTACTTACTGTTGATGAGGACGTAAAGAGAGGAATGTAGCTGGTGTGCGATGGGATTATAGTGTGGACACCTGTAATGAGTTTCATTTTATTTCTGCTTTTCCAGCATTTTATGACTTCCAATGGGACTGTGAGTACTTTCCTCTGATCATATAAATATTTGGTGGGGGTGGGGAAGGAATCTTGGGCTTCCTGGAAGGCACTATACACTTCCGTATATAATGTAATTTATCCAATAAAAAGTATTTTGTTACTAAAGAGTAATGTGGACCATGGGAAAAATTTCTATTCCCAATGTCGTGTGACAAAGTCATATTGTTGAGATATTAACTCAAGCAGGTTTTCTCCCTCTCCCACAGTCAGCTAAAAGGAGAAAGGAAAAAAAGAATATGGCTTAACCCTCCCTGCTTTTGTTTCCCAAAGAATATGCCACTTAAGGGAATTATGCCCAGGGTCTCTGAGTTGGGCTTTAAAGTTGAAGGAGAACTTGGGGAATGGGGAGCATGCAGAAGGAGAGATGAAGAGATTTCATCTGATGAATAAGAAATGTCAAAAGGAATGTGGAAAAAGAACAGAGATAAGTGGGTGGTTTGGCTACTCCCTTGAGAAAGGGTCTGTGCATGAGGGCTTTGAGGACAAGGGTGAGGGATAGCTCAATAAAAACACGATATGAGAGGTATTGTTTCTGCCAATGGAAGCTGAGTCTCTGTGCACATTAGTCTCTGTTTTCATGCAGGTACACCAGCTCTCCTTCCCATTGCAGTCTGGAGCGGTGCCATTTTTGTTAGCCTCCAGGAAGATATCCAACACAAGTGGTGACCATCACTTGTAACAATCGTACCCAAGTCTCCTAGGGCTCCATCTGACTTCTTGTAGATTATTTCCCCCAACACATACATACACATCCATGTGAACTCTTAGACACATACATAATGTCCCATAAGATCAATGAGCACAAGAAAAGCAGAGATAGGGCTGAGGATTTTTAATTGGTTCTTGGAGAAGAAAGTCCCTTACATGTGAATTTGGGGATAGATGATGAGTAGAACCAGTTCCAAACTCTCCTACTCCAATCAGGAACAGTGGTTAGACCCTTAACCAGACACCAAAACCTTTGGACTAAGTATTTCTACTCCAACAGATGTATTTTAACACTTGGGTAACTCTATTGAGCTCAGGTAAATGGAAGATAGAAGGAACATGGAGAGCCTAGAAATTAATTTAATATCCATTATACATATATAATGACTTTTGCATACTTATTCATGTACTTAACTGCTGGGGACACACACACAGATGCACATTCACATGCAGTCCCCACTGGCCCAGGCAGTCATTCCTTGAATTCTGTGTAAGTCCTAGTCACACTGACAATCCAGCCCTGTATTCAATACCATAGGGTCAAACACATGCCTGGAAGAAAGGAGACATGGATCCTCATGACAAATAATTAATTAATTCAATTAGTGTTTATTGACTCTGCAATATACAAAACCCTGGACCGGCTAGGGGGCTGACACATTGATTAATTAGACGTAATCCTTGGTTTTAAGAAACTTAGAATCCAGTAAGAGTGTAAAGCACAGCACTGCACCTGACGTAGCGGCTGCTGTACATACATGAATGAGTAAATGAGACCTATAAACATATACAAAAATGTAACAGGATGAATTATGAAAACATACACAAACATTGTGACAAGGAAAATTATTTTAAAAATAGCTTTCTCTAACCATAAATGAGAAAAAGAGGGCATCATATATGCTATCCTTAATCCCCATCACCTGGGGAGAAATAAACAGCTTTTTAAATTCAAGACTGTCTAGGGAAGAATTAGGATGAGGTAGAACCATTAGCTTTGAGAAAGAGGGGTTAAAAGGCAGGAGGAGGGGTGTGCGTGTTCAAGCTTCCCTGAGTCTGCAAAAAAGAGAGGTGTATTTGAATATTTCCTACAACTGAAGAATACCCTAGGGTGACTTCTTTTATATGAGGCTGTCAGGGAGCACAAGGGTGTTAAGACCAGTGGCCAAGGTCTCTGCAAATAAGTATGTGGTCAGAGGACTGGAACTTCCTAAAGGACATTGCCAGGTCTGCCCCAAGCAGCACAGAT
Source organism: Equus quagga (assembly GCF_021613505.1). NCBI lineage: Eukaryota > Metazoa > Chordata > Mammalia > Perissodactyla > Equidae > Equus > Equus quagga. The sequence continues at coordinate 82,178,140 of NC_060270.1, forward strand.
GGTGGATGATGGAGGCTCCATGGTAATGGCAGCACAAGTAGCAGAGAGAGCAGTGATGGGGATGCCTCCACCGTGAATGAAAGACCTGGCTACTTCCTGACTTTCTGGTGCTGTAAAATGTCTCAAATTCTCAATGACATAGAGGGTTTCCTGAGTTAAGGAGCACCTTGCCAATCCAGGTATGCTATGGGACAGATTCCTCCTTTGGTCTCTAAGTAGACTGCATGAAGGCCCCTGCTATCCCATTGAAGTGGGAAGGGATACTCCAAACTCTACTGAATTTTAGCTTTACACCAAGATATTTGGGGGCTCAGAGGTGACTTATATGATGTAGAGAAATTTTAAAATGTGAGAGATATGACTATTAATATTGAGTTTATAACTAAGTTGTACTACAAACTAAAAGATTAGGCATGTGTGATAAAAGCCATTAAGTATAATTCAAAATGTTATGCTAATTTAGACTTGATAATAAAAACACAAAGTAAAAGAGTCTTTATATCATCCACAGATTAAATATCTGATGAAGGTTAAACGAAGTCAATGATATAAGGTAACTCCTACAAAAACTAACAATTATTATTCACTATTCTACCTGCAGCCAATTCAAGTCTCTTCTCTGTAATGAATAAAACTAACAACAAGAACAAAAAAAACAGAATCTCACAATAATGAGTCCCCAAGCTACAATTTAGCACCAATTTAGCAATCCCGTTAGCGAGCACATCCAGCTCTTTAAAAACGGGAAGCTAACCTGTCTATGAATTGCTTCACCATAATCAAATATTGGCAAAATAACTAGACAGGAAATACAGTGCCTGCCTGAAATATGATCAATTAATCATAAAATAGCCAGTTTTTCTAAAATGTCATGCACTTTACTATATACTAAAGTCCCTTAAATTGAACTGAAAAAAGTTTCTTTTTGATTTTTTTAACTTGTATCTTCTTTTTTTCAAATACTTTCAAGAGTTAATTATCTCCACAAATGTGGATTCAATCCATATAAAAACCAAACTTTGTCAAGTAAGCTGAGTCATTCAAGCAAACTTGGATTTGCAGGAGGACAATCTTTCAGGTATCAACAGAACCCTAGATGGCTCTTCCCTTCTACAGTCCCAAGCCAGGGAGGAGCCCTTCTGCAGACAACCCAGAGACTGACGTAGGAATCTCTTCTACAGCATCTCTGATTGGGTGAGGTATTCCTTAGCTCAGGAAATGGCCCATTTCATTGCTGAGCATGCACTTCATGATGTTAAAAAGCTTTTTTTAAATTGAATTGAAGCCCAGATTTATATAATTTTCACTCATTCATCATAGTTTTGCCTTTTCGCAAAACAAAACTACTGTCTTTTCTATCCCAGAGTGTTGTGAACATTCGAAGATTTCCCCGTACCCTTTCATTGATCCTCTTGCCTCTAGCTCCTTTAGCCACTTCCAAGCAAGACGTGGTTTCTAGATCCCTTCACCTTTGGAGAGTGAAGAACTGTGGAGGTATGCTTACGGGTAAAATTAATTTTATATTTTTTAAGTCGTTAAAGGAAAACCAAGTTTGTGGAATCATTTGGCGCTATCCAAATTGAGCTGCTGACTTGACTATTTTGGGAAAAGTCTCCACTTTTGAGATGAAAAGCACATCCATTTACTTGAAACAAGATTACTAAAATGTTCTAATAGTCATTAACAGTTTCTTCTACATGCTTAAAGTGTTTGTTAGCAGGCCTGTTTCTTATAATTCAGAATTATCTATGGAAACAGACATTTTCACTCTAAACATCTAATGAATCAACTGATTTACTTAGAGCTTTTTTAAATTCAATCAGCAGGTATTTGTTGAGTGTTGACTGTGACCTTGGCATTCTGCTAGACGCTGTGACAATGAACAAGGACAGTATCAGTTCTTGACCTTAGAGGAAGGTGCCGTTGATTGAGGAGTCACACACAGTATTACTGTGATAGGTGTTAAGGAGAAAACCCATGAAAAGCCATGAAAGGACAGAACAGACACATCTAGTCCAACCTGGAGGCTCAAGAAAGGTATCTTAGTCAGCTTAGGCTTCTATCACAAAATACCGTGCAGACTCGGTGACTTAAACAACAGACATTTCTTTCTTATGGTTCTGGGCACTGGGAAGTCCAAGACCAAGGAGCCTACAGATTTGGTTCCTTGTGAGGGCCCTCTTCCTAGCCTGTAAATGGCCAGTTTCTGGCAGTCCTCCATGGCCAAGAGAGGAAGATCAATTCTATTGTACAAACTAAAAAAAAATAACAACAACTCATAGATACAGACAACAGATCGGTGGTTGCCAGAGGCAGTGGGTGAGAGGTGGGCAAAATGAGTGAAGCGGGTCAATAGGTGCAAACTTCTAGTTATAAAATAAATAAATCCTGGGATGTAAGGTACAGCGTGGTGACTAGTTAATAATACTGTATTACATATTTGAAAGTTGCTAAGAGAGTAGATCTTAAAGGTTCACAAGAAAAAAAATTTGTAACTCTGTGATGATGGATGTTAACTAGACATATTGTGGTGATAATTTCACAATATATACAAATAGCAATCATTATGTTGTACACATGAAACTAATATAATGTTATATGTCAATTATATCTCAATAAAAAAGAAAAAGGAAAATAAGTGAGGAAGAGAAGACAAGTAGTAGATTCACATTTCAGCCTGCAAACAAAAGCATCCACTTACAAAGACATTAATCCTATCATGGGGGCTCCACTTCATGACCTCCTCTAAACCTAATTACCTCCCAAGGGCCCCACCTCCTTCTACCATCACATTGAGGGTTAAGACTTCAACATATGAATTTTGGAGGCACATAAACATTCAGTCCATAACTGAAGGCTTCCCCAAGGAAGTGATGTTGGAGTTGTAATATGAAAAATAAGTGGAAATTAACCACACAAAGATGTGGGAGAGAAAACTGTGGCAAAGAGGCAACCACGAGCGGAGGTTCTGTAGCACAAGAATGCAAAGCATGGCTAAGAAGTTAACATGAGCAGATTGTGGCTGGAACACTGCCATGGGGAGTTGGGGAGAGAGATACAAGATGAATCTGAAGAGCATGGCTTAGTCCACACCAAGCAGGGCCTTGTGGGTCATGTTAAACATTGTTTTCCTTATCCTAAGAATAAGGAGAAGTCTTTAATGATTTTTGTCAGAGAAGTCCTAATGTTAGAAAGCTCACTCTGGAAGTAATATGGGGAATGAACTGGAGTAGGGTGCCAGGCGAACATGAGAGTAATCCAAGTGGCACCTGACAGTGGGTGTGTGAGAGTAGTGTCTGCAGAAATGGAAAGAATTTGATAGATTTGAGAGACATTTAAGGGGGAAAACTGAAGTGACTTGGGATGCAGGGGTCAAGGGAGAGCAAGGTGTCAAGGGTGAGCTCTTGAATTCTACTTTTGTGCAAAGGATTGAATGGTGGTGCACTTGAGTGTGACTGGAACACACAGAGAGAAGCAAGTGTGAGAAGGAACTTTATTCTGGAAATGCTGAGTTAAAATGTCATCAAAGGTGCCAGCAGACAGGACTAATTTCAAGAGTGCTGGGCAGCAGATGGTCATCCAAACAAAAACTCACCCTATTCCTTGCAGATGGCACCTTATAGACGGCACCACCCAGGGATAGTACAATGTGTATGCTTGGGGTAAACAACCCCCCACCTCATAAACACATATATCATTACCAGTAAGGCTAGGAAATAGTCAAGCTCTAACATTTGGAATATTTACGTATCTGTCAGTCCCATGCAGGGTTACTCCCCACAGTAACCCTTGTTGAATGTGGAGGTCCCTTCAACTAATCAGAGAGTGCTGAGAGTATTTCTCTTAACAATTGGCTTATGGTAAACTACCCACCGAAAGCTTTCCTTTGTGGGCTGAAATGTGAATCTACTTCTTGCCTTCTCCCCTTTCATTTGAAAAACCACCTTCCATGAATTCCCTTCTAAGAGATGACTCCAGTCCATTACTTTGCTACCTCAGAGTAGGAGCTAAAAGGAAAAAGAATAGAGCGGAAATGGGTCTTAGAGATCATCCTCATTCTACAGATAAAGAAACTGAGGCTCAAAACAAAGACATATTTAGACAATGCTAAGGGCAGTTTCCTCCTCCTATTTTAGGTCTTTTTTTATTTCTTTAAGTATTTCTAAAATGAGAACAGAACATACCAATAGCATACTGTCTTCATTCCAGCTTCTGTAAACAGCGATCTAGGGGAACACAAAACGTGGTGCTCTTGGCCTCTCTGTCTTGTGACAGTGCTTCCTAACAGTTAGTAATAAAATTTTATTCTGGATATTGTGCTCAATACTCACTGAAAATGTCAGGCTGGTCGCTAAGATGGACTTTCCAAATTAGTAAGTGGGGGGTAAGTTGCTCATCCTTTTAACGAACATCTATTTATTTCCAAATTATAAAGTAACTCAAAAGGTATCTGATTCAACCTTCAATTCAATGGATTACTCTTAGAACACAACTCTCAGGAAGGTCTTTACTGAGTCATCGAGCATAAGTCTTAACAAGGGCTTTGTCATCATTATCATCCTAACCAGAGGTAAAGAATGAGATATTATTAATAAAAACAACCTAGCATAAAACTTCTAGAAGAAAAGGTGGGCAGTACGCTCTTTGACATGAGTCTTAGCAGCATATTTTCAAATACCATGTCTTACCAGGAAAGGGAAACAAAAGAAAAAATAAACAAATGGGACTACATCAAACTAAAAAACTCTGCACAGCAAAGGAAACCACCCACAAAATGAAAAGACAACCTGACAATTGAGAGAAGATATTGTCAAACCGTATATTTGGTAAGGGGTTAATATCTGAAATATATGCATCTCAACAACAAAAAAACAAACAATCCAATTAAAAAATGGGCAAAAGATCTGAACAGACATTTGTCCAAAGAAGATATACAGATGGCCAACAGGCACATGAAAAGATGTTCAACATCACTAATTATCAGGGAAATGCAAATCAAAACTACAATAAAATATCACCTCACTCCCATTAGAAGGGCTATAATTAACAAGACAGGAAATAACAAGCATTGGAGAGGATGTAGAGAGAAGGGAACCCTCATACACTGCTAGTGGGAATGCAAACTGGTGCAGCCGCTTTGGAAAATAGTATGGAGATTCCTCAAAAAATTAAAAATAGAATACCATATGATTCAGCTATCACACTGCTGAGTATTTATCCAAAGAACATGAAAATATGAATCCATAAAGATACTTGCACCCCTATGTTCATCACAGCATTATTCACAATAGCCAAGACTTAGAAACAACCTAAGTGCCCATCAAGGGATGAATGGATAAAGAAGATGTGGCATATATACACAACGGAATACTACTTGGCTATAAAAAAAGATGAACTCTTGCCATTTGTGACAACATGGATGGACCTTGAAGGTATTATGCTAGGTGAAATAAGTCAGATGGAGAAAGTCAAATATTATATGATCTCACTCATAAATAGAAGATAAAAGCAACAACAATAACAAGTGCAAACATAGACACAGAAATTAGATTGGTTGTTACCAGAGGGGAAAAGGGAGGGAGGAGGACGGAAGCGGTGACTGGGCACATGTGTGTGGTGATGGATGGTAATTAGTCTTTGAGTGGTGAGTGTGATGTAGTCTACAGAGAAATCGAAATATAATGATATACACCAGAAATTTATATAATGTTATAAACCAATGTTACCTCAATAAATAAGTAAATAGATAAATAACAACCTAGCAGCTTGAGTCCCTTATTCTTTAGGGTTTTAAATCAAAATCAATGTGACTTTTTAAAGTAAACCCTAGGTAGAGTTTAAAATGCTGAATGTGCATGAATTATGCATGTGCACAAGGTCTACAGCCTCAGGTGCATTGTTAGTAAATCAAATGCTATAAATATAAATCCATTCCAATAGCTTGTTTGAGGTGACTGGGGCTGCTGCCCCACACAACACAGCATTAACACAGTGGGTAGGAAGAGCACTGCTCGCATCGAGAGATGCTGGTACTTGTAGGTCAGAAGCGGTCCAGTGACGATGCTCTTAATAAAAGCGAAAGCAATGATGATTGAGAACACTTCCAAACCATTTAACAATTTGGCCACATCATTTTTTTGAATTCCAATTATGTGAAAGTTACTTTTAGACTCAAAAATGAAGAAGACTGGATTCTGTCCCTACAATAAATCATAATCCACTGGGTGATTAACACGTCTAATTACAACAACACAAAACAAAGAAGGAGCAGTGGGAGAGGTCATCAGCTCAATTCAAATTGGCCTAGTTTACTTTCCTTCTGGTCCCAGAGAAAATGTTTGTGATGTTTAGTGTTCTCCAAATTTATTTGTTTGCGAGCTTACATGACTATTGTGTAACAAACCAGTGGCCTGAAGTTATTTACCATAAAATTTAAGAACTTAAAGGTCATCTACTCCAAACTGGTCTTTTCAAAGTTGTGAAAACCAAGGCTGAGAGAGTTTAATGTCATAGAATAATTGATCATGTTATTAACCTTATGTATGCGCACATATATTCAAGCATATTTATATACTTACGTATAATATTTAAATATATGATATAATGTATATAACTATCATATATCATATATAACATATGATGAATATTTATATATGATTTTATGTGTCTATATATGTATGAGTAGATAGATAGATATAGATATGTAATTGCTAGCAGATCAGTCAATTGTATTACATTAGAACCAACTACATTTTTATCCAAGGCATCATTTGCCAAAAGAGCTGCTTCATCTGTTTTTGTGTCTCTTCTTTCTTGAACCCCAAGAGTAAAATGAATTCTCTTGAGAAGTCTGGGAAGAATAAGCAATGAAAGATAGAATTTCCATGGTCCTCAGAAAGTAATATCATCCAGGCTAAGTAATGTTTATTACCAAACCATCATTTCCTCTGGAACACATATCAAAGTAATTAGCTTAAGAGACTCAGCTTTCTATAATGCAGGGAATGGGTTGATGGAGAGCCTTCACCTTCTGTCTCATTCAAAATAGACTCCAAAGAAATAGCGACAAAGGGAAATTTAATTTGTAACTGAGGAGGCAAGAGATTAGATAGCCCTGGTGGAATGAGCTCTGAGACTTGCTGGAACTTAAATATGAGTCTTTTATAGCAAAGATTTATTAAACTCAACCACCTCTGTGGACTATCTCTTTGCCAAAATCAATCCCCATTCTGATATTTCCCCATGGGCTACACGAATGATAACAGAAAAGGCTTTGGCTCTGCCACTGTAAAAACTGAAGGCTTGTTTCATATTTCGTTTGTATAGTAAGCTGTCCTGGGGGAGACATGAGGCTGTAGGAAAAAGCAAAGAAAAATCAAATCGATTTCTTAGACTGGGACATGGAGACCACTTTCAGAGGCTTCAGAAGGTGAGAACAAAGCACTGACTTGTCCTCAGGAAAAACCATAAGGTTGATGGATCCGAATGACGCCTGTACAACTAAAGCCAGAGGAGGAAGGGTAAGGAGAATAAATCATTCTTAGAAAGCAAAAAATAATTACACAGTAGGTTCTTTTTAATAGAATTCTTTCTTCTTAAAGACAAAGCATTTTCCTTCTCTTTTCTCATTTTATCATCACTGAATTTTTCTGAGGTAAAGACAGATGAGGTATTCCTTTATTTTATTGGTAGAGTAAGAAAAACTGGAAGTAGTGATATAAGGTTGCTAAGAAATAAAAACTATCTGAGCTAGTGAGAGTGGTCCATGGCCCACCAATTTTGGATTCATGTTCTTGAGAACTTCAAGCTCAACCTCTCAGTTCCTATCTCCCCCCATCACCTCTACGCAGATGACTGCCTTTATTTGGGAGGAAGCTGTTTGAGTTCCCTACTGTCATTCTCTCTCCACATATACCAGCAAACATCTGAACCAAATTTCACTATATGTACTGACCAATTGGCTTCAGTTAATCAAGTGACTACGCCTGTCATGTTAATGCATGTGGTAGAATTTTCTGGTAAATAATATATGGCATATGTCAAAAGTCATTTTGTGCCAAATCTACCTCACTCCTCCCCACCTTAATCCAGTACTCTCAGAGTTGCATAAATTATTCTTTGTTCATATTTATTAAAAGGATCACTTTAACTTTTCAGAATTGCAATGTTTCTTGTGCTTTTGTTAATATTCTTTTCATTCCAGATTCTCCTCTTTTGAACTCAACTCAAGAAAACAAGCTGTTTACTATGACACTTTCTATAAAGTGTTACATTGCTTCCATTGTAGACCCTAAGAGATTTGGCTGGGCCTCCCTCTGCTGATCTCCCTTTAGAATTTAGCTCAAAAAACCCTCAAATTAAACAAAATAAGAGTTATTAAATTCTCTAATTCTCCATGGGACTAAAATAAAATGAGTGAATCTGTATATTAGTTATATTCAGATGTGATTACCCACAAATTTTGATACAGGAGGCAATAAATAAACTTTCTTGGTGTATCTTCTAAATACATCTACTGTGTTGGGATTTAGTTTCTTATCTATTTGAGGTATTTCTTCATCTAATCAACAATTTGGTAGGCCTCTTTCTCTTATCCTACAGGTAACACACTTATAAGAAATAAGCTTTGTTACTATCACTCTCTTGAAAAGAAATGGCCTATTATGTCTGGTTCCCTGGGTACCAAAACCCTGGTTGCACTTGTCAGCTGTGTCCATCCATTCTAGAAAATAATGATCATAACAATGGTGAACATTCATTGAACACTTCCAATGTACTACTCTTCTTAGGGCTTTACGTATATAAACTCATTTAATTTTGATGACAACTCTAAACAGACTATTATTGGCCCCATTTTACATTTAAAGAAACTACGGTGGAAAAAAATAGTTAACAGATATCAAGGCAGGCAAATCCAGGCCTTTGGCCTCAAAACTGTATTGTCAATCTATTGTTTGTCTGTAACAAAATCAGATATTGGAGGCTAGTAATTTAGTTCTTCAGAAATAACACAAAAGAATTCGTTGTAAATGTATAACTCACCCTAAAATAAAATTGTATGCAATTTATTCCACAGGTGTTCTAAGCACAAATGTATACATAAAAATGTAAATACTATGTAGTGGAAAGGACCTTGTCTTTAAAGTTACCAAGTCCTGTTCTTACAGATCGGTCCCAGCCCTAGGTGCAGCCTATGTCCACCTTATCCCATGTCCCCTCTGCTTACCCGGCCCCTCCCCTTACAGCAGGGAAAGCCAGCAATGGCTATAGTCTCTGAACCTTGAACTTGCCAGTAACTTCTCTAACCCTTATCTGTTCCACCTTTTGCTCCATGACCTTGCCTGGTTGCCTTTCTCATTGCATCTCCATATTTGCACATCTTATATGTTCTTCAGATTCTCCTTCTCACTTTGCCAACTTTTTCAGTCCTTTTCCTCTGGCCTATGCATCCATCATCGCCTCTCAACTCTGCCAATTTGTAGACCTGAACAGTCTCTGTCACTTTGAGGAAGAGATTCCATTAGCCTTACTCTTGCAGAATTGCTGACCTCGCACCCAGCTCCAAGTTCCCTGCTGTAGAATGTATCCTTGTGCGAGGCTGAAGTGGGTAGCCTGTGTTCTGATAATAGCATTCACTTGCTTCTATAATTTCTCTGTGAAAATCATGTTTATCTTCCACCAGACTGTAGAATCTCTGAGCAGAGGAGCCATATCCTTTTTGGGTCGCCCGTACTTAGCACAGTGCCCGGCACATTGTTTGTCAATGATGAAAAGCCCTCTGAACTAAAATAAAATCCACTTCTTTGCTCCACAAGGTGGGTGAGGGAGAGGAGGACTCAGGAATAAGGCTCAGGTGTAAACCAAACAAGCACATGAAAATGCAGGACTGGAAGTTCAAGAGGAATAGGGATGGAGGAAGTTCATTACCAGAGATAAAGGAATAGTTAAAAACTGTAATGACACAGTGTAAGCACAGGACAAACTAAATGTTTAGTAATACAGCTCAACTAAAGGATTAAGGAAGCCATAAAACTGTGCTTAAAGATGTTTCGATGCTGACAACAATGTGTAATTAATCAACGATAATTTCCTAAGCACCTAGTATGGTCTTAACATTATGCTACCCACAGAAAAATTATAGATGTGTTCAGAAAAAAATTGTCCTCTAGGAGATTAAAACTCTCCTTGAGAAATGAAATCAATGTAAAGAAACTATTAGGAAATCATAAAAAGCAGTATCCAGTCAACTATTAAATTACGTAGTGTGGATTAACTGCTTCATTCTTTTGTTCATTGAATAATGTCAAGAGAACGCTATGTGTATTTTCTGGTGTCAAGTATTCATCTAGAAAAAGAGATCTGGTGAACTCAGTGTGACGGTGTAAAGCATTTCTATTTTATTAGTATTAATAGCTGTTGAGCCCATTAAAGGGGAGGTATAACACCTACAATTGCCAAGAAAGAGCCAGACACAAGGTCCAGATGGATTTTGTTGGATACATGCTACAGAATACATTTCAGTTACCATGAGCATCTGAAGAGTTAGGAGTTGTAGAATATTGTGATTTTTTGCTCTTTACATCAAGGCGTTCCTAAACAATTTTATTGATCAAGAGTATTTTTAATCCAGTGCAAACTGACAGTTCAGCCTTAGAGCAGTATCTTAAATCAATCAACTGTCTTCGAAACCCCTGTATTCAAACTGCTGTATACAAGATGTTTGCTCTCGGGATAATTTGAGATCCGGGGCATCAATCTCAATTCAAGAGATTTACCCAGTTCATTTCTGAACTGATTTTCCCTGATGTTTCATTCGGGAAAACTACATATGACTCGTTGTGCTGTGATGAATCTAAACATACGATCTAATCCAGTTCCAGGGCTGTGTTAAGTCACTGCTGGGCAGGACACTGCAACTGCGTGGAATGCCAATATGATGAACACTGGTTATAGGGAATAAATTCTAAAGGCTCTACATTTCTAAATCAGGAGGAGCCACTTTTACTGCTCTGAACGTTCCTCCAGATGACAATCTATGGGATTCCAGAAATGAAATGACAAACAACTCCACTTTGGAATTCTATATATTGAATTGTGATTTACAGAATGGTCCATCTCTTTTAAGAGAAGAAAGTAAATCTAGCATTGTAGTTTATTGCCACACACTTTTCCCCCACAGTAATTGTCATTTGGAGGAAATCAAGAAGCAAAGGAATAAATTAAACAGGGTCTAGCTGTCTAGCTTCCCACTGGCCCTTTCACCAAAGTTGCTAAGTTGCTCTGAAGTTCATTCTCCCTCCTCCCTCCTCGTCCAGGGATGGATTTGATTTGAATTTTCCCAATTCTCTTCTCGTAATCCCTGTCGGAGAGGCCAGATGAAAGAAATTTCTTGAGTCCTGTGAGCAGAGCATTATAAACCCAACAGTGTTTGCAGATTAAGCTTAACTCTTCATTAAAGTTTGTTCAATAGAATTATCATAACATAATTATCAAGACCTCATAATTCCTGCCATAACAATTTAAAAAATCTCTCAACTCAATTCACCTGAGATCTTTGCTACAATCCAGGTTCAACTAACACAATATGAAAAAAAGAGCAAAGCATAGTCGACATAAACAAAATAAAATGATTCACCAAAAAAAATTGAGCTTTGTAGACAGCTCTAAGATAGCATACAAAACTTATTTCTATATCCCACAGGTCTAAGCTCTCTGTCAGATAGGAGAATGACAGCAAAAGAAACTTATATTCCAAATGTATATGCAGACAGAACATAAATTTTCTTTTTTTCTGTTATTTTTGTTGTTTTTTAATTAAGATATAACTTACATGCAATAAATACACAGATCTAAAGTGTGTAGATTGTAAGTTTCAGTTTTTACACTTTGACAATTTTACAGCCATATAACTATCATGCAGATCAAGATATAAAACATTTATCTCACTCTAGAAAGTTCTATCATACACTTTTGATTTCATTCGCCCCCAGGCAATCATGTATGTGTGTGTGTATAGATATATATACACACACACATATATATTCTGGGTATAAGTATACATATATATATGATATATTCTGAATAATATATAAATAATATATATAACAGTATATAAATAATATATATATATATTATATATGAAAATATATAAATAATATATAAATAAGTCCTTTGTCAGATACAGGTATTGCAATTATTTTCTCCCAGGTTTTGGTTTACCAGTTTACTTTTTTTTTAACAGTGCCTTTCAAAAATGTGTTTAATTTTGATAATTCCAAATTTTGGATTTTATTTTTTTTTCCTGTTTCATGCTTCTTATTCTTATTTGATAAATCTTTACATACCACAAGGTCATGAAGATTGTTCCTGTGTTCTCCTCTGGAATTTCTATGGTATCTATATATTTACTTCTTTGATCCATTCCAAGTTAATTTTGTGTATCACGTGAGGTAAGTGTTGAGGTTCATTTTTTTCCATGTAAAAACCACATTGTTCAAGAACTATTTCTTGAAAAGACTCTTCTTTGCTCATTGAATTATCGTGGTGCTTTTGTCAAAAATCAATTGACTATTTCTGTGTGGGTATATCTCTGGAGTCTCTGTTTAGTTCCATTGTTCGTTGCCCCTTACCACAATACCACGTTGTCTTGATTATCTTAGGTTTATAATGAGTCTTAAAATCAGCTAGTATAAGGTCTCCAACTTGGCTGTTCTTTTTCAAGTTTGTCTAATCTAAGTCTTTTGTATTTCCACACAAATTTCAAAATTAGTTTGTACATTTCTCTAAATAGCCTGCTGAGTTTTGACTGGGACCACATTGAATCTATGGATCAATCTGGGGAGAATGGATATCTTCAAAATAGTGAGTTTTCCAATTCACAGCTGCACATATCTCTCCACTTATTTAAGCCTTCTATATTTCTTTCAGCAATATTTTATAGTTTTCTGTGTAGAGTTCTTGCACATCATTCATTAGATTTATTCCTTAGCGTTTGATATAGTTTGATGCTAATGAAAAAGTTTTTAAACATCATTTTCAATACATAATTGCTAGTTTATATGCTATATATCATGTGATCTTGCTAAATACACTTACTAGTTTTAGTATATTTTTGTAAATTCCTTAAGATCTCCTTTGTAAACAACCATGCCATCTATAAATGAAGACAATTTTAATTTTTTCTTTTCAATTCTTATGTCATTTATTTTTTTCTTACTTTATTGAACTGGTTTGGACATTAAGCACAATTATAAGAGTAATATCCCCTAAATGTAATTTTCAATGTTTATTAATAAGGACAGAACAATTTTGATAACTAAAACTCAGATTTCTTGAGTAATTCATAATGCTACCAGTAATATACAATAGTGCCTATTTCCTTAAAGACTCTCTAGAACTAGATGTTGCCATTACTTAAAACTTTTATCAGTCTGATGGATGAGAAACAAGATCTATCATGCTTTAAATTTGCATAAATATGGGATAAAATAAGGATTTTTAAAACATGATTTTACTAATATATCATAAATATAGAAAATGCAATAGCTTTTCTCTTTATTAAGAGTACTCAGAAATAGAAAATGGAAAACTCAATAACAATTGCTAGTCTCTTAATTGTTTAGAAATACATCTAATGAGAAGACATTTAGCCTCTATGAGGAAAATTATTAAATATAAGCAAATATAAAATAAGGTGATATTATTAAATGGAATGCAATCCCACTGTGAATCTTAATGCTTTTGGTTTGATTTGGTTTGGCTTTGGGAACTGGATGAAATTATTTTAAAGTTTAGATCATGGAGGAAAACTCTGTGTAGAATAAAAACAATGAAAAAGAAGAATAGTGAAGAAGAGCTTGCCTTCCAGCTATTAAAATTTACTATGAAGCCACAATCACAGCACTGGGATAAGCATATGGGTTAGAAGAACAAAAAAATAAGCCAGAATTATGTGGAATAATCAAAGTTGGCATTTTAGTTCAATGAGGTTTTTTAAAAAATAAATAGTGTTGGCATAGATGGTCTTTTTATCTGGAAGAAAACAGAGCTAGTTCACCTTTTATTTTACACAAAAATGCATTTGATACAACTAGTAACATAAATATTAAAAACAGTATGAGAATATGTAAGAGGATGTTTGTATGATTTTCTATAGGAGAGCTCCTTAAGCAAGATGGGAATTTCAGAAGCCATAGTGGTATTAAATACCTTACCCATAATATGTTTAAATTTAATAAATATTTAATGCTAAAGGATAAATAATACTAATTTCATTCTAATTGCTAATATATTTAAATATAGCAGACACCATGAAAAATAAGAATAGAATATTGACAAGCCACATAATTGAAAATGAGTTATTATAACAAACAGAAAAAGATCTCCTATCCAGAGATAATGGAGAAAAACAGTCTCTAGAGAATTCAAAAAGGGTTTAAATAGGCAATTCACTGAAATAGAGATCCAAAGGATATGCATACACTTGTAATTCTTTTATTTAAGGAAAGTTACTATCCCCTTTGTAAAAGAGATGACTAATCATTACAAAGAATATAGGCAAAAAAGAAAAGTGCTTAAAAAGGAGAAGAAAATCCCAAATTACACCTTCTGGGAATAACATATAGTATCTGTGTTTGAACAAAATTAGAGACACTACTCTTTGCATCTCCACAGATAGAAGAATGGCTTGACAGATTGATAAAATAATTTTCTATAAAAATGGTTACAATATATATACTTTTTCAGTGAAAATAGTGAATTCCTCTTTTTTTTTTTCTGCTTTATCTCTCCAAACCCCCCCTGTACACAGTTGTATATCTTAGTTGCATGTCCTTCTAGTTGTGGGATGTGGGACATCGTCTCAATGTGGCCTGACGAGTGGTGCCATGTCTGCCTGCGCCCAGGATCTGAACCATGGGCCGCTGTAGCAGAGCGCATGAACTTAACCACTCAGCCACGGAGCCGGCCCCTGTATTCCTCTTTGGTTGAATTTCATTGAAGAAAAACACACTGAAATAAAATCGAAATCATTTCTGGACTTCAGAAACCACTCCTTCACCAAAGAAAATATTTCCTTCAAGACCATACAGTTGGGAAAATTTTTTGAAAAATAGTAAAAGATTGCTTTTATTCTGTTTAAAACTACATTTTTCCATTATAAAGAATATTTTTACTCACCACTATAAAATATGAAGAAAATAGCAATCTCATATTTTCACATCTCCTCCCTCTCCCAAATTTAACTATTTTTATTTATACTACCAAAATTCAAATTACTTAAACTCTTTTCTGTAACCCATAATTGATTGGATTTGTTCTATTTTTAAGTCAGTGCCCACCATCAATTATTTAATCATGGTTCCTCAATTAAAAAATGGGCAAAAGATCTGAACAGAGATTTCTCCAAAGAAGATATACAGATGGCCAACAGGCATATGAAAAGATGCTCAACATCATTAGCTATCAGGGAAATGCAAATCAAAACTACAATGAGGTATCACCTCACTCCAGTCAGAATGGCTATAATTAACAAGACAGGAAACAACAAATATTGGAGAGGATGTGGAGAGATGGGAACACTTGTACCCTGCTGGTGGGAGTGTAAACTGGTGCAGCCACTATGGAAAGCAGTTTGGAGTATCCTCAGAAAATTAAGACTAGATTTACCATATGATCCAGCTACCCCACTGCTGGGTATTTATCCAAGGAACTTGATAACACAAAGGCATAAAGACACTTGCACTCCTATGTTCATTGCAGCATTATACACAATAGCCAAGACTTGGAAGTAACCTCGGTGCCCATCAAGGGACGAATGGATAAAGAAGATGTGGTATTTACACACGATGGAATACTACTCAGCCATAAGAAATGATGAAATCCAGCCATTTGTGACAACATGGATGGACCTTGAGCATATTATGTTGAGTGAAATAAGTCAGAGGGAGAAAGTCAAATACCGTATGATCTCACTCATAAGTAGAAGATAAAAACAATGACAAACAAACACATAGCAACAGAAAATGGATTGGTGGTTACCGTGGGGGAAAAGGGGGAGGGCAAAAGGGGTGATTAGGCTCACATGTGAGGGGATGTTAGTTTTTGGGTGGTGAACATAATGTAATCTACATAGAATACAAAATATATTATGATGTACATCTGAAAGCTATAAATTGTTATAATCCAATGTTACTGCAATTAAAAACAAAAACAAAAACAAAAAGAACAGATACCATGAGCTCAACAATTTAACATTGGACTCAAAAAATTTCATTGGTGGTCAATAAATACCCTGTGCCTATGTTAAAAAAATAATCATCATCATCATCATGGCTCCTTATTTGTGAACTCTTTGTTTCAACCCTGACTAGATTTCAAGTGTTTTTTTTTCAACAAGAGATCAGGGTGCCGCATTTCCTGTGTTCTTCCATGTTTAAATATGTTTGCCTTATTTTTAAAATGTATATGGGCTTTTCATTTTTCTTCAGAACTTTGAGATATTGCTTCAGACTTTTGAGGTATTGTTCCATTATTTTCTGGCATTGACTGTTGCTGAGCACAAGGCTCATGTCAGCCTGAACTTTTCCCCTTGCACCAAGGTATTTTGTAGCTGGATGAGTGCATTTTGTTTTTCTTTATTGTTGATGCTAAATAACGTTATCAGAACATAACTCAACATTGACTATCTCTTCACATTTTCCTCGAACTTAGCGGGCTCTCTCAATTTGCTGAATTAGTTATTTCTTTATTTAATGAAAAATGTCTCTGTTTAAAATTTTGGAAACTATTTCTTTTTCCTGTTCCATTTTTGAAATTCTCTTCTTCTGACACACTGTTGTTGGCTCATTTTTCTCTGTTCATGGATTTTCTATTCTGGCTTTAAAATATCTTCCTTCTCCTCTGTCTCCTTTTTCTTCTCTCTGTATTCGCTCTGATTATTTCTAATCTTTTCTCTTAATCATGTTTCAGTTTTATCTCCACCTATTTTGTTCCTTGCTGTTACTCTTTTATTTGTTAGTTCTGTATTAATGTTTATTCCGATTGCAACCCCACTAAGGAATCTCATGTTGTTTGTTTGTTTTAACTAGATTCATATCCATAGTAAAATGTGAGGAATTTCCTTCTGTTCCTTTGGATATTTCCTTCTAAGCTAGATTTTTCTTCCTTTCATGCTGTGTCCTTTCCTTTCTGTCCTTTTTCCCCTGAAGTATTTTGCGTATTTGATATGCCCTCCCACCATCTGTCTTTGAAGTCAGGTTGTTTGTCCAGAGTAGTTAACTTTGAGATCTCAGTGTTTTGGGAGAGCAGTATGGGCGTCCAGCTCAACTGAGATGACAAGCTCTGACTGTTAAATGTCCTGGACCAGTGTACACATGAGAAGCCCTTGATCCAGCCTTTGACTCCCCTTCTCTGACCCGTCTCCTGCCACTCCATTCCCTCTGGCTCACACTGTCCTTCAAGCATGACAAGCATGTTTCCACCTTAGGACCTTTGCATTTGATGTTTCCTCTGCCAGGAACATTCTTTCCCTCATATTGTATCTCTGCTCAAATGTCATCTCCTCTGAGAAGTCTTCCAAGGCCCTCCCTCTCCCCCTACAACCATCACTTTCTTTACCATTAGCCTGTTTTATTTTCTTCTTAATACCATATATCATATGACCAACACTGATATGATACTATATATATTTTTATCTTTTAATGTTTTTTTCAAGCCAACAGAATGCCCCTATTAAAGCACAAGGATGTTTCCTACAGCATTCTTTTGTATTCAAGGTCCTCTATATGGTTCATGCAGATTCTCAATAAATATTTGATAGATTGATAAATGAACTAAGTACTTGCTGCTAACATTGGGGATAATATGAGAATGGAAAATTTTTAAAAATTATAGTCAATAGAAATGGTCTCCTTTTTCTGTCTGTATATTTGATTAAACCGATTGCTGTTTTGTTCTTTTTACTTTGTTTTCCTAAGTTCTTCCATAAAGAATCTAGTGAAAGGATGAGTGAAATGATGTGTAACTCAGAAAGCAACTCTGAAAATGAACCAAATGAATAGTAAAAATAACAGTTGCCATTTTCTGAGCACCTACCATGATTCATACTTTATAGTATTTCTTTATACAAATTAATGTTAATTGCTTATAACTACCCTATGGGTAGTTTTTGTCCTAATTTGACAAATAAAAAAACTAGGCTTACCAAACATGAGGTTGTGTGGCTAGTGAGTACTGGAAAAGTGATTAACTTCAGGAATTCCTACTCCACCACCTGTAATCCTTCTAAAACCAAGCTTGACAACTATGAAAATAGGTGTCTCTTAGTTATGAAAGGAGTCAGGGTTCTGTGAATGATTTCTCTTGGAAGAATAGAGTGATCTGTTCATGGATGCACAGGGAAATCGAATGGACGCTTGACTTGTTCTGGTCCTGAGTGGTCTTCAAATGCTTCTGCTGGGAATAAGTCAGTTAGCCTCTATGGACATTCATTTTTAAAATGCATCTGGCAGACAAGATATTCCATAAATATTAGTTAAAGGAATTTATCAATGCATGAATAAATGGTGTTCGCTGGGTAGTCACTAAGCTTCCTCCTAATGTCAGGACTAACCCCCCCCAGATGTCCACAACACTGATAATACATCTAAATGATCCCTAAATATTTACCTTCTGTTTCTGTATGAAACGAACATGGTTTTTAAAGTCATTTTATAATTCTATTTCAGTCTAATTATGCTAACCTGTCAGGGCTTCCAAGGTACCCAACAAATAAATATAATCTGGGAAAGCTCTGCACAAAGTCATGCAGACTATCCGTTTGCAAGAAGTAATTAGCAAATTAGATGCTATCTAAAAGAATAAAGTTTGGGGCAATATCCAGTTTCTGTAACCTAAGAGAGTTTTCATATGCTCATATTTTACAAACAGCTTCACATTTTATTTTGCTTATAGTTTAAAGAAATAGCTAATCAATCTCAAAGAACACATTTAAAATAGTCGAGACAGATATAACTCTTTCAGACTCAAAAATTCACTAAGAGAACAGGAAGTAATAGACTTACTTCAGGCTTCATCATGAACTGTTACTCTGAATTAAACTTGGCAACTCCTCCTGTCCATACCAAAGCAAGCATCGGCTCCTTCCACGTTTGTATCAAGGACACTCCCATTTCAGATCATCTGAGGTAATAGGAGAAGCAAGGAAATACCATAGATGCCCTGACTGCTAGGCCTGAGTTCATGGATTTTAATTCTACCATATCTGTATTTGTACTGATATCTATACCTATTATGGCTATATTCTTATATTTATTCTTATTATGCCAGTTGATATCTATATTGATATGTTCTCCACACTGGGTGGACATGACAGGTTAAACAAACTATCCTGACATCCCTTTGTTCTATCATGTCTGTTGCAGAAGTCCCTGGAAAGAGAAATTTTATTACTTCCTCACTTCATATTCAAAAAATTGAGAAAGTACAACTTATCTCAGCAGGCGCAGAATAATTGCCAATTCCCCTCAGATAGTAAAACCCAACTTATTCATCAAAAACAAGTAAGGCCAGGGCCAGCCTGGTGGTGTAGCAGGTAAGTTCACTCGTTCCACTTTGGTGGCCTGGGGTTCGCCGGTTCAGATCCTGGGTGCAGACCTATGCACTGCTTGGCAAGCCATGCTGTGGTAGGCGTCCCACATATAAAATAGAGGAAGATAGGCACAGATGTTATCTCAGGGCCAGTCTTCCTCAGCAAAACGAGGAGGATTAGCAGCAGATGTTAGCTCAGAGCTAATCTTCCTCAAAAAACAAAAAAAAACAAGCAAGGTCATAGTTTGAGTGGTAGAGAAGGGATGATATGGGTTTTGAATCCAGACCTAGGATTAAATTCTCTTGATGTTATATCACCTTGGACACATTAATTAATCTCACTGAGCCTCAATCTTCTAGGCCATCAAATGAGAATTAAAAAATTACTTCAAAACGTTTTTCAAAGTTTAAATAGAACAAAGTGTGTGGAACATACTCAGTAAATACAAAATCCCTCTTCCTCTCTTCACAAACCACCATTAGTTCATTAATTTAATCAACTGACGTTTATTGAACCTTGTACTCCACACCAGGAACTCTGCTTGACATAGGAGATGTGGTGACAGACGAGAGAGGCATAGCCCTGCCCTCATGGAGCTTGTGGTCCAGGAGGAAAGAATGACAGTTAATGAGTAATTAAGTAAGAAGATTGGTATAAAGTCAACATTATTTGGTGGCGTAATGGCATGTTATGAAACAAATACGAAAAACTTTAACTAAAATGCAAAGGGGTTTTTTTAGAAATAACTGAAGAAGAAGCATTATATAGCCAAATAGTATCATCCACCTATTAATAAGTTCTGTATTGTTTATCAAATTAATTTGAATATCTTCTTTTCCAACTGCCAAATCTCTATGAAAACATTTACCTTTGGTTTTCCCATATGGCCCATTGAAAGCTATCTACATACTACCGAAATACAGGGAACTGTTTTCTCATTTTTTTTTCTTCTCTACTCTTGTTCTCATTTTCCTAGACATATACCCCCTCATTTTCATCTTTTTTTTTCCTGAGGAAGATTCACCCTGAGCTAACATCTGTGCCAAATTTTCTCTACTTTGCAGGTGGATTGCCACCACAACATGACCGCCAACACGTGGTGTAGGTCTGCGCCTGGCCACTGAAGCAGAATGCACCAAACTTAACCACTAGTACACAGAGCCAGCCCCACACATGCCATTTTTAAGAGCTAAAATCTACTTCTAACTTTTAAGTGCTAGGTACATGCCGGGCATTTTAAATACATCATCTGTGATCCTAAGAGCAACTCTATATGATAAGAATTCTTTCCATTTTATGAGTAAACTGAAGCTTAGAGAGTTAAATAACTTGCTGTCATTCAGCTGTCATAACGTCACTTAACTGGCAAGCTGAGGACATACAGAACATGGTCTAACCATCACAGAGGATGTTCTCTATTGAGCCAGATATAAAACTTTTGTTTGCTTGGTTGTGGGAATGTCTAGGAGTTGGTATCACGAAGACTGGGGTAGTCTTGGGCTTCAGGCAACAAAGATTTACCAATGGGGTAATTAACCTCTGTGAACCATATCTTTTTGCCTTGTTATCCCAACACAAGTGCAAACATTTTTCTAGGTCAAGACTAGTGTCTAAAAATATTTTGTATCTTGATTTAATTTTGAGTGTATAAAACGCAGATCCTTATGTACAACAGACAACCAATAAATATGTGCCAACCGATTAAGAGATGAGAAATGATGTACTTACCTACATATCATTGATTTTATATATGCCATTATTCCTATATCTGAAGAAAACAGAATTTTCTTACTGTCTAAGTGTTAGTTAAAATGACTGATCTTTTTTTTTATATTAGAGGTTTTATAGAAACACTTATCCCTTAATGTATGGAAAGTTTTCATTTCTTGTCGATGTTTTCTCTGAACAGGTTTTGCCTTTTGCCTTTAGAGGCGGTTCAAATGGAAACAGCTGTAATCAATTAAGATGCGGTGATTTCAGATAACCCACTCTCTTTCTTTACATGGTGACTGGTTATCCAACCAGGGGCTGGTGATAAAAGTGTGCTTAAGAGAAATAAATTAGTAGCGGTAGATTTGTCTGGATAAGTTGAAGCCGGTATCAGTCATACCTGATTTTGACTGCATCTCAGCCATAGGAATAAAAAATGAAGTTTTATGATAAAATCAGTAAACACACTTTTTTTCATGAAATAAACTAAAAAGTTACTGACAACACCCAATCACTTGTCACATTAGCCCAGAACCATTTACTATGATACTTTTCACTATAGGAATGATTGATAGAAAATCTCTATCATACACAAGAATGTTCCAGACCTAGCAATCCTTTTACAGCCTGTCATTGTCCCCAGGATCCTTTCCAAATTTTTTTTAACAGGACTTACAATGCTCTTTGTGACAAGATGTAATTGAAAGCGCTCAAATTGTAAAGTCCAATAGATAGTGTTATAAATCCCAGTTCGTCTTTGCCAGTTGTGTGCTCTCAGGCAAATTCCATAATGTGGAATGGACTTGAACATACTTCCCTGTTTTTAAGATAGGAATACTGGTACTTATCTCATAGAACTGTTTTGAGGATTCAAGAGATTGTACATAAAGAGCCTAACATCTCCCAACACATAATAGGTCTAACAAAAATGTAGCTTTCCTTTTCTTTTTTATTCCCCTTCATCAATATAACAGCACATGAGAATGTTCATATTTGCTTCTGCTTTCTAAATATCGTGATGTGATTATGGCTTGGATTTGACTAAAACTATGCTTACCTTCTGAAAAGGACCTGGTACCTTCAAATACAATTTCGGCCTTTCAGAGATAGGTTGAAATAATAAGGACTTTGGAGAAATCCAACAAGACTGAACAACTGATACAAAAACTTTTATTATTTTTTGAGTCTTTAAAGCACAAAACTCATTTTTGATGCATTCTTTAAAATCCACCACCATATTACACATTTGTCCATTGGCATGTGAAAACATTCTTCTGTCTCACCCCTTAGTTTCTGGGACCATCAAAAAACAAAATAGAATCTTAAAAAACAAAGAGAAAAACACAGTCAAAGACTGATTTTCCTTCCTCTTTCATTCAAGAAAGAATTACTGAGTCCTGACTCAATGCCATGTGCTACTCAGGGATGTGGGGAGGCATCAATGACCTCAGGGAGCTTACGTTCTAGTTGGGGAAGACAAACATAAATAACAAGTAAATATTAGTATATAACACATTTAAAGGTGACATATGAAGACTAGCCTGGTGGTGTGATGGTTAAGTTTGTGCACTCTGCTTCAGCAGCCCAGGGTTCATGGGTTTGGATCCCGGGCATGGACCTACACACTGCTCATCAAGCCATGCTGTGCTGGCAGCATCCCACATACAAAATACAGCTAACACAGATGTTAGCTCAGGGCCAGTCTTCCTCAACAACAACAAAAGGTGACGATACGAAAAGAAAACAAAGCAAGACAAGGAAGATTAGAAGTGTATGGACAAGGGGGAAGTGTAATTTTAAATAAAGTGGTCAAGGTAGGTATCCATGAGCAAAGATTTGAAGGACTTGAGGAGAGAGCTATGGAGATTTTTGGGAGCAGGGCCAACTTATCCAGTAGACACAGCAGGCATAGTGCTGAGGGACCACCAGACTTTTGGAAGCCTACAAAAATATTTGACTTGTTGTTAAAGTCAGAAGAAAAAAAAGTGAACTCAAAGTTGAAGAAAATGTTTAAATTTTTTTGTTTTGAGGAAGATTAGCCCTGAGCTAACATCTGCCACCAATCCTCCTCATTTTTGCTGAGGAAGACTGGCTCTGAGCTAACATCCGTACCCATCTTCCTCTACTTTATATGTGGGACGCCTGCCACAGCATGGTGCCTAGGTCCACAGCCAGGATCTGAATCAGCAAACCCCTAGCCACCAAAGCAGAACGTGTGAACTTAACCACTGTGCCACCAGGCCAGCCCCAAAATATTTAAATTTTTAACACAAACTGGATTATACTCATCTTTATATCAAAATGATCATAAAGAATACCTTTTAATATATATTAATATATATTACATTTACATGTGTGTCATATGTGTATATGACACATAGATACATAATACGTGTATATGTTAGATAGTATATGTATATATTTGCTTTCTGATGGAGCAAGGGGCCCACAGAGCAAAGTTCCTGAGGCCCAAGAAAGTCATAATGCAATCCTGTTTGTGAATAGGGCTTCTAATCAACTGTTCCACTCACATCAGAATGGAATACATTAATGAGATATAAAAGGCTTTATCAACTAGGAGGCAGTTTGGGGAAGAATTTGTAGGGTTTTTTGAGACCTACCAAACCAAAAATCCTTTGTCATTTAAATCCTGATACTGTCCCTTAACTCCTCAGACACCTAGTTAGACCACAACAGATGAGCTATAGCAGGAGGAACATCTTTTTTCCCCTTGGTCGTCTACCCATTTATTATTTCTTGTAAATTCTCCCAATATCTCCGATGATGGTCACCATGATGAAAAGGGCTTCACGTGCTTCATACAGTTAGTACAGGCAGGCTTGAAAAATAAAAACTCAACCTAATGATAGAAGTAAGAGAATTGATGGAAATTTATTTCCATTGGGCAAATCATGGAATGGCGAGGAGGAGTTAAATTCAACTTATTCAGAATACCCCAAAGAGCAAGTAGAAGTATATTTCAGTCTCCATGGAGAAAAGGAAGGCAAAAAGTAGGAAGAGAAATTGAAACACTTGGATGGCAAAAGTCATCTGATGAAAGATAAGGAACCAGGTTAACACTAAATATCACCAACTGAATTCAAGAACTATTCGGAGTTTTTAAAAGTTAGAAATCTCTGTTGTTTTTATGTAGATTTGGGGGAAATTCAGAAATTCCATTCAGGTCCAGCCATTTTTATTTTCACACTCACATAAAAGAGTCCCTATATTCCTTAGACTATCACCAAGTATTGCATTCAAATTTTAGAATTCAAATTTTGAAGAAAACTTTCCTTAACAGTTATTACTAAGTGTACTGAATTAATCTATGAGCGGGGCTGGAGGTGTTGTTGCGGGGTGGAAGATGGGGTGAGATGTGGAAGAGAGAGAGGAGACTGAGATTGACTGACTGACTGATTCACGGGGTAGGAAAGAAGCGGGCAATGGGTGAGTCCTGGAAGCACAACCAGAAAGAACAGAAATGAGTGAGTTTCCTTTCACACCGTTCCTCACATGGATATTTTTCAACTGCTCCTGTATCTCCTTATTACTCCGTCATCCACTAATTTCTCGCTAAGAACCCAGCCTCTAATCTATCATAAGTTTGTGGGGATATACCTATCACAGGGATATCACAGCAAGGTTAGAATCCTTATCACCTAAATAAATCAGACAGGACAAAAGTAGAAATGGGATAAGTAAGGACATGGAGAAAATGCAGGAGTTGAGAGAAATAATACATCATATAGAACTGTTTTGAGGATTCAGGAGATCATATAACCATATATAACTGAAGATGAATTAAGTTAGTGATTACTTGATATATTTTTCTTCTTTCGTCTTCATTCCAATAGCAGAAAAACCTCCAATTAAAAGAACAAGCTAAATGTATAGATTTAATGATGGCTGACCAGAACTAAATAGAACATGAAGAAGCTATTCAGAAATTCTTTCTTTCCTGTACCCCCTCTTCTATTCTCCCATGTACATTATCCAAACCTCTATTAAACTTTTATCACAACAATTACTATATTGTCTCCATTGTGCCTATGAATATTTCCCTTCTCCCTTTTAATTGCATATATTCAAAGTCTCCATCTTATTTACCTTTGTATGCTGCTTGCTTCTAAAACGCTCCAGGAAAAGTAAAGGTGCATAGTAAATATTTGGTTAATTGAATTAAATCTCAAGGAAGTAATTTATACCCTTAATATGTTATCCTCCAGAGCACAGGAAATTTATTCCATGGTTATAAGGTGCCGCATACATAATTTTATTAAGTGATAACTTAGAGATACAAAGCATTTAATACCTTTCTCAAACAATTTACGATTTACCAATTCTTGGGAGATGTATTATTAATAGATTCTGATTTGTCACACTCAGAAGATCAGGAGAAAAAGTTGGGTGAAGAGACTTGAAGGATAAAAGAAGTACAGGACTAAAATCGGAGATGTTATTGGCATATGGGTTCGCATCCCTTCACTGAACTCAAAGGACACTCCATGCTCCTGGAGAGTTATTTGTAACTCTGGATGGTCAGATAATTGCCTGTTAAATAGTGAATGAAAATTGTCAGGGGGTGACTGAAAATGCAAGTCATTTACATTCCTCTGGAGAATTTGCAAAGTAGTTCTACAGCTCAAAGTAGTTTAAAGGAAAGTGGGTTGAAGGGTCATTGAAGAGACATGCAACTGATAAAGGTTGATTGGAATTTCCTGTCATATTAGCCAGTTAATGATGTATTTAAATTATCCTGTAGGCTCTTTCATTATACATTAATGTTCAGAATTTAACTCTTTTTTAGTTTAAAAGTTCTAGATGGATTTTTCAAATTCAGAGATGAATAATTCAAATATAGGAGGGAGACTGCTGCTCAGACCCACATACAAGATAAAAAGGGTAAAATACCATAAACTGAGGAAGCCAGCAAGGTAAGTCCTTTCTTATAGAAAACTACTAAAGTAGTTATCATTGGGAAAGAGTATAGCATTTGAGTTAAGGGGAATCAAAGGGGCTATATCATTTTACATTGTATTTTGGAGGGATTTTAGATGAAATATGCATTATCTTGTAGTAAAAAAAAAAATTTTTTTAAAGATTGGCACCTGAGCTAACATCTGTTGCCAATCTTCCTTTTTTTTCTTCTTCTTCTCCCCAAAGCCCCCTTGTACATAGTTGTATATCCTAGTTGTGAGCCCTTTTAGTTGTGGCATGTGGGACGCCACCTCAGCATGGCCTGACGAGCGGTACCATGTCTGCGCCCAGGATCCGAACCAGCGAAACCCTGGGTCACTGAAGCAGAGATCGCAAACTTAACCCCTCTGCCACAGGGCTGGCCCGTAATAAAAATTTTAAAAATAGTTTGTTGATGTTTGTTGTTACCTAGTACTTTTGGGTTTAGAGTAGTAACACGTAAAATTTATGGAATGCATCCTGCAAAAAGTTAATCCTGACATTGCCCTACAAAATACGGACTAAAATTCAGATAAGTATTTTTGTACACCATTCCGCAGATCTTCCAACATGTATTTCCCATTCTTTACTAATACAAACAGTTATTTACATTAGAGAACATTACCAATTCACTTAAAAGCATGTTTTAGAGCAACTTTTCAATAACCTCTGTTACTTTCTTCACTAATCTTTAACTATTTCTTTGTTATAGCATCCTATATATAATTTTTAAAAAACACATCCTGTCGCCGGCCCGGTGGCCAAGTGGTTAAATTTGCATGCTCTGCTTTGGCAGCCCAGGGTTTCACCGGTTCAGATCCTGGGCGTGGACCTAGCACTGCTCATCAAGCCGTGCTGAGGCGGCGTCCCACGTAGCAGTTCCAGAAGGACCTCAACTAGAATATACAGCTACCTACTGGGGGGCTTTGGAGAGAAGAAGAAGAAGAAGAAAAAAAGAAGATTGGCAACAGATGTTAGCTCAGGTGCCAATCTTCAAGAAAAAAATCACATCCTAGTAGACTGTGTCCTACATTGGCACCACTACTCAGCTTATAATGAGCCACAACAGATAATACCTCTAACAAATTATGTTTGTGACTGCCGACTTTTCCAAGATGCTGATTACTTGCTTCCTCACAGGTTTTATCTTCTTAGGGATGTTCTTTCCTTCCTTTGGGTAACTTAGAAGAGATAGAAAGCTCTGTGCCTTTGGAAGTAGAGCCTGTGGTCTCTGGACCAGCGGCATCAGTATCACCCGGGCACTTGTTTGAACTGTCAGTCCTCAGACCCCCGCCGCAGACCTGCCCAATCAGAAACCTCGGGGGTGGGCCACGGCAATCTGTGTCAACAAACCTCTCAGATGACTCTGGCACACACTCAAGTTTGAGAACCCCCGAGTTATACACATGATTAGGTTCTTTCCACAAAGAAGATGGCACTTCTCTACCCAACCTGAAGCTACACATAAAACCGTTCTCAAGTTGACTGTTCCTTCAGCCTCGGCCTCTAAGCGCCCCTGTTCTAGGACCTCAATAGTCATTTGCTTGAATAGCCTACATCCCTAATGGAAAGCAGAACATTTTACAAAGTATCAAAATAAAAGACTTCAAAAGGCATTTAAGCGGTCTCATTCTCATTTTCTATATTGGGCAGGAAATTATCCAAGAGGCTTTACAAAAATAAAAGATGAAGAAGATACTAAAAGAGTAAACACTCCCTCTGGCTTGGAAAGGTTGTAGGAATCAAAATATTTGCTATAGATTTAAAAACTCAAAATGGTTTGATTCATATTTCTCTCTCTCTAAATCTACCGATATTGAATAAGATCAATTTAAATCTAAATTTCAAAAGCATGATCGAATAAGATTTTTTATAAATATTCTTTTAAAAATAAGTTTTACAACTACTGGTTACAGAGTCAGTTTGTAATTGTTACAAATTTTTAAGGAGTGGCTGGAGGGAATCACTATATTTAATTTTCAGGTAACAGCCAGCAAACATCTCTGGAAATATCATTTGGAGAAGGACTGTGTTTTCTTTAAGAGCACAGTGGAAAGTTAGCACATGCCTCGTGTAGGAAAAATTAATCACTGAACTTTTTTTCTCTTGTTTAGAAAGAGTCTAAGTAACTTTCTGTTCTTCTTGCTTCAGCGTATTGCTTGGAAAGAAAAATAGAGACTCCAAAGAAACTGAAAATTTGGGGGAATAATTTCAGCAGTGAATTCTGAAAGGGCGGCCAGAGATAAGATTCCTCACCTGAGTTCTTGGCCTTGGGTGTAGACAGGAATCCAGCATGGGACACTCAAAATTCTCTCTCAAGGTCCCACTTCCCATTAGAGTTTCCAGTGATCCCAATTCAGCAGACTTGGCGTGTGGGTCAGGAATTTGCATTTTTAACAAACACGCTCAGATGATTCTGATAAGATGGTAAAAAGTTCACACTTTGAGAAAACTGGCCATTAGCTGATGTTTCGAAAGCTCGCAGGACTAAGAAACTGTAGATGTAATTAGTAGATGGTGGATTTGAAAAGCTTAAGCCAGGATTTTCAAAAAAATATTTGCCTTAGAACATTCGTTCTGGAATGTTCTGGGATTGGTGTTCTAAAAACAAAGGGTTTTGTGGTCAAATATGTTAAGAAAGTGCTGCAATCCAAATCTTCCCTTTGGAAATTTGATTCACAAAGTCCATTAACACATTAAAGGCCTCTGCAAAGTCCCTCAATTTAAAAACACGGTTTAGATTTTATTTAATAGTTAAACTTCTTTGCAAGCGAATTGTTTTTCCTTTATAAATTTAGTAACAATTTCCCAGAAGAGTTTTTCAATAATATTTGTATGGGACAGTCTGGGTCAAACTATATAATTCTGTTCTGTTCTGGTGCAAATAGAAAAAAATATTTTATGGCGCTGAGAAGCGTCAAAGATAAACAGAGTTAGACACGAGGACAGATTTTAATCAGTAATACACTTTTGCAATAGGGGTAAGAGTCCAGCGTGAACTGAACTCAACTTTGATTTGTATACAAGTAACTCGACGTTTTAAAGGGAGGGGAAAAGGAGGGGGTGAGTAGGGGCTCAATAGAGTCAGGAAGTGAAAAATCACAGAAAGCCCCTCTGGAAGGAGGTTTGTCCATGTGAAGCCCATCCGGGGTTTGCTAACCGGTGCTTATTGAAGTTCAGCTCTTACCCTCCCACAGAGATAGGGAGACAAGGGCCCTATCTTCAGGTGTTGACTGGAACAAACGGTAACTCTCTTAGCAGCCTTGAGTTTTCTCAGGTGGGCATTTCAAGGGGAGCTGGGGTCATGCTAAGAATGCATGAGCTGTTTGCAGCTATGCTAGCGTTTGTTCAAGTCGTTGTTGGCCAAGGTTGAGGCCTGGTGGAGAGGAGGGCTCAGAGGAGCCTGGCTGGAGTTTGATTAAGGAAGGAATCATTGCCTCAAGTAAGTGGGGGGAAAATAGAACAATTTTGGACTGGAACCCAAATCAAGAAGTTTCTCTAATCTCCCCATTGAAAAGGGAGTAAATTCTCTCCACTCCATCATCCTGGAGCATGAAAGAATCCAAACCAGAGGGCACTCTGACGAGAGAACTAAGCTGCAGAGTCAAGAAAATGGTAACAGAAGCTATTTATAGATTAACAGTAACAGTAATAACACAACTCATAGTATGTAATCCAAACACCTTTATTGTTGACTCTCACATACCCTTGACAATTTATGCAATTGAGTAAGATTTGTCCCTTGCAACTGGAAAGCTCTGGAAAGCCTTGTGCCTTTTCTGATCACTTTTTAATAGTAGAAGTATTGGACAGTCTCAATTCAGTAGTCTAAAAAGCCTAGCCCAATGTATTAATTATTATATTATATAATATATATTTATATTACCATACATGATATACTATGTAGTATTATATATTATAAAATATAAAATTATAATAATTAACACTTCAAGCTTCATTCAAAAGTAAGACTTCCCCATAAGCCTGCCACCTCCCCGCCTACGCCCCCTTGTCAATGGGAAAGATTGTGTGGAAGCTTCTTTCTTTCTCAGTTCCCTTGTCCCTCAGCTGCTGTTGCAGACCCTTCCAGGGTTGAAGCACAGGGAGGGATGAAGGGATGGGGAAGAGAAACATACCTTCTTCTTTGATGATCATACCATACGCTGCATTTGCACTTATTGATCCAGGAAGATGCTTCAATATTCCTCTTTGTCTTATGGGTGTTTCTCTCGATTTCTTGGAGGCACCTACCCCTCTCTGACTGGGGCTTTCAGGTACTCAGCAATGGATTCTCTCCCTCTGGTCTTCCACCTCCTTAGCCCTTAGAGGTGATCTGCCCCTCTATGACTCATTCTGTCTGAGTCCCATTGACCTCCCAAGTGATCCTCTTGGATAAAAATCAAAACTACTCTGGTCTTACTTTCTCTACTATTTTACCCACATCAGGTTCACAGAAATACTCTCCCATCTTTCACCTTGATAAATTCTGGGAGTGAAGACAGATTTCAAAGCAGTTACTTCTTTGCTACCAAAGCAGCTTGCTGGTTTCTCTTGCCCTCTAGATTCCCTGGGCAGATGTCAACCAGTCCATTGTGTCTGCATTCTCCTAACAAATTCTCCATTTGGTCCTGCAGAAGCTCCTCTTGTTAGACCTGCAATAAAGTAGGTAGCACCCCTTACCCTTTCCGTTTGGGTGGGTAGGTGGCAGAACTTAAAGCATAGAGTGTGCTTTCTCTCAAGTAGGATTAGCAGATAAAATACAGGATGCCCAGTTACATTTGAATTTCAGATAAACAACAAACATTTTTTAGTATAGGTATGTCCTATGCAAGTATTTGGGACATATTTATACCAAAAAAATTATTTATGTTTATCTGAAATTCAAATGTACCTGAGCATCCTGTATTTTCATATGCTAATTCTCACCTCACTATACCCAAGAAACCTCTTCTCAAATCTTTTCTTTCCTTATCCACTCTCCAATTTTTTTATCTCCTAAAAGTGGGTGATGTGTTGCAAGAAATGTGAAACTCATTCTCTGGATTTCTCAACTTGTTTTGATTGAGCACCTTACTTTAGAATTTCTAATCTATTGTATTCTGGTACCACAATTGAAACATAATTTAACAACTTGTCATGTTAATTATTAGCAGTAGGCATATTGCAGGGTTTTGGAGACAGCAAATCTTTATGGGAATACTCTGGATATTTTTAAGTGAACTTTGAGCATTCATACAGAGAGACTGTCTGAATAGTCATAAGGGCTCTGACACAAAGAATTATGTCCAAGTAACGGCAGACTAGTGTAAGGACAGGGTGGCACATAAAGAGGGAAATCAGGAGATGTCAAAATGAATACAAGGTGAGGACAGTCAAGCACAGCAGAGTTGGCTCTTTCAGCAGACTTAGCTCTGTTGGAAGCTTTCTACCACTTCCTTAAGGATAAGAAAATTAAAATTAGTATAAAACAGACATTTACAATTTTTGTACATGATATTAAGGTAAATTTATTTTACTCCATTATTAATTGTCAATCATTTCTAATGAATCCTTTTTGCTGTTTTCATAAAGAACCAAGTTGGAAACTCCTGCCGGTATACTACAGATCAATATTTGGACCTGGACAGAACAGTCTACACCTTCTAAACTGTAGTATCATATGGGCTTACTTCGGTTGGTGAGTTTTTGAAATTTCTTAAGGACCTCCAATACCAAATTGTGGTATTATGCTTCGGACAAACTCTCAGGAAAGATCTGACTCTGAGAAAGAATTCTAGTTTTATTAGAAAGCAAGCTTCTTTGGGAGATTATGAAAAGATGATGACCTATACACATAGGTCATTTAATGTATTTGCTAGCTCTTTGGAGACGGTTTTCTAGAAGTGTGACTCCTGGGCCGAAGGGCAAATGCATGTGAAATTTTACTAGATATTGCCAAATTCTACTCCACAGCTGTGAGATGTATGACTGTGTATTTTCCCAGTCTCACAACACAACATATGATAAAACTTTTGGATTTTTGTCAATCTGACAATATGTTCAAACCTACTTTTGTATATTTATGCTTAAATTATTTATTTTACCTTTCTCTACTTTAAATGGGATCTTCCTTTTTATGTGCTAACTAACTTTTGTTAACATACATGAAGTTCCCAATTTTTGAATGTTAGTTTTATATATTGCCATTTTAACAAATTCACATATTATTTGCAGTGGTTTTCCTTTGACTGTTAGGACTTTTCCAGGTATTCCATCATATTAGAGATTTTGACTCTTCTTATAACTCTAATTTCTAAATATTTTATTTTGTGCAATTATATTAGCTAATAGCTTCAGTTCACTGTTACGGAGTAGTGCAGATGATACATAAATTTGACTTATTTATTTAGCAGGAATGTCTTTAATATTTTCCTGTTAGAATTTGGCTTTGAAATAATGACCATAGTAAGAAAGAATGCATCAATTGCTATTTTATCACGTTTTTGTCAAAGATGAGTGTTGCATTTTATCACATGTCAGCTGTCAAAATCATATGATGGTATTAGTAATATTGAACTACCCTTGCATGCCTAAAACAAATTCCACTCAGTCATAGAATATTCTTTCTTTTTAATATAATTTTTGTTGAAAAGTAAATCAATTACAAGGCATGGTTCAAGGAATTTTCACAAAGTAAACATTTTCATGTAACAATATCAAGAAACAAAACATTACAAAACTCCAGACATCCCCACATGCCATCTTCTAGTCACTATCAATCTGCAACCAAATGACCAGCATCATTCCTTCCCACACCATGGGTTTCTTTATTATGCCCTCGCTCCCCCTAGGCCTGCCCAACTCAACCCATCAACGCAACAGCAATGTTGCTTTCCTCTAAGCTGCCCTGGCAAACACAGCAGCCACTAGACGTGTGCCTACTTAAATTTAAATTAATTGAAATTAAAAACCAAATAAACTCAGAAGAATAAAACTACTTAAAGTAAAAGCAGAAATAAACAGTAAAGAAAAAAGACAATAATAGCATTGTCAATTAAAGAACAATTTGCTTGTGAAAAGTAATGAATTAGATAAATCATTGGCTAACCAATTCAAAGCAAAAAAGAAAAGAGAGAAAAACAACACAAATACCTCACATTAGAAACGATAACAGGGAAATATCCACAAATACAGAGGAAAATAAAAGAATCATAAATTACTATTTTGCTCTCCTTTTTTTGCAAATAAACTTGAATATGTAGATGAAATAGAACAAACTCTAGTAGAATTTAAATTACCAAAAATGAGCTTGTGTGAAAATAGAAAACGTAAAACTTTAAAAATTTTGTTCATGCTTGATTAAAATATTAACTGAAACTGTAGGACAGAAGTTACAATTTTATTTAATAAAAAAACCTTGGGAAGGAAAGAAAATTGTTAACCCAGTTGCTTCTTAGAATACAAACTCTAGGGTATTTTTCACTTTTTATTACAAACATAATAAACCGGCTGGAATAAAATCACTTAAAATCAAGAGCAATCACAAAGAAAAAGTGAGTGTGTGTGAAAAAGAAGAGAGAAGATTCTATTGAAGCTATATTTCTGTATATTCTGTACTTTGGCATCATAAGACTGAGTGCATGTCTAGATTAGCTTATTGTAAGAACAAGGTGTTGATTTTCTGCTTTTTTAACTGTAAACAATTTATTGCCATAACTTTTGTAAGTGATCCTTAACCTAGGGCCTATAATTACTGTAAGCCTTGATTTTCCTTCTTGTTATAATAAATTGTATTAGTTTGAATGCGATGATTGCAGGAAATTTAATTTTGTCACTTGTGGGTTAAATGGTGGCCCTCTGAAAGATATGTCCACATTCTAACACCCAGATCCGGCATACGTGACCTTAGTTGGAAAAAGGGTCTTTACAGATGTAATTAAATTGAGGGTTCTGAGATGAGATCATCCTGGATGATCTGTGTGGGCCCTAAATTCAATGACAGTTATCCTTAGAAGGAGCTGGAAGAGGCGGGAAGGATTCTCCTCTAGAGCCTTCGGAGGGAGCACAGCCCTCCCAAAACCTTAATTTCAAACTTCTGAACCCCAGAATTGTGAGAGAATAAATTACTGTTATTTTAAGCCACTAAATGGTTAGTCATTTGAGATGACAGCCCTAGGAAACGAATACATCCCCCTGTTGTAATGTTCACACTGATACCGGGATGATCGCCTTGTTACCTATCAATTCATTTCATTTGTAACTCTGCACTGTAGGTGTGATGTAAATTTACTTTCTTAAGAGAAAGTATTAAAATATTTTGTCTTGGATTCCTTAGTGGAGGTCTGTTTGAGAAAAATAAATTAGTCATTCTAGCAGACTCATTTTACACTCAAATGCAAAGCTTGGATCTTTGCCAAATAAAATAAATTTAAAAATATAAACAGAACAGTAACCGTGGAAGAAACTTACCCACTCCCCTGCCCCTTGCTCACTCCCCTGCCTCTTGTTATGATGTAAGGTTTAGAAAATTTCATGTTTAAAAGTTTTAGACCTTTGGGGCTGACCTGGTGGCACAGCAGTTAAGTGCGCACATTCCACTTTGGTGGCCCGGGGTTTGCTGGTTTGGATCCGGGTGCGGACATGGCACCGCTTGGCACGCCATGCTGTGGTAGGCGTCCCACATATAAAGTAGAGGAAGATGGGCAGGATGTTAGCTCAGGGCCACTCTTCCTCAGCAAAAAGAGGAAGATTGGCAGCAGATGTTAGCTCAGGGCTAATCTTCCTTCAAAAAACAAACAAACAAACAAAAAGTTTTAGACCTTCAAGTAATACTAATTCCACAATTGAATTGTGCAATAGTAAAATTCAATGAAGGTAGAAGAAATATTTTGCTATTATAATAAAAATAATCTAACAATAATAATAGAAGAGATAATGATATACCAATACATACCTTTATAAGTGCTGATGAAAAATTTTAGAGAATAAAAAAGTAAGCCAGTAATCAAACAGACCTTACCGAATTATGTTTAATAATAGAATGTTTCAATACAAGCAAATATAGGAAATCATGATTGCTAGATCAAAGGAGAAAATAAAATAGTGAATACCCCAACTGAAGCCAAAACTGTGTTTATCAAATTTTAACATCTTACCATAATTTTTAAACTTTCAAAGTAGAAATAAATGGTAATAGAAGCATCATGTCTTATGAAAAGGCATTGGAGTAATTCCCACTAAATTTACCCCATCACAATATTCTGGAAATTCTATCCAATGTGATTAGATGATACAAAGAAATGAGAAGTGTAAATACTCAAAAAGAGTTAAAAATAAAAATATTTTAAGATTACACAGTATATTACGTGTTAACATCAAGATAGTCACTAATTTACAAAAACGTCAATAGTTTTCCTACATATAAACTATACACAATAAAGAAAAGAGTTCATTATTAACAGCAACAAAATAGTTGAAATGCATTGACAAAAGATTGGCATTTAATGTACAGAAATTACATATTAAAGAAATACTTAAAAATTATGAGGGATATCAATATGTTTTAATAAATGAAAACAGATTTCCATTTATGGAATTATGGTGAATCAGATAGCCTAAATAATTATCTGACTTAAAACATTTTTCCTAAAAATTTGCTTTTAGATGAATAACTAACCCAGTTTTAAAAAATGATCAGAAGAAGGACTTCAAAAAAGACTGAAAATAGAACTCTGGAGATACAATGTTGAATGCAGCTTTTACTCTGAGGGAAACTGGTAAATACTAGTTAGCCTGAGGTTCTGTTTTGATGGTCAAACAAGATATGGGGGAAGGCATTTGATACGCAGGCCTGATGTAAGGTAGAGAATGTAACAGGCCTCAGTATAGAGCTGAAGATCTGAATGGATCACCTGGGAACAAGAAATCATCTTATCTCACAGGAAGAGACAGCAAGAAAACTTGCCTGATGACGTTGGTGCTAATAGAAGGGGAAAAACATCTTCCCTGAGATGTTTCATTTGCTAACATCATTTTATGGCTTGAATTCACACTACCTGTTTCATTTGAGAAGCATCAAGTGGAAAATTAAAAGTGGTTGAAGTCAATAGGGCCCCAAGGTAATTGGCAGAAGCAAATAAAAATCTTCTTCGGAAAAAAAAGAAAAGGAATAGAAAAGGAAAGCTTTCCAGTAATTCTCTCAGATAAAGTTCTAAACAGTATACTTTCACAATTATGATTATAAAACAATGAGTCATCAAGGAAATGTAAATTAAAATCACAACAACATAATACTGCATACCTACTAAAAGGGCTGAAATTTAAGAGATTGACACCACTAAGTATTGCTGAAAATGTGGAGTAACTGGAACTCTCATACATTGCAAGTATATGATAGCATAATTGCTTTGATGAAATGTTTTACAATTTATTATAAAGTTAATACGCACTTACCATACAGCTGAGTAATTATGCTTCAAGGCAATTACCTAAACAAAACGTAAATATACATCCACAAAGAAAGACATGCATATGAATGGTCATGGCAACTTTATTCATACTAGCCAAAATATGCAAAGAACCTCAATGTCCATCAGCTGGTGGATGCATAAACAAATTATTGTACATTCATACAATGGAATATTGTCCAAAACTAAAAAGGAACAAACTATTGATATAAGCGAAAACATGGGCCAAATAAATATCGAAGTACCCAGGTAGTTACTGCTAGGCAGTAGACATATTGGAGAGGCAAAAAGCAAAAGGCAAATTATAGGTTCACTTGGAAAGGTAATCAAAGTCTATTTTTACATTTAAAAAAATGCAAATAAGCAATTTTCCAAACAATGTATTCATCTTCTCATTTCTGATTTCACAGAATAGCTGCAAATATAAATAGAAGGATGAATGAATGACTACATAGACAGATAACATTTATTTAAGAATAGACAAAAGTCTTGGAAGATAGGTATCAACTCTTAACAGGGAGTGTCTCCTTTGGTTATGGGATTGTGTTGGAGAGATGAAGGATGACATAAGGAGAAAATTTTCACTGGTTAATTTATAAGCAAGAAGAAAGTCTTCTGGCCCTAGAGCATTGTGGGGAAAAGAAACCTGATAGTGTATAGACAAGGTAGACAATAGACCAATTTTATTATCTCCAATCAGACATGTTTTCTTACCTCCCCTCTCGGAGCATCAGCATGCAGAGCAAGAAGTGTTAGACACTTGGTTTCCTCTGGGGTGAAATGTGAGTTGACTCTGGCAATGGGGCTGATGTTCAGCCTAAAATCAAGAAATAGACTGCCTGGACCATGGGCAACATGACTGACATGGCAGAGACTCAGGAGGGCCTGCACCCAGCCAGTGCCAAAGAGTGTCCAGTCATTAGAAGAACTAAGGACATCGGAAGAACTGAGGATATCAACAGAGAATGCCATCAGAATATCCTGACATGGGACTGGGCCAATCAATCCCCAGGGAATGCTGGGTATTAAACCCTCAAACAGGTCTAGTGTCTAGAAATCATCACACACCAGGGCCAAGTGGGTTTATCTCAGGAATGCAAGGTTAATTTGACATTAAAAAAGTTATAGTGACACATTCACAATAAAAAAGGGGAGAATGATAGATGCAGAAAAACAAATTTGATAAAATTTAGTGCTCAAATATCATAAAAACTCTAGGGTAACTAGCTTCCTCAATCTGATAAAGGATATCTACCAGAAGGGTGAGATGTGACTTACGGCTAACATCAGACGCTAGGGTGAAAAACTGAAGACTTTACCCTTAAGATCAGGAATAAGGCAAGATGTCTACCCCTGCCACTTCTACCCAGCATTACACTGGAGACTCTAGCTAGGGCAACATGGAAAGGGAAAAAGATAAAATGCATCTAGATTGGGAAAAAAGAGGTAAAACTATCTTTATTTGCATATAACATTATCATATAAATTCTAATAAATTGACCAAAAAACTACTAAAAATAATAAGTGAATTACGTAAGGCCACAGGTACAAGGTCCACATAGAAAAACTGAATGCTTTTCTTTTTCTTTCTTTCTTTCTTTCTTTTTTTTGTTTTTGGTGAGGAAGATTGGCCCTGAGCTAACATCTGTTGCCAATCTTCCTCTTCTTTTTTTCCTCCTCAAAGCCCCAGTAAATAGTTGTATATCCTACTGGTATATAGTTGTCTATATCCTAGCTGTAAGTCATTCTAGTTCTTCTATGTGGGATGCCACCTCAGCATGGCTTGATGAGCAGTATGTAGGTCTGCGCCCAAGATCCAAAACAGCAAACCCTGGGCCACTGAAGCACAGCATGCGAACTTAACTGTTCAGCCATGGCGCCGGTCACTTAAATGCATTTCTGTATACCACAAAGAACAATTGAAAGTAGAAATTTCAATGGTGGGATCTTGAACAAATATTTGAACTTTTCTGAGTGCGAGTTTCCTGACCTATGAAATGGAGGAGTCGGAGAAGATGGAATGATTTCTCAAGCTCCATGCTTTAGTTAATCATTAGTGTTTCCCTAGTCTGTAACTTGACATCAGAGATTCTGTTTTATCACTTCATTTCACAGGGCCCAGAACCGGAGGTGTCAGTACACTATCTGTTTAACAATAAGAGAATGAGACGCTGGAATAGACTACCAAGGCACAGTAGCAAGACTCTACCTGTGCAGACTTTTTATGCAGTAAACAGCTGCCTGCTGGACAGTCTCATAATTCTAAAGTCAGAAACTAAACTCTTTGGTCGCTTAAGATTTCTTTTTGCTCTATGAGTGTGTGATTCTTCCCATGTGAGAATAGCCATCCTGATAATGAACGCCCTATAAGAAAGCTGTGATTTACTCTAACTGGAACGTGGCGCTGTGCTAGGCACTATGAGGAAAGAATATTAGACTATCTTCTCCAAGAGACAAAGAATCAGAGGAGAAATCAGAGTGGACTGTAATTGTGTTCTGTTTCCAACGGCACAGGAGGCAGAAGCTCAACTGTTTGCAAAATTACACTCTAATTCTGTTTCTTGGAATCACGGGGAACAAAGACCTTTGGCTATAATAACTTCAAATCACAGGAGACTTAACCTAGTTTAACATGCAACTGCCTTTGAATCTGTCTGAGATTTGCATGCTTCATTATTCTTTTGGCAACTAGGCTGTAAAAAGTTTGAGCATGTAAACCCACAGAATGATCACTGTTGGAATGTGTGTCTCACCAAAGTTAGCTATGCTTCATATCACCCCTGGGAGGCAGTTCAAAATTAAACTTTGTCTAGAGGGGAAAACACACACACACACACACACACCCCAGTGAACTAAAACCAAGAATCTAAATAGTAGGCAACGGTGAGATTATTTCTACTGGACCAACCTACACCAAACTCAGAACTAGACAGCTCTAAAGAATCAGGTGTCAGATGACCTCTGAAGGAATCAGTAAATGAGCGAGTCTAAAGCACATGTGCAGAAGTTTAGCAGGACTCACAAAGACGGGGGGACTAGCAAACGTTAAGTTTCAGACAAAACTAATGGCCCCTAGATTTCCAAATGTATCCACGTAGTCAAAAGCACTTTTACTAGGGTAAAAAGATATAAAATGGAAATGTTAAACGTGGTGAAGGGTATGATCACAAAGCAATTTCATTTTTGTCCTCCCTTTGTCCATTTAAACCCCCTCTATACATAAATGAAGGGGAAATGTATATATATCTATAGATTATATAGATGGAGAGAGAGATTTTAAGGAACTGACTCTTATGATTGTCCAAAATCCACAGGACAAGCCGGCAAGCTGGAATTCAGGTAAGAGTCTTGAGTCCCAAATGCTCAGGGCAGCCCAGGCAGGCACAAAATTCAGACAGGGGCTCTACATTGCAGTTTTGAGGCCAAATTCCTTCTTCTTCAGGAAATATGTCTTTGCTCTTAAGGCCTTCAACTGATTGGATGAGGCCCACCCACATTATGAAGAAGAATTCACTTTATGCAAAGTCTACTGATTTAAATGTTAGGTTGACCGTGACTTCCTTCTTGTACTCAAAGATATCATCCCACAGTTTTTTAAGTTTGTGTTGTTTCTTTTAAGAAGTCCACTGTCAATCTGTCTGTCACTCTTTGAGGATAATACCTCTTTGCCCCGTCCCATTCCTAGCTGCTTTGGTAATTTTCTCCTGGTATTTGGTTTTCTACAGTTTCAGCACAATGTTCTGAGTGTAATCTTCTTTTTATTTATTCTGCTTGGCATTTCTTGGTCTTCTTTAATCTATGGATTAGTGTCATTTAGTATTTCTAGAAATATTTTAGCCATCATGCCTTCAAACATTGCCTTTCCCAAAACCTCACTCCTTCATTCTGTATTCTGATTAAATTTGTTAGATCTTTTCTTCCTTTGCACTGATGGTCTTAGATGCTCTTCTGTATCTTTCATTTTATCTCTCTGTGCTTCACTGTGTATAATTCTTACACCCTATTTTTCCTAATTCATTCTTCAGCTATGTTTAATCTGCCTATAAACTATCCATTGTATTTAATTCTGGATAATTTAAATTTCATTTATAAATATTCTATTTGCTTCTTTTTCAAATCTATTGTCATTATTCGTGGTTTACTGCTTCCAAAGATATCTTCAAGATCACCCTTTATTTCTTTTATTATCATAAGCATAGCTGCTTTTTATAGTCAGTCTGATGATTACAACACCTGAAATTATTCCAGGACTGACTCTGATTTTGAATTTTTTCTGACAATCTTCCTCTGGTATATATATATGTATTTCCTTGTGTGCCCAATTATCTTTGACTAAGTGCTGGCTATATTTGAAAAGAAAATTGTAGAAATAATCTGTGATCTTGGATAATGACATCTTACTCTGTAGAGACATTGCGCTTCCTTCTGCCAGGCTCTTGGGGTTTCTACACTAATCAGAGACCTGTTTAAAACAAGTTCAAGGCTTAAGCTTCCCAGGCTGTGACAAAGACTAGACTCATGTTGCAGTTCCACAAGGAGCATGGTCTGCTTCAGGCTGACTTTCACTCAAAGCATCTAGCTCTTTAGAATCCCAGTTTATTGTGGGTGCGTTTCGTCTAAGACTCTGCCAACTCTTGCCGGTCCTGACCTTGGTTTTTTTCCCACTTGTCCGCCAAAGCTAACAAGCTAAATTTAGGAGAAATGTAAATGCAAATCAAAAGCAATTTGGGCGTTCCTTTATTTCTCTTCTATGCATGTAAAAATATTTTATTCAAGGCTTTAGCATACTTTTCAAGGGAGAAATTATTCAAATAATCTAGCCTAACATTGTTTCTAAAAGCTAAATTTGAAATTTTCCAATTCTTCAATACAATATACAACCTTTGTACAAAACTACCTACTTATCAAAATATAATTAAAGCATTAACAACTTAGGAAAATACTTAAATATTTTAACTAAAATCCTCTTTAATCTTTTTCTGCAGAATAATAATGTATGTATGGTGAAAGAAAAAAGGCAGAGAGTGGGCTGTGGTCAAAGGCATTTTGCAAACGCTGCAGTAAACAGTTTTTTTGTAAGGATTTCTCTGAACTTTGTCTAACAGATGTACTTATGTAAAGGAGAGGTATATATGTTATTTTCTAACTTATTTTACCACAAAATTTCTTAAGTACTATAGGATCTTCAAGGACTGCTGTTCCACAGCATGTACTTTAGAAAAAGCTCCTAAAAATTAAAAGCTACAGATCCTGGAATATGTGGCCATTTATGTTTATGATAATTTATTTTTCCTAATTTTTTTTTCCTGAGGAAGATTAGCCCTGAGCTGACATCTGTGCCAATCTTCCTCTATTTTATGCCTGGCTTACTGCGAAAGCATGGCTGACATGTGGTGTATGTCCACGCCCAGGATCAAACCCATGGACCTGGGCCACTGAAGCAGAGCATGCTGAACTTAACCACTAAGCCATGGGGCCAGCCCCTATTTTTTCTAATTTTTACGCATCTAATTTTGCCAAATTTTAGCTGTTAAATGGTATTTTCTTCTTTTACAAGACTATTTGTCATCTTTCTAAAAATTTAAAAATACCGCTTGCTAAAAGATCAAAAGGCCAATAATGACTTTATTACATTATTGGCTCTAAACTGATTTTTCTCTTTTTAGTTTGACATTTAAGGACTCTAAGAAATCTTGCGTAGATATGATTTCAAGATAAATATTGGCATGCAGAATCTCTTGATGATTTTCTAATGAGTCCCTACGGATTCTGTCAGGATCCCAATTTAATATTCAGTTCTCTCAGAGGTAGTAGTAACATACAAATATTAGCCCTAGGTAGGAAAATTGTGAGGTAATTCCGAGTTTAGAGAAAATAAATGTGAAGGGATAAAAAATCAATGACAGTTTTTGTAAATGGAATTCTAAGTAAACTTTGTGAATCATTCCGATTGAAAATGTGGCCCGCTTCACTCTGTAGCTACCAGAATTAGCCCCAAGACATCTCAGCAGCACTGCTTGACACTTTGTTAAATATTCGCTATAAATTCCCACTTTCATAGACAGAATTTTAGCTTTAATTAGTTTGCACTGGAGTAGCGTTCCTTACAGAAGGAATGTCATTGTGGTTGGGATTATAGATTGATTTCTCAAATCATAATGAAGGTTACTAACAAAAGACCATCCAGGCTCACATCATCTCCTCCCATACTCCTAATTTAGAGCATCAAATAAGTTTAACTTCCCCATCTCATTTGCAATTATTTTCTTAAATTGCATTATATTAAAAGAAAAAACTACCAGTTATTTGTATTTCTCTTGCCTAATTCTGGATTACATTTCAAAACGATGATAATCAACAGGCTGTAGAAAATGGTATGGTATTTATAGCAACATGGTAACCAACTTAATTAAGTAATATCAAAGATGAATTGAAATCTCTATGTTCTTTCTCTTGATTCAGACAATTTTCCTCATAATATGAAAACTCAGATGGAATTATATGTCTTGATTTCTTTTTAAAGTGATTATTGCATTCTCCAGATACTTATTGGTTCCTCAGGATCAGTGATCTACGTTCATAAAGTGCTATATCTCCTTGGCAAATCTATTTCACTTACACTTTTTAAATTGCCCCATTGTTGATCAAATCGTGCTTGACAGCACCAGACTCCATTATACAAAGTGATTTAGTTATAAATACGATTTCAGGTTTCCCTAAAGCTGTTTCTCTGGTTATGCGTGACAACTTGGACAGACTATAACCATTGTAAAGACTGGAGCTGCCATAATCATTTTCCATATTATGGAATCAGTTTATATTCTTTATAAGTATGGATCCCAGCAACAGGCTAAACTTGATTTGCTGCATCATTGTTTACAGTATAAGGCAAACTCAAGTAAGTAGCAATATAATAATATCAATAGTTCAACAGGTGAGGAAAACCTATAAAATTCAGGT
Source organism: Equus quagga (assembly GCF_021613505.1). Lineage (NCBI taxonomy): Eukaryota > Metazoa > Chordata > Mammalia > Perissodactyla > Equidae > Equus > Equus quagga. The sequence goes on from NC_060270.1 coordinate 82,221,799, forward strand.
TGTTTGATTATGGAATCTAAGAGTTAAGAAAGACATCAGTGATTATCTAGCACCACCTCTAACTAAGGCAGAAATCTCCTCTGCTATGTAGCTGATAGGGGATAGTCATTTTTTACGTAAAGTTCAATAATATAAATAATCACTCACTAATAGGGAACCCCATTGCATTCCAAAGCATCAGAGAAGAATCGCATCCTGATGGTTAAGCTTGTATGTAGCATATAGAGACAGATAGCATAGGTTCAAATTCCATTTCTCCTGCCACCTGACTGAGAATCTAGGCTCATTTCATAACATCTCTGTACTTTAGTTTTGTGATGTGTAAAGCAGATTTCTATAAACATTAAATTAGATAATATGTACAAAGATATAAAAAAGTCAATATGTACAGAGTTAATAACATATAAACACCTTTACAATAGCTATTGGCATAAAACCAATAATATTTTTTAGAAAATTATTTCCTATGTTAAACCAAATCTGTCATCCAGTACCTTCCACTCATTGGTTCTAGCTCTGACTCTAAACTACACTATGCAAAACATATCCTTCTTCTACATTTCCGGTCTTCACCTTCCAGGCTTTCTTTTCTTCAGGGAGAGAGTTACCAAGTCTTTAAGATACATAAGTGCTGTCTGCAAATCAGTGGAGGCCTAAGCTAAGATGTACTTTTTTCTTGACTTTTTTACTAATTCACTGAACTCCATGATGATTTTTCTTTTACTTTAAAGATTCTCAGAATATATCATATTTCTTCATAAAATTCATGTCTTCATTTTAGCAAAAGTTTAGCCACTAAATTTAGGGTGAGGAAAGCATGCCACATGCCAAATGCATACACACACGTATACACACATGTTCACACTGTTGCTGTGGAGTCTGTAGCTAGAGACAGAGTTCATGCTTCTGGAGCACCATTTTCCCTAGTGGGACCTCCTAAGGCTTAGGAAGAGCAACTGAATCAAAGTGAACGGTAAATATTTGGTCATCATGTCATTTTCAGAAATCAGAGTCATTCACATTTCCTCAGGTACCTCTATCAAGTCTTCAAGAGGTCAAAGACACTCATCAGGAGGAAAATTACACAGAAGGAAATAATATGTATTAGTCCTACAAACTTAGGCCATGAAGCATATAGTATAAAGGTTGAAGCTCCTTCCTGCATCTGTGTAGGCCCTTCAGTCTACAGGTACAACCTGACGTCCTACAGCCCTTTGCCATTTGTCTATGCAAGTTGATTGAGATGACTTTGTATAACTCCACATGTGCACAGGGGCTTTGTTACTACTCTCTTAACTATAAGACCCTAAACAATCCATTTAGCTTCTTGTTGCCACTTCTGACAAATGGTGTTTAAACATAATCCTGCTTACCCCACAGATTTGGGTTACCATGGGACAAAGAAACTCTGAAATATTAAAATCACTCTAAAAGAATAAAATTATAAAATTTATCAGGAATGCTGTTGATGGTCCTGAGAAGATTCTGAGTCTGTTATCTATTTTTTCATTATCCAGAATATCTGGATGTGCCTAATAGTTTCTTTCCAGACCATTCAAACATGGGATCTGGGTAAGTAACCTGCATTGGGTTTGCTAAATTTTTCTCTAGCCCTTAGGTTCATATTCTATTTCCCCAAGTTTGGATTGAGTTCTCAAAGGGCAAGCACCAAGCCTTCTCATCAGGGAACCTCTACAAAAGCAGATATTTAATAATGATAATTAAATAAATGTGGGGTCCAAAGAGTCAAAACACAGTAAATTATCAGCGTAACAGCTCTTTATTGCTTCAAAAGCTAGTCTGAGAAAATCTGCCTTAAAACACTAATGTGAACACATATCAAGAATTTTTTTTTAAATTACAAAAACACTAACATTGAACCAAAACGCATTAGTATTTTTAGGCTTTAAGGGAATGCTAAGACTAAGTAATCCAATGGTACTTTGAAAATAACAGGAATATTATTGGTTATGATGGTACATTTACTTTTGGTCTCCTTTCCTTGTGGCACCTGGTGAGTCTTCAGGAGGTCCAGCTGAAAAAATGAAAGCAGATGGCCCTTGGAGGGACTTCTGCTCCAGGGATGGAGGGACTTCTGTTGCTCCTGCTGTTTCAAGGCACCTTGAATGGAAGCCTGAACAGTCAACCAACCTGTTGATGTCATGCTGATTTTGTTACCATAAAATACAGGCTCAGGAAAAAAGAAAAAACCTAAAACTGTCATAGGAAGTGCCCCCAGACACTCTAGAGTCTACAGTAGCAGAGCTCCAGAAGTCAGTGTTATCGTTTGAAGTTCATTGGCAAGCATTATCCTCAATAGGCTGGATGAAAATTTCCAATTTTCTCTAAATGTTTTTACTATGAATGAGTTATGACTTAGCCATCGCTTTTTATTCAAAAGACATTTGTTCATGCCATCTACATACTAGGCACTGGGGATAGAATGGAGAATATACAGCTACAGTCCCTCCTCCCATGAAGCTCATGAAATAATAAAGTGGTAGTTCTCAAAGGATGGGGATCCTGGACCAACTCCCAAAATTCTCTCAGGAATTTATTAGAATTGCCATTTCTTGGTCCCCGTCCCAGACCTACTGAACCAAGAACTACGGAAGGATGGGTGCACCAATCTAGTTTTAAAACCCTCTAGTTGATCTGATGCAGGTGCAGCTCAAACAGAGAAAGACTGAACCCAAAATTACAATGTTGGGAATATAACAAGCTCGCAGGAAAATTTACTGTGGGAACTTAGAAAAAGTAGCGTTAAATTGCAGACAACTTGTTATAGGTACTAATTTTAAAGGCATAAGATCATTGGTAATTGTGAGTAGAACTGATATCTTCCAGAGCAGTCTAACTTCCTCATCATGGTGGGCATTTTCTACCCTGTAAGTAAAATCTGTGAATATTTTGTGTGTGGTCTTTCAATGCCATATGGCATTTCTTTCCACTCCAAGTTCAAAGCACAGCTCCAGAATCACTGATTATGTGACATTCTTTTTGCAAGGAAGAGATGAGGTGTTGACCCTGTCCCAGGGCCAGGTGAGAAGCTATCATGACAGCTCTCTTCCTGATGGAGGACATGGAACATGTGTAGAGGGCTCTGCCATGCCCCTGTGACCAGTGGGAGCCCTGCTACACATATGTTCTGAAGCATGGGTCCCAGGGTCTCTATGTTGTAAAGCCTTGGCTTTACAAAAGTGATTTTAAAAAGATCCTCTGATGTCAGGTGATGGAAGCAATTGCCCTTACATCTAAAACACTGGTTCTCAGCCATGGCTCTAAAAACAAAGATCACTCGAGGAGCTTTAGAAAAGTACCTAAGCCAGGGCTTCAACCTCAGACATTCAACTGGTCTGAGGAAGAGCCCATCCATCATTATTTTTAAAGAGATCTTCAGGCAAATCTCATGTGCACCCAGGTTTGAAAAGCACTGAGGTTTACAACTCCAGTTGTGGTCCCTTGGATGAGAAGCATCATGTCACCAGAAAGCTTGCTAGAACTACAGAATCTCAACCCAAACCTGCTGAACCAGAATCAGCATTTTAACAAGACCCCCAGGGGACTAAGGCCTTAAGTGCACTAAGGCAGGAAGCACTGGTCTGAAGAGTTTGTGAGATATCTGTACCCCTAATGTGAAATCATAGCATGCACATCTAGCACAGCCTCAGTGTAGTTTCATCCACCTTGAGTATCTGTGGTTTGACCTGAAACATACTTTTTTGTGGTTTGTTAATGCCCGAGATGAGTTCTCTGGGCATGCAAAAACCTTTATATCAGAAAATGTTTGTTTGGTTTAGGGAGCATACAGTATTACGGTCCTAAAGCCATTTGGGGGTGATTCTAATAGCGAATTAGAAGGTTTCTTCACAAACCTCACGTGCAACTCTGTAATTCAAAGAATGCTATAGCAGGTAGTATGCTCTGTTGTATAAGCTTCAAGGTAGCGTCTAAGGCTAAGTTATTGACGTCACTTACTCTTACAGTCATGCTTATCTTTACAATAACTATGCAAGTTAAATATTATTACACCCATTTTTGCATAAGGAAACTGAAGTCCGGAAGAGTTACCTAAATTGCCTAAAGTCACACAACTTATAATTGGCTAAGTGATAATTCAAACAAGGCCACTGTGACATCAAAAACCAAGACCTTCTCATTATTTCAACTTGATTGCTTTAATTCTGAAAGTTTTCGTAAAGCCTCACTCTTCTCCTTTATGCATCCTCTGGAATGCATAAATCATTCACTTCTCTTAGGATGAATAAATGATAATTGATTGTAACTTTTCAAAACTGTCCTTCATCATCTGCCCAAATGCCCAATACTCTGCACTTAGTCCCAGCGCGTCCTTCATCTAATCAAAGTGCTTATTTTGGGAGCAGTTGCCTTTGAGTGTTAATAAACTATAGGCAAATTTGATGGGATTTGGCATATTTTGGAATCAGATAAAAAGCACCTGTATGCCATTTCTGGTTCTTTCCTTAGTGCTACCAAATTAATTCAATTACAGCCCTTGTCAGGCTGCAGAACATTGAGCTGTGGGTGCCTGCATCTTTTTATAAGTTAAAAGTGTGCCTTTAGAGTTTGCTCATTACTCTGGACTTGCTGTATACATGAAAAAAGCAGCAAAATTGAAGTAAGAAAGCTTGTCTTAAAGGGCATTTCGTCACTGTAGTTCTCTGTGGGGGAAAATGACCTTGGCTGCATCTTTCATGCACCCTTGCATTTGACTTAGGATGCATAATTCATACAGCAATCAATTAGCTGACTGTAGAGCCTACAACAAGAGGGAATATTTCATATAAATCATTGCTGGCTAAATTGCTGGGACAATTCATAAAGTGGGAGATCTGTGGACATCAATTTGTAGGCAACACAGGTTCATCAAAAGCAAATCAGTTCTCTCCACCTCTTAGAAAGAAATTACAGGCGAAGAAAACACCAGATATCATTTAATCACTATTTCTTAGGAAGGGTTTGATCAAGATGATATTATTTGGATTTTTTTTATGAATGTGAACAAGTGCCTAACGTAAGTTGCTTATTTATTTGGCTTAGAGCACTCATTCAACAATGCCATTCTATGAATTAAAGTAAAGCAATCAAATAAGTATTCCTGCTTATAAAGCATCTATAATCTAGCAAAGGGGGCCTCAATATGAGATCTCTGGTGGGTCATGTAGGTCTGCAAGGTGGCCTATAGACTCCTTCAAAATGCAAATCATTTCAGCATGCATTAGTTGAGCTTCAAACGTTAGGTTCATTAATTATTTCCATGTGTGTCACATGTAATCTAGAGCTTCAATTTGCATGCGTCTCTTAGAAGTAAAGCAAGACTACTTTTGGCTTGTGTGCTAAATAAAGCTATCCTTTTTCATTTTTTAACAATACATCATTCAAAAACAATTTGACACTACATTAATAATACAGCATCACCTTTTAAATGACTACTCAGATAAGAGCCACATGTGTTACTTTTACTAAATGGGAGAAGACATGAAATGTGGCAGCCTTCATAGATAGGTCAATAATTACAACTTGGCCACACAAGAGAAGCACCTGGAGAACTTTTAAAACCCAACTATGCCTGAGTCCCATCTCCTGGAGACACTAATTCAATTAGTCTAGTCTAAGGCCTAGCAATGGTATTTTTTAAAACTCTCAAATTGAGTTGAGTGTGCAGGCAAGTTTGGGAACCCATTTACGGGTAGCATTGCATAAGGCAGTGTGCCTCAAAACTCAAGGTGCAATTAAGTCACCTGGGGTTGGGACTGAGATTCCGCGTGTCTCACAAGCTCACTGGTGATGCTGGTCCCCGGACCACTATTTGAGTAGCAGGGGTGTGGAGCAGTGATTCTCACACTTGGCTGCCCATTGGGATCAACTGGAGATTTTTAAAAATATTCCTACCTGAAACCCAATCCAAAACTTCTAAATAATTTCTGTGGAGTGCAACCTGTGCATCTGGGTTTTTTTTAAGGGCTCTCCAGATGATTCTAGTGCATGCAAAGCTTGAGAATTACTGGTAAAGAACAGTGATTCTCAAACTCGTTCAAACATTAGTCTTTGCAGGGAAGTTTTAAAAATATACTAAAACTCCAGGCCCAGACTAAACTAATCAAATCATAACTTAGGGGGAGTGAGACTGGCCATGAAGATATTTAAAAAGTACTCCCTATGATTCTTATGACCAGCAAAGTTTGAGAAGCCCTGGCATAGACAAGGCTGGGAAGCATGTTAAAAGAGCCAGGCTTTGAAGAAAAGGCAAAGCAATGTTCTGTGCCTCTTCCTATGCCATTTTCTAGCATGTGCACCATAGCAATGGAAGTATATTAAAAGAATATGTAGAGGGTCTTATACAACCAAACAAGACATGGAAGGCGATTATAATAAATAGAAAAAGCTCACAATACTTCTGGATTATAAATTTCCATGTTCAACCAAATAATCTGTAATTTCAAAGTCAGTGCAACTTTTTTTATAATAGAAATACATAACTATACAACTATTGGAATTGGGCAAAACTAGACAAAGCTTTTTGAAAAAGAAAAATGTACAGAATAATCTTTCAGATATCAAAATATACCTTAAAGCCAAAACAGTCCAGCTTGAGCAGAAGAATACAAAGTTAAACAGACTACAAAACCCAGAAATGGATCTGTGTACTCTATTAAGATTTTCTAAAGATAAAAATGTCATTATAAATCAGTTGAGAAATGATTAGTTGCAAACAGAGTTGAGACATTTCGAAAATAATAAATTGGATCTCTACCTCATTTCATAGACCACAATAAGTTCCAGAAGGAGTAAAGACTTAAAAAAAAAATAGAGTTATTTTAACCTTGGTATAAGGAAGGGCTCCTAAAAAAAATCAGACACATATTGAAAAAATGGACAGATTTGGATACACATACCCATGGACACCCTGGAAGACAACAAAAACAAGAAATTTTAAGACAAGTGAGGTTCCAAATAAAGACAGGAGACTGAACATACATATATATGACTGCAGTATCTCCCGAAGCCTCAACAGAGTGCCACAAAGCTATGTTGTTTAATTTGTTTAATTTCACACAGATAAGGAGGGTGAGAAAGAAAAGGGATTGACAATGTACTTCTTCGATCTAGAAAACAGAGGAACAACGGTGGGAACTGAATCCGAAAACAAACACCAAAATGCCAAAACAAAAATCTGAGGGCTAAACTGGAAAGCTAAAAATTAAAGCAATGTTTCAAATGACACAATCTCCAAAGTCTCAGGAGTTGGTGGCACGAGGTGCCTCCGGATGTGGTGGTGAACAAGAGGGAACTGAAATAAGGAGAATTGACTGAAAACGACATGAAAAGCAGAAGCAGACCTCTTCTTCCACATTGTCTCATCCCCACCCCAGAAGAGGGCTGCCAGCTTGATTTTGCTTTAAACAGAGGGCCTCTGGGCTTGGGTGGCCATGCATGCTGAGGCAGAGGACTGAAAATAGAGAGTAAATGGATGCATTTTTACTGAGGGCCGCTAGCCTCCCAGCCGGCTACTTCTTCATCAGCTCCTGGAATACTGTCAGCCAAAGCTTTATCCTACAGGCAAGAGACTGGATGGATCTTCTCCAGGGAATCTGATCAGCACAAGAGAAAGGACCTAAAGAGCTGAATATAAGGGGTTCCCCAGTAAAACAGCCAAATCACATTTTCCTGCAGTGAATCCCACAATCAACCAGTCCCACCCACCCATTTAAAGCTTCCTGCAGCTTTTTCCCTACTCTTCAGTATGATCAGATAATCAAGGGTTACAAAACAGAGGAGGAAAACCTTTGATAGGAAAGATAAAGACTAAAACGAAAGAACTGAACAAAAACTTGGAAGCAATAGGCTATGAAAAGAGAAGAAACTTCAAGCAAAAACATACTATTATCAATATTCTCAGAGATGGATATGACACCAAAAGCACAGGCAACAAAAGCAAAAATAGGAAAGTGTGACTATATCCAACCAAAAAGCTTCTGTATAGCAAAGGAAGCAATGTAACAGAGCAAAAAGGCACCTACGAAAAGGAAGAAAATATTTGCAAACCATACATTTGATAAGGGGTTATTATCTAAAATATGTAAGGAACTCCTTACAACTCAATAGCAAAAAACACCCACAAAAACTGATTAAAAAATGAGCAAAGGACCTGAATAGATATCTTTCCAAAGAAGACATACAAATGGCCAAAAGATACTCAACATCGCTAACCATCAGGGAAATGCAAATCAAAATACAATGAGTTACCAGCTCACACATGTTAGGATGGCCACTATCAAAAAAAATCAGGAAATCACAAGTGTTGGCAAAGACGTGAAGAAATTGGAACCCTTGTATACTGTTAGTGGGGAATGTAAATGTTGCAGCCATTACGAAAAATAATATGGAGGTTCCTCAAAAACTTAAAAATAGAACTACCACATGATCCAGTAATCCCACTTCTGAGTATTTATCCAAAAGAATTGAAAACAGGATCTCAGAGAAGTATTGTGTAACTGAGGTACCGACTATGAAAAAGGTAGCAGTAATTCCTTGGGGATGTCTAATTGATGAAACTGGTAAAAATGCAATTCATAGCAAATTGACATTTTCTAGACTGCTTTTTTCAAAATTTGAATATTCTAAGATAGCTGGATAGACAACAAAGACAGAAAGAAATTAAGATGAACAGATGGATACAGCAGGAGGCTCCCCTACTTTGCCACCTGTATGAAATAAATACCAATGTCTTCAAGATTTCTACCAAGCCTCGCTTTGCTTTGCTCTCCTAGGAACCTCCTTCCCTCAGGAGCAAATGCTTCTTGACAATATTTAGGGGTGAAAAAAGAGAGATGGTTAAAGAAAAACTGTCACCACTCCTGCTGCCCTACTCCACCAAATGTCTGAATTCAGAACATTCCAACGCAGGCCAAAATACCTCATTTTTCATAGCCCACTTGTCCTTAACAGAAATATGTATCCAAATGGAAAAGATATGGTGGCTTGACTAAAGAAGTCTTTGTGGACTGATGATTTGAATTGCTCCTCTTTTGGTGCCTCAGAGGTTTTCGTATTTGATATAGTGTTCCACGATAAGAATCAGAATAAATAAAAGGTTCACCTTCTTTCGTTTGTTTATAAAGCAAAAGAAGAGTGAGTGTGAAAGTGAAAATGGAGGCAAGAAGCCACGGATGCTTCACCTCAGACCAGTTCTGGAGGCAGATCATTTGAAGGGCAAATTCATACAGAGGTTGTAGATCTGGAAACTGACTCAAAATTACTAGGTGCGTGCACACAATGTACATCCAGGGATACACGTATTTCGGTTTGAAGTACTGCTGGTGTGGGGGAAGTTACTAATTTAAAAAAAAGTGTTCAGGGGGCCAACCCAGTGGTGCAGTGGTTAAGTTCACGCTCTCTGCTTCGGAGGCCCAGGGTTCACCGGTTTGGATCCCGGATGCAGACCTACGCACCGCTTATGAAGCTATGCTGTGGCAGGCGTCCCACATATAAAATAGAGGAAGATAGGCATGGATGTTAGCTCAGGGCCAGTCTTCCTCGAAAAAAACAGAAGGCTTTCAGGCCCCGGAAGTGGACTCTAGAACACAGAGAGCCAGGGTCAGAGCAGAAGGAAGTGTAGGCGAGAGTGGGCAGTTTCAAGGCCAATTCCATGCTCGCGGGCCCTGCTAAGAATGCTAATCTTGGTTCCAAGATAACTGAGATGTCCTTGATGTAAATAAAGGTAGAATGAGGTCAGATTTACATTCTGAAACATTATGGAAAATGGATTTGCTTGGGAAGTGCAGGTGCAGGGAAAATAATTAAGAAATATTTCTATCATTTCAGGAGAAAGAGTCTGGGCAAGATAGCAGAAGTGGTAATAGAGGGAAGCAGATAGATTTAACGGATATTTAGAAGATAAAATCAATAGAAATTAATGATTTATTAGATGTGGGAAGATGGAAATGTCCAAGAATGACTTGTAGGTTTCTAGTTTGCAGATCTAGAAAATTTTTCATTATTTTTTGCAAAATATATATATGATATAATGGAAAATAAAAAATAAACCTTTGAAAAGAGGGAACATAAATCTTCAAAAGTAGGCAAGTTGGTTTTTTACTTATTTTAGAGTGTCTGGAATTTAAAATCATGTTTATAATGTGATCATAGATAAGGTAGCAAAGTGATGTTTTAAAAGGAGAAGACTAATATCTGATAACTTGCAAAATGTATTTTTAAAAACAAGATGGTGCACCCCACATATGTTGTCTCCAAAATATAATATTGGCCATTTCTCCAAAGCCGCCGGCGCCAGCACCCTTCCTGCAATCCTCAAAGCAAAACCATTTCTTCAGTGAACAGTAGGGCTCCCCTTCTAAAAAGTCAGCTCTGACACCACAGAGAAAGTAATTGAATTCAACATCAGTGTTATTTTTTTGACCTGTGCATCTTCCACCATATGAAAACTGAAAATAATACCATATCATCAAATTCTCCACTTTTTCACATAGTTCATCTGGTCAAAGAGAGTCAAATACCACACTGCTGAAAGACTATCAATTCTCCTGTGGTTATTTTACAAATAAATTTCTTTTTCTCTACTTTTATATAGCACATAAAATTTTCATATAGTTGAAATGAACTGTGCAGAGAAAAAGGTAAATGCCAGCAGGCATCTAAATATTGTAGCATCTGTTATATTTTACACTCCGTAATCACAAATCTTATAAAGCTTCATTGCATTTGAGGCTGGATTCTGCACAAATTATTGAAGATTCATAGCTGTAGTAATTGTCAGTACAGTTTTATTTTTATTTTATTGAATTATACAAACTTTCCTCTACCTTTTTTTTTGTTGTAATGTCTTTTCTTTTTCTAGAAAACAATTAATTTCCAAGGCTGCTTTATATTTTCTTGCAAAACTCTAAAATTTATATGATAGAAATTAACATTTTTCAATTAAGTATCCAAAATTTGTAGACTGCGTGTGTGTGCACGTATTTGTGTATGTGCATGCGTGCATACATGGGTGCAGCATTGCTAGTGATTAAAAAGTCTTTTCTAGAGCATTTAGAAAAAAATGGTTTAGAACAGAAATATTAAAATGTATTACTTTGAAATAATTCTAAAACTGAAATGGAAACCACCACCAACCCTCCGATTTAGTTTTGCTGTTTGTCATGAAACATAAGCAGGACTAGTCTTAAATATTGAAAGTTTCAAACTTCTGATAAGATGCACATATCCATTCTGTGTCTCCTGTCGCCTTAAGGCCTGCATTCAGTACATGGAGCAAACCTCAGGTGCCACACAAATGCTTAGTCCACCTTTCCAGATTTACTTCCTTTTTACTTTCTTTTAAGTTCTGACCCTAAGTGAACATCGTCTTTTTCCCTCTTCGTATCAACTTCTTGGATTTCATCTCATTTACCCACTTTCAGGACAAACAGTTATTAAACACCTACTATGTGCTTGTTGTACTATGTTAAAGGCTGTTATGGGAATAAACGCTTGTAAAACCCCATCTTCACAAAAATTCACAGAAGAACCATATCTGGTAGATAAATTCTTTTGTAACTGACAAAACAACCATATTTGATAAGTAAAATCTCCATTTTAAAGGTACACAAAGGGTCAAAGAGAGCCAAGTACCTTGCCCAACACTATTTAATCAGGTCTCTAACATTAGCCTACCTCAGGAGCACTGTGTATGATCACCCATCTTGTGTACTGCACAACTCCAGGGAAGGCCATTCATGGAGCCTATTCTATAAATGGCACCCCTTGAAGCAATCCAGTGCTGCAGCTCTATATCTGTCTCCAAAGTCTCATCTTTTTTACTGGACTGTATTGCCATTTCACTAACATCATTCGTATTAAAGTAGCAAGAGTAGGACGAGTTGGGAAAAGAAAACAATGAGAGTTGAGTTTTTCACTGCTCTTCTTGAAAATACCACTAATATTTCTATATAATTATCTTAAATAATTTAATCCTTAAAGGCTCTCTCATATTTCCATTCTTGCAGAAAAATTTCTGCAAGATTTATGATCGTTTGTAAATAACCTAAGTATAAGCTAAACTATCATTATGGGCTGCCTTCATAAACCATATACTGTGTAATTTTTTACTATCACCACATGAATGAGCTAGGGAGCCTGAAATGATCTTTTGACACTCAAAATTAATCATATGTTGATATACAGATTGACACTTGTTTGAGGGGGAAGTATGTCTCTTTAGCATTTTAATCTACTTTTAAACTTCTCCATTTCTTCAAAATTGTACATCTCTAATTGATTACACAAATAGTGCACTTTCCAAACAAGACATATTAAAATAGTGAACATCTGCAGAGACATGGTTAAATGAGCAAAGACAATTCAAAGGCATTTGCTGTCCTAATTCCTAGCAAGTTGACAGACAATGCCCCAAAACTCTTTATCAGATCCAGAACGAACTAATACGCTAATCAGAGCATAACAAGTCTCTGCCGAGTGACTTCGTAAGAGAACTGTGAGTACGTTTAAGCAATACTCAAGGGTATTTCTTGCTGAACATGCAAGCTCGTTCTGAGAAATATTGGTAAATATTGGTAAACCCATGGACTATACTCTTTTCGCTAGTGATTAGGGCTCTGGGGTACAGATTGAATAGAAGAGATGTCTTAGTTTCCCTTTGGAACTGCAGACTTCCAGACAATAAAGCCCTCACTAACAATCTGCTCAGAACTCTTTAGCTCTAAGCTGTACACTGAGTTTCCCATTTACCTGCTTGTTGATGGCAGCTCTCCAGGGGCTTATGACCATGCACAATTCTGTTATGGTTCTGTTAGGCATTGGAAGCTCTCTTCTCAGGAGAACCCTTTCCTTCAGTTCAAGACTTTGTCAAATGCCAAGTGTCTAAGGCAAATCTAGAAAACTCTGTAGGAATACCACAGTTTGTTAATCAAAGTCATTATCTCCTGCTTAAGGGATCACGTAAATTATAAAGCTGTCAGAATTAATGACAATTGTTAAACAGAAAATTATTCACATAAATAAATATCAGTAGTTAAGAAATATAAGAAGTGTTTTTCAAAATGTTCCATTTGTGACTACACAAGCATTTAAATTACTTTGATCTCATTTAATATGAATGCACTTTATTTCTTTTATGGGAATTATTAGTTATATCAATGTAATGTCCAAATGTGGGAAAGAAAGCTTCTAGACCAAATTAACAATAATTGATATGGTCTATCTCTTTACAGGCAGAATTGGAATCACAGTAGAACAACAATAAATAAATTGAGCCTACCCATGTTTTCTACATTAACAAAGAGGAGAAAATCTTCAAAAAATTAGAAAAATCTATCAAAATATTGCTCTTTCCCTCCTCCTCCTCCACTTCCTTCTTTTATTCTTTTTCAGTTTTAAATTCAAGTTACAAACCAAGAAGAAATAAAAATGTTTCCACTCCTCTATAATCATAGAGAACTTGATTTCATGGCTTTATTATATTTTTTATAATTCAATACTCAGAATGGTAAAATGTATTTAGACATTTTTTGCTACTGGTAAATTAGAAAATATTATAGTTTTCAATTTTTTCCTTGATGTTTATTCTTCCTTATTTCAGGGAAAAAGAAAGTAAATTATATCATGTGAGCATATAAAAAGCCCCAAACCTCTCCCCTAACATGGAAATTTTTTTTAAAAGCTAGGAAAATCTTTCAGAAGTGTATTCCAGCAGTCACAGGTAGCACTATGTCCACTTCCACCCACAGGTATTTTGTTCAATGTCTCTTTTTAAAATGTCTGAAATGATTCTGATTTTATTATTTCTCAATGTTCTATCCTTGAGTTGTCAAAAAGTATTTTCATCTGAGCTTTTTTGAGTGCAAATATTTAGAGAGTAAATTCATTTCAAACCTATGGACTGCAGTTTTCATGCTGAAAATCATCCAAAGCATGTCCAAATTAATTCATTTTCCTATTCCTGACACAAGGAGGGACACAGGGACACTGCCGGAACCTGGCTAATGGCCAGTTGACAGAGTTGATGCTGCCAGCAGCTAACATGGCCTTTGTGCCCTCTCTCTTTCCGAAGGATGGAAAAATCTAAAAAATAACCCATCCTGGAGACAAGACATGTTTCACAGGAGAAAGACATACCTCAGTAATGATAAAAAAATCTGCCACTTTGTTCCATCTGGTAAAACAACTTTATATTCTTCTCCACATATCAAAGGTCACTTGGTTACAAACTCAAGAAGGGTATTTTTAATGGATTTGATAAACATCCTCACTCTACTCTTCTCCTCTTTCTCTTATCTGAAAAGCTACCTAGGGAACTTTCTTTAACCTATACATGCACACAAATGAACACATGCATATAGTTTACAGGGAGAGTAATTTGTATGTACATGAAACATACACATCAAATGCAGCCTGTCCAAAACTAATATACATCGAAATAACGCCTCACGTTCCCATCACTGAGGCAACCTACCATTCCAAAGAGCCTTTCTTTGGGATTAACATTATATTATATTAACCAGACGGTGAGCTTGATGGGAGCGGGTGGCATGTTTATTGTATCCATCACTGTAACCCTAGCACTTAGCACAGTGCCTGTTGCTTAACACATACATGATCCTCAATGAAATATTGAAGGACAGGCCAATTTTCTCAAAACCCGGAAACATATGTGACTCAGGTTTGGTGGCAAGACTATTGGCCTTAGTGCCAAAAGCCTTGATTTCTATTTCAGTTTGTCTCTATGTAGGTGTGTGACCTTGGGCAAATCACTTACTCTCAACAGGCCTACAAATTGGGGGGTGGGGAGGGAACAGGCAACTAGATAGTTTATTAAGAGAAACCATTCTTTAAAATGTGGACTCAGTTTTCTTGTCTTCCTAAACCCCCTATGTCTAGGCAATAAGTTTATATAGTTTACCTTGTAAATGGTCTTCCTGTCCATCCTTCTTTCTTCTTCTGATTGCCACTCACCTTAGAGCTGGCTTTCACGACCTCAGGTTTGAATTAATAAACCACAGCAGGTGTTCCTTATTTCAGTTTCTTGGTCCTCTTCTCCTTTCTTCATAGCACAGTGGAGCAATCTTCCTTAGACCTTATGTACAACGGTTTTCCAACTTTACGCACAAGAACTTAGGGAGCTTGTTACAGAAACCCATTCCCAAGACACACCTCCACGTACTCTGAAGCACCAGGTGGTCTGCAGGCCACACTGAGAAATTTCTTCACTGCAGTGATTTCCAAACTCTTTGGATCTTACAACCAGAGTAGTAAAATATGTTTAAGTAGGTGTAAGTATAATCCTCAAAAAATGAGTATTTTGATAATCCTCAAAAATATGAATTTTATCATTGAAATATTATATTTACATATTTCACATGTACATATACATATACATATTTCACTTTATTATTGAATCCTAACTGATCATTTTGTGTTCTCCTTGGTGCATTACCATCACAGGATTCAGGTCCCATGACCTATAATCTAAAAGTTCAATTAAACACTTACCTCCAGGGGCCAGCACGGCAGTGTAGTGATTAAGTTCACTGACTCTGCTTTAGTGGTGTGCGGTTCATGGGTTCAGATCCCAGTGCAGACCTACCCATCGCTCACCAAGCCATGCTGTGGCAGTGTCCCACATACAAAATAGAGGAAGATTGGCACAGATGTTAGCTCAGGGCCAATCTTCATGACCAAAAGAAAAAAAAGAGAAAAAAAGAACTTACCTCCAAGTCACAACAGAGAGGAGTTGCCTAAATTGGCTATGTGTGTGGAATGTTCACCACTAATGCTTCTCTGTACTCCCATAGAATACTGTTCATACCTTTGTCAATGTGTGGTGAAGTAGTGTTTGTAAATAGCAATCTTTTTTAAAAACCAACTTTATACTTTGGTATTTTCCTTGTTCTTTGTCTCCCCATTCAATCAGATGTTTGGCTCTGTGCCCACAGCCCCCGCAGAGGGATGTGATGGGGGAAAACAGCAACAGTCTTCTGCACTTTCCCTTTAGAAGTCCCTGGGGTGGGAGAATTTGGTGCACAACAAATTGTCTTGGCCAGTGAGGGGAGAGTAGGGTTTACTTCCACCTTTAACTCTCCTGGAGCCCAGGACAAGGTGAAAATAGAAGGCCCATACCATATGTGGAAATACGTGAAGTTATGAGTAAATCTGTCAAACTGTTAAACAAAACGTTTTATTCTCCTACTATGAAAATTAACCTTTACTACAACAAATGTGTGGAAAGTTATAGTTTTTAAGTGATTGAATGCTTGCAAAATATCAAAGATAACTGTACAAATTTTTGTGCACATGGTTTTGTGCAAGTGGGTGTTCTATTCATGTGCCAGTGATATTTAGATTAATAATAAAATATGGATACACATAAGTTATAAACTGTTACATAATTTTTCATAAAATGTATTTTTCTTGCCTTTAGTACAATCACTAATTAAGTTATTTTAATCAAGATTTTCACAAAACCTGTGCTCTGTTGACAGTAATTAAAAAGTGAAGTGTAATAGTATTCAGTTTATAAAATATGAATATATTTTCATAAAAATGTAAAAAGTAATTGGAAAAAAATGAAAAGTAAATTATTTTCATTAAAAAAACGGGCAAAAGACCTTCACAGACAACTCACCAAGAAAATACATAAACAGATGACAAATAAATAAATGAAAAGATGTTCATCAGCATACGTCTTTAGGGAATTGCAAATTAAAACAATGAGAAACAATTAGACATCTATTAGAATGACCAAACCCAAAACATTGGCAACACCAAATGCTGATGAAGACACAGAGCCACAGGAATTCTCATTCACTACTGGTGGGAGTGCAAAGTGATATGGTCACTGTGATGGCAAAGTGATTGGTAGTTTCTTACAAAACTAAATATACTCTTACCGTGCAATTCAGCAGTTGTGCTCCTTGATATTTACCCAAGTGAACTGAAATCTTCCATCCATGCAAAGACCTGCACATGGATATTTATAATAGTTTTATTCATAATATTGGAAGCAACCAAGATGTGCTTCAGTAGGTGAATGGATAAATAAACTGCAATACATTCAGATGATGGAATATCATTCAGTAGTAAAAAGAAATGAGTTATCAATCCATGAACAGACATAGAGGACCCTTAAGTGCATTTTACAAAGTGAAGGAAGCCATTCTAAAAAACTCTACATACTGTATGATTCCAAGTATATGACATTCTGGAACAGATAAAACTATAGGGAATAAAAAGGTCAGTGGTTGCCAGTGGTTAGGGAGGAAGGAGACGAATGGGCAAAGAATAGAGGAGTTTTAGAGCAGTGAAACTGTTCTGTGTGATATTATAGTGGTGGATGCATGCCAGTACGCGTGTTAAAACATAAAATGTACAACACTAAGAGTGAACCCTACTGTAAACTATACACTTTGATGATAATGTTATGGTAATATAGGTTCATCAGTTGTAACAAATGTACCACTCTGGTGTGAGAGGTTGGTAGCTGGGGAGGGTGTGTTTATGTGGGGTCAGGGGGTAAATGGGAACTTGGTATTTTCTGCTCAATTTTGCTAAAGTCTATTAAATCAAAAAAGTAAATAAAGTATGTTCAAAAAGTTATTTTTTCTAAAATATTCAAAATTATCCATAAAAATAAATAAATATAAATTAGAATTAACTGCTATGGTCTGAATGTGTTCCCCCAAAATTCATATGTTGAAACCCTAACCCCTAAAGGTGATGGTATTAGTAGGTGGGGCCTTTGGGAGGGAATTAAGTCATGAGGGTGGAGCTCTGATGAATGGGATTAGTGCCCTTATAAAACAGACCCTCCCAGGGCCGAGTGGTTAAGTTCACACCATCTGCTTCCATGGTCCAGGTTTCACTGGTTTGGATCCTGGGCACAGACCTATATACCACTCACCAGGCCATGCTGAGGCGGCATCCCACATAGAAGAACTGGAAGAACCTACACCTAGAAGGTACAGCTATGGCCTGGGGACTTGGAGGAAAAAAAAGAGGAAGATTGGCAACAGATGTTAGCTCAGGGCCAATCTTCCTCATACACACACACACAAATAAATAAGTAAATAAGTAAATAAATAAATAAATTTAATTAAATATATTTTCAAAAAGACCCCACAGAGCTCCCCAGCCACTTCCGCCATGTGAGGATACAGCTAAAAATCTACAAACAAGAAGAGAGCTCTCAATGGACTGTGCTGGCACCCTGATCTTCGACTTCCAGCCTCCAGAACTGTGAGCAATAAATTTCTGCTGTTTATAAGCTACCCAGTCTGTGGTATTTTGTTATAGCAGCCTGAACGGACTAAGACACTAGCAAATATAACATTTTTAAATAAAAATTATCTTTTTAGCCTAATATCTTAATTTTTTTAATTTGATTAAAATTTATTAAGTATCTTAATAAAATTCAACTGTTTACAATTCTTGCATTCAGTTTTCACCTAGTTGCTAATGTAAAACGTTGATATGCATCCCACTTTTTACATCTACAAAAGTATGCTCCACACTTTTACAGACGTATATATTCAACAAATTCAGGAGCAATATAAACTGTTTAATATTGCAGAATGTTCCTCAGCTACTTGAAATTCGGTGAATATCAAGCTGTTTCCTCAGACCCTCTCTCCAGAACCACGCATTGTACAAAGAGAGAAGTAAGACAACAGTCTTTCAAAACTACTAGGAAGCAGTAATTGCACCTTCCTCAGACAAGAACTCACTTCAGTCCATCTGTCTGAGAGGATGAATGGAAGCTGTTTTGTTCTCTTGCGCATGCCCTTCCACTGCTCACATCCGCCCTGCACACCCAGCCGTGTCTCTCTCTGACTTCAGCAGTGGCACAATCCACAAGCATTACTGTTCCTTGGACTCAGCTGCCTTTTTTTTCCCAGGACATGGGGCCAGAAACGTGAAGAAGCATTTCCTGAGGCCCCGAGGATATTAGTTGAAAGAGGTCAGGCCACCCTTGGCCAGTGCAGACCCTAGGTCCTAAGTAACAGAGGCAGCCAATTGGTATGTCTTTGCAAAATGGGGACCACTAAATTGTAGGGTCCAGAGCAAAGGCCCTTTCACTTGTGCATCTATGCAGCAGTAGTGATATAGTTTTTCCTACAGAATAGAAAGATTACCCCAGGCTGGGGAGAGGAGAAGGGGGCACTCCTAGCTGGGCTCTGGAAGCACAGAGGCCATGGGAAGACAATGGTATGGGGGCACCCAGGACAGTGGTTCTCAACTGAGTCACATGTTAGAGTCACATGGGGAACTAAAAAAACACTTAACCCGGAATGCCACCCTCAAAACCAAGTATCTGTGGTGGTGGGACTCAGGCGCTGATACTTGTCGGTCAGGATGGAGAGCCTCTAGACTAGGCAAACATTGGCAATCTTGGCGAGTATTCCTGCGCTCATAGCTCAAAAGCAGCAGAGGGTGGCCAGACCTGAAAGAATATACTAACATAGACCATGGAAGTAGCCTGTGTGCCTTTGGACCCCCTTTTCAAAGCCTTTGCCCTGTATAAAACCCCGAGAAGCTTGACACAACCACAGAGTATAGGAATCTAAAACTGAGCAATAAAAGTAAAGTTACAAAAAAGGAAAGGAATTTACATTTTTTCATACTTGGAAAAAGTTGTGGATTATGTTTGTGGATTGTTCCATAGCCACTGTAAATACACTCACCACATTACACTGAAAGCATTCATTCATTTGCTTACCCACTAATGTGACAGCCCTTAGAGAACAGAGACTACAATGTCAATATGACATTGGCCTGTGTCTTCAGTTCCTACAACTGTTCTAGCAGTTTTTCCAAAAATGTCCTTTATGCTGAATTGGATTTTTTTTTCAGAAAATCAAAAATCTTCTGAAAGTTACTCAGCCTTTAACTAACACTTCAAAACTTTTAGAAGCTATCTCCTTGCTGGACGTTAGTTACTTGAATTATTGAGAACTCTGATTGGCCCTGAGAAAAATACTGAAGACAAGTAATTCAAAAACCTTGAGAACCCCTTGGGTCTCTACAGCCACTGTCACTAGCTTTGTCCAGGAGAATCCTTATACATGCTTCATCTCTGGGGCAAAACACTGACTCGTGATTCCTTTTGGAATAAACTTTTTGTCTGACCACTTGATGTCAACTGCAGAATTTGAAGAAATCCGTTTATATAAGCATTTGGTTATTGTAAATTATTGCTGATGTTCTTAAGAGAAATTCAAAAAACTGTCATGATTCTTGAAACAGAGCTGAATCAAAGAGAATGAAACATTTTCCTGACTAGAAACAGAACCAATCTATACGTTCTTAGCCATTCACCAAATTCGCTTACAAGGTAAGTTCTAGTCAAACACCCAATCTCTATCTCTGACTAGGGTTTCTACCCCAGGTCTCCCTTTCCATCCTGATAAAACTGATAAATCTGAAGCCCCTGATATGACTCAGCAAGCACAAAAGAAGGAGGACAACTGGAAGGATTGCGGCTAGGGAACTCATCTAATTAGTTGGCTCTGTAATAAGGTGTGTCTCTGGGAAGGGCAGATAAACTGGTAGTCCTCATGGAGTGCGATGGACTCAGGGTAAACTCTAGCTAATGCTGATACGAGGAGAGCATGTGCTGGAGGATGCAATCTGGTGGGTTGGCCATGTTACAGTTCATGGTGATCATCATGGATGAAACTTGAAAACCACGAGTCAAACCCTGAGAAAAGAGGGTTATCATGTGCAAAACATGTTTTCAAGCCCACGCAAATAAATTCAGAGCCTGGTGGCACACTGGAGTGGTAAGCTTGAAGCTCATTCATAGGAATTGATCAAAGATGTGGGGCAATGGTACCTGGATGCCAGGGCTCCTCTTAGACACACCAGGTACTGGGTCCACAAGAACCAGATGAATGTTGGTCCCCAACCACAGAAAGAGAGAGAGGAATCTCACTTTGTGTCCCAGAGAAGGGCATTGTCTTTCTTTCTTCCCTTCGTTTCTCATTAACACTAACACTTTTGTACATTTCTCTGCTGGATCTTCACCAATTCTAAGTCTCCTGTGGTTTCCAGGTCCTTCCCTGGCCATGGAGGTTGGAATAAAATGAGAGAACCTGACATCAAAATTTCTTGCTCAGGGAGCCATTTACACCATTCTTGCTGTTCATGTCTCTTTAAGGACTGAATAAAAGACAAAGGCAAAATTTCGGTGGTGGTGATATTAGCTTAAGTCACACTGCTTTACTTGTAAATAGCGGAAACCAAATCACATTTTGAGCTTATTTTACCAACTAATCCCTGGGGTTTCAGTAAGCCGGAGAGCCTCCTTCCCTAACAGGAGGAAGGCTCAGTATTCTGCATAGAGTATATCTCTAACTGCTGGCCGGTTGCAAACCCTGCCAACACAAGCAGCACTGGGCAAGGACCATTCCAG
Source organism: Equus quagga (assembly GCF_021613505.1). Lineage (NCBI taxonomy): Eukaryota > Metazoa > Chordata > Mammalia > Perissodactyla > Equidae > Equus > Equus quagga. The sequence goes on from NC_060270.1 coordinate 82,243,244, forward strand.
GGTGGGGAGGAAGTGAGGGCCCCAGGTACACTCATTTTATAAACAGTTCTTTAACTAACGACCTCAACTTCTTTTCCTTTTCTCCTATCAACTCTTTCCACAAGCTAAATGCAGGAGCCTCGACCATGAAGAACAGCTCCCTCCTCAACTGAGAAATTTCTTGTCCTCGCTCTGAATATTGGCTCTCTTCTCTGTGACACAACTGTCAAAATGGTTCTATACACGTTCTGTCTTCCAGGCTTTTATCAAAAGCTTTGGTACACTGCTGTCACTCCCTCCCTTTAATTGTAGCACTTTTATGAGTGAGTTTCTCATTCTCTCTCTGCCATCTTAAACAGAAGTTCTACCAAGAGCTTTCACTAATACTATTTTATTTAGCTCAGGAGACATTGTAGCGCATCCTGAAGACACATTTTTTTAGCTGTGTTTTACGACCCACTAAAGTGCCCAGCTACATCCTCATTCCCTCCCAAAGCCTCACCCTATTTCTAAACTTATCTCAGAAATCTTCGTAAAAATTACAGAACGAGGTATCAAGAATGGGGCAAGTCTCAAGGCACAATGAGATGATAATTGGGTAAGGCTGAGGAGTGGGGTGAGTCTCTCTGCTTCTTACTTGCTAAAAGTAAAAGAAAGCTAATGATTTGTTTGGGAGGAACCATTAAATATGTGACACTATCAATTTTTTCATAGAAAAATGGGTACCTCAAAAAATTAAGCTCAATGGTACAAACTTTCCATATTAACATTATTAAATCTCCACAAAAACCATATCAACAAAGTAATATTTTCTTCACATTAGAAATGAGAGAGCTGAGCCAGAGTAGCTAAATAACTTGTCCAAGGTCACATGCTAATAACTGACCTTGGAGGGATTTGATTTTGCAAGAATGGCTGTCGAACTTCTCCACTTTGTTACGTTGCCTCCATTACTCGAATGACCACTGCTGGAACACATGGAAGAGGAATAGAAATGAAACTTCCAGAAGGTGGTGGGAAAATGGAAGTCAGTGTGTGGGAGGGGGAGAAGGGGTGAGAGGTTCTGTGAGAGACATAGCCCATGAACAATTCCTTTTTTCATGTTCCAAAAAGAATCTGAAACTCTTGTAAGAAAACCTATTAGGGCCTAAGGGTACCACCACACAGCAAAGCAGCAGAAGTGCCATGAAACACTGAACGCAGGAAATAGCCTCTTCTATGTTGTTGCCAGTTTATTTTGTGTTTTGCTGGTGAGAGGTTATTTCCTGCGTCACCAGCAAAACACAAAATAAACTGGCAACAACATAGAAGGAGGAGAGAATGCTTATTTTATAAGGATGATAGCAGGTACAGCAATTTCAATACGTCTGTTACAATCGCTTAAGGATGTACCTGAGGAAACCACATTCTGTAGAATCTCAACTTTCTGTTCTATTAATCAAAAGAGCTAAATGTTATCAAGGGCCTAATATTTGCAACATGTTGGGTCAGTCACCATGGAGAAAGAAGAACGAAAGAATCTGCCTCGTAGGAGTATACTAGCTAAAGAAGGATTTAGGAAAATCATAATTTTGAAAATGTAAGAGCATACTTTAATGGTAAGAAATATACATACATGAACAGCACTGGGTAGTGGTCCACAAAAGCAGTGGATTGATTAGGGTCACTCCTGGTCACTAACTCACTCTCTCCCCTTCTCACACGAACCCTAGGGTACTGATTTATTGTGGTTTATTTGATCAAATTTTCAAATGTAGCATATGTAGAATTAATCATAATTTTCAATTCATCATACTTTCATCATCAATATGTTAATTATTGTTTCCTTATTTTGTCATATTTTCCCTTTTATCACTCCTCCCAGATTCCCACCCTTCCAATCTTCATCCATGTGGTTATTTAGATGTATTGTATCCTTAGAAATTGAAGAGTGTCTTTTACATGTGCTTTTAATTTGCATAAATAATATTGTCACGTATCGTGTTTCTTGCTATTTTCATTCACCACTGTTTTTGAGATCATTCCATGCTGTCTAATGTAAATCTAGTTCATTGTTGCTGACTGCATTCCAACATGTGCAAACACCTCATTCCAGTCGGCCATTCCCTCAGGTTGCCCACAAAGTGCTGCTGTGAAAATCCTCCATCACTTCCCATGATTTTCATGAGCTGGACCGTAGGGTCCAGGCACACTTATTTCAGTAGGTCCTGCCAGCTTCTCCCCAGCATTGTAGCATTTTACATCTTACTAGCTGTGCTTGTAGATGCCTCTACCACCAGCCCCCACCATGTCCTGACCTGCCTTCTAACTTCTGTTAATTTGGTGATTATAAATAGCATTTTATTGTTGCTTTAATTTTCATTTCTGTAATTGGTAGTGAGTTGGAGAATCAATTTACATACTTATTACCCATTTATGTGAATTGTTCTTTCAAATTCTATACTCATTTTTATAGATGTCTCATTTTTCCTGAATAGCATGCATTTTTAAAAAATATGTTAAATATTAAACAGTTCTCACTGTTGTAAATTCCATATGCTAAAATTTCCTATAGTATGTGTAAAAGAACATAAAACTTTTATTTTGATTGTAGCAAATTCCCTAGTTTGTATTTGTTTTGGTTGTTTTGTTTCTCTGTTGTTGCTGTCCTTGTTATTTTTCTGCTTGATGTCTTACGGATTTTTTAAATGGATGTCCTTGCTAGCTCAAGACAGAAGATCACACTCTCCACCTTCCCTTCTTCCTCTTCCTCTTCTTCTTCTTCTCTTTTTTTAATACCCAGACTCGTCAAATATCTATTTTGCCAAACAAGGGCAATTAAAAATTCAACTTCATCACTGCCTGTCACCATTGCATAAAATAAATGGATATTTTAACGCCAAATTACAACGAGATAATTTCACAATAATGGATAGTCAGTTACAATTGAATAAATTTAGCACCTTGAAAGACTTCCCACTTCCTATAAAAACTTGTCTGATTTTTTGCCCCTCATTTTACAGCACACTAGTTCATGAACCAAGCGTTCAGACCCACTGGACATTCCCTACCTTGAAGCAGAGACATACGTGAAGGGGAATCTGCCTGAGAATGAACAGAAACCTAGCAGCTTTGGTCAAGTACACCTGGTACCCTGTTGCATCTTCAGGAGTTGGCTTAGCATAAGCTCCAGGCGGCCACTGATGTGCTTTCTGATGCCACAAGTTAGATTGGTCTCTTCTAGAGATTCATATAAGTGGAATCGTACTCTATATACTCTGTAGTGTGTGGCTTCTTCTGCACAGGATATTTTTGAGTTATCCATGTTGGGAGTATCAGCAGGTTATGTTTCTGTTGCTCAGTAGTATACCACTGAGATCATATCCCACAGTGATTACCAATTCACCTGTTGACAGGCATTTGGGCTTCTTCCACTTTAAGGTCTGTTCTCACTAAAGCTGCTATGAGCATTTGGGTACAAGTCTTTGCATGGACTTTGGTTTTCATTTCCCTTGGTAAAATATCTAGAAGTAGACTTTCTGGGTTACATCGTAAGGGTATGTTTTACTTTTTAAGTATCTTCCAGTTTTCCAAGTGAATGTACTATTTTACATTCCAACTAGTAATGCAACAATGTTCTATCTGCTTAAACATTCTTCACAAGCACTTGACAATGTATTTTTGACTTCAGCCATTCTAGTGGGTATGTAGTGTACTTCATTGGGGAGTTTTTTGGTTTTTGGTTTTGGTGAGGAAGATTGGCCCTGACCTAACACCTGTTGCCAACCTTCCTCTTTTTGCTTGAAGAAGAGTAGCCCTGAACTGACATCTGTGCCCATCTTCTTCTATTTTGTATGTGGGTTGCCACCACAGCATGGCTTGATGAGTGATGTATATCCATGCCTGGGATCTGAACCTGGGCCACCGAAGCAAGGTGCCCTGAACTTAACAACTACACCACTGGGCCACCTCTCATTGTGGTTTTAACTTACATTTTCTTAAGGACCAGTCATGTGAAGCATATTTTCATATGGATACTGGCTTTTGTGTATCTTTTGGAAAATGTTTGTTCAGATCTTTTGACCATGTTTTAAATTGTCTTATTAAGTTTTAAGAGTTCTTTATATCCTAGTTACAAGTCTTTCTGAGATAGATGCATGGAAAATATTTTCTTTCAGTCCATGTCTTGACTTTTTAATTTCTTAATTGTGTCTTTGGAAGAACAGATCTTTTTAATTTTGATGAAGTCCAATTTATCAATTTTTGCCTTTATAGCTAAAGTTTTTCATTTCCTAACAAAGAAATCTTTGCCCAAGCCAAGGGCAAACTTTCGTGTGTTTCTCCTGCATCTTTGCTAAAAATTTTAGAGCTTTAACCTTTACATTTAGGCATATGATACATCTTGAATTAATTCTTACTTCTGCTAGGAGACAAAAATTAAAGTTCATCTTTTTTTTCTGTGTCATATACAGATTCTTTAACATTACATCTTGAAAAGACTTTTCTTCTCCTATTGAATAACTGTGGCACCGTGTTGAAAGTCAACTGACTATATATGTCGTTTATTTCTGGACTTTCAATTGAATTCTTTTATCTATATGTTTATCCTTACACCAATACCTGATTGTTTTGATTACTATAGCTTTATAATACATCTTGAAAGAAGATCATGTGAGTCCTCAAAGTTTACTCCTTTTTTCAAAATTACTTGCATATTGAAAGTTTTTTGAATTTAATGTAAATTTTACAAATGTCTCATCAATTTCAATGGTAAAGACTGCTGGCATTGTGATTAGGATTATATGGAAAATGGAAATCTTTGGGGAGAAATTAAGATAGTATACTTCTCCACTTATTTAGATTTTTAAAAATTTCTCTCAGCAGGATTTTGAGGTTTTAAGGATATAAATCTTTACATATTTTCTTAAATGTACCTCCAAGGTGTTTCATATTTTTGGATGCCATTGTAAATGGTATTTATTTTAACTTCAATTTCAAATTGTCCATTGCTGGTGTTTAGAATTACGATTGATTTTTGTGTACCTAACTTATATTTCGGGACCTTATTCATCTACTTCATGGATCATTTATCGTAGCATTTCTTCTTTTCTAATATAAACCTTTAATGTTAGGAATTTCTTTCTGACCCTTGTTTACCTGCAATCATATATTTTGATATGTTTTTGTTTTGTTTCTATTCGTTTAAACGTTTATTCTGTTTTGTTTTGTTTTTTAAATTTATTTGTGACCCATGGGTTAATTAGAAGAGCACTGTTTATTTTCCAAATATTTGTGGATTTTTCAGTTATCTTTCTATTACTCATTTTTTTTTAAATTCCATTTTGGCCCGTAAACTGTGTACCATGAATAGTTTTATACTTTATGTAGGAAATTTTTCATGTCTTTTACTAAATTTGAAAATTTTTTTCTCCATAAAAGTCTGTGTCTTCTTTGTTGAGTTAATCCTAGATATTTATAGTTCTTGTTATTCTTGGAAATATTTTATTACCTGTTATTTTTAATTATTGGTTAGTGATTTTGATTTTGTAAGGTAATCTTGTATCCAACAACTTGCCAAACCGTCTTAATAGTTATAATAATTTGTCTGTGACTTTGATTTTGTGTTATGCCAAGGAATTACAGACATGGAATATTAGTACTATATGGTGCAGATATAATTGAAGGGAAAATCTTACAAGTAGAAAAATAATAGAGAACACACAATTCTGCAAACTCTCATTGTTCCATAGCTCAGGCAGTGCAAAGTTGAACTGTATGTGCTTTGCCAATGTTCCAAAAGAAAGGGACCCTGTTTCCATGATACTCTACACATTTCTAGGACAGAGGACAGGGAACACTTATATCACTGTATTTAAAGACAAGTTTGATAGAGGTGGTAGTGTTTTTAGAAAGGTGGAATCTCTGAAACTCAGCAACTGGATAAGCTTGTTCTTCCATTGAGCTAACTCACATCTGCCCAGCTATCAGATGTGCCTCCAAAAGAGGAGAAAATAAGTATCCAGAAACATCCAAATTTGCACCTCTTTAGTTTACTATGCAGATGATCTGGAAATAATAGCAATTTTGATTCTTTCTTTCTATTCCTTCATACCTCTTGTTTATTTTTCTTGTCTTTTTTTGACAGTTCCAAAAGTATTATACAGAACATAGTGATGCTATCTTATATACCTAATAGTATTCATAAACTTAAAGGAAATGCACATAAACACTCCACATTGTATACTTGCTTTATCTTTTTTGGTAGATAACCTTTATCAGGTCAAGGAAGTCTTCTCTTATGCCTACCTTACTGAGAATATTTTCTGGTGTATTTACTTGAAATAATTGAGATAATTATGGGACTCTTTTTTCCAAAAGGCCATAAATGAGGTGAATTATTGCATACTGGTGTCAAAACATCCTTTAGTTCCTAGTACAAACCCTACTTGACTATGATATACTTTAAATAAATACATATATAAGAAATAAATAAATAAAGTCTTGGATTTGTCTAGCTAAACACTTTTAAGGATTTTAACATCTTTAATTATATGTTAAATTAGCCTATAGTTTTGTATACTTTATCATTTTTTAGTGTAAAAATCAGGGTATTGAAAGATCAAATAAATAAGCTTATTGTCTTCTAGTTGTTTAAAAACAAATAGATATGTGTACAAATAATCTAACCCCAAAATCGTCTGACCAGAAATAAAAGCAAAAGTAGAGAACAGTGAAAACAAAACCAGACTGACTTAATACCAACTCTTATCGTAAGAAGGAGAGAGTATCTAGGTCTTACATAGGTTCAATTTAAATAATTGACTTCCACTCCGTTATTCTAAATAAGAGTCTTCTACACTGCAAGAAAACTAACTGATATGAAACACATCACAAAGAAAACACTGCACAGGCACAAAGAGGGAATCCCTGACCTCCAAACGGATTCCCACATTATACTGACCTGATAACCGAAAGATCTGAAAGTTTTGACCTACTATGTTCCCAAGATTGTTGGTGCATCCCATAGTAGGTTCTTAGAAAGAAACTTGGTAGAGTAAAAAGAGAGAATAATAAAAACAGGGTTCTTTTAAATTTCGTACAAAATGTGAATACTAACCCATGTGTTTTAGAACACGTTGGGTACTGTCTTATATGATTCTTGATCTTTCCATTTACTCTAATCAGTGTCACTGAAGAAAATAAACCATGTAGTTGCACAGCGTTGCCTAACTATTCAACTATCTAATTTGCCTCACTGTATGGAAAAACAACATCGGCTGATAGGAAGTGTAATTGAAGAAGTCCAGGCAAGCTGAAGCTGAGGCTGTTCCCCCTGCTTTTGTAATCACCCAGAGCGGGTGGCCCCGGCTAGAGGCAGTTTTCAAGAGGAAGTCAAAACTTAGACCAGTTTCATATTATGAGTTGTCGAGCTTTCTTTCTTTCTGCTTTGGAGCAATTTATTTATGGTAGGGAGTTTCTGTGCCTTGAAAATTTGCTAGTACTTACTTTTAAACTGCGGATTCTTTGCCTTTTTGGGGGGAAGAAGCTGAATAAGGAGGCAGGTTTTTGATTAACCTTTTTCATTTTCTTTAGTCATCATTAGAATAGTCAAATGTTATCCTTTTCATGGAAAATTTATTTTTCCATAAATTCATCTATGTCATCAAGATTTTCAAGTTCCTTGGGGTAGAGTTAGTTATCGCAGCCTCATGACTTTGATTCTTTGTTATGCCGGTAGTAATTCCCCTTTTTATACTACATTTTGTAGTACTTACATCTTCTGTCTCTTCTCTTGATCAGGTTTCCCAGAGGTTCATACTTCTTATTAGACTCAAAGAATTGAGTTATTGTTTTAATAAACATCTCTACTGGGATTTTGTGTTCTCTATTTTTTTTAATTTATGCCTTTGTAATTATTATTTCTGTCTTTAAATGTCTGACTTTAAACTGATAAATTTTTTTTCTAGCTTAAAATGTGTTTCCTAGCTTCATTGGAATGCTAATCCCATTTGTTTACTCTTCTGCTTACTTTGTGAAATATTCAAATCTGTACATTTTTCTTTAAGTAAAGCTGTAGTTTCATCCCACAAATATTGGCCTATAGTCAAATAATATGTATGATAGCTCCAAGATTTTCATAATTTCTCTTATGATTTTTTTAAAAAAGTCATTTATGAAAATGTTATTTAGTATTCAGGCATATGTAATTGTTTTAGCTTTCCTTTGTTATTTATTTCTGATTTTATTGCATCGTGATCTGAGTCTGCATGGTATCGATGAATTAGGTTATATTGAGGTTTTTATCTGTGGCCAGTATCTGGTCCATTTGTGTAACTGCGTAGGTTCTCTTTACATCTTCTGCTGGAGTCCATAAACTTCTATGTATCTGTTTGTTTCAGCTCAAGAGTCTTGTTGCGTGTTTTTGGTCTGCTTGATTTATCACTTTCTGAGATTTGTGTGTTAAGATCTCCAATTACAATTGTTGATTTATCTATTTCTTTCCATAGAGCTACCAGTTATTGTTTTGAATATATAACATTTAGTGTATAAATGTTCATGATTATTGTGCCTATTATTCCTATTACCAGTGCCCTCATTGTCCTTTATAATTTTTTTTGTCTTAAATTTCGTTTGTCTGGTATTAGAACTGTTAATCTGACTGTCTCAGGTGAAAGTTGCACTCATCTACTATGTATTAAATGATTTTTTCATTTTCCCCTACCTATTCCTTTTGTTTTCAACATCTCTGTTAGACAAATACTGCTGTTTTTAATCACATTGAGAGAAATCTTTTAATCTTTGAGTTAATCTTGAGTTAATAAACATTTATTATAAATATTCCTATGTAAAAACTTATTTCTGTGCTTTATTTTATAGACTACTTACCCTACTTTCTTTTGTTCTCATTTCAACTCCCCTCTGATCTTTTCCTTCCCACCCTTCATCTCTGTCGGGTTAGCATCATTCCAAAGTTTTATTTGTGGATTGTTCTTTCTTTATTTGCTTTGTAACCATTACTTATTCAGACAATAAACCCTCTCAAATTATATGTTCCTACCTTCTGGGTTCACTTTTTTCTTGCTAGATTACTATGTCAGTTTGAAATATCCTGGGCTAGAGAATCAGAAAACCAATTAATAATGACTTAATTAAGTTGATTTTTCTCACATAAAAAGATACCTTGAGGTCAGTAGCTGCTGGCAACAGCTTATTGGTTCAACAATATCAGCATCATTGGCACTCTGCAGTTCTCTTCTCCCGTCCCTCTTAGTTGCAAGGTGGCTCCCACACCTTTTGGCATCACTTCCACTTTCAAAGAAGAAAGAAGGGGGAAGAATAGTGGTGGTGACTGCTGTAGACTGAATATTTGTGTCCCTTCCACCAAATTCATTTGTTGAAACCTAATGTCAATCAGATGGTATTAGGAGGTGGATCCTTTGGGAAGTTCTTAGGTCATGAGGACGGAGCCCTCATGAATGGGATTAGTGTTCTTATAAAAGAGACCCACAGAGCTCCCTAGCCTCTTCTGCCATGTGAGGACACAGCCAACAATGGCCATTTAAAATTACCAGAAAGCACTCACCAGACACGGAATCTGCCAGTTCTGTGATCCTGGATTTCTCAGTCTCCAAAAGTGTGAGAAGTAAACATCTGTTGTTTATAAGCCACCCAGTCTATGATATTTTGTTATAGCAGCCTGAATAGACTAATACAGTGAATTGTCCCTTCCATGAGTTGAAACTTTCCCAGATGCCCCAAAGCAGGCTTCTGCTTACATCTCACTGGTCAGAACTCCCTTGTATGGCCACCCCTAGCTGCAAGAGAGATTGGTAAAGTGAGTATTTTGCATTGCCAAATTCTATAACATATATGATTTGCTATTGACAAGAGGGAGAGAAGGGATAGATTTAGCCAACCAAAATGTGTGTCACAAGTGCTTCCTCCAAATGTCTCAATATAGTGTGCCTAGATTTGGTGGTTTTTTTGGAGCCCCTTCAATTAATTTCACTTCTTTGTATCTCTCAACTTTTTTTCATTTTTTCAAGTCTTCGTTTCTTCCCCATATCTTTGCTACATCACTTTTCAGCTCTATTAGTTTTGAGATTCAATCCATCCACTGAATTCTTTGTTTTAATAATTATAGGTTTTATACCCATTATCTCCTAATGGTTCTCTTTCATGAATTCTTGTTATTGTTTCATTGTACCATAATCTTCAGTCATATCTCTGAGAATACTCTTGTTTGATCTGGCTTACTAGTTCTGTGTTCTCATATGTAGATTAATATCTCATTTTCTTTTTCTCACACTTTGTACACTCTTCATTATTCTCCTCAAGACTTTAAAGACATTGGAATTACAAGATAGTTTTGCTTTATATGATGAAAGAGGGCAAAGTTTAGGTCCAAATTAATGCTTCTCCAGGTTAATTTATGTCATCAGATATGGTGTTGTGCCTGTCAGAGAACCTCTCATGCTACAGTCTGGGGTGGTTTCTCATTTTCCCACCCTATTTCAGATGACCTTGACCCTTAAGGAACCTCTCAATACCTCTGTCTAGAACTTCTCATTTCCAAGAGTTTCCACTTGTGCCATATCCATTGACCTAAAGAATTAAGAGGAAGGAGAAGAGGGAACCCCAAAGCCCATCCATCCCACCTCTATTTGCTCTGATAGGCTCCTCACTTAACCGAGGCTCCAGGACTGCTCTGTTGTACCACGACACCTCTGAGTGCTGCGAGCACTGCCATTTGTATGCACTTACAGAGTGGTAGGACTAACAATGCTGTACCTGGGATAATATGGAGAAGATAAGGAGTCATAATTTGAAAGCTCTCTTACTCCCAGCCTATCTCCTATCTGTGGTATCTGCTGTTCTCTCATTCTAAATTAAGCATTTCTCCCACATTGGGACTATAATAAATTGAATAGTGTCCTCCAAAAATTCACATCCACCCAGAACATCAGATCATGAACTTATTAAGAAAATAGGGTCTTTGCAGAGGACCCTAACTTAATTAGTAAATTATTATGAGGTCATATTGGTTAGGATGGGCCATACTCCAATGACTGGTGTCCTTATAAAAGAGGAGAAGATGAAGCCACACAGAGTCACAAAGAGACACAAAGAAAAAGGCCATGTGAAGACAGAGGCAGAGATTGGAATGATGCAGCTACGAGCCAAGGATACAGGGGCGCCACCAAGCCAGAAAGAGATAAGGAAGAATTCTTGTGGGAGCACAGTCCTGTCGATATCTGGATTTCAGACTTCTAGCTTCCAAAACCATGAGAGAATGAATTTCTGTTGTTTTAAGTGATCAAGTTTATGGAAATTTGTATGGCAGCCCTATGAAACTAGTACAAATACCCAACCAATTTTTTTTATGGTAAGGTCTAAAATTTTCCAACTTTTTTAGTATCTCCAAGTGGGGTTTGGAGGAGAGAACCAGAAAGCTGTATTGACTGAATATATTGTTTTCTATAGTGGTACATCAGTCAGCTGCAAGCTACAGAAACCTTAGTTTCTTCATGTAACGTGAAGTATGCAGTAGGTAGCTCAGGGCTGGAAAAGAGGTCTCACGATGCCACTGACCCAAATCTCTTCTATTATTCTTCACTGTAATTCTTAGCATATGGCTTTTGTCATCAAGCCCACAGAATGTCTGCTCTACCTCTAGGCAATATCTGAATTTCAACTAGTAAGAGGTGGGAAGTGCAAAACATAAAAGGAACATGCTAGGTGGATTCATCCCTGTAGAAAATAATTGCTTTCCCAGATATTCTAACTAGTGCACGTCCACTTGCAGCACACTGACCAAAAGTGTGTCACATGTCCAAGTGAGTCTAGGGATTTATGTATTATTAATTTGGGATATTTACTTCTTCTAGTAAAACAGAAGGGGAGAATAGACATTGAAGAGGCAACTAGCATTGTCTGCCACTGACAGAAAATTTGACAAAACTTCATTTTGGTGAGAAACTTTCCCTTGCCAAGAGAATTAATTTTCAAAAGCAATGTGAATATGCATATTAAATATCTAGGATCTCACTATATAATAAATCCTCACATGATCTCCTTAATTGGGGGTGGGGAGAGCAAGAGCATTAGAGTGTGACTGTCCTGGCTCCAATCCTTATTTCTCTACTCTCAACTGGTGTTATTGGTCTCTTTTTTTACTCTTGTTTCTTTAGCTATAAAAATGGTTATTAAGCGACCTCTTGATATTGTGACACTGAAAGCTAATATTTGTATAAGCATCAGCTGCATAGAAGGAAATCAATACTAGTTTCCCATTCTTCCATCCAATCAAAATCCTACCCAAATCAAACATTATCTCTTCACTGAAGCCTTCTCCTATCATTCTAGTATTCACTGTTTTCTTCTGATTGAGAAATCTTGGATATTTCAGAGCTCATTTTTACCAAACCAAAATATGTTACAACTTAAAAAGATCTTATAAATCTGTTAGGCTTTACTTATTTTAGTAACATGCATGGTCACTGACCAAGTCAAAAGCATTGTAGAAATGGAACCCAAGTATTAACTCAGCCCACCACACTATGCATAATTCAATATTAAATTACATTCTCTTTTCTCTAAAGACTGTTGCTTCTTCTCATTTATGTTGCCTCCACAACCAGGGTATAAATTTACCAGGTTGTTTATTCATTCATTTGTTCTCTAACTTATTCATCGATTAGCTATTGATCAGGTACATAAATCAAGCCCTATTCTGGTTTCTGGGTATACAAAGATGAATAACAAATGAGTAGCTATCAAGTTTTATACATATCCAATTATAGCACTAATTACACACTGAGCACGTAATTACTCAATAAATGCTTGTTTGATTGATTGACCTTTAGAAACAATTGTAGCTAGCAATAACTGAATCAGCAATGATTTATAATTTGGATTTCAAAGTGGAAAAACAACCAGTCCTTTCCCCCACCATCTATTGCTTTTGTCCCTTGATCACGCTACTTTTCCTCTTCCTTCAGAATAGGTTTTCTCCCAAGAGACATCTGAGATTTAAGCAAATAACCATGATTAGTGCTTCTCAACCTATTCGCAAGATCCTTGATAAATAAGAAAAATAGAAAAAGCACTTAAAAAAGCAAGAATACATAAATGGAGTTCCATATCTCATACCATATAAGAAATGTGCTTAAGGTGATCAATATTGTTCAATAAAAATGATTATATTTAATCAAGCAAAAATGCCCTTAGGCAAACTGACTTCTAATTGTATTTGTTTTAGACAAATTAGTTCTGGTTAAATGAATCTCTGGTGAATTGACCTGACAAAGGCAGTAAAAAGCTTCTTTGTTGCAAGGATTCCCACTGAACTCTTGACATTTGGAAAACTGAGGAAGCAGGAAAATCGGATATTTGTGTCCTGCATAAATGAAGAGTACCTGGTAAGGAAGCTGTGTAGTTCCTAAGATCAAGGTAATCTGATCCTCACTGACCTCTTTCTCATGCACTTGACAGCAGAAAAATCCACTGAAGCCTGAGCACCCTAAAGCCAACTCTTTTGTTTTAATCTGAGGGAAAGAAAAGGGAGACGGCATAATGTTGCAGAAAGATCCCAGGATTGAAAACACACAGGCACAGGTGTAACTCCACTGTGGAGTGTCTCCAGAGGCTGTCTGATCTCTGGCTCTACCATCTGAGACTTAACGTATTCACCTATAAAAGGGGCTGTATGGCTCAACATAGAAGCTCAATAACTGACAGCTGCTACCGCTATCATCATCATCCTCCTCCACCACCAATGAAGAAGGAAGAGTATAAAACAGAGCTATTAGGATTGCGGCTACATGATTAAAAGTCATCTTGCAGAGGTGAAGAGTTATGCATCATTTTAGGAATGTGTACCACTTACCTTAGAATAACTTGATGCAGACATCTGGCTAATATTCAGCTGGATGGTGTCCTCCCACCAAATTCTGCCCTTTGCCTTATTTAAGGCATGTGTTGGCTACCCAAAGACCTGAGACAACGTCAAAGGCCTTGATATTTCTCTTTCCCGTTCTGTCCTCTTCTCCCCATTCCTCTCTCCTCACTTCCTCTTTCTACCTTCATTTGTCTTTCCATAGGTTTCTTTCTTGCTTTCCTGTAGCACTTAACCCAGGCTGGAAATGTCAACTGACACACAGCCAAGACAATAAAACTGGATCCCCTTCTCTGGAGTGACAATCATGATGACGATGATTGTGATAAAAAGAGGAGTTTATATTTTTGAGCATTTAATATATGCTAGTCACTTTTTTAAAAAGTTTCTTTTTTCTAGTCACTTTTAAGCATCTTTCAAACATTATCACATTTATTCCTCACAACAACCTTATGAGATGGCTACCGATAGCTTCCCTTTTTACAGATGGGGAAAATCAGGCTCAGAGAAGTTAAGCTACTTAATCAAGATAAAAAGAAGTTATCAATTATGAAAACCAAAATTCTCTAGGTCCAGGGTTCATACACTGGAAGGAGTTTTGTGCCTTTTTCCTGGAGCACACAGTACAGGAGTTTTGGAGTGAGCTGACAAGGGCTTCTGACATTGTAGCATCCCACAGTGAAATACTGCAGCCAAGGCATTTCACCACTTTATGAGAAGAATCTTCATTACAGCAGCAGCTGAACTTGCAGTTGCTCACAGGGAAGACTGGAACAAAGATAGCTTGTAATGTTTATTTTGTGTTCATTTTATTTACCAAGAGGAGCCATACTCAGTTGTCTCAAAATAAGAAGGTGATGACAAGTTCTTACAGTCAGCACTTAATGAATAAATCCCATAGTCTATGCGAATCCCATTGTCTTGAAAGTGAGAGAAATAAAACTACCAAGGGCCTCATTGACTTCAGAATTATGGGAAGTCCCTGACCATATTACAGACTATTTATCCAAATAAATTCCCAATCATTCCACAATATGTCAATTCTAAGTGCCTGTACACACGCTTCAGTTGCTCCTTGGGGGCCATTTTTCTATACAGAATGTGCTCCTGGAAAATACAGAACGTGACAAGAGAGCCTTGGCAAGCTGAGCAGGATGGGTTTGTGGGTGGGCAGTTATTCTTCAGGCATTCAGGAACTTCTGAACATAGAGTTTGAGCCACCGAAACATGAGACTTGTATAATACAGGCATGGCTGTCGGTGGAGGCCTGGTGTGGGTGGAATTCCACAGCAGCCCTGAGAAAACAGGGAATGAGAAGTAAGCGTCTCCATTTAAACATTATTAGTGGCACCTCAGACCAAGTGGGTTAAGTGGTGATTATTGCTTTGCTAGAAAATGATATTTACTGAGCAGCTGTGTTTTTATTAATAAAAAATATTTTTCTAACTACAAAGTTTACATGAGTTTATCATATAAAAGAAATACTGTAAACAAAAAAGAGAAAAATATGAACTGCAATGCAACTAATCAAACAGCATCATTTTGCCATATGTCTTTCCAGGGTTTTTTCTATTTATTCGTTCAATGTTATTCAAATATTGCCTGTAAGCTAAATACAGCTCTAGGCACTAGGAATACAGGGGAGATGAGATATATATACACATTTTTAACAAAAATTGAGGTCGTAGGATACATACGTTTTAACCTCATTTCTTTTTAGTCAACAATGTATTATGAACATCCTTCAATGTAAATAAATAATCTTATGGATGCAATTTTAATGGCTATGTATCAGTACATTCTCCACATAATCGTTCATTTAACCAATACTTCTTTTTCTGCCTTTTACCTACTTTCAAGTTTGCCCCATTAAAAATATCCTGATGATTATCTTTGCAATACATTTGTCCACATTGTATTGGATAAATATTCAAATGTAAGTTTTATGCATCAAGAGAATGGGTCAAAAACACGTCAGGCAGAGTTTTAAGGTTTCAGACAGATTCCAAATTTCCATTCAAAAATATTTGTCCAAGCTGCATAATTCCTAGGAGAAATATGAGAGTGCCTATATCCTCTCAATCTTGGGTAACTTAAAAAATTCTTTTATGAAAAGCTACTGTCTCATTTGGTTCTATTTTGCCTTTCTTTGATTAGTAATTGGATTGAATAGTTTTTTAAGTATATTGCTTGTTATTTTTCTATTTTCTAATCATTTTTTTTCTCTATTCTAATGTAAATCCTTAGCAATCATTTTCAGGAAGTCTTTAGGTGTTTGCATTAGAATGCCTAAGATAAAGAGTTGAAGCTTATTTCCCTTGAGAAACTAATACGTGATTGGGGAATAAAAATCACTGTAGAGTTAAAGAAACAAAGAAGCAAACAGAGCAAAGACTCCTCATACCCAAGTTAATATTGTAAAAGTTTAGGACATAAATCAGTTGATGCAGAGCTGAAGTGCATAGAGTGCTGAGACAGTTCACTGGGCATGGCTTCCCAAGGTTGGGAGAGGGAGGTCCTGGATCTCCTGATACAGTGGAGCATGTTGAGACTGTTAGTCAAGCAACCCGGCTCTTTCACATGCCAGGCTTGTTATCATTAAGCAAGCCTATGAAGGTGTCTGGAACTCCATTTCTTCACTTGTCAAACAAAAGGAGACAAGATGATGCCTTTCCTTTCTAAAATTCTATGAAGTGTATTTAGAAGAGCTGACAAAGACATGGAAGAAAGGAGTGCAGCATCAGATTTGGAGAAACTAGACTGATAGTACATGGTGAACCCATGGCCTCTACACTTAATTGTCATTGGCATAGAATAATGTTTCCCAATGTGTGTTTGTTACTGAGCAAGAGCTCACTACCTGATGAGCACAGAGGCCAACACCATGGCACTGGCTTTTGAAAAAAGAAGAGCTTTATTGCAAGGTCAACCATCAAGGAGACAGGAGGCAAGGCTCAAATCTGTCTCCCTGAGCTAAACAAAGCAGGGACAGACTTTTAAGGAGGGTGGGAGTATAATAGTCTTATAAGTCCAGTGTGCTACAAATCAAGAGACTTTTTGCTTCTTATTAGGTTCCCTTCAATGTTTTCCCTTCACATTGAGTTCCACAGTTAGGGAACTTTTGGTTCCTAGGCAGCTTGAGGACAACGTTTCCACCTTCTGAGTATGCTCCAGCTAAATCACTTGTACTTTTCACTCATCTCCTCTGCAAAATAGCTTTGATATTTCATTATTGACACAGTAGGATACAATAGTGCCAGTACAAATTGGTCTATGATGGTTATATGGTCCATAGGACATTCTGTCCACAAAATGTTAAAGAGTGTTATGAAAAATAAGAGTCTTGTGGTCATATAAATCTGGTAAATTATGGGTTAAGCAAAGGTAAATGCATTTCTGCATTGCACAAGTTTTTAGATTCTATAAGACGCTTATGTGCATGTGGAACCTATAAGAGGGATATAGAGTTTATAGCATTTTTCAAGTTTGTCTGACCATTGAATACTTTCGTGAAGTGTCTTTCAGGACTAGGATCCAACAGAACAAACTTAGAGAAACAGGCATAAACAAAAGTCAGATTGAATAGGCTGGGCAAATAGCATTTCGGATTATCTAAACTTTCACCTTGGTTAAGCAACAGCTAGTCCTACTCATGTGGACATGCCCCTCCCTGGGCCAAGACACAGTGTCAGTGAACTATCTTTAACAGCAAACATCTGTAATAGATTGAGTAGGGTGCATTATTTTCTGCTGAGATGTTGAGAACACACATAGTTGGGTCACCTTTTTCACCCTCACAATTTTCTCTTTAGAATTATGTTGAATCTAAAACAGCCTCCTTCATGTGACAAGATAGGAGCTATCACTTAGCATCATATTTCTTGATGGGTGAATTTTAAGGATCAGAAAACCTTATTTAAATAAAACAAATTCAGTCAAACACATGTATTGGGCACCTACTGTTTGTTAGTTACTATGCCGTGCTTTGGAATAAGACATGAACAGACTTGATTTCAGTTCTCATGAGGTTGAATCATAGTTTATTTGTGAGTGGGAGGAGGGGATCAAAGAGTAAATGAACAGTTTAGCACAAAATGATAAGAGTTATATGATGTATGGAAAGGTTGTCACAGGAACCCACAATAGTAACCTTTTAGCCTAGAGCAGAGATGCTCATGGAAGCCTCACAGAGAAGGTAATATGGATGAGTAGGAGAAGATCACCAAGTAGACAACATAGGGAGAGGCATTCCATGTAGGAAGTGTGTCAATCACATACAAATGAGAAAGAGCAAGGGACATAGCAGAGTTGGATCATACACACATACAGAATACAGGATACATACGTCATACACAGAAGATAGGGGCTTGGGCTTTCCTCTGTAGGTTATGGGAGAATTACTGAAACATTTTAAATGAATGACTCATAGGAACAGATTTGAGGAGTTTTATTTAAAAAATACCTTTGGCAGTGATATGGGATCTGATTGCAAGTTTGGATGAAGGGCCCCCAAGTCAGAGGCTATTTACTGCAAATTTGGTTAAGAAATGATTAGGAACTGAGTAAGGCAGTGGCATAAACTACAAATTATGCCCAAGGCTAAAACTTTCCTCTAAATTGAATGAACTTTTCCAGAAGGATGTTGTTAATAAGACTAGTAAGGCAGAACTTTAATGGAGATATTAATGCCTTAAAATTACTGTTGATCAAAATTGACAAAGTGTGACACCTCATTCCAGGTTAGTTGTATGTTCAACCAATTTTATTTAAGATAACCATAGCTGAGATTATCAGGAGTAGTATTTTTAACAGCCATATTTTGGGGGCATTTTCACAGTGCATAAGGTGATAATTTGCATGCTATAAAACCACTGACTACTCTGAACTCTGAAGTTCTTCCAGTCAAGATCATTGTCTCTGGTTCAGGGAGGAACTGAGTTTGGGAGGAAAATGAGTATACTGAGAAAAATCTGAGCATTCCTCTAACCCAGGGTCCAGAATCCACTGAAATCTTGAGGGAACCAAAACCTGGGCTCACATATTACTAGCAGACATGGCTCCTAAGAGGTCTTCTAAAAGAACTAAGAGATCTTTTCTCCTATACATTGGGGTAGATCCACACTGTTTCTGATCCAGAGGGTCAAATGTCTAAGTTGTGACTAGTTGCCTTTGGCCTATTTCCCAAAGAGGCCCACGGAGAATCATTGCCGGTGTTGGTTTGGAGTTGGCTCAAACCTTCTTCCCTGAATTCTCCACCTTCACTCCTGCCTTCTTGACCAAGATTTCTGTTTAGGATATACCTACCAAGAGATAACTTCCATCTTAGCTTCTCAATAAAGTCGTTTAAAAAAAAAAGTCCAGGGGCCGGCCCCGTGGCCGAGTGGTTAAGTTCGCATGCTCTGCTTCGGCGGCCCAGGGTTTCCCCGGTTCGGATCCTGGGCGCGGACATGGCACCGCTTGTCAGGCCACATTGAGGCGGCGTCCCACATGCCACAACTAGAAGGATCCACAACTAAAAATATACCACTATCTACTGGGGGGATTTGGGGAGAAATAGGAAAAAAAAAAAAGTCCAAAACAATCTCAGTAAAAGTAAGCAGTTTATGTAATTTAACTCATTTAGGTATCGTTACAACTTATGAAGTAGGCACTATTATTATCTTCATTTTACAGATGATAAAACTGAAGTCCAAAAAAGACAGTTAAATTGCTCAAGGTAACACATCTAATGAATAGCAAAACCTGGGTGTGAACCCAGGAAGTCTGGCTCCAGTGCGTGTGTGCTTAAACATGGTGGGCTCTCCACCCACCAAGCAGCAGGCCCATTGCTGCCATGGAGAGAGATGTTGGTCCATTTTAAATGGTCACCATAACTATCAGTTCAAAAATAACAGTTCAACTGGCCATTTAAAAGCAGGAATCTGCCAAGATGAGATGCAAAATACTATTTCAGAAGTGATCACTTTGAACTTCTCAGAACGTTCAGGGCCCAGATGGTCTTAAGTGCTCAACAAATTATAGAGCGACCTTTTCTGAGAACTCAAAGCACTGACCTTCTCAGGGGAACCAACCTTTAAGAAAGGGAGCAATGCTTATCTTTGTAAGGAGATCTTGAATTCAGCTAGACGTTAGATTTTATTCTAAATAGAATAAGTGTATAATGTCCTGAGATATCAGATTATTTCATTGATCAAAGCATTAAAACAACAGTTATTTGTTGAGTGCCTATGTGATGAAAATTTGTCTGTATTTACATTTCTTTTCCAATGCTGTTGCAGCAATAAAGCCACAAAATCAGAACTCAGAAAAGAGTTGGGAGTGGGACAAGTATTTGCGGGACGGATCTTTATGGTGAGGGAAGAAAGAAAGGCTTAAATACATACGCAAGCACTCCTCAGGACTTTTTGGTGAGATGCAGTGATTTGTCACACATAACACCTAAGATACACACACATCCACGTGGGCACACACACTTCTGCCAGGTACAATAACCTTTCTGCCTCTGTCAACTGTGAGGGCAATTGAACTTTTCCCCTCCAACTTATTATGGTAGAGTAGATCTAAAGAATAACCTTAAACGTAAAACCTTGCATTACATGTGGGTTCGGTGATTATTGAATTGAATTTTTACTTCAGAATTTGAATAAGTCTTGGAATCTGAAAAATAAAAGTACTGTGGTTATAAGAATGATGGTATATGGGATCTGAAAAAAGCAAAAAGATGCTTTTGATGAACCATTTCTAGCATGCATACACCTTACACTGAGAGGAACTATTCGCTCAGAAAGTGGCAATTTCCATTTTAAATGCATCTGAGATTTCGACTATTTTTAGGGGTACAAAATTTTTACAACCTTTGACTCAGTCCCTCCTACTAAACGCATCCTTTCAAAAGCATGAAATGTTGAAGGTCTGTCTATATTATTCAAACCAGCAATTAGAACCAGATGTTACTGCACTTTATATTTAGACACTACATTTCAATATCTAAAAAAGAAAGAATGTTCATGAAGGACAGAGAATAATTTATAAATGCAATTAAAGCATATTGTTTAGGTTCCTTCTCACTAATTTACCTGATTGCAAAGTAAAATTAAATGAATTCATATTTAAATGCAAAATTGGGCCAATGAGTAATGAAATTTTTAAAACTGTAGGTATAAGGGAAAGAAGATACTAGGTATACTATTGTTGCATCAGATACATTTCTTTATCAATTTTATATCTTTGCTATAAAGTCTTCCATCTTCTTTACAAGGCAGTCAAATTCTAGATAGTATGATGTCTAAACTTATATTAACTTTAAAGAAAATGTACGGACTGGGTACAAAAGAGCAATTTAAAAGTAACTGTCTACTCTATGCAGCAGCAAAACTTTTAATAGGAATCTATAAATATTACAGATATCATAGGCTTTTCCTGAAGTTTGGCGTGTTCTTCACTTAGGGAAATAATAGAATGGAAATCTCATACCCCTTTCAACACTCCTTGAAAAAGCATGTCATACATATGGAGTATAAATATAGGCATCGCATACAAAATAGAGCTCATTCTTAAAGTTTGGTTGACCCAAATTATTGGTGTTTGGAAAAAAAGAGAATGGCGGAGCACTCTTTTCCTCAATATCTGAATAATCCAGTAGGTACTTGTTTTAATTCAGTACTTTATGGTATTTTCTTGGCAATGGATTTTCTTCCTAATTATGGTCTTTGTTTGGCTGATATTAAATGGATTGGTCTTTTCTGAGTGTATGCCAATGACTGGTGGCACAGGGATAGCCTGCCATACATGCCAATAGCAGAGAAGCATTTGACAGATGCACAAGATTGAGAACTGAAAGCAGTGACTGTGTGAGAAGTTGCTGAACTAGCAAATGGTGAATGATCATTGATGCCTGGGGCTCTATGCCAAAAGGACATTACTATATCTAGAAAATCACAAGAACACAAGGCTAATAATCTTCTTTGGTCTCTAATTGGTTTGCTCACAATTCATGTGGCTAATGAATGCTGCAATGTTCTTTAAAGTCAGTTTTCAGGTTATTATAGTATGTGAACTTAAAGGTAAACAGAAATAGTTCATTCATTCATTTAAAATATTAAACACCCACTTACCAGGCATTATTATATGTACTGGAACATTTATGTTAATTAGAACTAGTTTCTCCTGTGATCTCAAAAATATGAAAAAAATTATAGCTTAAATAATAATAGCTATTAATTATATAGTGCTTTCCATGTGCCAGACACTGCTCTAAGCGTTTTATATACACTATGTCATTTGATCCATACAGCAACTTCATGGGTTAAGTGTTATTGTTAGCCCATTTTAAAATGAGAATATGGAAGGACCATTTATTACTTTAATTTGCTCAAAGTCACACAGCTAGTAAGAAACAGACCCAAGACTGAATCAAACCCACTCTTGTTTCTGAGTCTATGTTCTTTACCACGGTGCTAAATTTCCCTCAACTAAATAAGAGTGTATTATGTTTCATGTGTAATTCCAGGTAAGTAGACCAGGCGAAGCTGATATGTGCATACACATATCACCAAGGCCAAAGTTACTATATCTTGTTGTTCTTCTATCTTCTATATACAATTTCTACATCATATCCAAAATGGCTACTCTAGCACCAACTATTCCAGTCAGCCAGAAGATGGGAAAAAAAAAAAAAAAAAAAAAAGCGAGAGGGGGAGTGGTTAAGCTCTTTTCTTTGGAGAACTTGTCCCAGAAGCTTCAAAAGCAGCTTTGCATATACCCCATCGGCCAGAACTTAGTCACATGTTTGTAATGGAGCCTGAGATGTGTAGTTTTTATTCGAAGTGACCCATTCCCAACTATTATTGAGGAAAAAGGGAAGAGCAGCATTCTTTATCAAAATATTTAAAAAACAGCCTTCAAACAATTGTTCTTTTCAGAATATTCTTGCCATTGCCCCTAGCGTTTCTTTCTTTCTAAGTTATATTCCTTTTGCATCCAGATGCCTTTGGGTCATTGGTAGACCTTGATTCTGCTCGCTCTCCCTCCGGTGATATCTGATAAACAGAGAGCACTTGTCTCTGTATCATATTGGCAAACTGGAAACTAACAACACTCCTCAAGCTGCAGATCACCAGTATTTCCCTCCATCGTTCTGGTGAAAAACTGATGGAATAAATTTTCATTAGAATAAAGTACCTCTATCAGATTGGGAAAAATGGTTTGTTTGTTGACTATTATTATATATGCACACATTTTTATTTCTGGGATATTATAAAACCAAAATAAGAATAATAGCAGCATTGATAAAGAATTCAGGAAGAATATATCTATCAGTTTCACGGTAAAAATATTCAGGGCACCATACAAGATATAAAGAAAATGCTATTGGTTTGGAATGTTGTAGAGATTTAGAACCCTCCCCGCTTCGAAAACATTTCCATATCATTGGTCTGGAGTGCCACTTCACTTTGGATCACACCAGGATGACATTCACTAGTAAACAGAATTCTTTTTTTCTATTTTCTGGAAGTCTCTAATCATATTCTCCTTGAAATTGAAGAATTATGAGTAGGAGTTATTGATATCACAAAATAGGGCCAAAGTCCCATAATTCCAAGTCACTGGAAATAGTTTAATGTAATAGCAGGAAGCAATGTTCTCTCCTCTTTCCAAGAACGTTAAAAAAGGGGTTATCCTAAAAGGATCCTGGAAATATGTGGATTAACTTGGAAACATCAGATACCGACTTGGAGACAGTACTAACCTTAGGCACGTGTATGAGAGAGACCAGTTTGGTTTTTGGTGTCCTCACTTTGATTTTCTGAACCTTTCCCTGCACCTGCTGTCTTCTGCCACCTTTTTCTCTCACAAGCTCTCTCAGGCATTTTCACTCCTGACAGAAGGAAAACACCAGAAGCTACCAACATCTTATGTCCTAGTTTCACGCGTTCACAAGGGCAGGACCTTGTAAAAGCAATTTTCAAAGGGAAAAACCTAAATGAATGGCTATCCCTAAGAAAATGTTTAGTGTTCCAGGACTTACAAATAAAAGGTATTTTGAGTGACTACATTCTTCTAGTATCATCTTCAAAGTTCTTCATGAGCCAGAAACTCTCATCCTTGGCATCCATGAGAATCTCTTGGAAGCTGTCTAAACAGTGATTCTCAGGCTCCACCTAAGACTTACCAAATCAAAATCCTTACCAGTAAAACCAAGGAATCTATGTTTTTAAGAATCTTCCAACCTTTTAAAACCTATAATCCATCTAGGTGATTCTGCTATAAAGCCAGATTTGGAAACCACTGACATAAGCTGGCACATATCCTGTGGAAGATGAGGCTGCTCTTGCTTATAGAAATGACTAGAATTGATAGATCTGCATGTTCTTTGAATCTACAAAAGAATACAGCACTCAGTTTTGTCACATGCAACTCCTTGTGTTGTCTGTTATTAATTATCCAAAGAACAAGAACATTAAAGGGAATAGAATTCCTTTGTTCAACACTGTATAACAATTGAGGTTCATAATACTATCCTGAAGGTACTACAAGATACTCAAGTACCTCTGATGTTATCAAAGAAAGATCAAACTCATTCTGTATTATTTTACGTAAGTCTAATTGTATTCTAGTTCTTTGAAAGTTGATATTTGATATGTATTATGGCAACTTTATTAATCAGAATAGTAACCTAAATAACCGAGCACCACATTACAATGAGTGCATGGGAATTTGCTAAGCTAACGCCAAGTGGTTGATATATGGCCTAAAAGTGATGGGCTATAGGAGAATTTAAAAGATCACAAAGCACAATAGGAAAACATACAGACTTTGAAATCAACAACACAGATGCAAACCCAGATTCACAACTCATCAGCCACGTGAACTCCAGCAAGCTACTTAACCTCTCTGAATCTGATTCCTATCTGCAAAACATGAATACACGCTCTTCTCAGGGTGAGATTTCAGAGATAATGTTTGCAAAGCGCTTGATACATAGTAAACATTCAATACTGTGGTAAATATTACTATTTGGGGGAGACACAAATGAGAAAAACAGAAGCTGCAGGGCACACCACAGAGGCCCAAAATTGGGATCATCACGCAGGCTTTTTAAAAACATCAAGTCCTGGCCCCGGGCACCAGAATTCTGAAGATCTAGGATGGGGCTCAAGAAGTTGAATATTGAACAAACATTTCACGCACTTTTGATGGGTGTTGTCAGCAAACCTCACTTTGAGATTCTCAGCACTTCAGGATTGCACTTCAGTGGCTGGAAAGCTGCTTTATGTAAGTTTCCAAGATCCTGCTCCTAAACATTCCCCAATTTGAAGAAAGTCTTTCTCCCACCACACCCCAGCCCCCAACAATTAAGCACTACTTCATTTCCTATGCTTAGTTAGAACATCACATGAGTTAGCCTGAAGAAGGGCTACTTGTCCCTTTCATTTTAAACCACTGAGAAATAGTATCAGCAGACCTGTTTTATTTTGAAATGCAATTTTCCTTGTGTGCATCTTAAACAGCTCTGAGGGACCAAATAATAAAACCACTTCATAGGATCTTTAGTTTCTTCCAATAAAGTTTGTAATTCCTGCTTAAAAAGACATGTTAGCACATGAATCAGCATGCACTGTTGACTCTAAGTGAGACTGAGGAGAAGGGAGGATGGCGTCAAAAATTTAAGGAACCATGAAGTTCACAAATCTAGTTGCAAGGTTTGAAACACGGTGGTAAATATCAACTCTAAAGTCTCGGGTCACATTTTCTACCCTATGAAGGAGGCAATCAAGACTATGGATGAAGAGACAAGCTCCCCATCCCACAAATCAAGAAAGCAAGGCCAGGTAACATAAAAGGACCAGGGAAAGCACCATTCTCCACAGAAGCACCTTGATAAGAGCGAAGCTGCCTGCAGTTCTTCTGCAAGCCTTTCCTTTTGCACCTCATATGCAGGGCTGGCCTATCTCATGCACAGTGATATGCAGGTAACGTGGAAATAATTACAAAGCTTCTAAATGATTATGAATAGTTTTCTACAATAAATATGCAGAACTCTTGATTTACCCCTAAACCTTTTCCCCACCTCAGTCTTCCCAAACTCGGTAAATGATATCACCACCTTCCAGTTGCTCAGTCCAATAGCCTCAGTCATCCTGACTCCTATGCTTTTTTCACATCCATATCTAATATATCAGCAAACTCCATAGGCTCTAACTTGGAAACATCATCAGAACCAGATCATGTCACACTCAACTGCTGCCACCCTACCCAGGCCGCTATCCTTTCTCATCTGCATTATTGCAATAGCTGCTTACCTGCTTTCTCTGCCAGGATCTTCACCTCCCTACAGTTTGTCCTCCACACGGCACACAAAATGATGGCTTGCTGGAGGGGTTTCTCTTTCCTTACTCCACACTCAGCTATCTGCCATCTCTATGTCTGTGCCACAGAGAGTCTCTCTCCACACTCTTGTCCCTCTCCCCGTGGTGGACAACAGTTGCTTGTTACCTAGGGGCAGGGAGCTGGGAGGTTCTCTGTTATCCTGGTCTAGACTTCGTCTTGGGTAGGTCCTGTGTCCCTGGGTCTTGGCTATGGGGCTTAGTGACACTATCTTCTTGCCTGTGGTAACTAAACTCTGCCCTGTGTAGGTGAGCCCACTGCAGGACAGTGTTTCTTGCCCTCCTCCAGGAGCAGGGTACCTCAAATGGCCTTGGCCCAGGGAAGTTTTCTGTCCCTCCCCTAGGGACAGGCATTTCTTTTACCTTCCCCCAAACAGCAGTGGGTCTTCCCCTCTGCCCCGGGACCACAGGATTCGCTGTCTTTCCCCCAGTGGTCTCAGGCTTTTGTTCCATAGAAAACAAAAGTTTCCATCAGGATTCAACCCTTCCTTGGGGGTCTTTCCTATATCTCTGATCTTTCTTCCAATCTTCCTCTAGAGTACCCCATGGAGGGTCATGGAGAAGAGCGTACAAATGAGCGCCAGCACCCCTGTGTCTTGAGCTCCTGGGGGTCTATTTAGTAATTCTTTAACATTTTTAATTGAATGCTTCTTACTCACTTCATGGCAGCCCTAATTCTGCCCACACTTTGCCACAGGGAAGCCAGGGCCCACCTTCCGGCTTCTTGGAGGCACCTGTCTTTTCTTAGATTTCAGACTAATGGGCCGCTCTGTGAACTCACCACTCTGAAGGCAGCAGCAAAAGTTAAGATCTTGTAGTCTATCTGGCTTTTGTTTGATCTGAAGCTGGGAGATAGTCTTTTTGTCTTATAACTAGATTTTTGCAAGAGTCTGACTAATTAGTTTCCTTATCATCTTTCTGTCTGCCATCTCAGTTTATTTTTTCCAACACTTGTTTTATTATGTCCTCCTCCAAAACATGCAATGGTTCTGTATTTCATAACCGGTCAATTCCTATGCTATAATCTGACATTCAGAGAATCACACTTTTTAGTGCTAAGAAGGACCTTAAGAGTTGCTTACAGTCTAATTCCAACTACCTTTATATTCTCCTCTCTTTTTTACCCTTCTACTCAAACCCCTCCTGCTGTAGGCGCAATTCCTCAGTGTCTCAACCCACAAACACTCATTGGACACCTGATTATTACGCATCACATGGGGAACTCTGGGTTTAGAAATGAATCAGATACAGACCCTTCTCTCATGAAGTTACAGCTGTGCACATTTTGCTCACTTACTTTCACCTTTGCTCATTCTGAGCCATTCTGCAATGGCCTTCTATATCCTACCTACAGTTCTGGAGCCTGTCCTTCACACAAACCTTAGTCCAAGCCTCATGATCTCCATGATGTTTTCTTTAACCATTGAAGAGTTATGGTTTTTTTCCCTTCCTTGTGTTTCAAGGTACTTCATTTGCATCTGTCTATATCCCTAATTAAATTATAAGCCTTACGAAAGAATGGACCAAAACTTAGCAAAACTTGGTATCACACCATACTAGTATCTGGCATTTTAGGTGCTCAAAACATACTTCTTAAGTGAAGTTATATACCATAGTCATTAAAAACATAGGCTGAGGTCAGACAGACTTGAGTTTAAATTCTGACTTTGTTATTGTGTGATTTGAGGCAAGCTTTGTAACCACAGTCTTATTTTCCTCATTTGAGCAATGAAGAATATAGGGTTGTTGTAAGGATAAAAGAGATGTTGTATATAAAGTCCCTGACATGTAGTAAAGAGACAATAAATAGGAAACACTAGCATATTAGATCTAAATTATAGTGCAGTAAGCACCCATACACAATCATAGGCTAGATTTACCCTGGTTCAAAGGGCCACTCAAAAGGAACCTCAACTGAAACCATAAGGGCTTCATTAATAGTTGGTGTAAAAAGCATTGCTGACCCTTTGTGTGTCTTTTCAGTCACAGTAATGCACGCAAGCAACAACACCAACAACAGCATGGTGGAACACAGAAGTCTCAACCAGTATATCTAAGTGAAAAGACTACTATGAAACTGAGTTTAAAATGTTCAAATAATGTTCAAATCTCGTTCAAGAACTCAGGTTCAGAATAAACCAAAGTAAACATTTTGATTGGAAGCCTGAAGCAGAAATTCTAAGTCTGTTTATATGAGAAGAGAGAGAAAACTTAATTGCAAAAGATACATTTTTTTTTCCTTTTTATGATAAATTTTAGAGGTCAGCATGCAATATACCAGTAAGACTGCCACTAAATCTAACAAAAGTCACAATTAATGTTCATTGGAAGAGGTGCCAACCCTAAGTTGATGGTCTTCATTCCTCTCTTTAAGAATATCCTAAACTATGAGAAAAAAAATATAGATAAAGCTCAGATGGGTTCAATGCTGAATTCTACCAAACATTTAAAGAAGAAATTATACCAATTCTCTACAATCTCTTCCAAAAGATAGAAGGAAATACTTCCCAGCTCGTTCTATGAGACCAACATTATCCTAATGCCAAAACCTGACAAAGACATTACAAGAATAGACCAATATCTCTCATGAACATAGATGCAAAAATCCTTGACAAAATATTAGAAAATTGAATCCAACATATATAAAAAGGATTTTACACCATGATCAGGTGGAATTTACTCCAGGTATACAAGATTGGTTCAGTGTTCAAATATCAATTCATATAATCCCTCACATCCACAGATTAGAGAAGAAAAATCACATGATCATATCAATAGATGCAGAGAAACCATTTGACAAAATCTAATACCTATTGATGACAAAAACTCAGCAAACCAGGAATAAAGGGGAACTTCCTCAACTAGAAAAGAATATCTACAAAAAACTAACAGTTAACATCATACCTAATGGTGAGAAACTAGCTGCTCTCTCAGTAAGGTCAGAAACAAGGCAAGAATGTCCCCACACCACTTCTATTCAACATTGTACTGGAATTCCTAAGTAAAGTAATAAGACAAGAAAAGGAAATTAAAGGTATATAGATTGGGAAGGAAGAAATAAAATTGTCTTTATTTTCAGATGATTATGGTTGAAAAATCCTAAAGAATAAAACAAACAAGCAAAAATAACCTCCAGAAACTAATAAGCAATTATAGCAAGATTGAAGGATATAAGGTTAATATACAAAAGTTCATTGCTTTCCTTATATCAGCAATGAACAGTTGGAATTTGAAATTAAAATTGCAATACCCTTTACAGTAATATCCAAAAAGAAGAGAGAGAGAGATACTCAGGTATAAGTCTAACAAAATATATATGCAAGATTTCTATGAGGAAAACTATAAAACTCTAACAAAATAAATCAAAGATGAACTAAATAAATGGAGAGATATTTCATGTTCATGGAAAGGAACTTTCAATATTGTTAAGATATCAGCTTTTTCCAATTTGATTTATAGATTCAGTGTAAGTTCAATAAAAATCCCAGTCAGTTATTTTGTGCATATCATCAAACTGATTCTAAAGTTTATATTCAAAGACAAAAGACTCAGAATAGCCAACATAACGTTAAAGGAAAAGAACAAAGTTGAAGCACTGACACTACCTAATTTCGAAACTTACCATAAAGCTACAGTAACCAAAGACAGTCAAATGAGTTGAAAACTTATATCCACACAAAAACCTGCACATGACTGTTTATGGCAGCTTTATTCTTAGTTGCTAAGACTTGGAAGCAACCAAGATGTCCCTCAATAGGTGAATGGATAAATAAACTGTGGTACATCCAGACAATAAAATATTATTGAGCACTAAGAAGAAATGAGCTATCAAGCCATGAAAAGAGATGATAGAACCTTAAATGCATACTACTAAGTGGAAGAAGCCAATCATAAAAAGCTACATATGGTATGATTTCAACTATATGACATTTTGGAAAAGGCAAAAAAATATGGAGAGAGTGAAAAGATCAGCGGTTGTCTGGGGTTGGGGGTAGGGAGGATGAATAAGTGGGGCACAGGGGATTTTTAGAGCAGTGAAATTACTCTGTATGGTACTATAATGGTAGATACATGTTATTACACATTTGTTCAAACCTGTAAAATATACAACACCAAGAGTGAACCCTAGAGAAAAACTATGGGCTTTGGTTGATGATAACGCGTCAGTGTTGTTTCGTGGATTGTAACAAATGTTCCACACTGATCTGGAATGTTCATGGGAGGGAAGATGGGGGACTGTAGGGGAGGTGTAGAAACTCTCTCTGCTTTCCTCTCAATTTGTTGTAAACCTAAAACTGCTCTAAAATATAAAGGCTATGGATTTTTAAGCATTAAATAAAGAAGTAAATGAAGAAATAAATAAAGCAAAGAGAAAATGAGAAAACCAGAAAGTCCACATCAGATTTGTGGCTTTTCCATAAAATTAAATGGAGAGTTAAAGTGAAAAACCTGGGAAGAAACCCAATAGTCATGAGCATGAGAAACACCAAAAAGACCAGAGATAGTGATTTCAGATAAAGCCGCACAGTAGCACAGTTCATCCACGTGGAAAACTCTATAGCATCACTGCCCACTACAAGAGTGACAGGGAAGACCACCCCTCTGACCTCTAGGAAGAAAACCAGAGTGAGTAGCATTTAAGTAGCAATTTAAAATAAGTTTACAGAAATGAGAAGGTATTTTTCTGGGCCAAGTTGTAGAATTCACTTAAAAGTCCCTTTATAAATATGTGAATATAGGTAATTAGTGGTCAATATGTGTATAGTTTTTTAGTAATCATAATTATATGACTTTAATAAAAATTCTGTAATTTACTTTTTCATAAGCACTGAAAGCTTAACTCTCTGTTTATCTCTTGGACCTTTGCTAACCTAACAAGGGTCATTCAGAAGAATCTTACCAAAATTTTAGGTAGGCATTTTGTTTGAGATGCTCTAGCTAATTTCTTGGAGATATTTAAGTGTTCTTTGTTCTGTGACCCACAAGTTATTCATCTTCCTGTGCTGCTATTAACTATGACTTAGAAGATGTGCCAGGGAAGCTCCTCCGAAAACAAGCCCTAGGGACTGCCTTTGCAGGCCAAAGTTTGTACTTACACAAGAGATCAAGCAATCCTAGCGTAGGAAAGGCCACCTGTGCCTCACTAACAGGTACCTCTTGCTTTCTGTAACTATGCATTGTCTCAGGTCTGGGAGAGTCAGAACTAAAAGCCCAACTATATAAAGAGAGTAGTTGGACCATTAGCAAAATCTGAGCAAGGTCACAGATTAGATAATAATATTGTATCAAAGTTAATTTTCCAGTATTCATCACTGCACTGTGGTTATGTAAGAGAATGTCCTTGTTTTTAAGAAATGTACGCTGAAGGGTTTAAGGATAAATAAGCGTTATATTTGCAACTGTCAAACTATGTAAATTTCTGAAAAATTTACATAGATATAGATATAAAGGCATATATAAATCAATATGAATAGGAGGGAGAGAGAATGATAAATTAAATCTGGCAAAATATTAACAGTCAAGGCATATTGGTAAAGGTTATACAGCAGTTCTCCATATTATTCTCAACATCTCTTTAAGTTTGAGGTTATTTCAAAATAAAAAGCTATTCTAAAAGGCCTTCGCCAACAGCAACAGAAGAGCTAACAGGAACGAGAGCTATTCTGAAATGTGGACAAGGCTTCTTAAGTATGGGGACCCGAACCATGTTGGAAGTGTGACATACTCACTACAAAATACACCTCACCTCCCCACCAGGTATCTTTAATTTTATGGCAATCATTCCTCAGATTTAAAACATTTTCCAGAAATCTCTGCGAAGAAACTAAAATGTCTTAGCTGGCAGGGCAGTGCCCTTATCTCTGCCCATTACCCCAGTGGAAGAAAGCAGGACCCTAAGGATTCTTTCTTTCTCTCTGGTTTCTGTTGTTCTTACCCAAGAGCCTTGCCCCTCTATTTCATGAATGTAGATTTCGGTTTCATTAGTCATGCAAAATCACATTAAACTCCCTGTGGGAGAACAGTAACATTTAACGTGAAAATAATTTCTTTTGATTGATATACCATGTTTTTAGAATAAAGTTCCAAAATTTTGTTTCTGCTTCTTACAATCACCAGACAATAATCCTAATGGCCTAGTCTATTATCCACAATCATTTTTGTGCTAAGTCCACTAAGGATTTGGTATTGAACTTCCACTTAAGTGATAATCATTATGCTAATTTTTTTGGAATCATTTGCTACGTGTTTCACATTTGAATGTATTACATTTATGAGGCCTTTATCGAATGGTAAAACTTTCTTAGATATAAAAATATTACACATATTTTATAGGTGTTTGGAGAGGGACCCTTTCATTCCTGCATCAGCATTCCAGTCTGAGCCCAGAAAATAAAAACCTCTACCCACTTGATAATTTCTACCTGCTTCTGAAGGGAAGGTTAACATCTCATTGGTGGAGCTGAAAAGCAATTGAGCATGCTCACCTTGGGTGCTTTCTCTTGTCTCTGGATTAACTAGGATGAGTGCATTGCTCTCTGTTTCTGTTCCAGGGGGCAAGCATACATGGGTCAGGACCAAGACCTACTTTCTAGAAGTGATTGAAGGTCCATCTCACTCCCTGTTTGAGGCCTCAGAAGTATAAAGCAACAGTCCTCAGTGACTATGTCCGCTTCGGAAAGACCCTTCCAGCCTTTCCAATAATAAAAATATTTCATTCTGTGTCTTTCTGACTCTTTTGTCTATTTACATGAATTTGTTCAAAACTCAAGAGAGGAAGGGAAGAGAACTATTCATCAATCTCATTGCCTAGTTTTCCTGCTTTCCAATTTGTGGACTTTCTTTTTATGAATTCCTATTACACTGAGGTTTAAAGGCAACTTAGATTTCTACTAGGGAAGGATAATGAACAAAGCTTCTATTTACATTTCAAAACAAAGTGGTTATTCACTTAATTCACTGCCTGGTGGGTTAAGAGTTCATTACAAACTATTAGTGACCATTAGGAAATGCAGTTCTTTTCACTTCCTAAGGCTTTATTTGAACTTCACGTATCACATGACAAGCTCTTCAATGAGGAGCATCCCTCTGATGAAGTCAAAAAGCATAGAAACTGGGCTAGGAGAGGATAGAGCCTGGCTTTACTGGCCAGACAGGAAGTGGAGCAACCTAGGACTGGTAGCAACTTCATTGCTGAAGTAGGCAGAGCCAAGGGAGCTGACCCAGCAACAGATACTGGCTGCATCCAGGAGTCTGGTACCTATTCAAAAAGTAAGTTCTTTCTTCTTTCGGAATTTGTGTTATGATAAAGTGATTCTAAGACTGAGAATGAAGTCAATCCAGAGGGAATGAAACAAATACACTAACAAAAAATCAATCCAGTGAGATGAAGTCTGGTAACACCATTAGACCTCTAAATCAAGCAACAATCCTTGGTCTTTTAGTCATGAGAGCAATTAAATATACTATTTTGCTTAAGGAAGATTTGGTTGGCTTTCTCCATCTTGAGATTGAATGAATATTAACTAATACAGAAGGTCTGCTTACACTTTTCTAGTTGTCTTTATTTTATGCACAAGTTAAGAGCTATAATGGTATATCATTTAGTTTGAAGCAGGAAAATAAAAATTACTCTAAGTATTTAAAACAGAGGAAACAATACAGAGAGTTGGTTCCCCAGGTAATAAAAGAACTAAAAGACAAACACAAGATGGTAAGGCGACCTGATGATTAGCAGCTGCAGGAGACCTACAGGAGGCAGGCTGCTGGAACCCAATGGCCAGGGTTACATGGAGGAATTTGAAATCACAGAAGATCTATCCATTGAGAATGAGAACCATGAAAGAGACTCAGACACTGAGAAAGATATTGCCTGAGTCAAAGAAACAGGAGAGAAGTACCCTTGTTTTTCCTCTTCACCCTCCCTCTCATCTCCTATCGGTGCCTTTCATTGGCTGAACCCAAGTGGAAATCAACTGACACAAGAACCTGAGAAACACAGCCTGCAGAGATTGCTCCTTCTCCCCACCACCCCATCCAGTGATGCTAAGCAAAGCATGAATGGATCCGAAAGCAAAGGAGCCAAGGCCCAGCACAAACGATATTTGTAAATTAGCCAATATCTTATCTTAACGTGTCAAATCCTTTCCAATCAGAAAAACAGAGTGCTCAAGAAGTATTTGCTCACAACTAGCATTCTTTTCCTCATTTCTCTCTCAAGTCATAAGGAATAAAGAAAATGGATTTTAAAACGTTTTTTGAAAGTTCTCCAGGTAGTGCAGATTACATTCATATTGATGCGGGCTCTGCGAGCCGAGGAGTTGAAAGACAGATTTCTTGGACTCTCAAGGTCTGGTGGTAGTATTCCTTTATTCAGAGAATAGCATGGAGTAGCATGGGGACAGGACCCATGGGCAGTAAGAGCTGCAACGGGGACAGAACCCATAGGCAGTGAAGAGCTGCAATGGGTTGAGGGTAGGGCTAAATTTATAAGACATGGGTATGTGAGTTATTTCTTTACAAGACAAAGGAAAGATCATGTAAAAAAGCCATTAAAATGGTATCAGTGCAGGTGGGGTCTGGTTATTGGGTGGCCGTATAACTTGGGATAGGAATAAGGTCAGATCAGGTCAGGATGTCCTATGCTTCCCGGAGGATGATACAGATGGGTATGGAGGGCAGGACGCCTTGCCCTTCTCTCCCTGGGGCAGCCTTGATCCTCACCAATATCACCCCTCCTCCTTAACCAGAAACACTGCTCTACTTCATGTTAAAATTCAAAATTCGAGCAATAGTGTGTTCAAATGTTGATACTTTTAATGATTTTTCCTTCTTTCCTACTTAAAAATTGGGAGGAAAAAACCCTAACAAATCCAAAGAAATGGTTTACTATGCTAGAGATTCCAAGACCGCTGAACCAATATTACTTCTTAATAATACCAGAGTTTTATATCAGAGAGCTTATAAAACTGAGAGGAAACAAAATTTAAAGAAAACACTGTGGCTTTATATAGCGCTTAAAAGCAAAATTCTTTTTAAGACATAAATTGATTTGTATATTTTATAAGGGGAAAAAAACACACGTTGACCTCTCAAGGGCATAATTGGACACCTTGGCACCATCTATAATGATTTGGCCCTAATCCTCCTTATAACAGTAAAAAGTAGAGGCAGCTGAACCAGGTCTGAAACTAGGGGACAATTAGTTTCATCCATTAGTAGAAACTTTACGGGTTAAGTAAATGAGGAGTGTCTGGTTGAGTGCTTAAGAGGAAAAGGGGAATTTGGTGTAGTAAAGTCATAATATACTACTTATTCAGAACCTTCTCAGGAATCTAAAGGTCATCTGCCTCCCAGACCCAAAGAAATACAACCCTGAAGAAACTTCCTTGGCCATTTGTAATCTGCCTGGCTAAGCTTTCCCTCGGGGCCTGAAGGACTGGCCTGGCAAACAGACACTATCCTGAGACCTTTTCCAAATCCTTATATCCAGCCTCATCTGTCCAGCACAGAATATGAGGTGAAGATAATATCCGTGGATGTGCCCAGGCTGCAGTAGTCAGACTGAGCCCCTATTCTGGGAGATGGTGTTTGGGCAGGTAATTAAGGAGTGGATAATGGGGTTCCTCAGATGACCATGAGTCACCTCAGTGAAACTTCAGAAACCTAAAACCAGTAGGATGACACATGATCACAGATGGGAGAGAGATTCAGATACTAATTGGCTCCGACAAATCTTTTCAACAATATCTTCCCTGTCAACCTGGAAAGTGTTTATTGGGATGCCTAATTCTTATGTCAGCTAGTCTCTGAGGATATCCAAGTGCACTCAGAATGCACTGAGGACCAGAGTGGGCAGCCTAAACACCCTTGAAGACCTTTTTCTCTTTCTTATATTGATGCTATCTGTCTATTTATTCACTTATTCTTTTGGCATTGCCTCTCCTCTCTCTCCACCCTTACCTTATAGCCGAATAGGTTTGAACCACAAATGAACAAAATTAAGAGATATTTTCCAGGTTAACAAAGTTCTCTCCCATGGTTTTTTTTATTTTATTTTTTTTAATATTGGCAACTGTTGCCAATCTTTTTTTTTTTTCTGCTTTTTCTCCCCAAATCCCCTCAGTATACAGTTGCATGTTTTAGTCGTGGGTCTTTCTAGTTGTGCTATGTGGGACATTGTCTCAGCATGGCCTGATGAGCGGCGCCATGTCCGCACCCGGGATCCGAACCAGTGAAACCCTGGGCCTCCGAAGCAGAGCACATGAACTTAACCACTTGGCCACGGGGCCGGCCCCCCCATAGGATTTTATATCTTAAAGAACTATCCTTCATGGGGTATTCGGTGCTTTTTAATAATGATAAAGTCATCTTACCAATTGCAGTCATTTATAACACACTCACTTCTCTTAATTTACTTTATTCCTAATTTTTAAATTAAAATTAATTTAGTTTTCATTGTTAATCTATAATTAGTTGATAATCCCACCTTGTTAAAAATTGATTAAACTTGCTTTATAAGGACATTATATTTTATTAAGGTGATATAAATTAAATGTGTATGAGAAAGAAGAAAGCAAAATAAAGATAAGACATAAAATGGTGCTAGAAGTGAAGCTAATGGCAAAACACCCACACACACATACACACTGAGATCAAAACAACTGCATTGCAATAGGTGGCCTGGAAGTTCATCTCTAAGCTTTCTAACAGACAAAATAAAAATGCAAAGATGATCAGTTGATCCATCAAACAATTTATAGGGTCCATTAGACAAAAGCAACTAGTCCTGACATGAAACCTGAAACAAAATCCCTTTATGCAATGTAACAAAAAACTTATCAATGATAAACGTACAGAGGGGTGGGCCCAGTGACATGATGGTTAAGTTTGCACGCTCTGCTTTGACAGCCTGGTATTCACGGGCGTGGATCCCAGGT
The DNA here is from genome assembly GCF_021613505.1 of Equus quagga. NCBI lineage: Eukaryota > Metazoa > Chordata > Mammalia > Perissodactyla > Equidae > Equus > Equus quagga. The sequence continues at coordinate 82,280,422 of NC_060270.1, forward strand.
GTGGACCTACACACAGCTCATCAAGCCATGCTGTGGTGGCATCCCACATACAAAACAGAGGAAGACTGCCACAGATGCTGGCTCAGGGCTAACCTTCCTCACCAAAATAAATAAATAATTAATAATAATAATAAACATACGGAAAACACAATTACAACATTGTAGGGCCATTTCTTATAATACTCTTGCTTATAACCAATATTATCATGATAAAGGCCAATTCTGCTGAAGAAGTGGGATTGGTTCATAGTTACAGGGGTTAGCTCTGTGCTGGCATAAATTAGTAAAGAAATATGTTAAGAGTATGTGGAAAAAAGAATAGATGCTTAAAGTATAGTAAATCTTTAAAGGTTACCTCTCTCAGTTAGGCTTTGACAGCTATGAGGGGCAATGAGTTTGCTCTCTGGCCCCTGGACTACTGCTCTTTTGTGTAGTTATTTAAAAACCAACCCCTAAGCCTTGACAGTAGGGCTAGGAGTTTATAAGACAGCCCTCTCTCATAAAAATCTCACTTACCAGGACATACACCTAACTGGAAGATATCCTGCATCTGCTCAGGGATTCATCAAGGACAGGATCAAAGTTTTCCTTGTGAATTTCTTGGGATCAACTTCAACATTCAGAACAAAGGATTATCAAGATCTCAAAGTTCTACTGCGTTTAATTTTGCTGGAATAAGTTTGGCCTAGAAAACTGTCAACATGGTCACACATAGATTCACGTGTTCATTCATTCTATAAATATCTGTGGGCCTCTGCCATGTTTCAAGCCCTCTTCCAGGTGCTGGAGAAATAGCAATGAGCAAAACCAGCCAACGTCCTGTCCTCAAGGGTCTCACCTTCTAGTGAATACTGAATTGATCATGAACAAATTTCAATAAAACATTCTTGGAAGATCTGGTTTTCAAAAAGCCTATTTCTAAGAATACCTTCCAAAATAAACTGTTTGAAAACCTGAAAATCACATCCTGTTGCCTAACACATACGTTTTCTTAAATTCAATGTCGTTTTTGCAGTCAGTTTGGAAGCCAATATTTTCCTTGTCATCTTTATGTTACCTGAGGGACTTTCACAGTCCATTTTTATAAAGTCTATTCTGGTATGAATACTTACTAGAAATATATAAAATCATTACTTTTGCAGCACTACAGGAATGGTGGCATTGTGTGTATTTGGGGGGGCATAATTTGATATTTTATTGACTGTTGAAAGATTTAAGGAATTTTTATCAGTTTTTCAGAAAGCTATTCTCAAAAATCGGTCTCTAGTAACAAGTGCTTAACAAATCTGATGGTTTTGTAACGGATATTTCACATTCTATCCTCAGTGGTTAGTCTTTATAAATTAATGCTAATTTTCTGTGTAATATATGTTTGGTGTATACATTAAATGTTTATAAATCAACCACATAGTAGATTCTGTTTAGTGAGGAATTGATGTTAATCAAAGATATTATCATGGAAGTGAGAAAATGAATCATAATTTCATTAAACTCATTTTTAAAAAAGATCTCTAATTCATAAAATAATACTGGATTATAAAATACAATACTATAGACAGAGTATTTGTACCCAGATTTATAGACTAAATTGCACTACTGCTTCAAGGAGAGTTATAATACTCCATTTTCCTATTATTTTGTCAGAACTGCATCATAATAAATTATATAACTCAAACATCTTGGAAATTATATATTTTATACAAAATATTTCTTATGATTGGCAATTATTATTGGAAATATGCTATTTTAATGAAATGTTCTTTGGGAAAAAAGTCTTTTAAAGCCATGGAAAGAGACAAAAATAGGAAGAATTACCCAAGGAATACAAAACAATCCCCTAATGCACAAAATGCTGTAAATTTTGGGGTTTCTATTTCTTACAACAATTGGTAGAGTAAATATTTAGATACATTATTTTAAAAAATTATAAATAATTTAAAATACGGCAAAAGTTAGAAGCTATTGAATGAATATGAAAATTCCCAAGGGGGTTTTATTTTAGGAAAGTAGTAATTATATGATTGATAACTGGGAGAACTGGCTGTGTTTTAAGGTAGAGTTTTTCCCAAAGCAAAAATGCAGATCAGACAAAAAGGAAGCAGAAACTCACTAGAGCAATTAACAAATTTGAACCCATGTTACCTATTTTAAAACAACAGCAAAAACGATCTTTAGCAAGTGAGAGTAGAAGGAATAGCAATAGCTGATGTGTATTGATTCACTGAGCACTTTGTCTCTGTTCTGGTCATTTTCTATGTGGTCATATAGTCTTCACATCAACCTCTGGAATCAGCACTATGATCATCGCCATTTAATAGACAAGGACACTGAGTCACAAAGACTCAGAAAAACCAGCTCAAGGTCACCAGCTAGTAAGTTGTGAAACTGGGGTTTGAATTCAGGTATTCTTGCTCCAGAACCACTATGATATCCTTAATATTATGACAAATATTAAAAAATCATATTAAAATGAACAAGTAGAGGCATATTCAGTAGGTTAGAAGATAATAATGTCTGTTATATCATGTATCATTTGCAAATGTGGAAATGAAGGAAGAATGTAAAGAAAAAAGGAAGGAAGTTAAGAAAAATATTTGAAATAGAGGAAAAATTATATAAGCTTGTCTACCTAGGAAAATCTTTGGTGTGCAGATAACCTCAGTAACTGAAAATCCTTTTTAGTAGTTTCTGGTTATACCAGGGTGTATATGTGTGTGTGAATGCACACACACACACACAAATATACACCTTCTATATGTAATATATTACATATACATATAAGTATGTACTCTGTATGTAATGTACTATACATACACATGTATGTATGTCATACAATACACTGCATTATGTATACATATGTATACATATTTATGCATATATCAACATGTGTATGAAATGTTCAATAAATACTTGTTGAATAAATGAATGGAAGAGTGAATATATACATACATGCTTATTGGAAGCTACACATTCACTGTTCGAAAAACCCTCAGCAAGAAAAGCTGGATTGGGGAGATGCAGTCTTGTACTTTCACTTTATATCTCCCGGTATTTTTTGCATTTTCTACCAGTATTCATGTATTGCACCTTATTTTTCCACATCAACCATAATTATCTAGAAAACAGGATTATGGGACATTTTTGCTTTATATTTTTATATTAAAATACTAATAGATATAAGAAAGACACATTGTTTATTGACCACGTTTTCAATAATGTTAGGAATCTAAGGGAGAACACACACACCTTGAAATTTACATGAATCAACCCAAAGCAGTACAATAGATGTTACCCAAAAAACAGGGTTGGGGGGATTGGCTTTTTGAGGGGGTCAAAAGGCTCATCCCATGATGTGCAGTTCTCTAAATTAAATAGATAAAAAAAAAAAACTAGAGATGAGAGTATCTCCACAGTCAGGTGATAAACACAAGTACTTATATTTCCTACTTTTAAACCTGTGTCATCTTCCACTGAACCTCTTTCATTTAGCCTGTAGATCTCTGTCTCGACAATCATGTAGCCATGATTTAACTAAGTATTAAAACTAAAATCCCCTAGAAATAATCTTCCTCCTTACTCTTATTTTTGCCTTTCCGTAATTACTGTACATGTGGGCAAGTGGTATAAAGGCTATGAAGTATTTTAATAGATTTTTTGGTTTCATGATTAACTGGTACAGAACTGAACTGTTACCCCTCTTAAATGTAATCAAGTAAAGATTATAGTTTTGATTAGCCATTGAATAGGTCCAGAAACATAATCAGATACTTGCCTATTTTGTCAACCTCTGATTTAGAGTTTTTATTGCAATTGAATGGCCTTAATCTCCTAACAAATAAGATATCTGATTTAAGTAGACAAGGAAGAAAATGGTTTTGCTATGAAATGTTTCCTTCTCTCTTATGCAAAAAGATGGACTAAAATATTCCTAATGGACTATTACAGTCTATAAGAATTTGATATGGAAAGTAAAATGACTTTCAGTGTTCTGATGTAAGTTAGAATTTTTATTTTATCACCTCTCTTCTCGAATCAATCAAAAATATTTTTTTCGACTCTTGCAATATAAAGCACCAGAGGGGAAAGAATCATAATCTCTACCTGAAAATTTTTCTCTTGTTAGAAAAATAGATACAACTAGGTAAGAAAAAGCAGAAAATTAAACTTTCTATTGAAGTCTAAAATTGTGCCATATGGACAATAAGTCTGCATTTTCTTTCTGTCTATTTTAGTCACTCATAGACCTTCTTTTAATCTCCTCTACCTTCTAATATTGGATAGCTTTAGGGCTCATTTCTTTACCCTCTTCTCTACACAATCCTTCAGTGACCTCGTCCTTTCCCATGGCTATGAAACCATACAAATTCTGGTGCTTCCTGAATGTATTATGTCCAGGACAGACCTATTCTATATATCTGCTTAAATATCTCAAATGTTCCTAAAATTTAACATCTCCAAAACTGAATTCTGATCATCCTTTTCCCACACCAAATCTGTTCCATCTCTAGACTTTCCAACTCAATTGCTCAAGCCAGAAATCTGAGAATTTTCCTTGATACCTTACCACTTCTCCGGAACTCCTATTTCTAGGCCATTATAAAGTCCGATCAATTCAACTTCCAAAATTTACTTGAATCTGTCTACATCTCTCTTGTCACTCTGATTGCTCCTCTGTTCTCCCAGCATTTCCCATTTTTACCCCCTTCCCTCCTCCATCCATTCTCCACACAACAGCCAAAATGATCAATAAAGTGAAAATCATATAATGTCACCCTTTTTCTTAAAAACTTTCAAAGACTTCCCACTGAATTTAAGATAAAGTATGAGTACAATTTGAATCATATGCCTTGCCACCTTTATGTCTCAAATAAAATCACTATTTCTTTTTACAAAACTTATTATAACTTGTTAGTATATTTCGTGTGTTGTTTTCATTTTCACTTTGGTTTTATTTAGTTTGTCAGCTTATCCACCCCTACTAAACTTTAAGCTCCATGCAACAAGGACCATGTCTCCTTATACACATGATCTCATTTAATAGTCAAAATAACTTTATTTTGTTATCCATATATTACAGATGAGGAAAATATGACTTAGAGAAGATGAGTGACTTTCCTAAGGATGCACATCAGATGTAATGAAAAAGTAGATTTAAACTAAGATCTGTTGGAAGCTGAGGGCTATATAGTTATCTATGAGGCTGTATCATCCCCTCCACACACATTCCCCAATGGAGATGTCCAAAACCACAGCCGTACTAGGGAACTTCCTCTTGTAAATTATTAATGAGCTAAAATCAACATGAGAAGAAGTCTCAAAAATGTCAAATGTCAAACAATTTATTAATTGCATGATTGTGAAGGAGGTAGGGGAAGAAACCGGTTGCCCCTCTTTTTTAGGGGATGAACAGAGTATTTTTATGTATAGAAACCTCAAGTGCTAAGAGCTTTCAAGAAAGATGACCCAAATCCCAGTTCCTCTATTTCAGTTTCTCAAGATGGGAATGGTTTTAGGATTTAGAAATTAAATGAGGCAATGTGTGTGAAGAAGTTTTTCAGCACAGTTGCACAACCACACAGTGAGAGATGAGAAGAGACACAAGAGAATGTGTTCTCTTTTTGGAGTCTGAGGATGCTTATGGTCAAGTAGCAGTGAATATGGAGTGACTGCAGTCAATTAAAACAGAATCCCCCAAGGTTTAGGATTTGTAATTAGCTCCAATTCCCTCTACTTGATGATGACTTCTTCCAGAATCTATGGAGAACGCTACCAATGAGTTCAGTTCATGGTTCTTTCAAGCCCTGACCTTACGACACAGTTGTAATCATCAAGATCCTTTCTACTTTATTCTGTAAATTGACTCTCTCCTTTAGTATCCTTTAAGGACTGACTAGTGCCTTGCTCTTACCGACCCTCCTCAGGGACTGTAGTTTTGATACCTGCATCCTTAGTTCCCCTTCATGGAGCCAGTTCTCCCAGGGCTGCCTGCCTAGACTGAGACATCTAATCTAAGGGAATATTGGATTCCCTGTTGCTGTGCTCTCTTGTCCTGTAGAGAAACCCCTTCTAGTTCAAGTGGGCATCCCAGTGATCAGCAGTTGTCAGTGATCGTGTTTTTGGACACCTTGTTCTGCTGCTGATACTCTATTCCTCCTCTTCCTCCCCCTCCTCCTCTATCCACAAAACAAGAGGTAGATTCTGATGTCTACCATTCTACCTTGTGTGTGTTTAGTAATGAAATCATGTTCAATCCTTTTATCCCATAATGTAAGGTAATTAACTTCTTTGCTAATTAACCCCTATTAAAAGGGTAAAATTCTAAAGACCCAAGACATACACAATGGACACTTACAGTAGGAGAAAATACTTGGGGGTGGGGAGAATTTCTAACAACTCTCCAGAATATAGCTAATATATTCAAAAGTAGTTAATTAATAGCATAGTTTTTAAGACCACAGGGAAACTGCCATTTCTTCAGAATTGATATTAAAATTGAGCTAATTATGAATTGTAATCATTAAAAATACTTTGGGAAATAATTTCAAAATGCTTATTTGTATTACTTGCCTTGGGGAAAAACAAGGAAGAAAATCAAGCTCAGGAACCCTCCCAATGTTTCTATCAGTGGTGTTCTCTCATTTCCAGTGACCTTGCTCCCATTCCCAAATACTATCCCTTTCCTGGGAATGCATAACCGCAATCCAACAGGGGTACTTCTCTAGTCTGTTGTCTGTATCCATCATACTTCATCACTCCTGTCACAGACCTTTCCTTCCCTGGCCACACCACTTCTTGCTGACTGCTCCTTCCTAGCCCCTTGCTGTAACTCCTGTGAAATCCTCTTTCTATGTCTAGTATCACAGCGCACAAAACGAGTCCAGGACTTAGCATCTGCTCACCCATGGAGTTCTATCATATCTTTCCCAATATACCCATTCATTTCGTCATCAGATGCTGCTGGGTTAGCAACTCGCCTTCTTCTTTGTAATTATTTGTGAAAACAAATTAATAATGACAAGTAAGACTTATGGGGTAAAGGGGACTGAATCCAGGACTCCCTGACCCTTCTCCATTCATATTAAAAGATATTAAAATAAGTCAATGAACTGGCAAGGGTCAGGCCCAAGGCAAATTCTAACTAAGAGCAATATGATGCCTGGGAGGGAACTTAACATACAAGATAAAAGGAGTTTGGAAACATGAGTATGTCTATGTGTCAAAGCTGTGACTGGGTTGAGTGTACTGGTTTCCCCCACATACAGCATTGAAAATTCAATTACTACTAGCACATGAGTATAACTTATGGGCCACAGCAGGGTGAGGGGCTATGACCTGAAAGAAATTTTACCACTCATGAAGCTATTGTTGCTGGGACAAATCAAATTTCATCCATGGCAGGAAGGAATACAAGAGCCATCTGGATCCACTGATGGTGGCAATGGAAGTCTCAGAGAGAGTGGTCATTATGGTGTTCGTCCTCAAGGAGGGCATCAGTTTCTGCTCCCCCAGTAGGAAGCAGCATGGGAGAAATGGTAAGAAATGGTTTATAAACATTTATATGCTCCCTTGGAGAGATTTAGAGATATTTAGGGAGAGAAACTCTTGAAAATATTAGAAAGTTTTACAGTAAAGTAAATAGGGGACCAAAATTATCATAATTTGAAATAATAATGTAAATGTGCTTTTTATCTTTTATCTACAAACTACTGAAATTTGCTTATAGCCTTACTCTTTTCCAAGAGTATTTGAACTTAAATGAAATCCTGATTTCCCAATATCATCGCTTGGGTGTGGGAGATACCACTAATTGCTGCTCATTTTAATAGTAATTGAATTTTTACTGGATACGTGGTTTCTCTAAATAAATATTACATTTTTCAGTGTTCCTTACAGTTACGTATGGTCATGTGACTAAGTTCTGACCAATGAGATACAATTCAAATTTTTGTGTAGGAATCTACCATGAGTTTGCAGGACGCTACCTTAAGAGACAGCTGACATACACCTTTGTTTCTTCTTCCTTCCTTCCTCCATCCTCCTCGAGGAATATCATACCACTATTGTGAACGATGAAGCTGAGGGCAGCATCCTAGGGACAGTAAGGCAGTGAGGCAAGAATGGCGGGTTCTTGATGAATTCATGGAGCAGAGCCACCATGTCAGACCTGGAGAATGTAAGATGGCATTTTTATTACATGTCTGGCACCTGGACTAGGAGGACGAGAAAAGTCCTCCTAGGGGCCTGAGTGGGCATCTCTCTCTCCATGCAGCCTTTCCACAGAAGCTAACTTAGTCAAACTATCCCCTGGTTTTCCTTCCATCTTGCTAATTGTTCCTTCTCAGTCATCTGAAATGGGGTACTTTCCTCAGTTTCTGGCCACTCGTCAAGGTCCTGCCCTCTGCACATTTGTCTGCTTCCTCTATGCTCTCTTCCCAGGTAATGCAATTACCTCCCGAGGCTGCTGAGTGACCAAGCTCTGCCTAGAATGACATTAAAAACTTGTGCAACAAGACTTCAGTTTGTGTTTCTCCACTCTCCCCAGAATGCCGATGGAATTTTGGAGAAAAACTACACATTGAAATCCTCCACCTTTTACTCAGGCTTTCCACCCTCTCAGGAGTAACCTGTCCCTCCTTTCAACCATACCTGATGATGTGTGCCTAGTGTCTAACACAGTCAGCCCTCAATAAATATTAGTTTCAAAACAGAAACAGAGTTTGTATGTCATTTTTTTTTAGATCATGTGCAATATCCCCAGAAAGCATTAGTCATTGTCTCTTCCCTGCTTCTGTGGCAGTTAATCTTATACTTGTATTTCCTACAACACATTTCACATTCATTCTTTTGGAGCTGGTTGCTTGGCTGTTCCTCCTATACCCCTCTATCAAACATCACAAATAGCCAGCCCAAGGGTCAAAAATCATGCCATTGACTGCTTTGTTTGGCCAGCACAATATTGGTAAACAACTGAATTGAAAGAATTTGGCAGCCATCCTCCACTTTCTCAAGCCCCAACTCTCCCTATTGTCTTCTTTCTACTTTTCACATATTCACAGATAAACTCCTGCCATGCCTTTCCTTGGAAGAAGAGACAAAGCCTCAGTGCTGCAGTCCTGGTCACATCACACCTCACCTAGTCCACAAGGGAACTCAACAACTGCGAAAGGGAAATGAGAGAAAACCTTCCTTCCTCTTTTGGCCCAACATAGGGCCCAAACAAGCTCAGAAAAAGAGTTATTGTGTCCCTGGAGTGTTTGCATTCCACAGATTTTAGCACTGTAAACCCTTCACTATTTCCTCCAAATAAGTCTTGGAGGGTAAAGCTCTTCTAAGGCACAGGATACTAGATACTGAAATAGTGCTAGTGCTTTCCTGAGTTCGGCATTGCTCCCTGGGAATGCCAGAGCAGAAAGAGGGAGACAGGGAGCAGGGTTTGATTCTGCCCAGCCTTATGAAGGAAGAACAATGGCCACTGCCCCCTCAACGAGCAATGGCAACTCGCAGTCAAATCCTCACCAGCATCTTCCTCTTCCTCTTTCTCTAGTCACAGTGGAGCTGAGGGGTCTCCTAAAACACAAAATCACTGTTACCAGCCTTTTTCACATGAACGTAGAAGATGAGCTTCCTTCCAGCATACATTTGAAAGAGGAGAGTTTTACTAAACCCAAATAAACTTGGTGCATCTCATTATTAAAAAAAAAAAGGAGAAAGAAAGAAAACCACACCACCTAGGAATATGAATACACCTTTACAATTGCTTTGAGATTCAGAGCATGAATTTTTTAATACTTAATATCCTAAGTTGTTTTCTTCATTTCCACAGAAATAACTGCAAGTTCAGAGTTTATTTTTTTTAAAACTACTTTTTTTCCAAATCAGTGGGAAAAAATTAGCATATCTTTCAGCTATATAAAATAGTTTTACAGTTTAGCACTCGAAAAACAACCCCCATCAATCACTGGCAGTAACTGAGGCACCTTATGCACCAAACAACGTAAGCTGAAATTGAAGCATCGCTGACTGGCAACCAAACAATTTTTGCCTTTCTAGTTTCCAGCATGTCTTCTCATTAACAGGTGTTAAGTCTAAGGTAAAGTCAATCCTGTGGCCCTATTTACAATATTCCTAGGACCTAGGCAGTGAGCGATGGGAAAATCCTATGCAATTATTAAAAGCACGATGTAAGCACATATGTTTTCCCGCAAATAGTTACTGCCTGAGGAAAACTTCTTAAGGCCCTTATTATCTTTCTATCACCTTTACAGGAAGAAATATGCAGTGATCTGATTAAATATAGGTTGAACCTGCTAAGTAATAAAAGCACATTTTGGAAGGGAATAAAGATGTTTATTCCTTGAAAGTTGGCTGTATACTGACATCCAGACCAGTTATCTTCTTCTCTCTCCTGGCCCCCCAAAAGAGAAAACTCAGTGTTCTTCTGTACTTGCATACTATTTTCTGCCAAAATGTTTCATTTCTGTCCAGTAGTTAGGGAGAAATTTATTTTTGTGGGAAAACGTGTTGAGACAGCATTCTGGAATCTTATTGTTAACAGATACCAATCTGAGTACAATAAAAGATTAGCTATGTGAAGAAATTTAATTTTCAATCTGTTATAATACATATATATGTATTTATTAATACAAATTTTAGACCTCCCCATATAACAAAAGGAATCATAGTTTAGGCACTTCTCTAAAGTTATTGAACAATTTCCTTCTATTTCTCCTAATGGGAGAACAGTCAATTTCACAGCCAACAACACTGGAGAAATACTGGGACAGATGAAAAAGAGGGCTAAATAGTAGATTTGCTATCTATCTTTTTATTCATTCGTTCAACAGATATTTGTTAAGCATCCTCTCTGTGCCAGCCAGTGTGCTAGATGCTGACATATTGTGACATATAAACTTACAGTCTAAGGAATAGTTTGTGATTCTAGAGAAGCTAAATGTGAACTCAAGAAGATCATTACCCCCAGTCCTCCTCCATCTGGAGAGAAAGATTCTTAGACCCGTAAAGTTAACCTCACTTCCTCCCTCTCTGTGACTTATTCAATATAACAAACTTAGTGGGTCTTTTCCAACAAAAAAGTGAAGCAGGAATATAGACTACAATGAAACCATGATTAAAGACTGAACTTTCTTGCAGGTAGCATTTTTCATTAGATTTTGTAATAAATTATAGAGGTACTGTTAAAAAATTGAATAGTTTATAAATGTGAGCCCTCATTAGCATATGTTAAATATTATTATGTATTAGAATGTTAATAATTTATTAGTTTTTCAATTAATCATCAAATCACTTTACACAATGAAGTCTAATTAATGCAGAGGAATTTCAGAGGGAGGATGTTCTAAAATCTTTCTTTCTTTTTTTTTGTTAAGGAAACGGCAGGTTTGGAAGTTGTTGCACAGCCCCTTAGGCACAGCTCAATTATTAGGTAGGCAGTGGGATTTGCATAACAGCATTTTCATGGTTTGGGCAGTAGGAACACTTGAGGCTCAGGAAACAAAGTACTTCTCAGAGGAACCAAGTTGTAAGGTGAGAAATCTAGGGGTTCCTGGAGAGGCTGCCTGTTAGTTTGGGAGACGCTCCACAGGTAACTCGAACATTCCTTCTCTTTCCACATCGTCTAGTTGAGAACGGCTGCACTGGACCCATAGCTCCTTAAGGAGAGGAGGACGTCTCATTCATCTCCACATGCTTCTGTCCATAACAGTACTTGACACAGAATGTTCTGGTCTCAATGTTTGTGTCCCCCAAAAATTTGTATGTTGAAGCCTTAGACCCCACTAGGGCTGTATTTGTAGCAAGGAAATAAATGAAGTTAAATGAGATCATAAGAGTAAGGCCCTGACCCAATAGAATTAGTGTCCCTAAGGAGACACCAGAGAGCTCATTCTCTCTCTCTCTGTGCACACACTGAGGAAAGGCCATATGAGACATAGTAAAAAGGTGGCTGTCCACAAGCCAGGAAGAGCTCTCACCAGAAGCCAAACCAGCCAGCACCTTGGTCTTAGACTCCTCAGCCTCCAGAACCGTGAGAAATAAATTTCTGTTGCATAAGCCCCGCAGTCTATGGTATTTTGTTATGGCAGCCTGAGGGGACTAAGACACAAAGTAACCACTATGATTAGTTGTCAGATGAACAAATAATTTCTTCAAAACATTCCAGGGTCAGCCCGCTACTGTAGTGGTTGAGTTCGTGTGCTCCACTTCTGCAGCCCAGGGTTTGTGGGTTGAGATCCTGGGCGCGGACCCACACACTCATCAAACCATGCTGTGGCAGCATCCCACATACAAAATAGAGGAAGATTGGCACAGTGTCAGCTCAGGGAATCTTCCTCAAGCAAAAAGAGGAAGATTGGCACAGATGTTAGCTCAGGGAATCTTCCTCAAGCAAAAAGAGGAAGATTGGCAACAGATGTCAGGTCAGGGCCAATCTTCCTCACACACCAACAAAACAAAACAAAACTTCCGGGCTTTCTCATTCAAACATTTTTTGAACTCCTGTGGTGTCAGGTACTATGGCAGTCAAGGTGTCATATAATGAAAGAGAACTGTAGTTGTCTGTTTCTGTATCTGTAAAATGGGAATAATATTAATACCTTCCTAGGGTCAAGAGGAATAAATGAGATAAAAAGACCTTAGCTCAGTGCCCACACATAGGAATCATTGCATCCTTTGTTATCATTATGTCTCAGTGTGCCATGCCACAGATGAAAACTATAGATTTTTTTTCTCTTTTTGTTGAGAGATGCTGGAATGATGCTCACCCTACCTGCCATTTTCATGAGTGTATTCACTGTATTGGGAACAGGGTTGAGATTTGAATACAGAAAGAAGAGACATCATGTAAGTGCAACCCTGTACCCGCAAGTCGCAAAGGATAAGCACCTCCTCAAATTTTGTACTCTAGTTGCCTCCTTAGATCCCAGCCCTGTTGGGGAATCTCCCTTATGAGGATGAATCACCTTAGAACTATTGGGGGTAATCGTCTTTAAGAATGTAGGAAGGTATCTCCATTTTGTGAGGAAAAGAGGTATAATAATACCATTTGGATTTTGAACATTTAAGAGGAAGCTGCTTGTACTGAATTTGAATACTGTCCCCTCAAAATTCATGTCCACTGGGAATGTGTGAATATGACCTTATTTGGAAATAATGTCTTCACAGATGTAATCAAGTTAAGATGAGGTTAAAATGGATTAAGATAGGCCCCAAATCCAATATGACTAGTCTCTTTATAAGAAGAGAAAAATTTGAACACAGAAACACAGACATGGGGGAGAAATCGACATGAGGATGGAGGCAGAGATTGGAGTGATGCGTCTGCAAGCCCAAAAATGCCAAGGATTGTTGGGAACGATCAGAAGCTACCAGGATTCTTCCCTAGAGCCTGAGAAGGGAGTATAATCCTGCCATCACCTTGATTTCAGACTTCCAGCCTCCACAGCTGTGAGACAATAAACTTCTTTAGTTTTAAATCACCCAAGTTGTGCTAATTTGTTTTAGTAACCCTGGGAAACTAATATTCTGCTCAACCGCTAGACATGAATCCCCAGGAAAGAAGGAAGGGAGTACTCTGGATTCGCAAGATGTAGGACAGAATCGATCATGACCCAGTCTCTGTGGGCTTTCTATCTCCTTGGAAGTGAGCTATCCATGTGAACAGAAAGACTGAGCACTAAGATCCAAATCCTGGCAGCCAAGATTGGAGCAGCTGAGTTTAGCACTGGCATGGTAGTGTGTCACCCTTTTTCAATGACACATGGAAGTCCCTAGAGAAATCTTGTATAGAAATCTCTGTAGGGCCAGTGCTCGTCAGGGACAAGAAGAACTAACAGGAGCCAGTAGAAACAGCAGTTGTGTCTCCGTGTGAGTGTGGAAGCCAGACTGGCCATCCTCTCTTCTTTCGCTAACCATACTGTCAGAGGGACTGGACAATTTGAAGATGTATAGGCCTAAGACAAGCTCAAAGCACGTAAAGGAAGAACCACGGAAGGCTTTACAGGGAGATGACACCTACACTGAAGGACACACAGGAGTTAGCCAGAGGAGGAATGGATGGGGGAGCATTTCAGGCAGAAGGGCTAGGAAAAATGAGGGCCTTAACTTGATAGAAAGATGGTACATTGAACACCTGAAAAGAATTGAGAAAGACCAGCGCAAAGACTAAATGTAGAAGTTCCAAGGCATGAGATGGAGACGCAAATGCCTCTACATGGCAAGCTGGGGAGGTGGTGGAGTTGGTAGGGGTGGAGGAAAAATATTAGATCCTAAAACCAGGGCCACAATGGAGGTAACTGAACCTCCGAACACTTTTCCAAAGGCAAATGGTTGTTGGTTTCATCAGTACTATTATATCACCACAAATTATACTATTTAACTCACAATGAGCTAGATGCAAAATGCAATGGGGATTGAATAAGGGTGACAGTGGCCTTCCTTGAATCCTCTTCCTGTCCATGAATTAAATCCTCGTAGAGGTGAGACTCTCATCACCACACAGCCCCGGGAGAGGACATGACTGATTGAGTTCATATTATAATACCTGTTACCTCTCCTGCCTCAGGGAAGGCAACATAAAATAAAGATGCCTGTTCCATGAAATACTCAAATATGTTCTTCAGAATTCAAGGACTTAAATTATTCATTGACTGGGGCAGTTCTCTTTCTTGAAGGAGACTAAAAGGGGAAAAAAAGATTCTAATCTTTCTGTCACAAAATAAAATATCAGTCCTAATGTTCAAATTCACCCTCAGAACACAGCATAATCCCATATTATAACCAATTTTGTAAAAAGTGAAAGTGTATGCAAAATAAGATAAACAAAGGAAAGCAACTGAGAACAAGAAAATAGCTCACAGCAAATGACATTTGGAATGAAAGATAGAAAACCTACACTATTTTGTTTTATACTTAAATAGACCGAGAACAGAAATGCACTGGAGACATTTGATAATCAATATAAGATTACCCCGAGGGCACCATATCCAACTATAATTTTAAAAACAAAACTCAAGGAAATGGAACATTTAAATTAGAAGGACTTTTAACAACAAAATGGCAAAAAGGCAAAAAAAAGCCTTAATGTCGTTTTATATAAGGGAATTCTTAACTTAAGGGTTATTTTTCACAGTCAGTTTTTGCCAAGCAACATGAAGAGAGAAAAAATATCTTAGGTCTTTCCTGTCACTGTAGCCTTCATAATCACCACAATTCAACATGACACTATGACTTGTAAGAAATTCTCCCTGGCATCCATTTAAGTGGACACTAATTGGAAAGTTCAGTGAACAGAAAAAGGCTGTGAACAATATATATTTCAACACGCTGTACCCAATCCTGACCTTAAATGACAAGGAGGAAAAAAAATGGTTCAACACAGCCTCTGCATTCAGCTCAGTATTGTGAAGCCACGATGTGAGTTAGCTCCAGGGAGAGCCCCAGGCTGGTCGTGAGACCGCAATCAAACCTGGAAACTCCACGAGAATCAATCTGCTCTGCACACATGGTTCTATAGCGGAGCATCTGGGTGCCCGGCACTGAAGTCAGGGACTCCACAGGCGAGGAGGCAATCGTAAGACGTCATTGAAAACACGAGCTCTGAAGTCAGCCGATCAAGGATTTCAACTTTGGCTCAGCTAGCTGTGTCACCTTGGGCTGAGAGCTTCACCTTGGAGATTTGTTATCTGTAAAGTGAGGAGAGTAATAACAATGCCACTAACTACTGTGAGGAATAACTTAGATGATGTAAATATGGCACAGCACCTGCCACATAGTAAGATCTGCCTTAACAATGGCTCGCACACACTGAGGACCTACGACACATCGTTGAAAAACTTGTCTCTCAAAATAACCCTATGAGTTACATATCATGGTTGTCCCCATTTTGCAGAGGAAAAACTGAGGCACAGAAAGCATAAGTCGCTTGACTAAGGTCACATCACTGTTTAGTGGTAAACTGGCACTTAAACCCAGACATTCTGGTTCCAGGCTACACATACTGTTTCTCATTTAGCTTCATGGAATGAATAAGAGCGTGAATGGATGAGCGGTAGTTATTTTTTTTTATTCTTGAAGATTTAGTAATCTAATTGGGAAGTAAGAGGCAGAAACACTGTAACCATAAAATAAGTTAGTGTATAATCAATGGCTTACCTTTAAACCTCCAGAGGACCAAGCCCTACAAACAAGCAATGGGGACAGGTTGTAAAAAGCTATAGGAGAGTCATCTGCGCCAGGGCAGAAAATATTTGACTGCTTATAGAAGATGCCAGGCAACCTGGGATTCAGGGCAGCTGCCCCTACCCTGACTTTTTGTAGTCTCAATACTCTGCTAATCTCTTTCCTGGTTGGAGTGGGAAAACTCACCTTCATTTTACACCCTGGACTCCAAGATACTCAGCTGGACAAGGTTCTGCATCTAGATTTACCCTCAGCATCTAAACTTACCCTTGGGAGCTGCAGTCCCATAATCCTAGGAGACGTGAAAGGCTACGCCTCAGAAGAGTTAAGCCCTGGTGATTTGGGAACCAAGGGTAAGAAATTTAATACATCACATTTGCATAATCTTTTTAACTTAAGGGTACTTTGTCCGCACAAAGATCCTTCATGAAAGAAAGGACTCAAGTCCTAAGGTATAACTTGCACAAGGTAACAAAGTGCGTATCAGAACCAGGATCTAAACACAGGCTTTTCTTGTTCCACATGGCATCCTCTTTCTCATGGTCCCTTATAGCTCCCTAATGTGCAGATTCACCTTCATGCTGGAATTATGCCTTACCCTTACATTAATTCTGGTAATTCCAAGAATTTTAGAGGGTTGTCTATAAGAAATTGTTTGGTTGCCTGTCTCATTTAGTGCCCTGGTTGCTGGACCTTCTGACCCAGCAAAGAAAACTCTAAAGGATTGAAATCTGTTGTTTTGATTGCCCAGCACTTTCTATAAGCACTGGCTTCTGTCAACAGATTCCATTTCACAGTCATTGGGTTCAGCATATGATCCAGGCCTGGTCAAATACAGAACCCCATTTTCCTCCACACAGTGGTTAACTCAGAGATGGCAGAGATGGGGATGTAACCCACAGGAAGCTAATCAGAATCCTTTCCTAGATTTGCTATACAGGTACTGGGAGAGAGACATTCTCTTTCAAGTGAGATTTCTGAAATGAGAAGATGTGAATCTGGTATATTCTAGGTCTTCAGTGTCCATACCCCATGCCATGGGTCAAAGCCTATTTTCAGAATGCAGACAAGACAGAACAAGTGGAAATGAGAGACAGATGATGAAATTCCCAGTGGGTTTTAGTGCTTGAGGTCTCTTTGGGTACAGCTCCAGCTTCAATCCTGGGAGCCCTTCCCAGTGGCGTTCCTAGTCAAGAGAGCTAACATATTTCTTTTCTTGCTTAGCTAGTTCCCACTGAAAAGTCCTTGAAACCTTCTCTGTTTAAGGTCTTCATGAAACCTAAGCCCATCTGAACTCTTATTGACTTATCTTGTCATCATTTGTCTCCACCACCACTGCCCACACTGGAATGTAAACTCTATAGAAAGAGCAGAAATCTGGTGTATCTTATTCACTGCTCCACCTGCAGCATCTAGGAGTGGGCCCCACACTTAGGAGGCACTCAGTAAAAAGTGGTGAAAGTGTGAATGGAGAGAAATGGGTGAATAAGGCAGAGCCAAAGCCCAAGACCCTAGAGTGCTCACCAGAGATGTGCTCCGTGAAGACACATCAGCTCTGAAGCTGGTAAGCTGGTGACGTGTGAGAAAGCTCACCGGGGCTGTGCAGACTGAGCCAGTGTAGAGACTCACGGAAGCAAACTTCCTGTCCCTTTGGAGGGAGGACAATGAGCAGGGTTTTCTCCAGCTGCTAGGAGGCCTCAGCAGACATCTCTTACTGGGCAAGGAGTCTTCACTAACAGAACTTGTTCAGAGAACCAGAAGAAAATCAGGAGGTTTCCTGAGGTCTGTGAAAGGTGCTGAAATGACAAAACAATGAGGTATTGGCATCTCCCAGCTCTTCAACACCACGAAATTCAGCTCTGCCCCTTCTTGAGCATGTATCATATACCAATTACAGAGTTCAAGATCATAAGGAAAACTAAGTAGAAGACATCTTCTCCCTGCTGTGATGAAGCCTTAAAAAGATGAGACACATAGGAAAGATCTCACATAGTAGGCAGTAAACGATAATGAGTTGTGGGTTTCCTAGGTAGAAAAAAAGGGGAAAGTGAAGGAGTAACGCCCAAATTTTTCTTTCCAAATCTATTTTTGTGTCATCCTTATTCTCAAAAGAAAATAATCTTTATTTAATTGAGATTTTACGTGTCTGTCTGTTGGGTGATTTGTCAGGTGTTTCACAGCACTTTTTTTGAAGAGGAGAGTGGGAAGGGAATAAACCCAAACAAGTGACAATAGGACACAGGTCCTTTTAAAGAGGTTGTTATAAAAAAGAACAAAATGATTTGAAGTTTGAGCATTTAAAAACCTAGACTTCCAACAAGTACTTGTTGAAATTGGCCACATAAGACCTTTGGCAGGGCTCCTCCATGGGGCTTGAAATTATGAGAGAAGGAACCCCATCACAGCCACCCTGTCCTCAAGGTCTTTGCCTCCCCAAGGGAGGAGAATCAAAATGAACATTTATTGGGTGACTATGTTGCCCATCACTGTGTAAATGCGTTATCTTATTTAACCATCACAACAAACAATGAGAAATGTGGTAGCGTTATATCTATTGTGCAGAGAAGGTAGTCAACCTACCAAAGTTCACGTAGCTGGGCAGGGGCAGAGCTGGACTTTCAAAGAAGTCAGACCCCAGTATCCTTGCACTTACCCAAGAACTCTTTTCCATGCCACGCTGCCAGAAAGGGGTGTTTGGCAATAATACTACAAACAAAAGGAATAGCCAAAGAAAACACAAAATATTTTTTTACCAAATTTAGCAGTCCATATTGGTTGAAGGATAGGTGCAACGTAAGGAGAGCAGGCTGTTGAGGCTCGCTCTGCTTGCCTGGCATATGAACCCCAAATCGGCACATGGTGGAACAATCCTCTGCTCCCCAAAATGCTTCAGGAGTCATGTAGACTTTGCTGATGGATTTCTGAGGAGGAGGGAGAGCAGGTTAGGTGGCACCTCAGACAACAGAAGTCTCCAAAATGCACTTTAAATATCCTTTTCTCTTTCTAAGAAAAAAATTTCTTTCTAGAACTTGCTTATCTCCTCTCCATCTTCCCATCCTCCAGCCCCAGCCCTGAGCCCTAGTCTCCTGCCTCACATGCATGTTAATATCCCCTTATTGAAACAAAATCCTGCTAGCTGGCTGAGGAGTATCGATGGGAAAGAAAATAAACAATAAAGCAAAACCAACCAGGGGAATGAGGAGAGCCTTCAATCACTCTCCCAAAAGCAAATGATGAGATGTGATATTTTTAAGCATGTGCCAGGCATTGTTCTTGGCCCTTGGGATACTACCATGAGCAGGACAGCCTGGAGCTTACATCTTAGAAAGAGAAGACCCAGACATTAAATAAGTAAAGACATACGTCAACTGAATCCTCACAGGTGGTGGTAAGAGCTGGGAGGGGCAAAAATCTGATGCTATGGTAACAATGACCAGAATTGGTAGGAAAGAGTTATGTTTTGTGGTCAGCAAAGGCTTCTCCAAGGAGATGACTTTTGATCTGAGTCCTAACTGAAGGGGAATAGCCTTGCAGAGATATGCATTCTAGGTGGAGAAATTAGCAAATGCAAAAGCCATGGATCAGTCCTAAGGGAGTGAGGGAGGCTGGGATGAAAGGAGTGAGCAGTAGGGAGAGAGATGAGGATGAAGATGTGTGTGGGTGGGATCTCATGGTTCAGAGTAAAAACTCTACTTTTGGAGCCAGCCCCAGTTGCCTAGTAGTTAAGGATGGCGAGCTCCACTTTGGCAGCCAGGGTTCGGTTCCCAGGCACAGACCTACACAACCCATTGGCAGCCATGCTGTGGTGGCAACCCACATACAAAACAGAGGAAGAATGCCACAGATGTTAGCTCAGGGCAAACCTTCCTCTGAGAAAAAAAGGGGCCGGCCCCGTGGCCGAGTGGTTAAGTTCACACACTCCACTTCATTGGCCCAGTGTTTTGCCGGTTCAGATCCTGGGTGTGGACATGGCACCACTGATCAAACCATGCTGAGAAGGCATCCCACATAGCACAACCAGAGGCACTCACAATAAGAATATACAACTATGTACTGGGGGGGGTTGGGGAGAAGAAGAAGGAAAAAAACAAAAAAGAAGATTGGCAACAGTTGTCAGCTCAGATGCCAATCTTTAAAAAAAAAAAAAAAAAAAATTGGCTAGATTTCATTCTCCGTAGAGCAGACGCTCCTGTAGAAATTGAGCAGGAGTGGTTAACATTTTATAAAGGGTACTCTGACGACTGTTTGGAGAATGACTGTGGAGGGTCATGGAGGAAGGGTGAACGGAAGCTCCCCACACCCTCAACCCCGGGTTGTTTGGCGTTGGCTTTTATTACGCTCATAGCATTCAGCTGTTTTATGGGATTAGCTGCCTATTGTAGGAGCCCAGGCACCACAGGGCTTAGATTAGGAAAATGGATGCACTTGTGAAAGTGAGGCAACCAAACCTGCTGTGGAGTTGAGAAAGGGGTGAAATCGAATCTCAGGGGGAGGATTAGTTGGTGTGTGTGGAGGGGAATGAGACATGAGAAAGCTAGAGTTAAGGCCAAAATTTTCAAAACTCTGTTTTAGCCTGAGAAATTTTGACTCAACAGTGAGGAAGCCAGCAAAGGATATTTATTTGTTCATTTTGCTTTTAATAAACTTTTATTGAAGTATGATTAACGTGAAGGACTGGTTTCATGGGAATGCCTCTCACTCAGAAGGAACCAAGCATAGTTTATTGCTCTGCTGTTGAAATTCTTCATAGTTTTGTCTTTGAACTTGGGTTTTGTAAATCAAGTCCAATGGAACAATGGAGCATGTATGTAAGCATAAGAGGTTAACAAAATATGTGTCTACTGTATCTTGCCTCCCCATTTGCATATAGTGTTTGTGATGCTTCGAGAGCAGAGAATTCCACTGGACCCACAATGCATAGGAGTTCAGAGAAACACAAAGTGAAGATGAAGAAAGTGTATTACAGAAGCCAATGGTTTCCAAAGAGTGTTGTTAGAATGACTGCATATCAAGAAATGAAATATAATTTATTTATTATTCTACTATGGATGGACATTGAGGTAGCTTTCCAGTTTGGGACTACTATGAATGGTGCTGCTATGAATATTCTCATACATGTCTTTTAATACACGTTTACCCTCTTCTGTTGAGTATTTCTCTAAAAGTGGAATTGCCGAGTCAGAGGGTAAGCATAGACTCATCTTTAGTTGATAGCTGCCAAACGGTCTTTCAAAGAAATTACATAAATTCTGCATTTATACCAGGGATTATAAACGTAACACCTGGTCCATGTCCCTCCCAGCACGGTGTTATTCAGGTTTTTGTGTTAGCCGTCCTATGGTGGTTGTGCAGTGCTATTTCATTGAGGTTTTCGTTTGCAATTCCTTAGCGTCTAATAAGACTTAGCACCTCTTCATATGTTTATTGGCCATTTATAGATCCTCTTTTGTTAAGTACTTGTTAAGGTCTTTTCCCCATTTTTCTATTAGGTTACTCACTTTTTTCCTACTATTTTGGAAGAGTTTGTTACATATTCTATACTACTCCTTTGTCAGATAAATGTATCGCAAACATCGTCTATTCTTTGGTATGCATTTTTCACTTCTTTGTTTTTTAATTTTAATGTAATCTGATTTATTATACTTTCCTTGTGAGTTAATGATTTTTTTGTGTGTCCCTTTGGTTGTTTTATCTTCCATGTTTAGCTCCATGCCCATGTAGAATTAATCCTTTACATATATGAAGGAGGGGTCAACATTTCATTTTTTTTCCGCATGAATATCCAATTGACCCAGCACCATTTATTGAAAAGACCATCATTCCCCACCACCCTGCAGCCTGATCTTTCTCATTAATAAAGCGACTATATATGTGTGAGTCCGTTTCTAGAATCTCTGTTACATCTATATTTGTTGAAAAAGTTCTCTTATCATACGAGATTCTCATTGCTTTGTGATTTTTTCACCTATTCCAAGTCTGTTTGTCTATCCTTGTTCAACTACCACATTGTCCAAATTACATTTTATATCTTATAGTATAAATCATTTGTAATACATATTGATATCTAGTATGATATGTACTCAACTTTGTTTTCATCTCTCTGATTGTCTTACTTATTCCTGGCCCTCATCTAAGGTTTTATATAAACAGACAAAATGATCACTGTGATAGATTAGGAATCTTGTGGTATCATTGATATCTTGACATGGCATGAAGGATGGATTGGTAAAGCCCACAGAAAGCAAGTAAGAAAACCAATGTAGATGAACGGTGATAAAGGTCTTCTACTCGATATTAGAAAGAAATATGAAAGGATAGATCTTAGGACGTAACAAAAGTAAAGTCAGAAAAATTCACCTCTGGTTGGATGCAGGAAGAAAAGGCAAGAGAGAGACGTCAAAGATTACTGCAAGATTTGAGGGCTGGATAACTGAAAGATTGGTGAGAACATTTATTGAAATAGAAAAGAGAGGATCAACGCTGGTTTGAGAAATGAGGGGAAGATGAGTTCAACAGAAAGCAAAATGAATCTAAAGGACTTAAAGAATCATAGCTTCAAGTGTCCAGCAGGCAGCTGGGAATGGTGGATTGGAGGTTAAAAGAGATCAGAGCCAGAGACAGACAATTGACACTATGTGTATATTATGTGTCATGAGTTAGATATGATTTCGAAGGGAGAATGCATAGAGAGAGCATAGGGGAAGGAGGGATAGTAGAAGACTGAGATAGAATAAGAGACCAAAAGTTGAAAGAGACAATGAACAGAGGAAGAAAGGAAAGAACAACGAGAGAGGAAGGGAAAGGAAAAGATTTTAAATTTCAGTGAATAGAGAAGGCTAGCCATATCTGTATTCTACCATCAAATCCATATAGTGCTCAAGCATTCCACTAGAAAATTATCTTGGTGAGACATTCTTGTGGCAGAGCCTTTGAGACTGTAACTCCCTTCCTGATGTGTTGTTCTGTGCCTGCTGCTGTCTCCCTCCCAGCAGAAAAAAAGACTCCTGGACAGATGAGGGCAAATTTTGGGGCCCATGGATTTCCTGTCAATGTGTGTGCATTTGAAGTGAGAGCAGGTGGGTGGGTACCGATTGCTTGCATTATTAGAGTGCTCTTCTGAAGAGGAATTAATGCATAAACCAATCTGTGGGAATCAGGGGAAAGTGTGTTGCACATCGTAATAAAATCATAAAAATAATGCCCTGCTTCCTAATTGCATTCCAGAATTTTTATTACACTGCCGATCTTTTATTACTTTTAGTCAAATTTTGGAATGTTGATGATTCATAAGTAAAGAACATTAAATGTTCCTGATGGCCTGTAGACAAGGTTAATTTACACCCTGCAAGCCAGATGAGGTGTTAACTATATTCAGGTTGCACTTCAGTGGTTTGAAAGGTAATTGTTTTACATTCCCAGAGCTTAAAAGGGACTCCAAAAATAGAGTCGACTGTCAAATACAAGACAAAATAAAACACTTGAATTGTTGTTTTCTTAAAATCCCCTTCCATTGTGTGATTTACCTAACACTGGTCAAAGTATTTCATACCAAATAGATAATAAGTGAAAGGCAACATTTTGGAGAAAGTTCTACCATCACTGATTAGAGTTTTGTACCAACTATTTTTTTGCTTAAGTAAAATTTAGAGAAAGTAGAAAATGAAAAAAAAGTTTTTCCATCCCGATAAACCCTCAGTATAAATTTGAAGATTTGAACCACATTCAGCAGTGATGTCCACTCCTCTTCTATCCATCTGACCCTTTGGGGAAAATAAGCTGAAGGTGGAAGTGGAAGATTCTTCTTGAATAGTTTGTACTAAAAAAGACATGCCTTACTTGGACATTGAGGGACAAATATAAGCCAACAAAGAAGTCCCAGATCAGGATCTTTCTCCCCTACCTGCTTTTTTAAAGGATAACTTTGTTAAGAATATTAATAAGCAAACACACAAAATTAACTTGCAATCACACACACACACACACAGAAGTCTACTTGTCCTGAGGCATTGTGTCATGACTGGAAACTTGATTACTAAAGCCATCATCTTATGACACAGTTACTATGGTACTCAATAGCCAAAACATTTCTAGATAGTTTTCAGGACCAAAGAGAAATTGGAGTGCAACAATCAAAATTACAATGCAAAACCAAGACGAAATAATTTGGCCAAACGATTAATCCCAGAATTATTTTTGTACTGAAATTTCCATAATTGCTCGGGCCATAAGAGAGATTTTTACTCCTAAGACCTCACGTAGCATGTGTTATCATTTTTGCACACTCAAAATAATAAAAGTGGTAAAGATCAAGATCATACAATCTTTGCTCGTCTTTCACAGTTACTTTAAAATGTATTTGTGTGAGAGAGGGGTGGTATATGATATGTACTTGTAGATGAAAATAATCCATAACCAATCTGCAAATGAAAATTGGGGTGAGTTTATTCTGAGTCATATCTGCAGACTAACTTAGCCCGGGGCCTTCTTTCCCTCAGGAGGGAAGGGCACCAAAGAAGTTAGGGTGTACAGAGTGGTTATATACCATCAGAGCGCATGTATCACATATGATTGAAATGTCCCTTTTACAATAGTTACGAGAAGGCTCTGTCGGCACAGCGATTACTGGGCAGAGCAGGTACTAGGTCTGCTGTCTCCGTGGACAAAGCAGGGCAGCAGGTCTATTGCCTCAAGCTGGGTGGTCACAGGGTGGACACAGCAATCAACTCCTAGCCTAGGGAGAGGCGCTTATCCTTAAGGAAACACCAATGCGGGGAAAGTTGCACCTTTATCTTAAGAGCATTTGTTTGTGTCTTTGGGACACAGGAAATGCTTAAAGCAGATATACAATGTATGCTCAATGGCCATGTCAGGCCCTTTTGGAAAAACAAGGTTAGGCCAAATTACGTTTACACCAAATGGCTTCCTCATACACTCCGATATATCCTATTGCTTGCCATTTGTTTGTCATACTTAATCCATTTTTCTCTATTTAGTTATCTTAACTAATAAAAGTCAAATATATTCAAGTAGATATTTCAGACTTCAAAAGTTAATTTGTTTAAAAAAAATTAACTTTTAACAGAGACCTCCTGAACATAATCAAAGAAACACTTTAGGAAAGTATCTCAAAATGTTGATTTTCTAACCAAGCAATGGATCTTAAAAAAAATCACAGCCCAATTAGTGTCACTCATGACTTTATAAAATCTTTCTTTTATGTTTTGAGGAGTGCAACAGCTTGAGTTACATGAAAATTAAAATTCAGAGGTTGAATTCAGCTGTGTACTTGAACATTGTATAAATTCACTGAGCTGAGGCTCACATTTGTTTACTTGAGAACTTTTCAATAAAGTCCTTATAATGTGCTTGCAGCTCTAAATAGCTGCTAAAATCACAAATTCTAAAGCTATGAATTTTTTTTGTATGAAATGGTACACTGAAATTAACACTACACTTTTTGAATAAAACAGTAAGGTGGTACATAGAAGTGTCTACAATTTTCTTGGCTAAGGAAACACAGCTGAAGCTGTGTCTGTCATGTTGCTAGGTAGCAATTGCTTAAGGTGGCACCAGAGTAACTTCCAGTCAAAGACAGGCAAAGCCACTCCATGTTGAGCGTGCTGTGAGAAGCCTTCCACTTCACTCATCCCTCTGACTTACGAAACACCTGGCAGGGTTCCTAAGATAGCCTATTAAACTTTCCCCAGATCACAAAACCACATTGTATTTTCCAATGGAACATATCCCACTTGAACTGCTTCAATTACTGTAAATCCATTACAGAGCAGATGTAAAAATGAAAGACCTTTGTAACTTGATGATGATGATAATAATGGCCAACGCCTATTACACACTATGTGTCAACCACAGAAATAACACTTTACCCATGTTATTTCATTTAATCCTTACACAGCCTATGAAGTGTTCTATATTTGATCATCTCGAGGAGGCCATCAGCACATTATGATTTTTTTTTAATATACAAATGAAAAAGGGGAAAAATGCTGCCAAATCAGCTATGGCATGATGTTTTCTTGTCGCCTCAAATTTTTATTTTGTACTTGTTGAAAGTGCTCTTGTATCATATCAGCCTCTAGTTGTTTGCAAACTTTTCTCAATGTTCCAAAAAATTCAGAATTTCTCCTGCTTGCAGTTGCATGGCTCGGTGTGTGGTAAGCAATCCTTTTGCTGTATCTCAGTAACAAAATGAACACAGTTTCAGCTACCTGTGGGTATCTTCATTTCTTGGATACTATAAGGCACTTGTTTCTTCCTTTGCAAGAAAACCTGGTATGCAGACCATTCTTCTAATGATGAATATTTCCTTCACAAATAGCAAGTTTAAGCTCCACTGCTCTGTTTCTTCGTGTATGATCATTTTTTGTCTTAAAGTTTAGTGCATTGTATAATCTTTCTGAAGACAATTTAAATGGCAAATTAACTCAGCATGTGCAGTAACAGCAATGTGCATAACTCAGGTAATATAATGACAACATGCACAGCAATGACCAAGTGGGAGTGTACTCAGTCAAAGCCAGCTATGTCTCAATGGCCACGTGGCCAATGGTGATCATAAAATATCGTTCATTGTATGAGTGATCTCAATTTCTGAGATGTGAAAATGTTAAACATTGTGTTTCTTGGAATCTGTAAAACATGGTGTGTTCAAAACATGGTATAGCTGTTAAGAAGCCAAGCCAGAATTATTCGGCAGAAAATCTGACACTGGACCACATTTTATTAATTGCCACATTACACTAGTATTAGAGAAATAAAGAAAATAAACCCATGCCCTTATCTTTGCCATAATGAACTAAAGTTGGAACTCAGTATGACTTTCACCTTAGGTCTATGGATTTAATTGCAAACCTTGGCTGCTGCTTCTTGTGTTTTAATTAAATAGTGACACCAGTCGTAGTACTCTGTATAAAGAGGTGACGCTTTCTGACTGGAGAGTTTATGATCTAAATTAGACAGGACAAAACCAGGAAAATGAGATGACAAAAGATCGTGAGAAGCTGGTGTTGGTTTCAATTTGCTTCATTTTCATGGCGCCAATTTTCTTAATGCTTCCTCAACTCACCCTTCCTGTCTCTTTTTCTCCCAACAGTTTTCGAGGTGTGTCAAGCAGATAGTATGTTCTCTTTGTTGCAGAAGAATTTGAGAAGTGTACCCATCCTCACACAGATAGTAAGAGGATGAGACAGTCCTAGCACTCGGATCATCCCTTTATTCGAAACACATCCATGTTCAAAAAAATTTTAATCTTGTTGCTACGTTTAACAAATTGATAACTACAGTGATCTTATCTGCTCACACAAAAACTCTCCTGCAAGAGGAGAATTCAACCGAGGACCAGACTTCAAGCATTTATCTCAAATTTAGTGAAAACACAGCAGGATGCAATAGCTAAGAGCATGCGCTCTGGAGCCAGCCTGTCTTGGTCCATATCCTGGCTTTGCCACTAATCAGCTTTGCAAGTTTGGTTAAGTTATTAACCTCTTAGCTATAAGGTAAGGATAATAACAGCAACAAAAATTCTGGATATAAAGAAGATGAAAGGCTAAAATACTTTCAATAAGGTTGTATATAGCCTAGAAAGAATAGTCTTCAAAATAGGCAGAGGGACCCCTGCCCAATTCATGAAGGGTTTAGTTAAGCCAATTAAAAAAAATAAAAATAAATAAATAAAATAGACAGAAACTTAGAAATGTTGAGTAAAGAAATCTGGGGGAAATAGGAAGCCCTCTTCATTGTTATATTAAACTTAACTGGACTACCAGTTCACCTTCATTTTTAATAGAGGGTTATCAATTCCCAGCTCAAGTCTTTTGCTCACTGAATAATACTCCTGTTTAAATTTCCAGAAACATGTCCACATATCATCTCCACAGTCCCTGTACTATTTGTTTATGCACCTCGGCAAGAACATCTGATAAACACACGCTTTCCTTCCAAAGCCACACTGACTTCTTGGTATTTGTGAGCACGCCTGGGAGATTTACTAAGCAAATGAACGCCCATTGAATTCCTGCTCCCACCTATTTCCCTTTTCGTAACAGAGATAGTTACCAGCTCTCTTCAGGATTGTTAAAAAACATGTCCACATGAAGACAATACATGGAAAAGTAATTTCTCATTCATGGCAGTATTATTGTGCTCCAAAAGGGTAATGGTGAAGAAAAATAGTACAGCTGTGGTAAAATATCTTAATTCAGCAAGAAGTCTGTTTTCCCAATAGGAAAATCTAGGCTTAATATGTCTCACATAGGCATATAACTACTATTGCTGCACGAGACACTCTTCACGTGAATGCAGGGTGGAAGGGTGGTGAACAATCTTAAACATGAGAAAATAATAATGCTTTTCTTTATGGTGGACTACGGTATTCTAACTTCTCTTTCTTTGCCTTTCAGTCCAGAACTTTCCTCCCAACCCCCCATGCATACTCCTAAAGGTGAGTGCTTGACCTTGGCTCCTACAATCAGAAGAGCCCATCCTCCAGGCCACAGTGGGTCAGGAATAGGCATGTGACCCAGTTCAGACCAATCAGAGTCCTTCTTGGTAACTTTCTACACAAGCTAAAAGGAAAGATGCTGTTTTCTTTCTGTTATAGCATTGGAAGGATACGAGCTAAAATTGCTTGTGGCCATATTTCCCAGCCTTCAGAAGGAAACATACCTGGTGTAAAAGAGAGTAAGATGCAAAGAGAAGAGAAATCAAGCAGAGAGGAGAGCACGTCACATCTCCAAAGTGCATCATTCAGACCTTACTCTACATTGTGCCTTACAGGGCGCCCCTCCCCTGGAATACCATGTGAACAGTGCCCTCTGGAGTTGTGCCACAAAGCACAGTAGTCCCCTCTTATCTGCTGTTTCACTTTCTGCAGCTTTCTGCCACCTGCCTTCAACCACAGTCTGAAAATATTAAGTGGAAAAATTCCAGAAATAATTCATGGTTTAAATTGCACGTTGTTCTGAGTAGTGTGATGAAATCTCATGCTGTCTTGTTCTGTCCCACCCTAGACCTGAATCATCCCTTTGTCCAGTGTATCCACACTATATATGCTACCCATTTGTTCCTTAGTAGCCATCTGGGTTGTCAGATGAACTGTGGTGACATCGCAGTGCTTGTGTACAAGAAATCCTGATTTTACTTGACAATGTCCCCAAAGCGCAAGAGTAGTGATGCTGATAATTCACAGATGCCAAAGAGAAGCTGCGAAGTGCTTCTTTTAAGTGAAGGGGTGAAAGGTTTTGACTTAATAAGGAAAGAAAAAAAATCGTATGCTGAGGTTGCTAAGATCTACGGTAACTTTCATTCCAGTATATTGTCGTTATAATTGTTCTTATTATTAGTTATTGTTGTCAATCTCTTATTGTGCCTAATTTATAAATTAAACTTTATTATAGGTGCGTACGTATAGGAAAAAACATAGTAAATATATAGCGTTAGCTACTCTCTGTGGTTTCAAGCATCCACTGGGGATCTTGGAACGCATCCCCCACAGATGAGGAGGGAATACTGTAGTCTTAGTGGAGAGAAAACAAGCATCCAGGCCACTTGTAATAACCTAGCTCCAGTCTCCAAGGAACAGATTCCTACAGCTTGGCCTTCAGTCCTATGAAATACCCAACATCTGGTCCAGTTTCATCAGCTAATTAATTCCACTACCTTCTTAGCTTGAGTTGAGTTTCTATCACTTGCAACTGAAAGAATCCTGAATAATACAAACCTTCTATAACTTTGCAAAATGCTTTCATACAGATAATTCATTTCACGCAGAGAATGTGCCTATTTTATGGATGAGGGAAAAAAGAGGTTAAGGATTTGCCTGTCAGGATCGCAGAACAGATTAAAAAAAAAATAGAAAGAAAAAGGTGAGAGGATGATGAGAATTATATCTAGGTCTCTTCCATGTGAGTTCTGCGTGTTTTCCTCTGCGGTATACCATGCCACATTTATTTGTCTCTGAATTGAGGCTTGGATTTGGGAAGAGAGCATTCCTGGATCCTCCCCTACTCATGCTGTTGCCAACTGAGTGCTCTTCATTTCTCCCACCCACACTGGGTCAAAGGTTCACTGCTGAACCCCAATCACATTTGCCAATGCATTTTAATAGTTCATATTTATGAAACACTATGTACCAAGCACTGTCCTAAACACCGTGTTTGTATTAACTCATTTAATCCTCAGTAAATACTTGTAAGGTAGGCATTACATTTGTCCCTATTTTATACATGAGGAAACAGAGGCACAGAGAGATTATGCAACTCACATGGGTCCCAACACTAATAAAGTGGATTCAAATGGAGGAACTGAGTCTCCAGCATCTGTGCCTTTGCCTAGATTCGTATCATGTGGTGCTCAGGTGCTCTGCCTTAGACTCTTGACTACATTTTATATCACCTGTGCACCTGAGCCCCTGCCCTTTTTAATCCCCACTCTCATGTCTTGAGTCTGTATTTCCTGTTGCACAACCTCTGTAGCCTGTGTGCCTATGGGACCTGATTGCTCCTTCTTATTTTTCCTAACTTGGCTCCATCCTCCTCCATAGGACCTATGTGACTACAGGTAAACTAATGCTCATTGAATCTGCCCAGATAATATTGGCAGCACTTAATCCCACAAGCTGACAACAGAAGGACAAGCCAACCCTGACCTGACCCTGCCCTGAACTAACATTGCTGGCAGGGAGTACCCAGAGGACCCACAAGTAAGAAAACTCTCTCTCATATTTACCTCCCTGTTTTTTCACTGTTGGCCTTTTGTAGTATGAAGTAGCACCTGAGATAAACTATTCTCCTTCTGAGAATTCTGGGGCTAGTTATCTGGTTTTGCTCACTGTATTTACCAAAAGAGTTTGCCTCTATTTTCAAAGAGTTTAAACATCAAAGATGAATTTTGTTAAACATAAAAATATAATTTATTGGAGGGCTACCAGGTGCTGACAGAATAAAGGGGAAACTGGAAATGTAGGCTTTGAGGTTGATAAAACGTTATAAAGTTTTGGTTATAATTAATAAGTTCTGAGGATCTAATGTACAGATGGTGACTACAGTTAATGAAACTGTATTGTATACTTGAAATTTGTTAAATGAGTAGATCTTAAGCATTCTTACCAGAAAAAAAAGTAACTATGTGAGGTGATGGGTATGTTAATTAACTCTATTGTGGGAATCATTTCACAATGCGTACATATATCAAATCATCACATTGTACACTTTAAATTTATCACAATTTTATTTGTTAAAGAAAAAGTAAAACTGGGCTTTGAGACAGAACATGCAGAACCACAAATCAAGACAACTCTGTGACTCAACTGTCTCCTGGGTCCACATGCTAGAATGAAAAGCTTCAAATAACTTTTGTCTTGACCCAGTCGACTCAAGATTCCAGGCCAGCGCCATCAGCTTGTCTTGAGTTCTGTGCCTGTCTTTCAGCTAGGGCAAGGCAGGACATATGACTGACATTTCCACTCAAATTACTCATAAACAAAAAGAAGAAATTTGCCTAAAACTCACAGCAAAATGAAGAATGGCTGGTGTTTGTTAGGTAGTCAAACAACATGGCAATGTCTACTTTACAGTACTGACTTCAGCTCCATAACCTTGACCACGAGTATTGGGTAAGTTATTCTCAATTTCAATATCTACATTTGATGGTACTTGGAGGGATGCTTTTATTTGGGACTTTATGAAGATCGCAAAAGGATTTACTGAGATCGAATATTGCCACACTTGGAAATGTTACTTAGCTACGTGTTAATATACAGTGAACTGGAAAGATACATAGGAGCTTCTGACAACCTATTTATCTCCCATAGAACTTATGATAAAACCAGAACAAGGAGGCTAAGGGAATAGTCTGGCCCAGAACAGGGTCTCCTCTCTGGGTTCCATATGTTCCATGCTGAGACACCTGCTTCTGTCCTAAGGGTCCCACATCTTTGCTCCTGTACTTATAGAAAGTCACAGCCTTGGTCAGTTGATGAACATCTAGGTTTGCTTTGCCTCAGCTCTTCTGTGATACTCTGGCTTTGTAATAGGGCAGCACCCTGCCTCTTGCACCTGAACTCTCTAAGTCTCTGGCTATATTTTCATTGATGACTAACTTCTCTTCAGAAAATCAGTCATCTCTGAGCTGCCGTTATGCAATACAGTATAACTTGAAAAGGGAATCCCTTCTTCTTTGTATAACGACTGAACACTGATTCTCCTTTGCAAGGAAACGTGGACACTGTGATGATTTCTGAACAAGACAATTCAAAGTCATCTATCTTTTCTCCCTCCAGCCTTGGCAGTGAGACCTCAGGGGTAGGTCACAAACATTACTTTTCAGTATCCTGTGGACTATACTTCCTTTCTGGAAGTTATTCTACTAATAGAATCAATGAAGTAAATGAAATCCCATCTTCTTACTTGATAGTAAACATGGCCTCCTCTGATGATGGAACAGGATTTACTGCTTATACCTAAATGTTAAGTCAAATTTTAAAACTCAACTTTTCTCAGTAAATGTTCTTCATAATTAGCAGTCAAAGCATTACACAAGTTCATTGACCAGGTAAATCCATTTAGAAATACAGGATTATATTTTACTATTAATTCAAAGTGATAGATGCATTAGGATTAATTAAGTAGCATCCCGGCTAAACTCTATTAAGCTTTTTTATTACTGAGGATAGGCTAGGCTTGGGCTATGCCATAGATTCTCCAATTTTATTGGCTTTACACAAGAGAAGTTCATTTCTCACTTCCACAAGGATGGCTACAGATCCTAGCTGCTCTCCAGGGCAGCTCCCCTCCATGTAAAAACTCAACTTCTTTTGATTTCCAGGAATTAAAGATTTCTGGAATCTTTGTGTTACACAGATTCGTTCATTCCCAAACTTTAGGCTTTTCTCTCTCTGAAAACTACATTAGTCCTTAGAAATGCAGCTGCCTCCCCTCATTAGTTCTCCCTTCCTCTCACATACCCTTCCCTCACATGTTTACATGTGCCATTTCCTCCTCCACATTTCGGAAACTCCCAGCTCAGACGCTCATCAACTGCTTAGTTACCTTGCCTACTGCTACCTCCTTCTCTCCCAGTTTGCCTTCATCACCTATCCAATCTATTTAAAATCCCTCTGCCAAGACATTCTAGTCACACAGATAAGACCCAGACAGCTGTGTCTTCCCACCCATCTCTAACTTCCCTTTCCTCTAACTTCTCGCTACCTTCAGTCCATCAATCAACAAAAATTTTCTAACTTGCTTGCAGGATTCTACAAACTGTGCTAGGAATTCTATTCTAATTTAGTAAGTAAGTAATGCCTGTGGAAGCACTATAACTCTAAAGCACCATATTAAAGTGTTAATTTTGTATTATTAATACACGTACTATTATCTTTCACTCATTCGCTCAACAAATGTTATTTAAAATTCTTATTTAGAAATTAGGGACCGTCCCTGTAGCAAAGTGTTTAAAATTCCACGCACTCTGCTTTGGTGGCTTGGGTTCGCGGGTTCAGATCCCGGGCACAGACATACTCCACTCATCAGCCATGCTGTGGAGGCATCCCACATACAAAGTGGAAGAAGACTGGCACAGATGTTAGCTCAGGGCTAATCTTCCTCACCAAATAAAATAAAATTCTTATTTAGAAATTAGACAGTATTTTTCTTCAAGTGACTTTTCCCAACCTTTTCCTCCCTGCCCGCCTCCCCAGACTGAGTCTGATTCATCTCTGTAGCTCCATAATTTAGCTCATGATCTGAAACATAACAAGTATTCAATACATATTTATTAAATGATCCCAGCCATTGTCAGCTTCCTCCTCCCCTCTACTTTCAACAACTAATGTATTCTAAATTACGTTGTGGTAGTTATTTAGTAATACCCAGCTTCACTCCATAACCATCTGTAGTCTTGAAAAGAACATTTCCACTTTGAATCAGCTTAAATTTGCCAGCATTATTAAGATAATTAATGGACATTTATACTTTGAATTTTACATCTTCATTCAAACTCCATCTTTTTCTTTAATTTAATCACAAAAGGCCCACCATATGTTTAAAAGCCATGATGATTGTTTAGATAGGGAGAGATCGGTGCTCCCTCTGCTGGTTCTACAGAGAAAGAAGATCAACTGAAAAATTCTCTGCAGTCAAACTGATGCCCTGGGCAAGGAAGGCTTGCCCACCTGAAAGCCGATGTTAGAATTCTGGGATGCTACATTATGACTGAGTTTGCTATACAACCTGCACTGAACTAAAACCCTTCATTAATATTCATGCTTGTCAGATGTGAAAGACATTAGGAGAAGAGACATCTTCAATTCAAGGTTAAAAAAGTATTATTGAAAGAAACCTAGGAGAATAAAATAGTAAAAAATATAAAATAAAATTTGACAGCATCTCTTATAATGATGAGTGTATAAAATAATAGACTGTTTCTCTCTTGTTTTGAATAGTTGTTCAGTTTGCAACCCAAAACAATACGTGTGTAGAGTGTTTTAATGAGCAGATTAACGAGCATTACCTCAGTTGATCCTCTCAGTAGATGCTGTAAATCAATAAACCAGGGCATATTATCACTGTAATTTCTTCCACTGCAAATGGGGATCTCTCTACAATGATGCACGGCTGTTCTACAGGGCCTGCAAAACAATTCTCTGGCCTCTTCTATGCTTTAAATATTAAGAAGAGCTAAATAGATGCTTACTGATAGCCAGGCACTGAAACAAGCAGTTTACAAGTAATGTCTCACTTAATCCGCATAACAATCCTATGAAGGAGGCACTATTATCATTCCCATTTTACAGATAAGGAAATTAAGGCACAACCACTTTTCAGGGCCAAATTGCATTCAACATTATGCCTCCAAAGTGAGGCAGTCACGAGAAAACTCGCTAAAGTCAACTCAAACACTTACAAGTGAAAAATTGCTTGGAAATCATAGTACTCTTAGCGGAATGCCATGAAATATTTAGTTCAATTTTATGAACTAGAAACACGTTTTCCAGCAGAAAATATTACTAGAAAGCATGTATGGGTACCAACCAAATTATATTTGTATATAAATACAAATATATAAAAGTAATATAAGGACTCCAGATTTGGAGAGGGATCTCGTGTCCCAGAGTGCCTTCAACTCTAATGAATACAGACTCCCTGTATCTTGCAGAATTATCATTTATTTCTCTCATTGAATTTTACCAAAGTTGAAAATTCTTCAGGATATGTTTCAGCTGTTTTCAAATCAGTCTGGAAATCTTCCCACACCCTCTACAAGATAAAAATTGGCATGAATTAAAATGTATTGACACCCACCCCTCACCCCATGCTTAGGTGCAAGCTTTGTATTTAGGCTCAACTAATCTTTTCTTTAGGTCTTCAAATAGACTTAGCTGAAATCTTAGCTTTTCAAATGACTTGAAATAACATGAGCCACCACAGTAAAAATTTACAGAGTAGCAGAAATAACATGAAATTGAAATCAAAGATCTTTTGCTGATTCTAATTTTTGGCTACATCATCCCCTTTCCTTTGTCGTATTTTTTTTCTCAGGACTACTCTGAGTTTCTGTAGGTGATGCAAATTTTTTAAAGCATCTCTAAACTGATAGAGGTCTCCACACTCCCAAAATACACAAAAATTATCAGGAAAAGGTTTTACCAAGTTAAAACCATATAAGATAAACTCAATTCCCTTGAAATGTGATGAAAGAACTTGACTGGCTGTCCAATTTGCCATTTTCATGCTTACTGTTGACCCAGCTGCATGCGCCACTGAGCAAATGATCAGCAGCAGTTACCAAGGTTTTACAATAATAACAAATTAGGGAGTAAAAACTTAGAATTCAGAAAACTCTACCCATGAACAGCTGTTTTCTGAGTATTTGAGAAAATATCAACTTAGTGAAATTGTGTAGCAAAACCCCAGTGTTGTGTGGGAGGCTGGCTTGAGAGCCCTGTCTCTCTGGATTCAGACTTCGATCTTCCTCAGTCATCTAACTTTCCTTCCGTTGATATCCCAATAGAAAATCCTCAGGGATTAGCATAGAGGAAATTAAACCGTGCTGAATTGCTTTTAATTTAATCTTATATTTGAATGAAATTGAATTAAATCAAGCACCAGTGGACTGGCTCACAGGTGGCAGAACACAGGAGAAAAGGCACTGGCTGCCATACAATTGAGTTAGAAAAATATAAGCTGAACTTTCAAAGAATGGATAAAGGCTGAGTGTGGGTACTGTGACAGGACAGAACC
This sequence comes from Equus quagga, assembly GCF_021613505.1. Lineage (NCBI taxonomy): Eukaryota > Metazoa > Chordata > Mammalia > Perissodactyla > Equidae > Equus > Equus quagga. The sequence continues at coordinate 82,316,871 of NC_060270.1, forward strand.
TCTCACAGCCTCAGACAAAAGAGGAGTTGGTACTTACTCCCAGGTTCATAATCAGGTGCCTATAAGGAAGATGGGGGCACAGGGGAAACCTGAGAGAGTCCCCCAGGTGGTACAGGCCAGCAGGAGAAGAACAGTTGCTGCTGTGGGGAAAGCATCAACCCCAGCCACCCTGCCCAGACCATTCTCTCATAAGTAGCAAAAGCCTTAAGCTGCTGTGAGAGGGGCAGAGAAAACCCTGTCACTCCCAGGCTTAGGTAAAGACCCACTGCTGATGGGAGAATGTACAAGAAAATATCTTCTATCCCCGGAGGAGGGCCAGGAAACAGTACTGGGCCCAGCGCCAAGATCTTCTATTAATGCCATCAGAGGTGTGCTTCACTGCTGGAGAGGGCCAGGAAACTCTCTCCTGGCAGCAGGACATCAAAGAACTTACCCCCTCCTCCTCAACCACCACCCCTAGTCCCCACCAGCAACATACAATTATCAGAATGACCAGCAATTTCACTCCCAGGTACTTACCCAAGAGAAATGAAAACTTATGTCCTCGTAAAACCTGAACACAAATGTTTATAGCAGCCTTATTTGTAATTGCTAAAAACAACCTAAATGTCCATCAACTGGTAAATGGAGGATAAACTATATTAGAGCCATTCTGTGGAATACTACTCACCCATAAAAAAGAATGAACATGCAACAACATGGAGGAATCTCAAGTGCATTAAGTGAAACAAGGCAGATACAAAAGGTGACATACTAAATGCTTCTATTTCTGTGACATTCTGGAAAGGTAAAACTGTAACAACAAAAAGAGAGCTCAGTGGTTGCCTGGAAATGAAAGAGGGTGACTGACTCCAAAGAGGCACAAAGGAACAAGGGGGAGAGATAGGATGTAAATCTTCTGTGTCTTAATTGTGGCACTGGTTACATGTCTGTATACACTTGTCAAGTTCACAAACAGGGTGAATGTTATTGTATGTAAATTACACCTCAATAACCCTGAATAAAAATGTCAAAAGATATTTATTTGAGCCTCATTTCTGACATAGTGTGAGTGATTTCAAAACAAATTCAATTCACTTAAATCAGCTTTTATTGTGCATCTCCTATAGGCCATACCACGTTATGTCTAAGAGGTGAATTCACTGTGGCCTCCTGGGAACACACAAGAAGAAAATACTTCTTAAAGTATCCTCAGCAATTCATGCAATAAACATAAAATCCCAATGCAAAAGTCAAAATATTTAGAACTATATGGCAATGAATGACATCATTGTGGGTCTTGTGGCTGCAACCTGAGGTTTTTAGAAGGAAATTTATAAACTAAACGGCATTTATCGACAAACAATAAAGATTGAAAATATGTGTATCAAGTGCTTAACTCAAGAAGCAAAGAGAAAACAAACAAAAACCCTCAAATAAACAAAAGGAAGGAAAGATGTGAGAACAAAACAAAAGAAACCATGTGGTGGCACAGTAGCTAAGTTCGTGCTCTCCACTTCAGCGGCCCAGAGTTTGCAGGTTCAGATCCCAGGTGCAACATACACACTGCTCATCAAGCCAAGCTTTGGTGACGTCCCACATACAAAATTGAGGAAAATTGGCACAGATGTTAGCTCAGGGCCAATCTTCCTCATCAAAAAAAATATATATAAGCTTAATAGAGTAAGTCAATAGATTGTTTTAGTCACAAATATTTCTGAGTCTTTGGTGTATAATATGTATTGTGAATCACCAAGAGCTTACATAGTATGTAGCCTTTCCTAAACTAATTTGACCACTAAACCATTTGTGTGTGTGTGTGTATGTGTGTCTGATTAGAACCCATGCCTCACATCCAATGATCCATTGGGGAAGATTTGGGAAACACTAGTCTATTGGCTTAATTAATCACTTAACTTTTCTGAGCTCCCATTTACCTCTTCAGAAAAAAATTGAAATGTAATTTCTCTATTCACGTCTATCCTTCAAAATCTAGTTGGTTGTACAGAAGGGAGAGAATAGTAAAACTAATATAAGAGATCCACAAATAAAGTTACATAAAGCAACAAAGAGAAAGTATTTGAGGGGCCAGCGCCATGGCCGAGTGGTTAAGTTCGCGCACTCCACTTCAGTGGCCCAGGGTTTCGCTGGTTTGGATCCTGGGCACGGACATGGCACAGCTCATCAGACCATGCTGAGGGGGCGTCCCACATGCCACAACCAAAGGCACTCACAACTAGAATACACAACTATGTACTGGGGGACTTTGGGGACAAAAAGAAAAAAAAGGAAAGAAAATTGGCAACAGTTATTAGCTCTGGTGCAATCTTTAAAAAAAAAAAGAAAGTATTTGAAATGAGAATAAGCACAAAAAAATTAATAGTCTTATCACATATAAAATTTCTACAAACAAAAAGATAATCCACTAGAAAAGTGGGAAAAAAATAAATGATTTGGAATTCACAGGAAATAAGCATCAATCACAATAATTTTTTTAAAGTTTAAAAAAGCAGTGAAAATTCTAATACTGAGAAAATAGTGTTCTAAATGATGACCTTCTTCTTTTCTGTCGAAATAGTTATTTTGCTTAAATAGACATGTAAGATGGAACACTTTCTCTTCCATGCAGATTCCCTTCCAAGCTTTTTGGCAATGCTGTTGGACTCCAGTTTACTCAAATCATAAACATTTATCAGGCACCTGAAAACAATTACTTTTTTTTTTTTTGGCCCCCTGAATCATAACCTTCCCAACTTGTGAATCAAATTCAATGCTATTACACCTCAATAATAATAGCCACGCCACCACTACTATTTTTAAAATTTCAACTTATTTTTTCTGATACTCTTGTTAGCAAGATACCATATATATTGAGTAGTGCCATTTTAGCTAAACTAGTTTCACTTATTTAGAAAATTGATTTAAAAAACAATTTTGTTTTTAAAGATAGGCACCTGAGCTAACATCTGTTGCCAATCTTCTTTTGTTCTCTTTTCTTCTCCTTCTCCCCAAAGCCCCCCAGTACATAGTTGTAGATTCTAGTTATGAGTACCTCTGGTTGTGCTAATGTGGGACGCCACCTCAGCATGGCCTGATGAGTGTTGCCATGTCTGCACCCAGGATCTGAACCGGTGAAACCCTGGGCCACTGAAGCAGAGCACACGAACTTAACCACTCAGCCATGGAGCCAGCCCCTAAAAAACAATTTTTAACCTGATACTATGTGAAACATTGAATAGGTACTGCTGCTTCTTAGGAAAATGTTATTGGGAACCAGGTGATAAAGGCATATTTATTTTAATGTGATCCTGACATGTGCTAAAAAGGAAAAGAATAGAAACCCTGTTCTCTCTCTAATGGAAATGGCTTCATAAAACTAAAAAGATTTGGTAATACTGAGCCACAGTCCATGAGAAACTGGTTATTATCAATACTCAGCACCTAGTTTGCTAGTTAATGAGGTGAGAAGAAACCAAGAGTGGTTAATAATCCCACAAACTGATCATAATCAAATCATTACAATGTTAATTATGGAATTAAGGCGATTATAACAACGAAAATAAAAATAAATATAGAATCACTGCTTTTGTTGTATGTGTGTTGTGGTAAAGCTTATTTTCGAAAGCTAAACAGGACTCAAAAAGATGGCACTTGCTTACAGAGAAATTTTTTTCAGAAACAATCAGGTTGAGTGGGTTTTAGATGATGACACCTAAAAATTATTTATCCTTGTTTTGCCATGTAAGTCTAAGAAAGAAACTCTCAACAAATTGGTTGAAAGATTTAATTTCCTAGACATCAAACATACTCACAGAGCAAGTCATTATTAAGACAAACTATTTTCTGATTATGTCGGAAACTTAACTCAACTAGATTTATGACTTGGTTCTCAGTCTCTTGTACTTTCAAGAGCTAAATCAACTATTTCCATTCTACAATGTTGATACAGACATTCTTGTTTATTTACGTAACACTAACAGATTTTGCCTGATTACGCATTTTAATGATAACCTAACCTCAAAACTATTGCCTCTTTTCATTGGATTTGCCAATCTTGAGAGCATTTTTCTCTTGGCAAACAGCACGTTACTAAGAATTTAACCTAATGAAGACAATACATTCTCCATTATGCCCTGAGAAAATAAAAGCCTCCACAAACTTTTTGATTCAAATTTACTTTTTCCTGAACATGAAGTAATCTATTCTTACCAAATAGCAAGAATATTCTGTTCTTATTGAAGAGTAAGTAGACTATACTGTAAGTATATGGCACTTTCTTCCACAGAATTATTTTTTCAAAAACAACCAGGTTCAATCTAGTCTCACAAATCAAAGGCAACTACTATTAACTTGTATCCTTCCTTGTATCTATCTTCTTAAAAAGGTTAAAAATCATAGAAATAGACGAATTTGTTTTACACTATTTTCATTTAAAACGATCAAGAATAAGCACTTTCCATATCATCTCTAACTGCCTGGTCTTATATGGAACGGGTTAACCATATCTTATTTTACTATTACATTATTAATAGATTTTTAAAGTATTTCTAAGTTTTCACTTTTATATCATGAAGGATATCTTTGGGCAGAATAAAACAGTAATGAAGCACCCAAGCAGAATTTAGAGCAGACAGATAGAAGTTCAAATCCTGGGTTGGTGAGAAGTGAATTACATAATGTAAGTAAAGCTTGTCACGTGCTAAACAATCAATGAATTAAAGCTATTATTCTAATGAAGCTTTCTCTAAATTTTAAAATATTTTGTTATTATATATGCCCTGAGATTAGCTATCTTGGTTAGACAACCTAAGCTTTTCTAAGAATTTTCATACATATTGCCAAATTACACTCCAAAGTGGCATACCAATTTAAGCTCTCACCAATATTATAAGAGAAGTGATCCTCAGCAACACTAGGAGTCCTCATATTTTTTAATTCAACAGGTGAAAAGGTTATCTCATTTTAGCTTTTCTCTTTTTTGAGCATTTAGTAACATTATACATTTTTAAGCATGTATGAATCATTCGCACATTTTAAATAAATTATCTGTGCATGTCTTTTGTCTATTAACATATTGGAGTCATATAAGTTTATACAACTGCTTTAAATACTAAGGTTATTAAAAATTTGTCATGTGTATAGTTAAATACCTTGTCAGTTTCCCTACCTTTAAATTTGTTCATAATACTCCTGATATTGAGAAATTTTATATTTTTCTATGGTCAAAACTATTATTCTTTTCCTTTATGAATTCTTCCTCCCTTATCTAGAAATTAGAAAATAATCACTTTTTATTTTTTCTAAGTCAAGTTAAGTTTGATACTGTACAGTTACGTTTTTAATCCTCATGAAACATACTTTGGTTTATGCTGTTAAATGAGAACCCAAGTTGAATTTTTTTCCTAGTAGCTAAACTTTGCCCAAATCAGATTTATAAAATAATCCTTCTCTTTCTCATTGACCTACAATGTCTCCTTTATGAGGTATAAAACTTTTACACGTTATAAAATTTAATTTTACAAGGCACCAAAGTTAATAAAGATATTATCCATTGCACCTGATCTGCTTTTGGAAGAGGAGCTGAGATTAAAGATCCCTGCTGGAACCTGCACTCGAATTATCTCCCGTACCTACTGGCCTTAGGAGAGCTCCGAGACAAGAATGGAGGATGCACACAGGAGAATAGGCAGTAACTGAAAAATTTTCCTGCATTTTAAGTCATGGTCAGTCCTTTCCTCTCACTTTGCCCACAATAAACCTACATTATTAAGGGAATGAGATAGAATGTAAGTAACATTTACCAAGTACTCACAGTGTTCCAGGGGCTTTTATCCCCTCAAAATCCCATGAGAGAGACATTCTTTTCCTAATTTTGCAATTATGGAAACACACACTGTGATCTTAATTGACTGCCCAAACCACACAATCAATAAGTAGCCAAAACAGGATTTGAACCTAGGTCACTCCGAATAGAAAATCGCGATTGCTGAAAAATACCCTGGGGCTAGTCCCAGTGGCCTACAGGTTAAGTTCGGCATGCTCTGCTTCAGCGGCCCGGGTTTGGCTCCTGGGCATGGAACCACACCACTCATCTGTCAGTGGCCATGCTGTGGCCATGGCTCATACAGAAGAACTAAAAGGACTTACAGCTAGAATACACAACCATGCACTGGGGCTTTGGGAAAGGGGGAAAAAAGGAGAGAGGAAGATTGGCAACAGATGTTAGCTCAGGGCAAATCTTCCCCAGCAAATAAATAAATAAATAACAAAATAAGAAATACAAATACAAATAACTATTATAGTTACCGTATAGTTATAATCTGGCTTTTTTGTTTAAAGAAAGAAAGAAATACCCCAAATTGGAAAAAACCTCACTCACTCTCACTTTCTCTTTGACAGGTCATTCCTTTCCTGGAGTAGTATATTAATATTAGCAGATTGCATGTAGCATATACTGTAATTTGGAGTTCTTATACTTTTCAGGGGTAAGTGTGCATGTGGAGAAGGACGAGGAGGGAAGAATCTCACGGTTGAGACAAAGGAACTCTGCAACAAAGGGTTGAACTGTCCTGTAGAGGGTTAGATGAGGATGTGCTCACATCTCAACACATCACCAGCGTCAATGAGGACAACGTTAGGACCAGATACCACTAGCTGTAACTTAAAGCATGCAAGTACAGTGTGAAACAACACTAACGGCGGTATTCCCTCTTTACTAAGGCCACCCATGTCTGTGGCTTAAGGCCCTCCGAGCCTCAACCCAGGAAAAGAAGGCAAAGAAGGTAAAACAATCCTGACTGTGACAGTTTCCAACATGAAGTGACTGAATAATCAGTCAAATAAGTTTGACTGAATTTTTAGATTTCATTTTCTGTGTCTTGAAGAAGGAGGATTGAGCTTCAGGAATTCATATAAGCTATAGAAAATAACTGTAAAATATACAATAGATGCCCATGGAACTGAGCCCCACTCAAACTAGGTTAAAGGGGAGACCAATGAGGAATTAAGGGCATGGCCAGCCTGCAGGTGCACTGGAAGGGAAAACAAGAATGCTGAAATCAGGCTTCTGTGTGTCTCACAGGGACCCAGATCCTCCTTCTTGTCTTTTTGGGCGCTACTTGCCACTCTCCCTCTTGGCCTCATCCTGGACAAGGATGAAGAGCTGCTGCTGTGCTGCTCCCTGGAAAGGCAGGGTGTCAGTCAAGAAATCTCCAGCTCATAATACCAGAGGCTCCTGCCATTTCGGATTCCATTTCCTCATTCCTCGTTTGACATTTCTGACTTAATGCACTCCCACTGATTTCTTACTCATCTGTCTTCTTTTCTCTTTGCCAGCACTTTTTCCTCTATTTTATACCCCAATATAAATGTCATCACGTTGTCATCTGGTGGAAATGAAACCCATGTAGTTCATGTGTATGTGTGTGTGGATACACATGTATATGGTATATATAACACTGGACTTATGGATTATGTGAGGTGGATACAATTCTCAGTCCAAAACTTATGTTTTACAAGAAGTCTAACATATGTCTTTTTCTATAATTCAGCTTACTTTCTATTTTGAGTCCCTATTCCGCTATAGTGGTGGAAACTCAATGTTAGCCAGTTTGTGCCCACACTCCTCCCTGTCCCCAAGATTATGCCAAAGCTTTAAGGGGCTTATGTAGTGCCAAAAAATTGGAGTATGGCTCCCAAAAATCTTTTATTTGCCCCCTCCAGATTCATTCTTGACTCATCTCCACCTTACTCTTTGCCCTGGAGCCTGAACCAAGTGGAACACGCCAACAGTTCCCTTCCTTCTTCTTCCAAACAGAATCGGGCTTCTCTATATGATTCTTTTTCCTTCTGGTTTCTACAATCATGCCCTCTCTTCAGCCCTTCATGCCTAGCAGTGGTAACAGTTCTGCTGCTGCTAGCTCCAGGTTCCTGCACTCTACACTGTGCCCACATCTTTGCAATTACTCCTTTTGTAAATAACCCCTCCCCAAATTATCCCACTGTGAGGGTGCCAGCTATTGCCCACTGTGATACACACTTCCAGATGCCTATTGTCCATGAAGAGATTCTGAGACATCTGTCATTCTCTTCGGTTCCTGGTTGTCAGATCATAATATTTCCACAGCAACATCCCTCATGTTTGTCCACTTCGACTCTCAGGTCTTGGAACTCTTCCTGCTGCTGTTTCCATGCCACGCTGGGGAGCAGACATGTCTGTGGGGTTGCCAGGCCCTGTCTGCCTAGATGTGTGTGCACTCACTCCCTCTCTGCATCTAGGATCACCAAATGGGAGGAGACCCCTCTCTCTCCTCTGTCTGCCTTATGCAACCCACACCAGGTGATGTGTCTGACTGGTGGAAGATGGGGAAAGAAATGGGTGCAGGAAAGACTGAGAGAGGAAAAATAGATATCATAATACATAGAAGTGTGTTAATATGGGTATTTAAACATCACTACTCTGTAACAAATTCATAAAACTGAACATTTACATGACCACTAGAACCATCTGGCTTGTGGGTTCTAAAAATAAGGACTTAAACATTCCTATTGCCAAATGCCAGGTTCTTCATTTATACAGCAAATTATATAGTTTGAAGAGCACTTCATATATAAAAACTCACTGGATCTTCAAGACGACACTAAGAGGGCTATCAGGTGTACACCATTTACAGGCTGAACTGTGTCCCCCAGATTCATACATTGAAGTCCTAGTTCCCAGTACTTTGCAAAGTAACAGAATTTGGTGATAAGGTCTTTAAAGCGGTAATTAAGATAAACTGAGGTCTTGAGAGTGGTTCCTAATATAATATGGCTGATGTCCGTATAAGAAGAAGAAATTTGGACACAGACGCGCACACACTCAGAAGAAAAGTCATGCGTAGACAAGGGGGAAAGACAGCCATCTACAAGACAAAGAAAGAGGCCTCAGAAGAAACCAATCTTGCCCCATACCTTGATCTTGGACTTCCAGCTTCCAGAACTCTGAGAAAATAAGTCTCTCTTATTTAAGCCACCAGTCTGTGGTGCTTTGTTAAGGCAGCCCGAGGAAACTAATGCACTCCATTGTATAGATCAGGAAACTACTGTCTAGAGATGTTAAATCGCCTGTCAAAAACTCACAGATTGTTTTACAGTAAATTATTTACAATAAATTATGACACTAGTAATCCCAATACTTAAATCCAGGCCACCTCTCACCCTACATTACCTCTCTCATGACAGGATTGCCACTATACAATATTATTGTCAGACAAGAATATTCATGAGAATGTGTGTACACACTTCTTCAAAGTCAAGCAATGCATCTGCGGGCTTAGGCCACCAGGTTGTGGCTGCCTCCAGGCTGTTTCCAGACTCCGCACTTCCCACCTCCCTCCACTCCATCTGCTGCCTTTCCACTCCTTTCACACTCCCTGTCAATTTCCTGAATGACGGGTCCATTCAGAAGGAAGAGGGAAAAGAGGGAAAGAGGTGAGGGAGGAAGCCCAGTGCAGCAAGTGAGCTGCGTTGAAACACTATGTGGTAAGTAAAAGAGAGGACAGTATTGCAACTACTGAATTCCCAAAATATGGCTCAAAAGAACAAGGAAAGAGTGAAAGCAACAGGAACGTTCAATTTCGTTCTGAATCCAAGCACACGAGGTTGAGACCACGTAGTGCAGAAGGTTAAAGAACAAGATGGAAATGAGAACGCTTGGGTTACGGTCTCAGGTTTGTGGATTCCCTATCAAGAACTTTGGGCGAATTACTTTAATTATTGGGCTTTCAGTTCCTTACCACCAAAATGACTATGATACATTCAAGGTTTTTTCTAGCTCCAACATTTGGTGAGATTTTTACCTGACACAGTAATTTTGTGCTTTCTCATGGAAGTAAAACAATGTCACCATATGGTTCAGCTGGCATTTGAACCTCAATGTCACGTTTTGGTGCTCATGAGGACTGAGTTTTTAAAAACAAAGAATAATCTCACAGTAATAGTGTTATTCTGAAGTCAATCTTATTCCAATTTCAATAAAATAGGGGATATTTTGATTTATTGACTTAACTGTAACCATAGCATATGTTCCATTGATTTATTCATTGATTTAACCACATTTGAGGGAACATTTAATATGGGTTAAGTACTTACTTTGCCTGCCATTAGAAGCTCCCAGTCTCTCTAGTGGGAAACAGAGACAGTATGGTCTGGAAAATGCTGTGGGTCATGTATACAGGTAAGCTCGGAGTGGCATGGCAGCTTACAAAAGGCACCAAGGACATCTTGCCCAACTCTTGCAAGGAGGATGAATCAGATTCTTTGAAGACAAAAGGAGTAATTTGCACAATGTCCCAGAGAGGGCTGGATATAATTAAGAAATCAAAGGAAAACAGGAACTAAGTCTATCTAAAGGGCTGGGTATTTTGACGACTAAATCATAAAAGACCTTCATGCACTGCTTATAAATGAGCCCAAACACAGAAAGCTAAATTCCTTTGCTATTCGCTACTGTCACAAAGGTTTCCGAGAGATGTGAATCCTATATGTCAATCCCTAGTACTTATTATATCCTGCCTTGCTCTGGGAAGCAAATATGCCTGAAATCATAGAAAATTAGGTATGGAAAGAATCTTATAAATTAGCTGCTTCAACCCACTCACTCAGAGATAAACTGATTGCTCCGAGGTCTCACAGAAGCAGAACCAAATCTAGATCCCAAGTATCTGGACTCCCATTTCAAGGTTGTCTGGGTTTTTTCTATCAAACTTCGCCGTACTTCCCGTCAGCCTTTATACATAAACTCCAGGGAGTGAAGTCAAGCGTTCCCTGTCATTCAGTTAATCAAGCAATCAATCATTTAGGAGGCATGCCAGACCTATAAATGTCTTGGAATCAACTGTGACTCTATGCCAGTTGCACTGTTATATATATTTGTCCACTTATTCCATATTCTGAAATATCCCTTCTGTTGGAATTGTCTTGGCTGGAAAGTCTCATGATTGGGGACAGTGACGGACATTGCAATAATTTCCCCAGAGCCGAGTGAGGAAGTAGATAGCAGGAGATGACACCAAACAGTGATTCATGGTTCATTCAGCAAACATTTCATGAACACCTAATACATGCCAGGCACTGTCCTAAGCAGCATCAGTGAAAAGCAGAATAACTGTAACGAGACATCATCCCAGGCCACATGGTGCTTATTTACTGAGAAAGACAGACATTAAACAAAGAAACAAATATGCATAATTATAATGACAAACAATAATAAGTATATGACAAAGTTTCAAAATTCAAAAAGTAAAAAGAAGTTTTCTTTAAATTCTGAAGGAACAGAAAGTGCAATAAGAAGAAACTGTAATGACTCACTTCCAGAAAAGAAAGACACTTGGATATGTTAAGGCCTTTCACATTCACCTTCTCTGCCGTGGAGTCATTCTTAGAAATGTAGTGGGAAGAAGTAGGAGGCACTCTCAAATTTCTTCTGCAGTGTCAAGAACCGCTCTCTTAACTCTTAGACTGGCTTTGAGAGAGACACCAAGCCCTAGCAATTTCTTCTCTACACAAGAGGTGTTCCATGTGTTTTGATACTATTGGGCAGTGGTTCTTTTAACATTCCTAGAAGAGTTCACAGTCCCCTTTGAATATCTGATTTATTGATTTATTGATTTTTTAACATGGTTGCTTCTGGTCTTTTTTTTTTTTAAAGATTGACACCTGAGCTAACAAGTGTTGCTAATCTTCTCTTTTTTTTTTCTGCTTTTTCTCCCCAAATCCCCTCAGTACTTGCGTGTATATATTTTAGTTGTGGGTCCTTCTAGCTGTCACACATGGGATGCCACCTCAGCATGGCCTGACGAGCAGTGAATGTCTGCACCCAGGATCTGAACCCTTGAAACCCTGGCCCAGAAGTGGAGCGCTCGAACTTAGCCACTCGGCCACAGGGCCAGCCCCTGAATATCTGATTTAAAATAGAGAACTTCCCTCCCCAAAACACCCACAAGTACCTACATAGAAAATGTTGCATTGAATTTCAGGGGATTCATTGAAGACCATCCATGAGCATCTCCCTGAGACCCCCCCAAAAAAATCATATTTCTCTGCATTATGGGGAGTGGGTTCTAACCTGCCTCAGCACAGGAAACTGTGACCCAAGAGCTGCAACTTAAACTTGCCTGTGTTCAGAGAGCACTCATCAAAGGGCTGCAGGTTGTTAGGCTGCCCTGCTCAGGAAGCAGAATTCACACGCGTGACCAGCAGCGCTGTTGACTGCTGGTTATTAAAGACCAAATGGGATTTCAATCCTCTTCATTAAAAAAAATAATTTTAAATGTACCTACGAGATCAATTGCTTCTGAAATGCACAGAATAAATACAATGGAATCCTTAAAACAGTGGTTCTCAATCCTACCCATACATTACAATCACTTGGGGAGGAATTTCTTCAAACCAAGGATGCTCAGGCCCATATCAGACCAAATAAATTAGAATCCCTCAGCGTGGGGTCCAGGAGGTGGTGATGGTTAAAATTCCCCCAGATTATTCCAATGAAGGACCTAGTTGCAACCCACTGTTTTAGAAGGGCTGACTCATCTCCATGCATTGTGAACCTGGCTTTACTGAATTAAGAGAAGTGCTAAAAATTAAACTCAGTTGATCAGAGAGTTGTTTATTCGGTTTATCTAAACTCAAAGCCCAATAATTCTAATGGTTCTGAATAGTCCTAACATTTTGCAGAATATATGAAGAACAGAAAACCTGTCAGTAAATAGGTAGTTGATTTCCTTGTATAGGTCAATACAAACACAAATACCTGTGAGCCAAGATTCTTTGTGCTCCTTCCTGGAATTCCAGTACCTAACATAGAGCGTGGCGCACATGAAGGCTGAATCAATGTTTGCTGATTTAATCACACCATTTTGGTTCCTCTGTCTGCCATCAAAAACTCTAGGGAAGAGAATGTCATGATCACTCAGTCGGTTGTCTAAAGGGGCATTTAACTGCACCCTTGAGAAGCAATATTATTGAATTCATTCTTTCATTAAAATATTGAGTATCTACCATGTGCCAGATACTATAATTGGTGCTGAGGGTGATAATAATAATGATAACTTAATTCTTTCAAAATAATTTCCGACATCTTTTTTTTCTTAAACAATTGTTGGAACTTAGTTCCAAAAAGATTGAGAGATACTAAAGACCACACAGTTTACGTGTGGCAGAAGGGAAACTGGAACTCTTAGCTTCTCATTCCCAACGTGGTGCTATTGGTGTGGGTAACAAAGTGTGTCACTTTTACTATGTGTAAATTTAAAGTAATAAAACCAATTCTAAAAGCAGACAATTGTGTAAAAAAGGTCACAATATGTGTCAATCTGCAGAGAGGAACTTCCCAGTTCTATCACTCAGTTTTGCGTAAGTAGCTATGAGATGAGAAGTAGATTTTCCTGTGGAAGAAAACAATGGGTGACTATTCTGTCCTGAGAACGACAGTAACCCCAGCTTGAGAGGCGGGGCATGATGTTCCAGACACTGTGCTCCTCAGGAATTTGAATTTCCTATTTCCAGGCCCCACCCTCCATGATGCTGATCATCTCCAGATGAGGGCCTGGGAATTTGTAATTTGGTGAGCTGCCAACATTGATAAGTCCTGAACTGGACCCTTTGCCACCATGTAGCTAGGTAGTTCAATTACCCTCATATTACAGAGGCAGAATTAGGCTGCAGAGTTAAGGGACTCCCCCAAGTTCTCACAGCGAGGAAGAACAGGAGCTGAGATTTGAACCCAGGCAGTCTGACTCCAGCTGACTGCTGTAAGGTGGGTGCTGGGAGGGGAGGCAAGCAGGACAGCTTTTATCAAGGTGCCCAGCGGGAGTAGGGGGACACCTTCCCAGGGTGCTTAGTGCTGAGCTCCACAATCCACACCTCAGTGTAATAAGGCATGTTGACTGCTAAAGAAAGAAAATGAATGGGTTAAAATGAATTTTGTATTTGGAGCAAAGAATAACTTTCTGTGTAAAGGTAAAGAAAATTGTCTGTGAGACTCTAGGAGAATAAGTGAAGTAAGTGAGGCTAAGAGTCTGGTGAGACTAGCACACAAGGTTTGAGGAGAATGGAGAGGACTCATCGATTTCAAAATGAGTCTCTAATCTCAAATGAAAACATGCAGTTGTTCAGACATTTCAGTTATTCCTATAGATTATTGTGAGAATGTATAAAATTTAGGGGGTAAAAGGCCCTAGTAGATACAGATAATAATCACCTCTCTGACCTCATCTCCCCCGGCTCCTCCTTTCATTCTCTACTCTCCAGCAGCTCCAACCTTCCAACCCTTCCTCAGGAAAGCTAAGGTCGACCCCCTGGGACATTTCTACATGGAATTGTCTTTCCCTAACTCTTCCTAAGGGGTATTCCTTCCCTCTTTCAGACTCTGCTCAATATTCCCTCCCAGGGAGACCTTTCCTGACCACCCTATCTGAAACCGAGTTCCCACGCCCATCATTCCCTATGCATCTACACTGCTCTATGATTTTCTGCTGAGCATTTACCACTCGCAGAACTTTACTTCCTTGTTTACATGGTAGTCTCCCTCACCAATGTGTCTGCTCTATGAAGGCAATATTTCTGACTCTCTTTTTCATTCCTGTGCTCCTATCACTAGAGCAATACCTACCTTACTGCATTCAATAGTATTTTAATATTCGTAGTTGTTGTTAAGAAGAAACAAAGGAAGGCAGATTCAATGGCAGACATATGACGCTGTAAATTCAGGGAAATACAAAGGTAGTATGTCTTTCCCAGCTGATTGGTATGAAATAAAGATTAATAAAACCTAGTGTTGTCAAGGGGGTGAAAAAATGTACCCTCTAACATACTGTGGGACTCTAAAATTAGTGCATCCTTTGGAAAGCAGGATTAGGCAACATCCAACAAATTTTCAATGTGCATATGTTTGACCCATAGACTTATCTTCCCATTTATTATTTTATTAATATAGTCAACATAAACCAATAATAAGTTGTACATGGATGTTTATAGTAGATGGTACGTAATAGGAGAAAGCTTTGAAAAGTTTTAAAATGTCTATCAATGATTAAATAAATTATAATATATAGAAATATGAAACACTGAGTAGTTTAAAAAGAATGAGGAAAATCGAAGTGGACTAGCATAGGATAATATCTGCGACGTACTGTTAGTTATTCTAAGTGAGGATAGAAACGTATGTCTATCAATGCTTAGAAAAATATTTGTAAGAATATCCACCAAACTGTCAACTACATTTACTTCTAAGTAGCGAGACCATGGCACAGGGGTGGCAGAGAGGGTGAATTTTGGGGTTTTTTTGAGAAAGATTAGCCCTGAGCTAACATCTGCTGCCAATCCTCCTCTTTTTGCTGAGGAAGACTGGCCCTGAGCTAACATCCATGCCCATCTTCCTCTACTTCATATGTGGGATGCCCACCACAGCATGGCTTGCTAAGTGGTGCCGTGTCGGCACCAGGGATCCTAACCAGCAAACCCTTGTCCATCAAAGCGGAACGTGTGAACTTAACCACTGCAACACTGGCCAGCCCCAGCATAGATTTTTAAAAACAAGAATATTCCTTACTGTCAAAATTATCTAAATGTTTTAAAATTTAGAATTCTTAAAAATGTTTTTATTTCTCTAAATTTTAAAAATGCTAAATAAAGTATCATGAAGAATCTTTGTCTTCAAGCATTTTGATAGATTTCTAAAAATGGGGACTAGGGTGGTTTTTGTTTTTAATTTTTAATGTACTGTCAGCCAATTTGTGTTGCTCTTCAATTTTTTTATTGTGTAAAACGTGCATAACATAAAATTCAACATCTAACCATTTTGAAGTGTGCGGTTCAGGGGTATTAAGCATATTCGTATTATTTTGCCACCATCAACACCCTCCATCTCTAGAACTCTTCATTTTTGGAAACTAAAACTCTATACCCGGGAAATAATAACTTCCCATTCCCACCTCCCCTTAGGCCCTGGTAAGCAACATTCTACTTTCTATCTCTATGAACTTTTCTACTTTAGGTACCTTATATAATCGAAATCACACAGTATTTGTCTTTTTGTGACTGGCTTATTTCACTTAGTATGATGTCCTCAAGGTCGGTATGTGTTAGAATTTCCTTCCTTTTTAATAATATTAAAGTATTGGAATAATATTCCGTCATATAAATATACTACATTTTGTTTATCTATTCATCCATCAGTGGGCACTTGAGTTGCTCCCACCTTCTGGCTACTGCAAAGAATGCTGCTACGGACATGCGTATACAAATATCTCTTCAAATCCTGGCTTTCAGTTATTCTAGATACATACTGAGAAGTGGAATTGCTGGATCATATGGCAATTCTATTTTTAATTTTTTAAGAAACTACCATGCTGTTTTCCACAGCAGCTGCACCATTTTACATTCCTACCAGCAGTGCATAAGGGTTCCAATTTCTCCACATCTTCACTAACACTTGCTATTTTCTGGGGTTTTGATAGTAGCCATCCTAATGGGTGTGAGGCGATATGTTGCTCTTTGTTTTTTGAAATAGCAAAAACTGGTTCACCCTACATGACCAACACAAAGAGATTATGATATTTCTATTCTGACTTTTTTTAAATTCTAGCATCTCTGAAATCAAGATGCATATTACAACCAATATCATTTTACAGTTATATGTAACAGCACTTTTTAACATCTCAATGGTATTTAAAACAATGATGTTTTAAAACTGATAGTACTTTAGATTCAATTACATATGGAAAAACCAAAATTTTAAACCACAAGGGACTATGCAAAGTGTCTGAATTATACAGCAATAAGGATCAGTTATAACGATCAACCTAAATAAACCTAGGAGAAGTAACCAGTCAACTGGAAAAGGAATAATTAGCATGACATGAATTTTTAAAAATACTTAAAATAGTAAAGATAGGGGTTGATTCCATATCATCCTATATCATATCCTAAGCTGTGTAACCTTCGGCGAGTTACTGAACTGCTCTGTTGTGCAATTTCTACAACTGCAAAATGAGAATAACAACAGTACCTACCTGCTCAGGGGACTGCTGGAAAGGTTAAAATGTAAAGCAGTAACTGACACATTGAAAGTGTCACCATTATTTTGTAGTTTCTCAGTTTTACATTTTGTTTTATTTTAAAACCAATGGCTACTCATTTCAGGAAAAATAGTGGAAAACGTAAACAAGCTAAAAGGAAAACCTTTTTTAAAAAGTCAAATGACTCCTTCCAAAAATTCCTTGGGAATCTTTTATTATCTTTTTCCTGTGTATATTTTTATATATTACCATATTTCTATATTTTTCTGCAAATATTGGAACATATTGTTCATGTTCTTTTATAACTACCACAATTTATATAGGAGAATCTATCAGGAATATTTTCAACAAAATTAAAAAAAAAATAGTAGCAAAAAAATTAACAGCAGGGGCTGGCCTGGTAGCATATGGTTAAGTTTGTGCATTCTGCCTTGGCAGCCCAGGGTTCACTGGTTCAGATCCCGGGCAGGGACCTAGCGCCACTTATCAAGCCATATCGAGCCATGCTGTGGCAGGCATCCCACCTATAAAACAGAGGAAGATGGGCACAGACGTTAGCTCAGGGTGACTCTTCCTAAGCAAAAAAAGGAGGATTGGTGGTGGATGTTAGTTCAGGGCTAATCTTCCTGAAAAAAAGAATTAAAAGCAACTTCAAAGACCACTGATGGATAATCTAAGACTGGGATGGCAGTTCCAAGAGGTTCCAGGTACCCAGGCTCCTTCCAGCTCTCAAGTCTATGATCCCCAGAGTGTGGTTTTCATCCTCATGGTCCAAGATTACTGCTTAAGCTCCAGATATTATTCTTGAATTAAATTCATCAGGGAGCAGAAAATGGGGAAGAACAGTATACCCATTCCCTTTAATAATATTTTTAAGACATTATACCTATAGGCTTGTATCCCATTGGTTAGAACTTAGCAAATGGTAACAAGAGATGAGAGGATAATTAATATTTTTTCCCAAGGTAAAAATCAGAGCTTTTATCATTAAATAAGAAAGGGAGAAATAATATTAGGAAACAATTAGCAGTCTTTATCAAAGACATTTAAATTATTTCAATAAATACTCAGTAACAGTTCATTAATTGTTTGAATTAACACCCTATTTTTAGATTTTTTAATCTATTAAATCTTTATATTTTAGATATTTCAGAGGTGAAATTATTAGCTGAGAGCAACATGGAAAAAAAGAATCGAGAAAAGCAAAGAGAAAATTTCTGGGAAAGATTTAAATTGCTAAAGATACATTGGCAAAGCCTCTCCCAAATGCTCAAAAATATGATTACATAAATGGCATGTACAGTCAAATTTCATTTGATATTTGATTTTTATTGTAACCCAATTTTCCTTTGTTATGAACCAAATTGATTTTGGCCAAATGTCACATTAATGTGTAATCCTGCACAATGCTGTGTATTCAGACAGTACATATGATTCACTGGATCATTGATATGCAAGCTTCATAAACAAAGTGTGTATGTTTAGGTCCATGATTATTTGTCATAGATAAAAGTGGATTTTGGAAAATTCTACCAGGCATGTGCTAGGAATCACAAGGGAACGGAAGGTAGAATGGTAATATCCTTTACTATGCCTCCCCTGGCTTGACTGTGGTGAGGAACCAGAGAGACTGAACACCTCTCTCGTGGGAGGTGCCATAGAAGAATGTCTATGTTCATGTTCAGCATGACATGTTCACCAGTCTGCAGCTAATTCACTGCACTTAAGTCTGCGTTGAGCCACTTCCATTCTCAGTGCCCTTTCCTCTTTTTAAAGGTTATCCTGGAGCAGGATAGAACAGGAACTGGCCCCAATTAAATTTTTTAAATACTAGAAAGCTTTCTATACCTTTAAGATACTCTAATGAGTGTCTGACAAAAATAAGAAGTGAAGTAATATGCTAATTCAAAATGCTCTGAATTTAAAGTACCAAAGTTTAAAATGAAATATACCAAACTCCTGAAGACATAATAAAATGCTGATGCCAAAATCAAAATGAATAATCTAGTTTCCCTGCAGTGTAATTTCAAAGTCTAGCTACAGGAGAAGAACTTCTAGAATGGTGGAGTAAGGATCTTCAAAAATCAGCTCCTACCCAAAAGCCAGAACCTGACAATAATTGTCAAAATGAACTTTTGCAGAACTCTGAATATTAAACAAAGGATTTCAATGGTTCAAGTAGAATTTATTCAAGAAAAACAGTTGAATCTTGGTAAGAACAGCAACCTTTGTTGTGATTTAACTTGCCTTCCTTCCATTCCCCTCTCACCAGCTTTGTGGTAGCCTCACCCCCAGAGAATTATCACCACTTGACCTTTCTGGAAGAATTCGTAAAAAGCTCAATTCACAAGGCCTGTCTTTATTTGACCTGTCTCAGAGACTGCTCAGTGCAAAAAGCTCTATCACCAAGGCATTTGACTAAAACAATCAGTGGCAACTGTTTAACATCACAGCTGCTTGAGACAGTGATACCTGTTGTGCCAAACAAGAGTCTGGCCAAATACATAAAAGAAAAAGCTGGAAAATACTACTGGGGGCTTTGAAAACTTCTGACATATTCCTGGTGATTTATAAGTCTGGGCACATGTGCAAGGTTGTACACATGCCCAGCAAAGACCTTAGAAGGCCCTAATTTTTCAACTGTGGCTGACATTGAAGCTCTGCAGAATAGGAAGTGAAGGATAAGACAGAGTTATAAGCTGTCAGAGCATTGTTAGCACACCCCGATACATGCCCAATGCACTTGGCAAAGAGTGGAAGACATTGTTCAAGGCATTTAAAGAAATCTCTTAAAAATCATTAAGTGAGCACTAAGTTAATTGAGCACAGACATCAGTGGCCAACTTGGCCGAACAACAATAACATACACACACACACTTCCTGGGAGTGTGGTAAGTCTTATTTCCAGAGTTACTACATTATATTCTTTCAAATGTCCAGTTTGCAGCAAAAAATTATGAAAACATGCAAAGAAACAGGAAAATAAGCCCCATACATAGGGCAAATAAAGCAATGAATAGAAACTGCCCCTTGAATTACTAGACAGAAAATTAAATCAACTGTTACAAAATACTCAAAGAACTAAATGAAACCATATCTAAAGAAATAAAGAAAAGTATGAGGATGATATCTTACCAAATAGAGAATATCAAAAAATAAATATAAATTTAAAAAATCAATAAAAATTATGGAGTTGAAAAGTATAATAACTGAAATAAAAAATTCATTAGAGGAACTCAACAGCAGATGGGCTGAAAGAAACAAGATTCAGAAAACACAGGGATAGATGAATTGAGATCATCAGGTCTGAGGAACAGAAAGGAAACAAATGCAGAAAAATTTATAGGGCTTCAAGGACATGTGATACATTATAAAAACATTAACATATATGTTATGGGAGTCCCAGAGACAAGCAGAGAAAGAAAGGGGAAGAAAGAACATTGGGAGAATTAATAGTCAAAAACATCCCAAATTTGATGAAAAACATCAATCTGTGCATCCAAAAAGGTCAGCAAATACCAGGTAAGATAAATTCAAAGAGATCCATACCAGGTACACCATAATCAAACCACTGAAAGGAAAAAAACAAAGGAAAATCTTGAAAACAGCAGATAAAAATGACTCATTATGTACAAGGGAAGCTCAGTAATATTAACAGCTGACTTTTCATCAGAAACCATGAAAGCCATAAGGAGGACATGTTCAAAGTGCTAAAAGAAAAAGAAGTGAATGAAAAATTCTATGTCCAAGAGAACTATCCTTCAAAATGAAGGAGACCCACAACGAACGTCACACCCAGTGGTGAAAGATTGAAAACATTTCCGCTAAGATTAGGAACAATACAAGGATGCCCCCTTTCACCACTTCTATTCTACATAGTATTGGAAGTTATAGCTAGAGCAATTGGGAAAGAAAAATAAAAAAGATTCCAAATTGGAAAGAAAGAAGTAAAATTATTTGTGTTTGCAGATGACATGCTTTTATATGTAGAATCCTAAAGATTACACACCACACACACACACACACACACAAACATGTTAGAGCTAGTGAAAAAATTCAGCAAAGTTTCAGGATATAAAATCAACATTCAAAAATCAATTGCATTTTGGAACAGAATTGAAATCCCAGAAATAAAACCACACATATATGGACAGCTAATCTTCAACAAAGGAGCTAAGAACATACAATGGAGAAAGGAAAGTCTCTTCAATAAATGGTGTTGGGAAAACTGGACAGCCACATGTAAAAAAATTAAGGTAGACCATTATCTTTCACCACACACAAAAATTAACTCAAAATGGATTAAAGACTTGAAGGTAATATGTGAAACAATTAAAGTCCTAGAAGAAAATATAGGCAGTATACTCTTTGCCATTGGTCTTAGAAGGATCTTTTTGAATACTATATCTACTTGGGCAAGGGCAACAAAAGAAAAAATAAACAAATGGGACTTCATCAGACTAAAGAGCTTCTGCAAGGCAAAGGAAACCAGAAACAAAATGAAAAGACAACCCACTAATTGGGAGGAAATATTTGCAAATCATATATCCAAAAAGGGGTTAATCTCCAAAATACATAAAGAACTCATACAACTCAACAACAAAAAATAAACAACCCAATCAAAAAATGGGCAGAAGATATGAACAGACATTTTTCCGAAAAAGATATATGGATGGCCAACAGGCACATGAAAAGATATTCAACATCACTAATCATCAGGGAAATGCAAATCAAAACTACAATGAGATATCACCTCACACCTGTTAGAATGGCTATAATTACCAAGACAAAAAAACAAGAAACGTTGGAGAGGATGTGGTGAAAAGGGAACCCTCATACACTGCTGGTGGAAATGCAAACTAGTACAGCCACTATGGAAAACAGTATGGAGATTTCTGAAAAATTAAAAATCATAATACCTTACAACCCAGCTATTCCACTACTCGTTGTTTATCCAAAGAACTTGAAATCAACAATTCAAAGAGACTTATGCACCCCTATGTTCATTGCAGCATTATTCACAATAGCCAAGACTTGGAAGCAACCCAATTGCCCGTTGACAGATGATTGGATAAAGAAGATGTGATTATATATATGTATACAATGGAATACTTCTTGGCCATAAAAAAAAGACAAAATCATCCCATTTGCAACAACATGGATGGAACTTGAGGGTATTATGTTCAGTGCGATAAGCCAGACAAACACCATATGATTTTACTCATATCTGGAAGATAAACGAATACATGGAAAAAGAGAATAGATTAGTGGTTGCTAGAGGGGATGGAGGTTGGGGGATGGGCATAAGGGGTAAAGGGGCACATACATATGGTGACTGACAAATGATAATGTACAACTGAAATTTCACAATGTTATAAACTATTTGACATCAATAAAGAAAAAAACCCAAACAAACAAAAAATCAGTTGCATTTGTATACATCAGCAATGAGGAGTCGGAAAAAGAAATTCCGAAAACAATCCCAGGGCCGGCCTGGTGGTGCAGCAGTTAAATTCACACATTCTGATTCTGTGGCCTGGGGTTCACCAGTTCAGATCCCAGTTGCGGACATGGCACCACTTGGCAAGCCATGCTGTGGCAGGCATCCCACATATAAAGTAGAGGAAGATGGGCACAGATGTTAGCTCAGGACCAGTCTTCCTCAAAAGAAAAAAAAAGAAAACAATTCCATTTCCAATGGCATCAAAAAGAATAAGATGCTTAGGAATTTACCAAACAGGTGAAAGACTTGTCACTGAAAATTACAAAACTGCTGAAAAAAATATAAAATACAAATAAATGTAAAGATGTCCTGTGTTTGTGGATTGGAAGATTTAACATTGTTTAAATGTCAATATTAATCAAAGTGATCTACAGATTCAATGCAATCCCTACCAAAATCCCAATGGCATTTTTTGCAGAGGCAGGAAAAACCCATCCTAACATTGATATGGGATCTCAAGGGACCCTGAATATCAGAACAATCTTAAAAAAGAACAAATTTGTAGGTCTCACAATTCCTGATTTCAAAACTCTCTACAAACCTATAGTAATCAAAATAGTATAATAGCTCACATGGAATTTCTCCAAGCTAGATCACATTCTAGGCCATAAAACACATAGAAATCATAAAATTTCTGCTGTCATACCCCAGTGGAATTAAACTAAAAGTCAATAACAGTAAGATAACTGGAAAAATCCCAAAATACATGGATATTAAGCAGCACACTTTTAAATAACACATGGGTCAAAGAAGAAATCTCAAAAGAAATTTAAAAATATTTTAAACTGTATGAAAATGAAAACATGACATCAAAATTTGTGGGATGCAATGAAAGCAGTATTTAGAGGGAAATTTATAGCATCAACTGCATATATTTAAAAAAAGAAAAGGTTTAAAATCAATATTTCAAGTTTCCACCACAGAAAACGAGAAAAGAAGAGCAAAATAAAGTCAAAGTAAACAGAAGAAAAGAAATAATAAGAATTAGCACAGAAGTCACTAAAATTTAAAACAAGAAATTAATAAAGAAAATCAAAGAAACTAGAAGCTGGAACTTTGAAAAGATCAATAAAATCAATACACCTACAGCCAGGCTAAATAAGAAAAAAAAGAGAGAGGACACAAATTACTATCAGAAATGAAGCGGGAACATCACCATAGCTCTCATGGATATTAAAAAGATAATAAAAGAATACTATGAACAACTCTAGCCTACAAATTTGATAACTGGGATGAAATGGACCAATTTCTTGAAAGACGTAATCTGCCAAAATTCATGCAAAAAGAAATAGGCAATCTGAATAGGCAATAGCTACTAAAGAAATTGAGTCAATAATAATAACCTTTCTAAAACAGAAAGCACCAGACCTATTGGTTCACTGGGGAATTCTACCAAACATTGAAGTAAGAAATTATACTAATTTTCTGAAATCTCTTCCAGAAAATAGAAGCAGAGAAAATAACTCCTAATTCATTCTATGAGGCCAGCATTTCCCTCATACCAAAACCAGACAAAGACATTACTAGAAAAGAAAACTACAAGGTGCTGGCTCAGTGGTGCAGTGGTTAAGTTCAAATGTTCCAATTCAGCGGCCCAGGGTTCACCAGTTCGGATCCCAGGTGCAGACATGGCACTGCTTGGCAAGCCATGCTGTGGCAGACAACCCACATATAAAAAGCAGAGGAAGAAGGGCACAGATGTTAGCTCAGGGCCAGTCTTCCTCAGCAAAAAGAGGAGGATTGGCAGATGTTAGTCAGGGCTAATCTTCCTCAAAATAAAATAAAATAAAAGATTAAAAAAAAAAGGAAAACTACACACCACTATCTCTCATGAATATAGATGCAAAACTCCTCAACAAAATATGATCAAATTGAATACAACAACGTATAAAAAGAACTATCTGCCATGACCAACTGAGATTTATCCCAGGTATGCAAGGCTGGTTCATCACTCAAGAATCAATTAATATAATCCACTACATCAACAGGCTAAAGAAGAAAACCACATGATCATATTGATAGATGCAGAAAAGGCATTTCACAAAATCCAATACCCATTCATGATAAAAACTCTCAGAAAACTAGGAATAGAAGGGAACTTCTTTAACTTGATAAACAGCATCTACAGAAAACCTATAGCTAACATCACACTTAATGGTGAAAAACTAAAAGTTTTCCCACTAGGATCAGGAGCAAGACAAGGGGAGATCCTCTCTCACCACTCCTTTTCAATATCATGCTGGACGTCCTAGCTGATGCAACAAGATAAGAAAAGGAAGTAAAAGATGTATGGATTGGGAAGGAAGAAATAAAACTGTCTTTGTTAGCAGATGAAATGATTGTCTATGTAGAAAAGCTGAAATAACTGAGAAAAATACCTCCTGGAACTAATAAGCAATTACAGCAAGGTTGCAGCAAAGAAGGTTAATGTACAAAAGTCAATTGCTTTCCTATATACCAATAATGAACAAGTAGAATTTGAAACTAAAAACACAATGTCATTTATATTAGCACCAAAAAATAATGAAATATGTAGATATAAATCAAGCAAAATATGTATAAGATCTATATTTGAGGAAAACTATAAGGCCCTGATGAATGAGATCAAAGAAGAACTAAATAAATGGAGAGATAGTCCATGTTCATAGACAGAAAGACTCAATATTTGCAATTCAATGCAATCCCAATCAAAATCTCAACAAGTTATACTGTGGATGTCAATGAACTGATTCTAAAGTTTATATAGAGAAGCAAAAGACCAAGAAGAGCCAACACAATATTGAAGGAGAATAATGAAGTCAGAGGACTGAAACTAACTGAATTCAAGACTTACCATAAAGCTACAGTAGGCAAGACAGTATGGTATTGGCCAAAGAATAGACAAATAGATAAATGGATCTGAATAGAGAGCCCAGTATAGACTCATAAATGTGGTCTACTAATCTTTGAAAATGAAGCAAAGGCAACAAAATAGAGGAAACATAGTCTTTTCAACAAATGGTGCTGGGACAATTAAACATCAATATGCCAAAAAAATGAATCTAGACAAAGACTTTTACATCCTTCACAAAAACTAACTAAAACAGAACATAGTCCTGAATATAAAAGGCAAAACTATAAAACTCCTTGACGACAGCACAGCAGAAAATACAGGTGACTTTGGGTATGGTGATGACATTTTAGATACAACACCAAAGGCAAAATCTGTGAAAGAAATCATTGATAAGCTGGATTTCATTAAAATTAAAAACTGCTCTGCGAAAGAACTGTCAAGAAAATGAGAAGACAAGCCATAGATTGGAAAGAATTATTTGCAAAGATATGTGATAAAGGACTGTATTAATCAGGATTCTCTGGAGAAATAGAACCAATAGGATATAAAGGGAGGTTTATTATGAGGAACTGGCTCAGTCAATTATGGAGGCTGAAAAGTCCTACACTCTGCTGTCTGCCAGCAGGAGACCAAGAAAAGCCAGTGGTATAATTCAGCATGAGTCCAAAGACTGGAAAACTAAGGGAGCTGGTAATGTAAATCTCAGCCCAAGAGCAGGAGAAGATGAGATAGGATGTACAGCTCAAGCAGTCAGGCAGGAAAAAAGGGGAGAATTCCTCCCTTCTGTGTCTTTTGTTTTACTCTGGTCCTCAATGGGTTGGAAGGTACCCACCCACATTGGGGAAGGAGTGTCTGCTTTACTGAGTACATTGATTGAAACACTAATTTCATCTAGAAATATCCTCACAAACACACCCAAAAATAATGTTTACTCTGGGACACATCATGGCCAGTCAAGTTGACACATAACATTAACCATCACAGGACTGTTATGCAAAATATACAAAGAACTTGTATTTACTTGTAAAACTCAGTAATAAGAAAATAAACAACCTGATTCAAAACTGAGCAGAGCATCATGGTGGAGAGAGCCTTCCCAGTAATCTCTCCCCTCCAAAATACAATGAAAAGAACATTCGTATTCCAACAGAGGACAACCAAAGACAACACAAAAAATGTCAGAGAGACCCACACAGCCATACAATGGAGGGAGGAGAGGCTGGAGCCCCCTTCAGAGGAGGTGGAACAGAATAAGAGAAAACTTCACTCTCTTCCCTAAAGACTGAGATCCAGAACTGGAGGTGGCCTCCAAGAGTGAAGGAACAGGAGAGGGGCCATTTGTTCACAGGATCATCAAGGATCCCCGAGGGCCCTTGCAGCCTAGAGAGAAGCCCTTTACTGGGGTGAAAGCTTCCATGGGGGGTGACCTTATCAAGCCAACACCCCAAGAAAGCAGATAGTGAGAGCAGAGGGAGAAAACACTGAAAGTATGCAGGAGAAAGGGCCCCTGCCCCCAGCAGCCCAGTACCTGGGATCTCTGCAGAAGGCAGAGGGCTCAAAATATGTGGCTCTTGACCCCCCACCTGGTGTCGATAGTGGTAATTGCTACCAAATATCACCAGGATGCAAAAAAACAGACCACTCCCCCTAGCAATATCAAACATTACATTAGATCTCCAGACCAGAGAGAAAATGACAAGTACCCAGAAATCAATGCTGAGGACACAGAAATATGTAACCCAATGACAAAGAATTCAAAATAGCTATCATCACAAAAGTCAACACATTAAAAGAGAATGTAGAGAAACAATTGAATGAGTTCAGGAGCTACTTCACAAAAGAGATTGAAACTATAAAGAAGAGTCAGAAATATTAGAGATGAAAGACACAATGGACGAAATAAAACAAATTATATATTCCCTGAACACTTGAGCAGACATCATAGAGGAGCGCATCAGCATAATCGATGATAGACATGTTGAAATGCTCCAGATAGAGGAGGAGAGAAAACTAAGACTAAAAAGAAGTGAAGAAAGTCTCCAAGAAATATCTGACTCAGTTAGGAAATGCAACAGAAGAATTATAGGTATTCAAGAAGGAGAAGAGAATGAGAATGGAGCAGAAAGCTTGTTCAAAGAAATAATAGCAGAGAACTTCTCAAACCTAGGGAAGGAGATGGAAATTCATGTGGAAGAAGTTACTAGATCTCCTAAATATGTCAATGTAAAGGGACCTACTTCAAGGCATATAGTAGTGAAACTGGCAAAAGTGAATGACAGAGAAAGAATAATGAGGGCAGAAAAGCAGAAGAAAATAACCTACAAAGGAACCTTAATCAGGCTTTCAGTGGATTTCTCTGCAAAAACCGTACAGGCTAGGAGACCAGAATAACATATTCAAATCTTTGAAGGTCAAAAACTTTCAGCCAAGAATACTCTACCCAGTGAAAATATCCTTCAGATACAAGGAAGAAATAAAAGCTTTCCCAGACAAACATAAGCAAAGGGATTTCATAGCCATGAGACCCCTCCTATAAGAAATCCTCAAGAAGGCCCTCATACCTGAAAAAAAAAGAGAGAAAGTGGCTACAAAGCACAGAGTAAGGAGATAAATAGGTAGACAGAATAAGAGCAGAATAGCAAATACTCAAATATAGCATTAAAGACAAAGAGAAGGAAAACACCAAAAGCAAAGATAATCTTGTCATTTTAACCTCAAACTCATAACACGAGATGGAATAAGATGTGAGAAAAACAACTTAGGAGGGGAAGAGGAAAGGGATTGAATTGGTTTGGTCTAAGGAAATAAGAGGCCATCAGAAAAGGGACAACCTTACCCACAAGATTTTGAATACAAATCTCATGGTAATCACTAAACAAAAAACCAGAACAGAGACATGAATAATAAATAAAGAGAAAACAAACAAACACAACTTAAAAAACTACATAACTTGATTGGTAGACCAAAAGACACAGAATGAGAAACACAGGAAATGCAGGAGAACTGGAAGAAGAGTGATAAAATGGCAGCATCCAGCCCTCATATATCAATAATCACCCTAAATGTAAATGGATTGAATTCTACAATAAAAAGACAGAGTGGCAAGATAGATTAAAGAACAAGACCCAACAATATGCTGCCTCCAGGAAACACATCTCAGCTCCGATGATAAACACATGCTCAGAGTGAAGGCATGGAAGAATGATACTCCAAGCTAGTGGCAAACAAAAGAAATCACGTGTTGCAATACTTACATCAGACAAAGTAGACTTCAAGATAAGACAGGTAAAGAGAGACAAAGAAGGACAGTATATAATGACCAAACTGACATTCCATCAAGAAGAAATAACACTTATAAATATCTATGCACCCAACACAGGAGCATCAAAGTACATAAAGCAACTATTAACAAATCTAAAAGAAGATATTAAAAATAACACAATAATAGTAGGGGACATCAACACTCCACTCACATCAATGGATAGATCATCCAGACAGAAAATCAACAAGGAAACAGTGGAATTAAATGAAAAGTGAGAGCACTTGGATTTAATAGACATATATAGAGAGAGAGAGAGAGAACACTGCATCCCAAAACAGCAGAATACACATTCTACTCAAGTGTGCATAGAACATTCTCAAGGATAGACCATATGTTGGGAAACAAGGCAAGCCTCAATAAATTTTAGAAGATTGAGATAATAACAAGCCCCTTTTCTGATCACAATGCTATAAAAAATCCTATAAAGCAAGAAATTAATTATAAAAATGCTGAGAAAGGGACAAAGATGTGGAGACTAAACAACACGCTATTGAACAAGCAATGGGTCATTGAAGAAATTAAAGGAGAAATCAAAAAATATCTGGAGACAAATGAAAGTGAAAACATACCATACCAACTCATATGGGATGCAGCAAAAGCCATATTAAGAGAGAACTTCATCACAATACAGGCTCACCTTAACAAACAAGAAAAATCTCAAATGAGCAATCCCAAAATACTCCTAATTGAATTAGAAAAAGAAGAACAAACAAAGCCCAAAGTCAGCAGAAGGAGAGAAATAATAAAAATCAGAGCAGAAATAAATGCTGTTGAAAGGATCAATAAAACAAAGAGCTGAGATGGGATCCAAGATGGCGCCGTGAGTAGTCCTCTTTGTCTCTCCCCCTTCGAGTCTACAATTATTTGGACACTTATCACTTGACAAAGGATATCCAGACAGCATCTCAGGACGTCTGAGATACCCATGCGACTAAACATCAGAAGGCGGACGGACTTTCCTCCAGGAGGATGTGGAAATAGGTGAAAACTCTCCGACCCCGACCGAGCAGCCTAGTACCCGCAAGCGGCTTTCTTCCAACGGACGCCCCCAGAGGATCTACACACATCTAGGGCAGGAACGAGCACACAACAGAGGAGCGACGGTGGAAACAGGTGACCAGAACCCTACCTAAACCCCCTGCAATTACTCCTAAATGCAGAGGGAAACTTTGGAGTTGCACACTTGAGCCCGCGGGGAGAGTCTCTCCCTGCCATTGGCGGGGAGACCCCGCCTGGTGTTCGTGGCGCCCAGAGGGTCCCAGAGAGAGTCACTGAGGGTACAGAGGTCTCCCAGCTGCCGTTTTCCGCCCTGTGGGAGTAGGGATTGCCGGAGATCTCGGAGAGGACCGGGGCTGGGGGAAGTTTCAAAGGCCAGCTCTGCAACCCGGAGGGGAAGCCTCGGCGTTCCGCCCAGGCAGCAGACAAAGCTCTCTGTCTGCCATTAGCAGAGGGGCCACGCCCAGCATTCACGGTTCCAGGAGAGGCCCGGAGAGAATCCCAGAGGGCGGGGCGACCCCCCAGCTGCCATTGCCCGCCCCGTGGGACTAGGGATAGCCAGAGATCTCGGAGAGGACTGGGGCTGGGGTGAGTTCCAGAGTCCCAGCTTCGTAGCCTAGGGGGAAACCCTACAGGCTCACAGCAGCCTTAGGGAAAGCCTCTGCACAGCACCAGTAGAAGGCACCCAGCCGCCAGCCACAAGGCTGGAAGACCCCAGGGCAAAAGCAGCATAGCTAGGTGAACTAACCACAGACTGTAGAAGATGCCAATAGCTCTCCTGCGACCCATAGAGGACAAGTGAGATTTTGTGGGTGCCGACAGCAACGGAGCGACAAATATAAGTGATCCCACCCCTGGCCGCTGGAAAAGCCCATAACACCGTTGCAGACCCTAAGGAGAGAGCACATCTAGGTGGGCTGCAACAGTAGGCACCTGCAGCCTGAAGCCCCCCTGTGACGGCCCCCACGGCAGAGGAGGGAATCCAAAGGGCCACTGTGGCTACGAGGAGGGGCCCAGGCCCAGTTAGCAACTGCGGACAGGGTTCCTGGTTGGTGCAGTATAAACAGCTGCTCCCCCACCACAGCAGCTGAAACAAGTGAAAGGAGCAACTAAACTCTATCTCCATGCGGAGGCACAAATCAACAACATCAAGCAATATGAAAAAATACATTAAATCTCCAGAACAGAAAGAAAGTAACAAATACACAGAAAACAATCCCAAAGAAAATGAGATATATAACCTAAATGATGATGACTTCAAAACAGCCATCATTAAAATTCTCAATGAGTTAAGAGAGAATTCTGACCGACAACTCAATGAGTTCAGGAGCTATGTCACAAAAGAGTTTGATACGATAAAGAAGAACCAAACAGAAATATTGGAAATGAAGAACACAATAGAGGAGATAAAGAAAAATCTAGATGCTCTGAACAGTAGGGCCGATAATATGGAGGAAAGAATTAGCAATTTGGAAGATGGCAATATAGAATTGCTGCAGGCAGAGGAGGAGAGAGTAGCAAGACTAAAAAAAAATGAAGAAACTCTCCGAGAATTATCAGACACAATTAGGAGATGCAACGTAAGGATTATAGGTATACCAGAGGGAGAAGAGAAGGAGAAAGGGGCAGAAAGCCTATTCAAAGAAATAATGGCTGAGAACTTCCCAAATCTGGTGAGAGAGATGGATCTTCAGGTGACAGAAGCCAATAGATCTCCAAACTTTATCAATGCAAGAAGACCAACTCCACGGCATATAGTAGTGAAGCTAGCAAAAGTCAACGACAAGGAGAAAATACTAAGGACAGCCAGGCAAAAGAAACTAACCTACAAAGGAACCTCCATCAGGCTATCAGCAGATTTCTCAGCAGAAACTTTACAGGCTAGAAGAGAGTGGAATGATATATTCAAAAATCTGAAGGACAAAAATCTACAGCCAAGAATTCTCTACCCAGCGAAAATATCCTTCAAATACGATGGAGAAATAAAAACTTTCCCAGATAAACAAAAATTAAGGGAGTTCATTGCCACAAAACCTCCTCTTCAGGAAATCCTCACGAAAACCCTCATTCCTGAAAAATCCAAAAAAGGAAAGGGGCTACAAAACCAAGAGCAGAGGAGATAAGTAGAAGGACAACAACAGAGAGTAGCAGCTCTACATCAGAACAGATTAAACCATGGGACGAGAAACAAAGGAAACTGAAGAAAACCGGAAAACAAGACACAAAATGGTAGTGGTAGGCCCCCACATCTCAATAATCACTCTAAATGTAAATGGATTGAACTCCCCAATCAAAAGACACAGAGTGGCAGGATGGATCAAAGAACAAGATCCAACAATATGCTGCCTCCAGGAAACACACCTCAGCCCCAAAGACAAACACAGACTCAGAGTGAAGGGATGGAGAACAATACTCCAAGCTAATAATGAACAAAAGAAAGCAGGTGTCGCTATACTAATATCAGACAAGGTAGATTTCAAAGCAAAACAGATAAAGAAAGATAAAGAGGGACAGTATATAATGATAAAAGGGACTCTCCACCAAGAAGACATAACACTTATAAATATATACGCACCCAACACAGGAGCACCAAAATTTGTAAAGCAACTCTTAATAGAACTAAAAGAAGACATCAACAACAATACAATAATAGTAGGGGACCGCAACACACCATTAACACCAATGGACAGAACATCCAGACAGAAAATCAACAAGGAAATAATAGAATTAAATGAAAAATTAGACCAGATGGACTTAATAGATATATATAGAACACTTCATCCAAAAACAGCAGGTTACACATTCTTCTCAAGTGCACATGGAACATTCTCAAGGATTGACCATATTTTGGGAACCAAAGCAAACATCAATAAATACAAGAGAGTTGAAATAACATCAAGCATCTTTTCTGATCACAATGCTATTAAACTAGAAATCAACTACAAGAAAAAAGCAGAGAAAGGTGCAAAAATGTGGAGACTAAACAACACGCTTCTCAACAAACAATGGATCATTGAAGAAATTAAAGAAGAAATCAAATTTTATCTGGAGACTAATGAAAATGAGAACACGACATACCAAACCATTTAGGATGCAGCAAAAGCAGTCCTAAGAGGGAAATTCATCGCAATACAGGCTCACCTCACTAAACAAGAAAAAGCTCACATAAGCAACCTCAAACGACACCTAACAGAACTAGAAAAAGAACAAACAAAGCCCAGAGTCAGTAGAAGGAGGGAAATAATAAAAATAAGAGCAGAAATAAACGATATTGAAACAAAAAAGACAATAGAAAGGATCAATGAAACAAAGAGTTGGTTCTTCTAAAGAATTAACAAAATTGACAAACCCCTAGCCAGACTCACCAAGAAAAGAAGAGAGAAATCGCAAATTAATAAAATTAGGAATGACAGAGGAGAAATCACAACAGATACCAATGAAATACAAGAGATCATAAGAGAATACTATGAAAAACTATATGCCAACAAATTGAACAACCTGGAAGAAATGGACAAATTCCTAGACTCCTACAATCTCCCCAAACTGAATCAGGAAGAAATGGAGAATCTGAATAGGCCAATCACAAGTAAGGAAATAGAAACGGTAATCAAAAACCTCCCCAAAAATAAGAGGCCAGGACCAGATGGCTTCTCTGGAGAATTCTACCAAACATTCAAAGAAGACTTAATACCTATTCTCCTCAAACTGTTCCAGAAAATTGAGAAAGATGGAGAACTCCCTAACACATTCTATGAAGCCAACATCACTCTGATCCCCAAACCTGACAAGGACAACACAAAGAAGGAGAACTACAGGCCGATATCACTGATGAACATAGATGCAAAAATCCTCAACAAAATTTTGGCAAACTGAATACAGCAATACATCAAAAAGATTATACACCATGATCAAGTGGGATTTATACCAGGGACACAGGGATGGTTCAACATCCGCAAGTCAATCAATGTGATACACTACATCAACAAAATGAAAAACAAAAACCACATGATCATCTCAATAGATGCAGAGAAAGCATTCGACAAGATCCAACTCCCATTTATGATAAAAACCCTCAGTAAAATGGGTATAGAAGGAAAGTACCTCAACATAATAAAGGCCATATATGATAGACCCACAGCCAACATCATACTCAATGGACAAAAACTGAAACCCATCCCTCTGAGGACAGGAACAAGACAAGGGTGCCCACTTTCACCACTCCTATTCAACATAGTACTGGAGGTGCTGGCCAGAGCAATTCGGCAGGAAAAAGAAATAAAAGGAATCCAAATAGGTAACGAAGAATTAAAACTCTTGTTGTTTGCAGATGACATGATCTTATATATAGAAAACCCCAAAGAATCCACAGAAAAACTATTAGAAATAATCAACAACTACAGCAAAGTAGCAGGGTATAAAATTAACGTGCATAAATCAGTAGCATTTCTATACACTAACAATGAACTAACAGAAAAAGAACTCAAGAACTCAATCCCATTCACAATCGCAACGAAAAGAATAAAATACCTTGGGATAAACTTAACCAAGGAAGTGAAGGATCTATACAATGAAAACTACAAGACTTTCTTGAAAGAAATTGACGATGATATAAAGAGATGGAAAGACATTCCATGCACATGGATTGGAAGAATAAACATAGTTAAAATGTCCATACTACCTAAAGCAATATACAGATTCAATGCTATCCCAATCAGAATCCCAAGAACATTCTTCACAGAAATTGAACAAACAATCCTAAAATTCATATGGGGCAACAAAAGACTGCGAATTGCTAAAGCAATCCTGAGCAAGAAAAACAAAGCCGGCGGAATCACAATCCCCGATTTCAAAACATACTACAAAGCTACAGTGATCAAAACAGCATGGTACTGGTACAAAAACAGGTCCACAGATCAATGGAACAGAATTGAAAGCCCAGAGATAAAACCACACATCCATGGACAGCTAATCTTCGACAAAGGAGCAGAGGGCCTACAATGGAGAAAAGAAAGTCTCTTCAACAAATGGTGCTGGGAAAACTGAACAGCTACATGCAAAAGATTGAAAATTGACCATTCTTTTTCACCACACACCAAAATAAACTCAAAATGGATCAAAGACCTAAAGATTAGGCCTGAGACAATAAGTCTTTTGGAAGAGAATATAGGCAGTACACTCTTTGACATCAGTTTCAAAAGAATCTTTTCAGACACTGTAACTCCTCAGTTGAGGGAAACAATAGAAAGAATAAACAAATGGGACTTCATCAGACTAAAGAGCTTCTTCAAGGCAAGGGAAAACAGGATTGAAACAAAAAAACAGCTCACTAATTGGGAAAAAATATTTACAAGCCACTTATCCGACAAAGGGTTAATCTCCATAATATACAAAGAACTCACACTGCTTAACAACAAAAAAACAAACAACCCGATCAAAAAATGGGCAGAGGACATGAACAGACATTTCTCAAAAGAAGATATGAATATGGCCAATAGACACATGAAAAGATGTTCATCATCGCTAATCATCAGGGAAATGCAAATCAAAACTACACTAAGATATCACCTTACACCCGTTAGATTGGCAAAAACATCCAAAACCAAGAGCGACGAACGTTGGAGAGGTTGTGGAGAAAAAGGAACCCTCATACACTGTTGGTGGGAATGCAAACTGATACAGCCACTATGGAAAACAGTATGGAGATTTCTCAAAAAGTTAAAAATAGAAATACCCTATGACCCAGCCATCCCATTACTGGGTATCTATCCTAAGAACCTGATATCAGAAATCCCAAGAGTCCCTTGCACCCCTATGTTCATCGCAGCATTATTTACAATAGCCAAGACGTGGAACCAGCCTACATGCCCAGAAACTGATGATTGGATAAAGAAGATGTGGTATATATACACAATGGAATACTACTCAGCCATAAAAAAAGACAAAATTGGCCCATTCACAACAACGTGGATGGACCTCGAGGGTATTATGTTAAGCAAAATAAGCCAGTCAGAGAAAGACGAACTCTATATGACTCCACTCATAGGTGGAAATTAGCATATTGATAAGGAGATCTGATTGGTGGTTACCAGGGAAAAGGGGGGTGGGGGGAGGGCACAGAGGGGGAAGTGGTGTACCCACAACATGACTAACAAAAATGTACAACTGAAATCTCACAAGGTTGTAATCTATCATAACATTAATAAAAAAAAAAAGAAGAGTTTTTCAAAAATAAACTTGATACATATTGCATATCTATCATAAAATTAAATATGCAACGTACGCAGATAAAAAAAAGAAAAAAAAAAACAAAGAGCTGGTTCTTTGAGAAGATAAATAAAATTGACAGACCCTTAGCCAGACTTACAGAGAAAAAAGGAGAGAAAGCTCAGATATGAAAAATTAGAAATGAAAGAGAAGAAATAAAAATGGATACCACGGGAATAAAATGAATTATAAGAGAATACTACAAAAAACTATATGCCAACAAAATGGAAAATCTAGAGGAAATGGATAAATTCTTAGACTCTGACAACCTCCCAAAGCTGAATCAAGAAGAATCTGAATAGACCAACCACGCAGTAAAGAGATTGAAACAGTAATCAAAAGCATCCCAAAGAATAAAAGCCCAGGACCAGATGGCTTCCCTGGGGAATTCTACCAAACTTTCAGAGAAGATTTAACACCTATCCTTCTCAAACTATTCCGAAAAATTAGGGAAGATGGAAAGCTTCCTAACACATTCTACGAGGCCAACATCTGATACCAAAACCTGACAAGGACAGCACAAAAAAGGTGAACGACAGGCCAATATAACTGGTGAACATAGATGCAAAAATCCTCAACAAAATATTGGCAGCCTGAATACAGCAATACCTCAAAAAGGTCACACATCATGATCAAGTGGGATTCATACCAGGGACACAGGGATGGTTCAACATCCACAAATCAATTAACGTGATACACCACATTAACAAAATGAGGAATAAAAACCACATGATCATCTCAATAGATGTAGAGAAAGCATTTGACAAGATCCAAATGCCATTTATGATAAAAACTCTTAACAAAATGGGGATAGAAGGAAATTACCTCAACATAATAAAGGGTATATATGAGAAACCCACAGCCAACATCACACTCAATGGGGAAAAACTGAAAGCCATCCCTCTGAGAACAGGAACAAGACAAGGATGCCCACTATCACCGCTCTTATTCAACATAGTACTGGAAGTTTTGGCCACAGCAACTAGGCAAGAGAAAGGAATAAAAGGAATCCAAATAGGGAGTGAAGAAGTGAAACTCTCACTGTTCGCAGACAACATGGTCTCATATATAGAAAACCCTAAAGAATCCATCAGAAAACTTAGAAATAATTAACAACTACAATACAGTTGCAGGGTACAAAAACAACTTACAAAAATGAGTTGCATTTCTGTACTCTAATAACAAACTTACAGAAAGAGAACTCAAGAATACAATTCCATTTACAATCGCAACAAAAAGAATAAAGTACCTAAGAATAAATTTAACTAAAGAGGTGAAGGACTTATACAATGAAAACTATGACATTATTGAAAGAAATAGATAATGACATAAAGAGATGGAAAGACATTCCATGCACATGGATTGGAAGAATAAACATAGTTAAAATGTCCATACTACCCAAAGCAACCTACAGATTCAGTGCAATCCCAGCCAGAATCCCAATGACGTTCTTCACTGAAATAGAACAAAGAATCTTAAAATTCATACAGGGCAACCAAAGACCCCAAATTGCTAAAGCAATGCTGAGAAAAAAGAACAAAGCTGGAGGCCTCACAGTCCCTCAATAAAAAATGTACTACAAAGCCATAGTGATGAAAACAGCATGGTTCTGGCACAAAAATAGACACACAAATCAAGGGATTAGAACTGAAAGTCCAGGGGCTGGCCTGGTGGCGCAGCGATTAAGTGCACACGTTACACTTCTGCAGCCGGGGGTTCACGGGTTCGGATCCTGGGTGCGGACATGGCACCACTTGGCAAGCCATGCAGTGGTAGGCGTCCCACATATAAAGTAGAGGAAGATGGGCACGGATTTTAGCTCAGAGCCAGTCTTCCTCAACAAAAAGAGGAGGACTGGTGGTAGATGTTAGCTCAGGGCTAATCTTCCTCAAAAAAAGAAGAACTGAAAGCCCAGAAATAAAACCGCACATATACAGATAGCTAATCTTCAACAAAGGTGCCAAGAACATACAAAGGAGAAAAGAGAGTCTCTTCAATAAATGGTGTTGGGAAAACTGGACAGCCACATGCAAAAGAATGAAGGTAGACCATTATCTCATGCCATACACAAAAAT
Source organism: Equus quagga (assembly GCF_021613505.1). Classification (NCBI taxonomy): domain Eukaryota; kingdom Metazoa; phylum Chordata; class Mammalia; order Perissodactyla; family Equidae; genus Equus; species Equus quagga. The sequence goes on from NC_060270.1 coordinate 82,354,903, forward strand.
AAACTCAAAATGAATCAAAGACTTGAAGATAAGTCCTGAAACCATAAAACTCCTGGAAGATAATATAGGTAGTACACTCTTTGACATCGAACTTAGGAGGATCTTTTCGAAAAGGATCTTCTCAAACAAGGGAAACAAAAGAAAATACAAGCAAGTGGAAGTTCATCAAACTAAAGAGCTTCCACAAGGCAAAAGAAACTGGGATCAAAACAAAAAGACAAGCCACCAACTGGGAGAAAATATTTGCAAATTATATATCTGACAAGGGGTTAATCTCCATAAAATATAAGGAACTCACACAACTAAACAACAAAAAAAACAGCCTGATCAAAAAATGGGCAGAGGAAATGAACAGACATTTTCCAAAGAACACATACAGATGGCCAATAAACACATAAAAAGATGTTCAACATCACTAATCATCAGGGAAACGCAAATCAAAACTACACTAAGATACCATCTTACACCTGTTAAAATGGCTATAATCACTAAGACTTAAAATAACAAATGTTGGAGAGGGTGTGGAGAAAAGGGAACCCTCATACACTGCTGGTGGGAATGCAAACTGGTGCAGCCACTGTGGAAAACAGTATGGAGATTCCTCAAAAAACTAAAAATAGAACTACCATAAGACCCAGCTATCCCACTACTGGGTATCTACCCAAACAACTTGAAATCAATAATCCAAAGTAACATTTGTACCCCTATGTTCATTGCAACACTGTTCACAATAGCCAAGACATGGAAGCAACCCAAGTGCCCATTGACTGATGATTGGATAAAGAAGATGTGGTATACAAATACAATGGAATACTACTCAGCCATAAATAACGACAAAATCATCCCATTTGTAACAACATGAATGGACCTGGAGGGAATTAAGCTAAGCGAAATAAGCCAGACTGAGAAAGACAAACACCATATGATTTCATTGATATGTGGAATAGAAACAAACACAGGGACAAAGAAAACAGTTCAGTAGCTGCTAGGGGAAGAGGGGTGAGGGGTGGGCACAAGGGGTGAAGGGCAGCACTTAGGTGGTGACAGACAAGAAATAACATACAACTAAAATTTCACAATGATGTAAACTATTATGAACTCAAATAAAAAATACATATATATTTAAAAGATGAGCAAAAGACTTGAATAGACACCTCATCAAAGAAGACATGCAGATGGCAAATAAACATGTAAAAACATGTTCAATATCATATGTAATTGGGGAATTGCACATTAAAACAGGACGAATATACCAATACACACCTGTTAGAATGGCCACAATCGAAAACACTGACAACACCAAACGCTGGTGGAGCAACAGAACTCTCTTTTATTGCTGGGGGAATGCAAAATGGTGCAACCACCTGGGAAGACAGCCTGGCAGTTTCCAAACTAAACTAAAAATACTCTTACCACAAGATCCAGCAATAACACTCCTTGGTATTGACCCAAAGTTAGTTGAAACCATATCCACACAGAAATCTGCGTAAAGATGTTTATGGCAACTTTATTCTTAATTGCTAAAACTTGGAAGCAACTAGAATGTCCTTCAGCAGGCAAATGAATAAATAAACTGTGGTACATCCAGGCAATAAAATATCATTCAGCGCTAAAAAGCAAATGAGCTATCAAACCATGAAAATGCATGGAAGAAATTCAAATTACTCAATTTTATTAAATTTATTAAAATTTATTAAATTATTGTCAATTCATTATAATAAACTATTACTAAATGAAAGAAGCCAATCTGAAAAAATCTACATACTGTATGATTCCAACAATATGACATTCTGGAAAAGGTAGAAAAACTATGGAGACAGTAAAAAAAAAACTCAATGGTTGCCAGGAGTTGGGGGAAAGGACAGATGAATAGACAGAGCACAGAGGATTTTTAGGGCAGTGAAACCACTCTGTATAATACTATAATAGTGGGAACATGTCATTTACATTTGTCCAAACCCATAGAATGTAGAAGACCAAGAGTGAACCCACAAGTAAAATATGAACTTGAGTGATCACAATGTGTCAATGTAGTTTCAACGATTGTAGCAAATGTACCAATCCGGTGCAGGATGTTGATAGTGGCAGAAGCTGTGCATGTGTGGGAGCAGGGGTATTTGAGAACTCTCTGTACTTTCTGTTCAACTTTTTTGTGAACCCAAAAGTGTTCTAAAAAAATAAAATCTATTTTAAAAACAAGAAATTAAGTACTGATTGTTGCTACAACGCTTATGAACCTTGAAAACATTATGCTAAGTGAAAAAGCTAATCACACAAGACATATGATTCCATTTACACAGATATTGTATGATTCCATTTACTATTTGAAATGTCCCAAAGTGGCAAATCCATAGAGACATAAAGTAGACTAGTGGTTTCCAAGACTTGGAGGTTAAGGAGTAATGGGCAGTTAGTGCTAATGGCAACAAAGTTTTTTTGAAGGGAGGGTGATGAAAATGTTCTAAAATTAGAGAGTGTTGATGGTTGCATAACTCTTCAATTATACCAAAAAGCAAGGGATTGTACAGCTTAAATGGGTGAATTTTATAGGATGTGAGTTATATCTCAATAAAGTTGTTATATATATATAAAAAAAGACTAGCTCTAAAAATACTTTGAGCAAAGACAGTTTTATCACATTAAGTGTATAGCATTAGCCATAAATCAACGAGTAAGCCTAACAGGTAACTTTGAATCCACTGGCTCTCCCATTTACTTTCTTTGTGCCTGCAGACAATCACTTAAGCTCATTAAGTTTAAGTGTTTTCCAATCACTAAAAGGGAGATAATCCTCAAAGCATAGCTGAGATAAGTTGATATGATATCACAGAAAAAGCACCTGGTGTGAGTTTTCTCACCATTGGAGAACGAAATTACAAATGAGTAAGAAGAGAAGGCCCAAAAAAAACCTGCAGTACTGAATTGGAGTCAGAGGTATCAGTATGAATTCATGTTTATTTTAATATGTTTGTGGATAGATACGGGAGTAACTATAGATATGTGTGTATACGTGGTTTAACATACACACAGATATTTTCTAGCTCTGTCAGCATAGAGGGCCTTTAAGTAGTGATACTCCAGTAGCCATCAGCACACCTACCATCCAGATCTGAGTTTCTAAATACCATTCTCCAATAAAAGGAACTAGGATTCCTTGGAGAAATTGAAGATTTTAGGACTGCAACAGGGAAAATTCAGATAAATTGGACCATCTTGTAGAGATATGAAGAAAATGCTTTTCTAAAACAATAAAGGATGGGGCCGGCCCAGTGGCGCAGTGGTTAAGTGTGCATGTTCCACTTCGGTGGCCTGGGGTTCTCCAGTATGGATCCCGGGTGCAGACATGGCACCACTTGGCACACCATGCTGTGACAGGCATCCCACATATAAAGTAGAGAAAGATGGGCACAGATGTTAGCTCAGGGCCAGTCTTCCTCAGCAAAAAGAGGAGGATTGGCAGCAGATGTTAGCTCAGGGCTAATCTTCCTCAAAAAAAATAAATAAATAAAGGATGAGTACATGGCAAAAGGACACACAGGTCAGACTGAAAGAGCTCTAAATGGCCAAAACTGGAAAAATTTGAAGAACACAGTAAATATAGTTAATATTGGATTATGACCCCATAAATAAAATAAATATCCATACTGATCTACACAAATGATTAAATTTGTAAATAAAATGAGGAGAAGAAATAAATGTTCCTTACAAAAGAATTCCAAAGGATAGAGAAGGAATGAGCAGAAAATAACGTCACCATCAGACACAGTAGCAACTGCTGAAGATCCATAGATGAATGCTCAGATTGGTGGGTGAAACACTATGGAGTAAGAGAATATTTCCTCAGCCTCCAAGACTTGCCCTCAAAACACTTACTAATTGGGGCTGGCCCGGTTGTGAAGCAGTTAAGTTTGCATGTTCTGCTTTGGCGGCCTAGGGTTCACCGGTTTGGATCCCGGGTTCAGACCTATGCACTGCTTGTCAAGCCATGCTGTGGCAGGCGTCCCAGGTAAAATAGAGGAAGACGGGCATGGATATTATCCTAGGGCCACCCTTCCTCAGCAAAAAGAGGAAGATTGGTGGCAGATGTTAGCTCAGAGCTAATCTTCCTCAAAAAAAAAGAAGAGAAAAAAACATTTATTAATTAGCTGTTTTAGCATTTGTTTACAAATCTACAGTAAATTTTCAGTGAAGAAAGCTGGCAGACACCACCTTAACCAAGCGATTAAGGTTTGCATCCCAAGATAAATCATGTCGGTATCATGTACCACTCATAACATGACATGATGTGAAGACAAGGACACATCACCTCTGTGGTATTCCACCCACCCATAACCCCAGTCTAGTCATGAGAAAACATCAGGTACCCAAATTGAGGAACATTCCACAAATTCCTGACTAGTACTCTTTGAAAGAGTCAAGATAACAAAGAACGAGGCAAAACTGAGAAACTGTCATCAACTGGAGAAGACTATGACAACATGATGACTAAATGTAATGTGTAGTATACTGGATGGGACATAAAAAGGACATTAGTGGGAACACTGGTGAAATCTGAATACAGTCTACAGTTTAGACAATAGTTTACAATATTCATTCTTAGTTTTAGTAAACGTGTCATGGTTATATAAGATGTTAATATTAGGGGAAGCTGGATGACCAGTATTCAGGAATTCTGCATAATATATGCACAACTATTCTGTAGATCTATAATCATTCCAAAATAAAAAGTTAAAAAAACAAAAGGACCTGGTTTGCTATACATGTTCAAAAAATCACCCTTACAGTAATATATCCTATTGTTAACTATCACCATAGCCTTCTAAGGTGACACCTCTTGAGTTGATTACACAATCCACTTGCTCCCTACTCAGCCTCAAAAATCCCTTTGGTTATAATGGGAAGGCTCCAAGGAATCACACTGGTGAATGCAATGCTTCCTACCACATGCCTCCTATGCCCTGCCCTGTCATAAGTGGACCAGGAATGAGCACTTGACCCAAACTGAGCCAATATGTGCCTTTGCCAGGGAATCTGAGATTCCAGGTACATCTGTCTGATTTCTTGAGTGGAAGAGATCTACATAAGAGCTCCTAGGAGTTATTTTCTAATATTTGTCCTAGGAAGCAGGGCAACCATTTATTGTGGACTGATTGTTTGTATTCCCACAAAATTCCTATGTTGAAAGGCTAACCCGAAACGTGAATTAGGAGAATTCATATTCAGAATGGCAGAATTCCCAGAATTAGCAGGTAGGGCCCTTGGTAGGTAATTAGGTCATAAGGTGTAGCGTTCCTCCATGAATGGGATTAGTGCCCTTATAAAAGAGAGACCCCAGAGAGCTTTGTCACTCTCTTTCTGCCAAGTGAGGATACAATGAGAAGTCAGCAGTCTGCAAACCAGAAGGGGGTCCTCATCAGAACCCAACATGCTGGCACCCTGATCTTGGAATTCCAGCCTCCAGAATGGTGAGAAATTTCTGTTGTTTATAAGCCACCCAGTCTATGGTGTCTGTATATATACCATATATACCATGGTATGTAGCAGCCCCGAAGGACTAAAACACCATTCTACAGCAAGAGAGCAGAATGAAACAGATGTGCTCTGAGAGGCAGAACTGATCCACAGGGAGAGGAAGGATTACCTGGGTCACTATGGAGCTCTAGACTTTTATCCCCACTGGTGCCGAAGCCTAGCTGCTCACATACTCATAGATTCCATGAAATACCCACGTATCCCTATTTCTCTTTAGGCTTAAACTGGCTAGATTTAGTTTCTGTTAATACAACTTAAAGAATGCTAATTAATACAACTATTTTGTAGGAAATGACATGCATTTAGACTTGTGTTTTCTGTTGTACTTGCTTTTTAATAGTCAAGGCCACTAATTTTGTAGTCATAGTTCATACAAACTATCAGATTAAACTATCTCACCTCTTACACATCTATCACATTTTTTCAGTTCTGGTCATTTGTTTATTCTGTGCTTGCTCTCTGAAATGCCTTCCCTCTATCTCATCACATCCAAATTCCATCCACACCTCCAGGCTTAGTTTAAATACTATCTCTTCCATGCAGCCTTCCCTGCCCTCCACCTAAAAAAAGAAAGAGATATATATATATATATATATATATATCCCCCTATTTCTTTATCTGCATCTTTTATTCCTCTCTATCTTTGTCATTTACTCACACTTATTGTCCCTCCCTCTTAGATATGAAGCTACATGAGATCAGTTCCCTGTTCTCATTCAGGTAGCATTTCAAGAAATATTTATATAGTAATGTATATATATAAGTTAATTGCAACTGCTTAAGAAGGCTAGAAATGCAAGTTATTATTAACACTTCTCTGGTGTTTATCTGTATTCTTTTACTGCACTTAGTAACAAAATTATTTTTAAGAACTAATGCTATCTCACACATCCTTCTAAAAGAAAATATTGGAGAATATCTTCATCACCTTGGGTCAGGCACACAAAAAAGCACTAGTAAAAGTAAAGTGGATACATTACACTACATTAAAATTAACAATTTATATTCATCAAAAAATCATTAAGAGGGGGAAAAGTTTAGTTATAGAATGGGAGAAAATATTTGTAATATACATGAAAGACTCAAACCCAAACGTTAAAAAAAATCCCCTAAAAATCAATTTAAAAAGAAAAGAAAAATGAAAAACATTCTAATAGAAAAATAGACAAAAGACTTGACCAGGTAATTCACAAAAAGAGATATCCAAATGGCCAATAAACTTATGATAATGTGCACAACATCATTAGTCATCAGAGAAATGATGCACATTAAAACCACAATGAGATAACACTACATACCCGCCCGAATAGTTAAAATTACAAAGATGGAGAAAACAAGTGTTGACAAGGTGGTTGAGGAAGTAAACAATAATGCTACTAGGGGTATAAACTGATACAACCATCTTAGAATGAGTGTTTGGCAGTATTAACCAAAGCTGGACTGGGTATACTCTATGACCCAGCAATTCACAGCTGTGCATGCATGCATATGCTCATCAAAGACATGTGCAAGAATGTTCATGACCCCACTACTCATAATACCAACACCTGGAAACAAATGTCCATCAACAGAAAATGGATAGAGTCATTGCGGCACATTCATACAAAGGCATATTATACAGCAATGAACAAATTCTTGCTGAATACAAAAATATGGATGAATTGCGAAAACATAATATTGAGAGTTTTTTGTTTTTTTAAAAGCAGGAACAAAAGTTTTCCTATTATAGGATTCAACTTATGTAAAATTCAATCCCAGGCCAAATTAATCGATGGTGTTAGAAATCAGATTGTGGTTATCTTTTTCACGGAGTAGTGACTGGGAGAGAGGAAGAAAGAAGCTCCCAAGGTCCTGGAATATTCTATTATTTCTTTTTTTTTTTTCTTCTTTATCTCCCCAAACCTCCCCCGTACATAGTTGTATATCTTAGTTACAGGTCCTTCTAGTTGTGGCATGTGCGATGCCACCTCAATGCGGCCTGATGATCAGTGCCATGTCCACGCCCAGGATCAGAACCGGCGAAACCCTGGGCCGCTGTGGCGGAGCGTGTGAACTAAACCACTCAGCCATGGGGCTGGCCCCTCTCTTATTTCTTAATCTAGAAAGAGACTATACAAGTATGTTCACTTTGTAAAAATCCATCAAGTTATAAACTTATAATCTGTGTGCACATTTCTGTACGAGTGTTATACTTAAATAAAAGCTTTTTAAAATAAAACTTTTCACACATTACTTGTAGCAACAATTTCATTGCCTTAGGCATCATGCCAAAGAGTTGTGTATGGATAAATTACATATCCTTTTAGTAGCACAAAAAACGATTAAAATCAATATTTTTATACTGCACCTTTGAGAATTAAGAGGTAAAATTACACAGTGATTTATTCAGAGGTAGGAATAGGAACAATAATAAATGTTTATTGATTTTAAAATTATGGAGGCTTGAGAATTTAAATTGGAGTTTTGGTTTGCAAAAGCAATTAATTTGTTCAGATGACCTTGGTATTTATGATTAGCTGGGAATTTGATTAAGCAGGGGATACGTCACCAGCTTGCAATTTGAAAGTGTTCCCCTAGCCCCCCTTTTTTTATGCTTTGGTGTATGGCACCTGAGGAGTTTGGAAATGCCCTTAACATTATAAACTTACTTAGAAAAGTAGGTGAGGCTTAAAATCCAGCTACGTCAGTTATGGTTACAGGAAAACTATCAGAGGGAGAACCAGAATCAAGTATTAAGCATGGTCTAGGCCAAGAGGTAAAAATCTGCTGTGTCTGTATTCCGGGGAAATCTTTTCCAGAAGAGATGTTTTGATTTTTCTGTTGTTTTTTTCCTCCCCTAGAATTAACTCAAAACAATCCTTAGGACTTGAAGGCCTAGAACAAAACATTTTGTGAGGTCTTCCGGGTCTCAGCACTCTTACTCAGTAATTCGATTTAAATTTAAATAGACATTGGTCACAGCCCTGAAGGATAACAGAATCACAGCAGAGCAAAGAGCAGTGGGCAGTGGGGCACTTTGGAGGAGGAGTGGCTGCTGGGTAAGGAAAGGAAAGGGGACTCCTTAGACCTGCTGTCTTAGTCCTTTAGGGCTGCTATGACAAAATACCATAAATTGGGAGGCTTATAAACAACAGACATCTATCTCTCACAGTTCTGGAGGCTGGGAAGACCAAGATCAAGGCACCTGCAGTCTGATGAGAGCCTTACTTCCTGGTTCATAGAGGGTTGCTGTGCTCACGTGGCAGAAAGGACAAGGGAGCTCTATAGGGCCTCTTTATAACAGCACTAATTGCATTCATGAAGGCCCCACCCTCATGATCTAATCACCTCCCAAAGGCCCCACCTTCTAATACCATCACTTTGAGAGTATGCACAAATATTCAGTCCATAGCACTTGCCATACCTTTTCTGAAATTCAAAGATGTAAGTGGTGGTTCTGGTCAATTACCCCCAATGTGCTAAAAACCCACAAAGCCACAACTAAAAGGTCCACCACTCAGTGCCTTCAGAATGGTCACTAAGGTTGTACAAGACCTTGCTATTTCACCCTCTCCTCCCCCAAAGAGTCCAGGCCTCTCCCTAGGTCCCCCACTTTAGAGGGCTCCACACATTCTTACCATACACACACACACAAACACACACACACACAGAGGCAGAGAATTAATGTATGTGAAGACTGCGAGGAGAAGTGGTATTCCTGAAGGGATGGTGTTTTATCTGACTTCCGCAGACCAGCCTGTTACCTGTGCAAAGTCCGGGGCAACGTAACAAGAGGGAGACCCATATACCATATGTCTAAAAATGTAAATGCTATAAATCAACCTAAAAATTATTCCATAAAATGTTTTATCTTCCTATTTTTACAAATTTAACTTTCGTAGCATATATTTTGGGCTTATGTGCCTGAGGGCGGGTCGGGGAGCTCTGTCTCACGGGTCTCATTCTGGAACCCCTGCAGGAGGAGCAGCACTGTGCAGGGCCTGCCCTTCTCTTGGCAACGCAGAAGCCCAGGGCAGCAAGCCTAACCTCCCAAGCACATTTGAAGCTTCCATTTGCACCATATTTGCTAATTCCCATTGGTTAAAGCAAATCACATAGCCAAATTCAAAGCCAAGGAGACAGGAAGCACATTCTGTCTAAAATGAGGCCATGGCAAAGGAATACATGATTATTTTACTAGAGAGAGGAAAGACTTGGGGTTAGTTGTTCAGTCCACCTCTCGCAGACACCGTTTTCCTTCTCAATTACACTAGTTCGACCTTGGAACTTTGGCATTGGGTTATTTTGAAATTCTCTGCTTGGGAAAAGGAGTGATTTTACAAAAACTATATAATTAAAAGCCCATTACAAATGAATGTGTCATCTTTTGCAAAAATAATAAATGTCAAACAAATGTTTCAGTAGATTCAAAACATGAATACAGTTCAGCTTCCTGAGTCTATCCTAAAATGATGTTTCCTACTGAAAGTTGTCTAAAGGCTTTCTTGGAAGCAAATCCACAAATAATAGTAGAATTGCTAAGAATTTGTACAGGTGTGAAATACAAGCTTGGAGGATGAAAAAATGATTATGAATGTTTTATCTACATCTTTAGTCAATTGCATATTCCGAATTTTTTTGTTTTCTTTTCCAAATAATTACTAGAAAATTTATGAAAAACTAGATATCCATCAATACTCAGCTGACAAATATTTTTCTGAAAAAAAGTTTTAATATTAACATTTTAGATTCATCACTAGGCAAGAATTATTTATAATGGAATTCCTTGAATGAATGATTTTCTCAAAAGATATTTTTTAAAATTTAATTCATGTTTAATCCTGAGTAGGATTGCTTTTTAATTGAAGAAAAGATAGTATCTGGCATCATGGTGTTTAGAATCCAGTAGGTCAGTTAAAATATAGTTGGAACACAGGCATAAAACTAAATGATACCAAGTTGCTTGTAAGAAGTGATGAAATAAAATAGATTGTATTATTAATCAAAGTATTATCTGCCCCTACATTGGGGAGAATTACACTTTTCACTTCATGAAATATCAGACACAGCTATGTGACCAATAGCGCCCACCCCGTGGGTGAGTCATATAAGACTACTATACTGACCTCAGGCTTGGCCATGTAACCTGAGGCATTTGTCCCTGCAGGAGCATTACGTCTCTGTGTTGATGGACTCAGGCCTTGTTTCACCAAAGAAACGTACATAGAAATGACCTGGGCCACTGCCAAAGGGAAGTTTCAGGTGCCATTGTGTGGTTCTACTGTGCTGTTTTCTCTCTGTGATGAGACAGTACATATCTCTCATAAATACTGTCTCCTCGGCCTTGGTCACAAGTGAAGATGTTGTGGAACAGTATCAGCTGACCTTTGATAAGCCTTTAATGTGAATGAGAACTATACCCTTGTCATCTTGAGCAACTAAGATTTGGCTTAACATAGCCAAACTGTAGCACAATATAGCCTAAACTTACTGAGATAGAAATTGACCCCAAAAGTGAGGTGTTACCATAATTCAAGACCTTAAAACACATCACATTAGCTTCACTGCTAGGCAGTGGATGACCAGACAACTGGTTTTCAGCGGAAAGATGATGACCCTTGTCATGTAGTGGCAAACTGAAATAACCTGGAAGAAAGATGATATAGCAAATGAACCTGTGGCTCGAAGTGGAGAGGTTAGGAGACAACATTAGTACAATGCCTCGGTTGCTATTGGCTGCGTTTGATAAGAAACTGCAAGAAAGACACGAACTCAGAAAAGAGTTGGATAACTTATAAGCAAGAGTAATAGGAAATAAAGAGTACAGAAATTCTGGGACTTGCAGTGTTGAAGGATGCAACTGTTTTTCATCTCCAACTGGGAAAATGTTAAACCAAAGGCGAAAGCTTTGGATGACAAAGGCCAATTAAAAGGGAAGCTTCACGGGGAAGATGAAATCAAGGATGTGACCATAAAACCCATGTCAGAACTTCTGAATCAACTAAGAGAGCAAACAAAAATCCTTTCAGTTGGACAAATGGCCAATGGAGGATAGAGTAAGGGCCTGGCCCCACGTGAAAATCTGAGAGTTTTGATTAACCTTAGAGAAAGAAGCACGAATCAAAAAGAATTGTGGGTGTGGGTAGTGGTACAAGGAACTATATGAAATCAACTGGACAAGAAGCCATGTAAGTTTTTGAGAGTTACACTCCAAAAGATCACACATTCTGGACCAAAAAAGAATGACTGTTTGAAACATAAAATGACTCTCAGTCCTCAACTTTCTATAGGCAGTGTACCAATTGATGTTAAGATAGGAAACCAGAGCCACGGTAAGTGTAAGGAATAGGGATTTAATGTGGGAATTAGAGTTTATCCAAATGGCGGTGGAGCTAGGAAAGTGAAGGTCTTGGAAGTAGGAGTTGAAAGATCAGAGAAACAGTCGCTAATGACTTTGTCCTGAAGCACTGGCACAGGAGGAGAAGTTGGAGCTTGCAGGAAAATACAAGAAGTCTGCATATTTCACCCCCAGAGAGGACACGGCCAAGGATGAGCTTGTTGAGAGTTCTGTGCATGTCGCTGTGGGCCTACAGCCAAGCTTGTGTGGGCTTGAGGCAGCTGTTGATCAGCGCAGCCAGCACTCAAAAAGATGAACTGGAGCAGGAGGAGAGAACAGAAGGCCCACCAGGCACCTCTACACCTGACCTCATGCCTGACCACCGAAATCTTCTGAGAGTAAGGTCGTCTGCTCTCAGCTGCCTTCCAGATCTCATAAAAGTTCATCTAACTGGCTAACTCTATCCCACAATCATACAGAGAAAGAGATTCTGAGAAACGTACTTCCCAACCTTGGACAGGAGTCCAGTGCTAAGTCAACAATGCACAGTCCAGCACAGGAAGGAAGCAGGCTGACAGGCTGCTCAGCGCCTAAGGAGAGCATTTTCAGAAGTGGCCAAGGATGATAAGGGAAAAGGCAGGAACTCCCAGAAGGTAGAGCTAATGGTCAGAGAATACAAGAGACTGAAATTCTACTCACAGGAATGGAGACAAGCATAAAACTTGGAACAGTCTCCGCCCTGAGCAGGAGGATCCTGCTCAATAGCATTTCAGAATGTCTGTGGACCAGTGAGGAGCTGCTCTGTGCCTCCCATGTTCTCTTTTCCAAATAAAAGGGCTTTCTCTGGCTAGGCGATCCCTATTCGTCCATCCCATCAGTAATCATCTTGCCTTTCATATTTCTTTTAATAGTTTGTCAGGTGTCAGCAAACGATAGCCTGCAGGCCGAATCTGGCTGTTGCCCATTTTTGTAAGTAACGTTTTATTGGAATGCAGCCACATCCAGCCTATTTGTTTCCATGTTGTCCATGGCTGCTTTTGCATTACAAAGACAGAGTTCAGTGGTTGTGACAGAAACTGTATAACCCACAAAGCCTAAAATATTTACTAATCTGGCCCTTAAAAGGAAGTTTGCCAACTCATGCATAAGATCTATACATTGCAATGGGTGACTATGTCTCAAGTCTCTCTTTTAATCTATTAATCCAGTGATGACGTGGGAGTAGTATATAATGATCTTTCTCATTTCTCTTTACCACTGCATAATATCTCATTGAGTGGATATAACATAGCATTCAACCAGTCCCCTAATAATAATGGCCATTTGGGGTTTTTCCAGTCTTTTGCTGCAATGAACAGCCTTGTGCAAACGTCTTCTTGTTTCCCACCTCTCCCCCATGGTTTATTAGAAATAGGTTTTTAAAATTAAGAATTCTGTGCCACTAATAGATATTGCTAATTTGCCCTCCACTTGAAGTTGTACAATTTTGCAGTCCTACCAGCAATGTACGAGAGCACCTCATCCAGCCAGCAGGGGATGCTGTCAAACTCTTGGATTTGGGCCAATCTCGTAAATGGGAAAAGTGATCTCAGTAAAGCTTTAAATTGCATTTCTGTTACTATCAGTGATGTTGAGCACCTTTGCAAATAGTTAAGGGCCATCTGTATTTCTTTTTCTATTATCTATCTATTTAAATCTTTTGCCCATTTTTCTATAGGATCTATAGAATGTTTTTCTTCTTTACACTACTAAATTCTTTGTATATTAGGATTACTAACCTTTATCTTTGAAATAAGTTACAAACATTTTTTGAATTTTGTCCTTTTTACTTTGCTCATAGTAGGTTTCCTTTACTTACCTGTTTTTGCTGTGCAAAAGTTTGTTATTGTTTTTAATTTTTTATGCAGTCAAATTATCAGTATTTTCCCTAACTGCTTTTGTGTCTTGAGTTATAGTTAGGAAAATTTCTCCTATGCCTAGAATGTAGTTTTCACCCAGGCTTTGTTCTAGGACTTGTGTGGTTTAATTTAACTCTCTTATACATTTGGAATTCATCCTGCTGTGGAGAATGGGACCAATTTTCTTTTTTCTCTATTACCATCCACTTATAGCAATACTAGTTATTTAAATAAATTCACATTTTCCCTACTGATGTGAGATTATTTTATGCTACATTTTCTTATGTATTTGGATCTTTTTGTTCCTTCTATTCATGCTATAATGCTATACTATTTTAATTACAGAGGTCTTAGAGTATAATTTAATATATTTTAGGACTAGCTTCCCCTTATAGCTCCTTCTTTTTTTAAAGTTCTCACATTTATTCTTACTTTTTTCCTTCCAAATCAACTCGAAAGACTACTTTTCTAGTGTCAGGAAAGGAAAAATTATGGCATTTTTAGTGAGATTGTATGAAATGTAATAGTTAATTTAGAAATAACTGGCATCTTACGATGTGGAGCTGTCCCATCCAAAAACATCTGTCTTTCCCGCGTGTTCAAGTGTGCTTCGAAATCTCCCAGCAGGGCTCTGCAGTATTCCTTACAGGGGTTTTGGACACTTCTTGCTGAGCTTATTTCTCGGTGTATCTGTGTGCGTGTGTAATTATCAACTGGGTCTTCTATTTTATTATAACTTCAAATCGTTTTTGATAAATGGATATTTACATATGTATACACATAAAATTTATTCAACTTTTGCGTGTCGATTTTAATTCTGCCGTTGTGTTAAATTACGCCATTACTTGAAGTCGATTTTACATAGATTCTTTTGGGTTTTTAGTCATATTACCACACCATCTGAAAATAGAGATACCTTAACTCAGTTTTAATTTACTGCTTAAAAATCAATTCTTAATTATTGATTATTAAATTAATCAGATTACCCAAGGATAAAGAGGTCTGTTTTTACTTTTCAAAGAACTGTAAGAATCTCAGTTGAAAAACTGGCTTTATTTTTATTTCCTTTTTTTTTTAAGGAATACTAGCCCTGAGCTAACATCTGGCAATCCTCCTCTTTTTGCTGAGGAAGACTGGCCCTGAGCTAACATCCATGCCCATCTTCCTCTATTATATATGTGGGACACCTACCACAACACGGCTTGCCAAACGGTGCCATGTCCACACCAGGGATTTGAACTGGTGAACCCCTGGCCACCCCAAAGCAGAAACTTGCGCACTTAACCACTGCTCCACCAGGCCAGCTCCTATTTTTCTTTCTTTCTTCTTACTAATTCAGTAAGTCAAACGATAATTGAATGGCAATTTATTCAGAAATTTTAGAGTGAAGTCTTTAGGAGTATTTTAAAAACTCTTAAATGTATTTTGAAAAAAATATGTGACCTCAAGTTTAAGGGTATTATCTCTTACTACTTAATTGGATAAGTTACAGAAAACAGGATCAACCCAAGGCAGGACTGTCAGATGGTTAGTTTGAATTCTTCTTTTACAGTTGGTAATCCTTTCTTAAGTCTCCCCCAGGGAACTTTCATTGTCATACTGACTCATTGCACTCATTATACTCTAAGAACCCATAAAATGGAGGCCACCCAATCTTGGATATCCTCCTTACTCCTGACCTTCCTGGTTCCCATCTGACATAACAGGAGCTGAGATGGTATCAACATAAGAAATTTACCTAAGTATTCAGCACCGGCATAATCTGACTCTACTTCATCCAGCAGGTAAATATAGTTTCCAAAGGAACCAAAAACCACAACAAAACAAACGAAAAACCTAGTGAGGATGTAGCAGCAATGATTAAATAAACTCATAATGACCTTAAGACCTTGAACAAAAATGATATTCCTTCTTTAGCTAGCACTCTTTTAACACAAGAGGTCATAGAGTTTCAGGTCTGGAACATAATTTAGCTTCGTTCAACTCTCCCCCGCTCCCTTTCCCAATCAGGCTTGAATTTTCTAACCAACAGGTAACAAGTGATAACAAAAATGCCTGACAGAGGAGTTATGATTATATTTATACTTATATAAATTATAATTTTTACATAAATTACATATTTATATAACTTATATAAAGTTATAATTTATAAATTATATCTTATACAATGTATTTATATAAATTATAATTTATATAAATCATAATTTCTGTAATATATATAAATTATATAGATGTATAATACAGAATAAATATAAATAAAAATATATAAATATAAATATATAATAAATAATATATAAATTTAATGATTTTTTCATCTTAAAATCTAAAATATATTACAGAAATACATTTATATATTACAAAAGATTTATTTGTATCTAAGACAGATCTCCTGTTTTGTGTTTTCTACCTGTCCAGTTGAAAATTTGAAAACAAGAACCTTTCAATCTCAGGGGGCTCAAGCTAGAACGTGTGCAAAAATCAGTACAAAACCATCTCCATGATTGTTGAAACACGATAGACGTTCAGTACCTGTCTGTTGAATGAACACATTAATGATACTTTTACATCAATAATACTACAATTGCCTCTGAAGGATGCTACATTTTATTAAATATCCAGAGATATACTGACAGGATTTTATGACTGAAATTAAATTCTATAAAAAGGTTTGTACATCCATTTTCTCTGGTATACACAGCTAGTTACAATTAAAGATTTTCTCCAACTTTGGCAACATTTACTTCCAGAATTCAGAGTCAAGAAACAAACTTAGGGACCGGCCCGGTGGTGCAGCGGTTAAGTTCACACTTTCCAATTCGGTGGCCCGGGGTTTGCTGGTTCAGATCCCGTGTGCGGACATGGCACCGAGTGGTATGCCATGCTGTGGGAGGCGTCCCACATGTAAAGTAGAGGAAGATGAGCATGGATGTTAGCTCAGGGCCAGTCTTCCTCAGCAGAAAGAGGGGGACTGGCAACAGTTAGCTCAGGGCTAATTTTCCTCAAAACAAACAAACAAACAAACAAACAAACAAGAAACAGAGAACCTCACGTGTGCCATCATTAAATACCTTGATGAATTGGAATTTCCGGGACCCAAAAAATGAAGTCAGAAGTGGAAAACAGTACTCACGAGGGGAAAAGCCAAACAGATGTCTCTTTGCCATATACTTCAGCAATTTTTAGATTTCAGTCAGGCTTCCAGTTTGGATTAAGGTCAAAAGTCATAGTTTTAATGACTCAATCTTAAATCACCTCTGACTTGTAGTAGGGAGAGGGCCCACCACATGAGGAAAGCTCTTTCAGTCACAAGGAAATCTTCCTTAGGTTTCTTCTCTGACCATTCCTTAACATTTAGTAAATATATGCAGTTTAGCGCTGGTAGCGTGTAATATTTAAATATACACTGGTTAAGAAACTCTCAGCTCTTTGAATTCAGAGACCCTCACTGTACTTTCCCTGTACCATCCACAAAACCTAAGAGCGAGCAGAGAACAATGCCCTGTTCAATACATGTGGACCATTGATAGATTTAGCTCAGTGAGTCTTGTAAAATAATAAATACACTAAAATTATGACTGGGAACCCAGAATTTAACCTAGAAACAGAGATTCAAAACATTTTTAAAGAAAGTTTCTTGAGGCCAAGAATCATATCTTTCTTACCTTCATATTTTAGGAATGCGGCACAGCACAGGGATAATGAAATGCACAGTAAATACGTGCTAAATAAATGAATTAATAAATCAGACTGGTTCTTGATTTTTTGTTTAGAATATCCTGAACACCAAGAGAGATCTTCCCCGATGTTATGCAGCAGGGGAGAAAGTAGTATTCCGGGCGCTTTCCCCTACCTCGAACAAGCACAGGTGTCTGGTTCTTTTCTCCCTCTCTCTCAGACGCCTGTCATGTTTGCAAGTTAACTCTACAAATCTGGTTGATAATAAGTTTTAAGAAGTGATGCTCTCCAGAAACACTTGAATTACCAATGTCCTCTTAACAATCCGAACAGAGGATTTCAATGGTGCACTTTAAGCACCAAGCAAACTGGTGGTCATAGAGTGGGGTGTATAGGCACAGGTAAGAAAGTCAGCTCAAGCTTCTGTCTGTAAACCCTACAGCATTCCAACAAGGTAGATGCTATTGTCCCCATTTTAAAGATGAGAAAACTGAGAATTACTGTGGAGTTTCTCAATGTGAGGCCCTCGACTGGTAGTGTTAGCTAATTGGGCTAATTCCTGGGCCCACTCTGGACTTACTGAATCAGAGACTGAGGAGGGACCCAGCGCTCTTGAGTTTTAACAAACGCGCTGAAGCTTGAGAACCACTGTTTTAGAGAATGTAAGTGATTCGGTTTGCCCAGGGTCACGCATAGAGGAGAAAGGCAGAGCTGGGAATTGAATCCAGGCATTCTATGCCAGTCTCTCACTCCCTGTTGCACCCCGCTTCCTCATGTTGGGGAGTCGATCACTCTCCTGCTCCCTCAAAAGACAAGCCCTACACCAGAGTTGAAATTCAATAAGGGAAAAGATGAATCCAGTCCACAGAGAAGCCTGCAATCTCAGAATTTTAAAGACTCTTAAGAATAAGTTTACACATAAAGTATGAATAAGTAAATATATAATTTTCCTGATTAAAACAAAACACATATAATGGGTTTTGCTCTGCAAATATAGAGATCAGGAAGGTCTTTCTAAGCAGAACCTTACATTCACTTCATTCAGTGCTTTCTTTAAAAGTTCTCTTAATGGGTCTTAAAAATAACTTTGTTCTTTTTATCTAATCTGATACCGACATTAGGTAGATGCTTAAGAGATACAGTAGTTCATAGAGTTCATGGTTTGGGTACCTGTAATTTGTGTTCTAATTAGCCATTTTTCCTTCCTTGACTTGAGCAGACCCATAAAATCCTTTCAGAGGAGAACAAAAATTAAAGAAAACTCTGAATTGGCTCTGTTGGATGTAGCATAGTACAACCCAAGTTTTGGCATCACAAAATCACCTGGATTTGACACAACTTCAACAACTTACTAGCCAAACAATTTATTTAGATTCCCTATGCCTCAGTTTACCAATTAAAATGGAAATAAGAATTGTACCTACCTCAATGAGTAATTGCAAGGATTTTATAAGATGACGCAATGAAGCACTTAACACAGTTCCTTCACGGAATAAAAGCTCAATAAATGCTTATCATTATTGATGCGGGGTCGGTGAGCCAAGGAGTCGAAAGAAAGATTTCTTGGACTCTCAAGATCTGGCAGTAGTGCTCTTTTATTTAGAGAATAGTATAGAATAGCATGGGGACAGGACCCACGGGCAGTCAGAGCTTCTGCTGCCGCTTATGCTGCCCCCGCTGGCATGGGGACAGGACCCATGGGCAGGCAGAGCTCCTGCTGCTGCCCCGAGTTGAGGGTTAGGGCTAATTTTATAAGGCATGGGTATGTGGGTCATTTCTTTACAAGACAAAGGAAAGAACATGGAAAAAAGTTAAAATGGTATCAGTGCAGGTGGGGTCTGGTCATTGGGTGATCCCATGACTTTTAGACAAGAATCAAATCGGATTAAGGAAAGGTCAGAAGCCACCACCCTAAATCAGTTACATGAGATTGCCAGACAGCAACCAACTTAAGTTCCTGCCTTCCCCATTAAGAGTTTCTAGGGATAAGGTCATCTCTCTTCTTCTTCCTGGTACAGAGAGGGAGGCACCTTTTACAGATAGCGATTTACCTTACAAATGTAAATGTGTCCCAACAAGGGCAAGTTCCATTCTCCAGGGCCTCCTTCCCTGTCCCTATTATCAAAAGCAATCAGCCCCAAATAGTCCTGATGCCAAAGAGACACATCCTGGGGTGGCCAGTTTCAGGTCCCTACAAGGTCATCCCCCCTTCCTTCACAAACACAAATGTCTCTCAAAAGGGCAAGCAAAATTCCAGTCCTCGGAGCCTGCTTCTCATCTGCAGTTTTAAAAGTAACCAGCCTAAAAATCCTCATCATAAACCGTTTTAAAATTAAGCAGCCTAAAAATCCTCATCAATTATTAGTATCATTACCATTATTAGCTGCGTGAGAATATTACAACTGAGCTCCAGGTCTGCCATTTGCACATATAATTATTTATTCAGAGTGCTGCTTCCCTTTCTGTCATCCCTCACAATGTTTTGTTGAGCTGTTTTAATCTTCAGTAGCTATTTCTTCTGCATGTGTTTCATCTCCCCCAGTACACAAACCCATACACTCAGACACTCATTCATTGCCATGACTTCAGTTGTTACACTCAAGGTCCAGAGTAAGGGCCTCTTTCCCAAAGCTGATTATAAGAGTGATGATTACTATGGAGGACCCTGTCTCTGAAGGTATCCTTGACACCAATCACCAGAATTCTGTCATTTTTAGTGACTTACACTATTGTGTTAAGAGCAGCTCTTCCTTCCTCATATTCCCTCTTTCAAACAAAATGCTTCTGAAAATGGCTAATTTAGTAAACCGTCAGTATGAAGAAATTATCAGATTGAATGAGAGAAGTGTAGCTCTTGAGTGTATTGGATTCTGCTGGGAAAGGCAGTGAAGGGATTGAAGGTTCTCCAGCGGGGGAATCTAGGTGCCAAAAGCAAATCTATTCATTAGATGTTAGTCTGTAAAAGCTGGCTAAGGCCTTTGCCTTTGAAATCAGTACAAAGTTTCAGATATGTCTTTCTGTCTACACGGTTTCATCTGAGAAATGTCAGCTCCATGATCTACTCAGGATCAGGGTAAAAATATTGGGCACAAATATCGCCAAACATGCACATAGTAGTGTCATACAGGTAACCTATAACTAGCTTAAGTGAACCAAATAAATAGAAAGATAAATAGATAGATAGAAGCTAGATGTATAGATAATTTCACAAATATGTACCTCCCTGAAATATTTAATCACAATCAAACACACAAAGACTATGAAAATTAAAATTAAGAAGCCCAATGCCAACCTTTCCACTTACACGTTAACCCAACACTTTGGTCACATTGATACCATAAAGGTACACACTTTAGGTCAAAGTTCAGTGCTAACAACAAGGTAAACAATGTAATCCTGACAGTAAGTGGTCAGGATCCTCATTAAATTAGCTGACTTGAGATCCCAAAGTTGCAAAATTAGTATCTCCACCCGCCCATAAGCCATCACTAGGTAACAAGGCCAATTACGTTCCACAAGCCTCAGCATGTTTGGCTTTAAATGCTACAGTCAGTTGCTGTAGATGGGTTGGGCACGTCTCCAATGCCTTCTTAAGTATGAAAATAAACATATATTCAAATGAGGGTAAACAATGACCTAATGGGAAACGTTCAGTCAAGCGGCTGACAACCAGTCCAGACTGGCACGTTTATCCCTTTCAGTTTCATCTGTCCCTCCCAGTCAGTGGAATGACTAGGCATCGGGACAGAGTTGAGGTGGGGAGCGGAGTGGTGGTCTTTGCAGAAGCCCAGGTGTTTTGCCTAAACACTGATTATGACAATGTATCCAACAGTGGCAGGAATCGTATCTGCAAAAGCCTGATAACTCTATCAGACCCTGCTCATTCAAGCGGCTCCAGAGCCCCCCCCCTTTTCATCCTCAGCTTGAGGCAGATCTCAATGAGCTGAAGGAGTATGAGAAACTGAGATAAGTGCTAGCTACAATTAGAGAGATATGTTTGTGCTGCTGTAATTAGGGTTGTGTCAGCGCTTCTATTAACCTTTGCACTGCCAGCGTTTTCCCACTTGGCATTCCAAGTGGGTAACAGCATTGAAATTAGGAAGCAACATAAGCTGCTGAGTTACAGGCCCATGAAAAGGGTGGAAATGGACAGCAGTCGATAGGGACAGCCTCTATTGAACTGCTGACCAAGGAGAGCAGGGAGAAGGAAGGTTTATGAGAGAGGCTCCCACAGCCCTGTTTTGTATTCTTTCATGTTGACACAGTTTCTGGTAATGAGGTGGACTTAGAACTGTGTCACCTGAGAGAATCTAGAAGCTGGAAGGATCTCAAGAATTTATTGAGGCCTTTCCTTGGCTCGAGTTAGATTCCCACACTGGAAACTCTTGTTAAACAGTGTTGAATAATAATCTTCAGACCATTTTGAAACAAAATACACAGAATTTTTGATTATCCCTGAAGCTGAAGAACTCTTTGTATTTACACCCATTATTTCATTTGACTCTCACAAAAACCTATAAGATGCATAGAATATGTGCTGGTAGGTTCCTTTGACAGAGATTGAAAATGAAAAGTAGAGCAGTTAAGTAACTTTCTCAAAATCACACAGCAATTCCAGGACCAACCCAAACCTAAGCATATTGATTAATATCAGGACAGATCACAGCTTTACCACTAAGGACTGAAAAGATAAAATGCCTTTTCTTCCCTGTACCACAAGCCAGCCCTTAGTTGCTTAATCAAAAAATAAAAGAAAACAGCTCTGGGTTTGAGAAAACTTATCGCAATCACCATTAAGAAGCATTTATCAGGCATTTTATGTGTAAAACAGGTTTTTTTTCTTTACTAACTTCCTCCAGCCTCCGAAAACGTTTTCACTAAAATTCTCTATTCTATTCAGCCTTGAACTCTGTTAAAACTGAAAACAAAACAATAATCTCCTAGAAACCAGATTCCATCTCTCCTACTGTATTTGATTTGCTTCAAACATCCCTGCGTAAAACTAAAATGAATGATCCTGCCACTGTGTTTTTGCCTACACCATCTGATTTGCTTCCCTCAAAAATCTAGCCTTAGAAACTTTGAGGGGCTGGCCCTGTGGCCGAGTGGTTAAGTTCGCGTGCTCTGCTGCAGGCGGCCCAGTGTTTCGTTGGTTCGAATCCTGGGCGCCGACATGGCACTGCACATCAAACCACGCTGAGGCAGCGTCCCACATGCCACAACTAGAAGGACCCACAAGGAAGAATACACAACTATGTACCGGGGGGCTTTGGGGAGAAAAAGGAAACAAAATAAAATCTTAAAAAAAAAAACAAAAAGAACAAAAAAAAAAGAAACTTTGAAATGACATTAATTTGAGTTCAGTTCTTTTTTTAATTAATAAGTTAAAAATTAATCATGGTAAATTATGTTCACCTAAATCTGGTTCAGAATGCTTCTTTTCCATCAAAATTTAACACCATGTCAAGCCCAGCTGGCCCAGCGCTCTGACTAACGTTCACAGTTGTGTGTCAAAGCAGCTTGGATTGTGCAAGTCTGAGTTGATTATCAAGAAATCCAAAGCTAAATTTCAAATGATTTTGAGCTAAATGAGTGATTCCCAAACTTGCTAATGATAAAAATAACCTGGGGCCATTTTTAAAAATATAGATTCCAGATTCTTCTGGAATCCCTAGTTGTAAGAAGTGTCCCAGGTGATTACTCTGCTCAGCTAAATTTAGGAAACCTTGTGCTAACTGTTCATTTTAAGTGAAAACCAAATATATAGCAGGAATCTTGGTTGACTTTTTCAAATATCTTAGGAGTTCATCTTAACTCATGAAATTGAAATTGATTTATGCCAATGGACTTTGGGAAAATAAAAATATTATGAAATATGGCTATTGCCCATTATATAATATATGTCACAAGTTTTTGATTATAACTTTGTCTGCAGGCATCAATCCTTAAAATTTATGTGTCTCAAGCAGCTAAGCCAGGTATAGCAATGTGCTTGGCATAGAGTGCTTAATAAATATTTCATTAAAGAATGAATGGACTGGGCCAGCCCGGTGGCACAGCCCTTAAGTGCACACGTTCCGCTTCAGCGGCCTAGGGTTCGTTGGTTTGGGTCCCGGGTGCGGATATGGCACCACTTGGCAAAAGCCATGCTGTCGCAGGCATCCCACATATAAAGTAGAGGAAGATGGGCATGGATGTTAGCTCAGGGCCAGTCTTCCTCAGAAAAAAAGAAGAGGATTGGCAGCAGTTAGCTCAGGGCTAATCTTCCAAAAAAAAAAACAAAAAAAGAATGAATGGAAAAAATGACTCAAGTCCCAACCTCTCCGTAAGTCCTCACCCATCTTTCCAACAGCCCATAATATCTTTTCCTATTCTCATTTTTTTAATTTTTAAAAAAATTTTTTTTAGGAAGATTAGCCCTGAACTAACATGTGCTGCCAATCCTCCTCTTTTGGTTTTGTTTTGCTTTTGTTTTTGTTTTTGAATTTTAAATTTTTTTTTGAGGAAGATTAGCCCTGAGCTAACATCTGCTGCCAATCTTCCTCTTTTTGCTGAGGAAGATTGGCCCTGAGCTAACATCTGTGCCCATCTTCCTCTTGTTTATATGCGGGACTTGCCACAGCATGGCTTGCCAAGCAGTGCCATGTCCACACCCAAGATCCGAATCTGTGAACCCTGGGCTGTGGAAGCGGAACATGTGAACTTAACCACTGCGCCACCAGGCCAGCCCCTTCAGGGTGAATCTTCTTTAGCAAAAAAAAAAAAAAAAAAAAAATACATCTTTTGCCCCCAACACTCACAAACTACCACCCCATTTCTTTTATTTCCTTTTCAGAAAAATTCCTTTACAGAGTTATCTACCTTACTGTCTCCAATTCCTCCATGAAAACTGCTCTTGTTATCTTCAATGACTTCCACTGTTCTAAATCCAATAGTCAGTTCACAGTCCTAATCTTGTCAGCCACATTGAACATAATTAATCCTCACTTCTCTTCTTACCACTTTCCTCACTTGCCTTCTAGGATACCATCTGTTTTGGATTCCTCACACCTCGCTGACCACTCCTTCTCAGTCTCCAATCCTCTTCTTTATCCCGAGCTCCTGGTGTTAGTGTGCCCCAAGGCTCAAATTTTTTTTTTTTTTTGAGGAAGATCAGCCCTGAGCTAACATCTGCCACCAAACCTCCTCTTTTTGCTGAGGAAGACTACCCCTGAGCTAACATCCATACCCATCTTCCTCTACTTTATACGTGGGACGCCTACCACAGCGTGGCTTGATGAGTGGTACCATGTCCCCACCCGAGATCCGAACCGGTGAAACCTGGGCCGCCAAAGCGGAACGTGCAAAATTAACTGCTGCGCCACCAGGCCAGCCCCCTAGGGCTCAATTTTTGGTACTCTTTATCTCTACTCATTGGATGTTGATGTAATCCCTTCTCATGGTTTTAAACACAATCTCTACGCAAAGACTCTCAAATTTATAATTCCTGCCCACGACTCTCTCCCCAACACCTTACCTAGATGTCCAATAGAAAACCAAACACAACTCCTGATCTCCCTTCACTCCCAGCCCACTTCCCCAATAGCTTCTCTATCGCACTTGATGGAAACTCCATCACTGCTCAGCCTCAAAGCCTCGCAATCAACATTGACTCTTCTCTTTCAGACATTCAATCTGTTAGACTATTCTAATGGCAAAAACATCTACGTTTTATTTTTTAAAAAAATAAATCTGATCATTTCACTCCTCCCCTCAAAACCTTGTGGTAGTTCTCCACTTCACTCAGAGAAAAAGCCAAGTGCTTACAATGACCTATCAAATCCTGCCCATTCCATCCCTCTGTTACCTTTTTAACCTCATCCTCATTAGCTAACTTAATCCTCACAAAAACTCTATGACAGTTTGCTATCCTTATGTTACAGATGAGGAGACTGAGGCCCAAAAAAGTTGAGTAATTGATCTAAGCTTAAAAGGCCAGTAAATGGTATACAAGATGTGAACACAAGTAACTGTGCTCTTTATCGTCATTCCATCTGCTCAACCAAGAAGCATCTAGATTTTCATTGCACAACCCTGAGGAGGCTCAGAAACTGGTGGTACCTGGTACTTCTAAAAATCGAAGGGGACTATGAGCCTGAAAATAGGAAGATTCATTGAATATCTGATTAAGATTCACACTCCATCCTGCACAGACGGGCAATGGATCCTCCCAAACTTGGAAGAGGAATGAAGGTTTACATGACGGCGATGGTGAGCCAGAAGGATACTGGACTGGAGGATACTGGGCATTAGAAAGGACATGGGGAGCCATGCCATTCCCCAGTCTAAAATGAGAAAGTATTCTTCCTTATATTTCTCTATCACTATTCCTATGAACATTTCAAAAGCAATTTTTAGAGTATTAGCATGGAGGAGAACAGACCTGGCTAAACAGCTTAGTCAAAAAATTAATGAAAATGACAAGTCTGCATTCAAAGACAAACTATTTAATGACTAATTTTTTTAATTGGTTCTAGGCTGAGACCTTGTATAACAAGTTCCAGCCTGGAGAAAATTTTTTATGCTGCGGTTATGAACCTCTGATAATAGAACATTTAATGGAATTTCAAATAGTCCATTAATTGTAACATGCCTATATGATAACAAAGAAGATTAAAATATGTCTAAACTAAACAAGTTCAATACAGCTTAAGTACTTTGTTTGAAATTAAACTTTCCCGAGTATATATTTTGATATCAAATCTTGAAAAGTTAAATACTGAAACAGATAGGAAAAGTTTTTTGTGGCAAATTTCCATAAAATATGCCTGAATAGCTCATTCCAAATATCACAACTTTGCAGCCATATGAATTAGGAATTAGATCAAGCATAAAATAAATTGGGGATAAGACAGTTGTAGTATGTGTACGTTTACAATTTCTTGTGGTTTTTGAAAGAAATTTGGGATGTGAAATGTGATTTTTTAGGGTAAATTTTGAGATGTTTGTGACTTTTAATTTATTTGCCACAAAACAAGTTTACAAAACAGGAACAAGGATTGGATAAAGTGTTGTTATTGAGTGTATTGAGTGTATAAACCTTTGGAAAAACAGATGGCGTATAGAGGGAGCTCAGTCTGTGGAGATTAAGGAAAGGATACGGGCGTTAATAGCTACTGTGTTGTTTTTCTTAGAGTGGCGCAGAAGGCTGGAGAGAGTTATATAGATTCTAGCCGTATTTTGGGGTCGGCATCAAAGACTTGCTGGTGGGTTAGATGTGGGAGGTAAGGAAAGGGAGGAATCACAGATGACAAACAAGTTTCCGGCTTGAGGAACTGACAAAAGATGATGCTATTTACTGAAAGCAAATGGGGGTAGGGCAAACAGGTTTGTAGGGTGTGGAATCATGAGTTCTGTTTGGGACTTCCTAAGTTTGAGACGCTGGTGAGTCATCCAACAGGTGAAATCAGTAGGATGTTTACTATCTGAGTCTGGCGTCATCGCCACTAAATCAGCAGCAGTGAACAGAATGTTGGTCAAGGTCAACACTTCCTGTGCATGGAGTAAGTAGCCACCCTGAAAAGTGATACTGTGTAGTAGGAAAAATCTAGCAGGAAATCCCGATTCTTCTTTCTACCCTTCCATTATTTAGATGTGGGATTATTCCAACTCTCTAGAACTCACAATGGTGCAATTGTTTATAGTATGTACTCTGAATTCAGAACACTGGGGTCAAATTCCAGCTGCACCTCTTACTAGCTGCATAACTTCAGAAAAGGTATTTGGGCCAGCCTGGTGGCGTGGTGATTAAGTTCAGTGTGGTCTGCTTCTGCAGCCCAGGGTTCACAAGTTCAAGTCCCAGGTGCTGACCTATGCCACTCATCAAGCCACACTGTGGCAGCGTACCACATACAAAATAAAGGAAGAGTGGCACAGATGTTAGCTCAGGGCCAATCTTCCTCACACACACAAAAAAGGGTATTTAAGTTCTCTGTGCTCAATCTCCTCATCTATAAATGGGGAATATCATTATAACTATTTCACAAGATTGTTTTGAGAGTTAAATTAATATGTTTGTATACACACACAAATAGCACTTAATGTTGTACCTGGTATATAAGTGCTACTGAAGTGTTTGCTATTGTTATTGTTATAAAAAGGATTACTCCACAATAACATTTTTCAAACTTTATCTATTGATAAGATCTTTGTTCAAAATAATATTATGCAGAAACCCAATATGAAAAGAAGTGAAGATAGAATGGCTGTTGCCAGAAGGTGAGACCCGGATCCCAATTCCACCACAGCTTAGCACTTTTCCCTCCCTTTTGCATCATCATATCAATTGAAGAAGATCTGTGGAACTTCTGCAAACCACCAGACCAGGTAATCTTTCAAAAGTGAGAGAAAAATAAAGATGTTTTCACACAATCAAGCAATAAAGACTCTACCATCCATAAATCCTCAGCGAAAGAACTCTGTGCTTTGGCAATAAGAAAAGTGAAGCCGGAAAGTCACTCCATCTTACTGGATGATGCTTCTTCTCTACTCCTTATGTTTTGCACCATGTGGAAGGTCCTTCACGTGCAGCACAATCCCAGCCTTCCTTGCTCCATCCCATCCCTGGTTCACTCATTCCTCATCTGAGGAAGAGCAAGTTAACACAACTGGAAAATTTGAAAGGAGAGACTGAGTTTCAGTAGGCCAGCCTCTTCCTCTTCCCTTCTGCTTGAGACCTAGGCTGCCTGCAGGGAAGTACCTTCTGGGGCACATGGGGACCAAGCGTGGGGAGACCTGTCCTCATCCCACACCGCCTGTGACTTGGTTAGTGTGACCATCTCCTGGGATGGTACTTCTGGGAACTGGTATCAGGAAGCCCACTTGCCCACTAATGAGAAATTTTTCCAGTATCAACTCTATTGGCAACAAAGGTCATATTTTGGTCCCCAAATGCCTTACATTTTTGTCTTATTTCTCAGTTGGTTCTGAACTTAGATGAGGAAGAAGTGTGCTATTTAGAGACCTACTTGACCTCCAGTAGCGTGGGACTAAAGAAACAGTGAACTCAGAAACGGATCGAATACATTGGCAAATTCCTGAGATAAGAAAGGTCCAGATCACAAAAACAAAATTTGTTTATCCGGTTAAGGAAGTTGGATTTTATCCTACAAGGAGGCAAAGGCCATTAGAACACTTTCAATCAAAGACGACATGACCAGATTAGTATTTTGATTATTTTGTTAGATAAGGTCAGTGTAGAAGGAAGAAGAGAGCAATGAAAATGGGATCAGGTTAGAAAGAGAAGGAGGCGTTTTCTAAAGGACAAATTCACCTGCCTTATAACTTTGTCTAAGGCTGTCTCAAATGATGATGTCATGTTTTTCCAACCTATGGCCTAATTTTGAACAGCTGGTTGGCTGGCTCAGTAAAATTTTATTAAGCCAAGCAATCAGATAAGCAAATTTTGAACTGCATTTGGGAACTTTATCGCAGTGTTTCAAAATATGCTTTACAACTTTCCATTTCAGAAAAAGAATGAAGTAATGTTGTTTCTCTTCTGACCTCCAAAGTTTACATTTTCATGAAATATCCATGATTCATTATTATTTAGAATTTTAAAAGGCAAAATATTGATAGTCATAAAGGGATGGCTTGAGAATTAAAATCTGTGGCTATAAAACAGACCATTTGGTCACTCACAAAATCAGCACAATAATAAATTTTGATACCAAACAAATATATTGCTACAGTTTTTTTTCCTCAGGAGACAATTTTTCAGCAATGTCAGGGTAGGTCAATTGTCTAATCACAACTCTAAGCCGTAAGCTGACCTTGCTCTCTTACCTTTCTGAGTCTTCTGTTTTTATGCCATTCCTGTCAGCAAGATACTGCCGTCAGACCTAAGGCAACTGATTTTGACCCTGAGATAAAGTTACTGGTTTCTTCCACAAATATGTATTAAGTTCCATGATTGTCTGGCATTGTACTAAGCATTGGGTGTCCTGGGATGAGCAAGCAAGACACAATACAATCCATGTTTCCAAAGAAATTTCGGTCTCCTGGGGAGATCAAAAACAGAAGCAAACAGAAACAGTGGTGATAATAACAACCCAACCTCACCTCCCATTGGTTTCCCCCTCCACCGGAAAATCCCCTGACATTATCCTCTACCTGATGAGGAACGTTGTTGGGAAAACACAAGAATCAGAGAGAAAGGATATTCACCTAGCTAGGCAAATCAGACAAATCATGGGACAATAAATGACATCATCAGATTGCCCTACCTCCAAGGAGGTCAGTTGGGGACTTAAGTTCTTCACCTGTTTTGTTGTTATTTATCTGGTTCGTTGTATTTTTTCCACACAGTTGCTAAGTGCTCCTTTCTTTGTTGACTCCGCTCATTTCCCAAACAGGGCTCTCTTTTCTGAAGTGCAGGCCTAGCTATTTCCAAAGTCCACCTATTCCCCTCCCCATTAATCCCTGGGAAAACATAATACTTTAATAAGGGAACTCTTTCAGTAACAGAAATCCTACCCGAAGTAGTTAAAATAAACAAAGACTTGTCTAGGTTTCTAACTGGAAAGTTCAAGCAATGAACTTCAGGCATGGCTGGATCATGGTGCTCAAATTATGTCTTCAAAGATTTGACTTTCTCATTTTATCTCGCTATTTTGCTCTGGACAGATTCTCCCCAACAAAGTGGCAAAGATGGCCATCAGAAGCTCTAGGATTACATCATCCTTACAGCTAACAATCCTATCTCGTCCCCCAACCCACCCACCTCCATTGTCTCTTTCATCAGAGCTACAGCAAAAGTTCCAAGGATTGTTCACCAGAGAGAGGCTAGGAAGAAAAAAAAAAAAAACTGGACATCCATTTTCACAGAGCTCCTTTAATATTTCCTAAAGACTTTTTGCTAAAGGGGAACAAAACATGATCAAATTATAATGCCAAGAAGCTGTGTAGCTTAATACTTTTTTGTGGACTTCTTTCTGGAATTCATGGAAATGTAAATGGAATTAAGTCAGCTATTTCTTAGCTCCTTTCACTGACTCCTTTTTCATTGTACTGCTTAGAAACATCTCCACCCAACTCTTTTATTTAGGTTTTTGTTTCTAGGATGATGCTCATGGGCTTTCCCAACTTCTTGGTTGGCATTCTTTCTTTCTAATTCATAGAACCAATACCACAATGGAATTATGTAGCTGCTAGTTATGGACAACAGATTTAAAGAGAGCCAAGTAATATTTATCTTCTCAGAAAAAACTCTAGGCTGTCTGTCTAGATTTAACATCTTCTGACTTTCACAGAGGAAAGTCAAGTTATTTAATTCCTTCATTGACCCGTTCTTCACTCCAACCTTCTTTAACAATGATTGCCAGACAAGGAGTTAGAAGGTTGTCTCCATGAGACTGGAACGCAGCAAGTGGTGCCAAGCTTTGAGAATCTCTCTCGATGGAGAGCAGAGTCCAGGCACTCCGATGAAGATGAAGATTGCACACATTCCCCCAGCTAGCTGGCCCCTTGCCCCTGCCATTCCCTCGGGCTACAGAAAAGTAGATATAATGTAAAATACTCAGTCCACCCACTATAGGTGTGAGGAAAACACATCTTCCTCATAAAATAGGGAGAAGGCATCAACGCTGTATCACACTGTATCAGTGGAGTATTCCCTGAGCATGATCAAGATGAAAAAAGCTGGCAAAAGCAAAGACTGCTTAAACGCAAAGTAAAAGAACCCAACTTAGAAGAAATTATAGCTGAAAACCATAAGGAAATATCTCACAATTGCTTCGGCTATAAACGAATTTAAAAAGAACATAAATTCAATTTTTTAAAACAGCTCAAAAATGAATCGATAAAACAACAGTATGAGATGAAAAGGGAATTTGCCAATCTGAGAAAAATAATTGAGGATGGAGAGCATTGTTCGCTGGCTGTGAAATTCTTTGGTTCTTCTCTCTTCCTTTAAATAAAAGAAAGCTGATGAACACAGGAAATGGGGTGGACTCATTGTTTGAGGACATTCCCTAGGATATCACCTGTTTCCTGTTTGAAGATTATACCTTTCCTCAAATTTGGAAAGATCAAGGCTTCATGAAGATGTGTCAAATGCGTACATGCACACACGTGTCTGCATGCAGACACATACACACCAGTGGAAAGGAGTAAATATTTGAGATTTATTGAGGAATTACAATCTTTGGACCCTTTAAGAAAGTAACATAAATTGACAGATGTGTGCTGGTTATCCTCATTGGCCAACCCATCACTCACCACTGCCACCACCATTCTGTGCCCCTCTCTGCTCTGGTCCAGAGGAAGCTGTCCCCTGAGATCCATCACCCTTGCTGCCTGCCTTCAGGCTTCCAGGTAGGCAAGGGGTTAGAGGGTGGGAGAAGGGAGAAGACTAGGTATTTCTTCCCCTCTTTCCTCCTGCTTCCATGCATATATCCAGCAGTAGATATGACTGTCTCCAGCTCTAGCTTACACAGGAGGAACCCCTCGTCCACGCGTCCACTGTCAGTGGACTCCAGGAACACTATTTCCTCCCCTTGTTCCTGCAGTCCTACAGGTGGTAGCAGCTTCAAGCAGTTGTAAATCTTTGGGCTCTTACCATTCTTTGGTTTTTTTCTCTTAACCTTGCCTCCATCCTAACAGTAATCCTTTCTTTTTTTCTTTTTTTTTTTGGAGGAAGATTAGCCCTGAACTAACTACTGCCAATCCTCCTCTTTTCACTGAGGAAGACTGGCCCTGAGCTAACATCCATGCCCATCTTCCTCTACTTTATACATGGGACGCCTACCACAGCATGGCTTTTGCCAAGTGGTGCCATCTCTGCACCCGGGATCCTAACCAGTGAACCCCGGGCCCCCAAGAAGCGGAACGTGCAAACTTAACCACGGCGCCACCAGGCTGGCCCCAGTCCTTTCTTTAATATCTCTAAATTTTAAGAGTGAATTCTGTTTCCTGCCAGGACCTTGAGTTTTAACAACAGAAAATGATCTTGGCCAAATTGAGAAAAATAAATTTGAAAGAACAAAGATAATTAAAAAGACTGTGCTGAATATGGAATTGCTCTCATAGAGAAAAGGCTAGAAATAATGAATGCAAAAAAGAAAAAAGAAGAAAGGGAGGCCGGCCCCGTGGCCGAGTTCAGACACTCTGCTTCGGCGGCCCAGGGTTTCGCCAGTTCGGATCCTGGGCATGGACATGGCACCACTCATGAGGCCACGCTGGGGCAGCATCCCACATGCCACAACAGGAGGGATCCACAACTAAAATATACAACTATGTACTGGGGGGATTTGAGGAGAAAAAAGCAGGAAAAAAAAAAAGATTGGCAACAGTTGCCAATCTTTAAAAAAAGAAGAAGAAAGAAAAAGAGAAAGAAAGATCTGAGATTAGGGAGAAAATAATAGACAAGAAAGATAGATAAAAAGACTCTAACATAAACATATTGGATCTTAAATAACTAAACAAATAAAGCAGAAAAAACATATTTGAAAATGTAAAACAAGAAAAATTTCCCTGAAATGAAGAAAGAAATGCTACAGGGGCCACCCCAGTGGCACAGCAGTTAAGTTCGCACGTTCCACTTTGGCAGGCCAGGATTCACTGGTTCAGATCCTGGGTGTGGACCTATGCACTGCTTGTCGAACCATGCTGTGGCAGGGGTCCCACATATAAAGTAAAGGAAGATGGGCACAGATGTTAGCTCAAGGCCAGTCTTCCTCAGCAAAAAGAGGCAGCTCGCCAGCAGATGTTAGCTCAGGGCTAATCTTCCTCAAAAAAAGGAAAAAAAAGAATAAAGAGAAAATATTCAAGCGTAAGACAGAAAAAGCCAATCACTACCATGGAGGAAGAAATCACATGGGCCTCAGACTCCTTTACAAAGGAGCTTAGTTCTACAAAGTTCTGAGGGAAAGAGAATCGTCATTATAGTACATTATAATTTCTATATGTTAAAAAATAATTTTTAAGAAAGCCTGGAAGATGAATAGAGATGAGAGAAACTATGTGACCACTAATGTCCTCATCATATATAGCAGGTAATCACTATTCTATTAAAATTGAGACCTTAAAAAAATAAACAAAATGGGCTCTAGTTTCCTAAAGTTTATTTTTTTCCAAAATTTTTTCCAAAAGCTTAGAAGAGCCTTGTAGGAATATCTTTTCTGCAGAAGGAGGAAATATTTATTTGAAGTTCACACTTCCATCAGGATTTTGACGAGCTTTTTTTGTTTTCTTTTTTTCTTTTTTGGTTAAATAGAAGTTAGCTTGTGTTTTTTTTATTTTAGAAAAATACCTATAATATAATCACATTTAAAAATACTTTTTCTTCCTGTTTATCTCTCTATTTTTTAAAGTAATATAACTGGATAAAATTCATCTAATATTAACAAAAATTCTTTCTATGTAATGATAGTTAACTAATTTGTAAATCTTTGTGCTTTTCTGCAGTATTCAAGTTATTTATAATAAATGTACTTAATTTTTTTAAAAGATAGAATAATTTATTTTATTAAAAATAAAACTGGAAACAAACCAAAATGTTAACAACCATTAATCTTGCAAGGAGGGAGATGAATCATTTAGGCATTCTTCTGGTTTTTAATAAAAGTTTGTTTCATGTCTTTGCAAAACAAAATACTAAACTTCATATGAGGAGATACAGAAAAGTTCAATAATTTGAGACAGCATATTGTAGGATAAAGAGCACTGAAGTTTTAGTCTGAGCCTAATTTAAATATCAATTATCTGTTGTTGCATAACAAATCATTACAGAGTTAGGTGGTATGAAATGACAACTGTTTTCTATTCTTATGACTGTAGGCCAGGCGTTTAGGCAATGCACAGTGAGAATGACGTGTCTCTGATACATGATGTCTGGGGCCTCAGCTAAGGTAGCTTAAATATCTGGGGGATGGCTGGAATGACTCAAGTGAGGTCACATGTCTGGAGTCTTGGTTCAGACTCTCCACTGGGCACCTCAGTTCTCCACATGGGCTCTCCACATGGCTGGCTTGGGTAGTCTCAGGGTTCCAAGAGGAAGCACCGCAAAGAAGACAAGTTCCCAAAGAGCAAGTGCTTATTAAGCCTCTGCTTATGTCATGCTTGCTAATATCCCATTGGCCAAAGCAAGTCACATGGTCAAGCTCAGACTCAACGTGGAGTATGCACAGGAATTTGAATCTTGGCTCTATAATTTTTGACTTCAATAAGTAATTCAATTTCTCTGGGTTTCAATCTACTCCTCTGTAATATGAAGATAATACCCAGTTCATATTATTTGGGGGATCAAATGAGACAATAAAAATATAACTAACGTAGGACCACAAAATAGTTGGCGGCTGATAGATATTAATTCCCACTTATTACACACTTGTAAAAGGTCTTTCTTTCTTTTTTTTTTTTTGAGGAAGATTAGCCTTGAGCTAACATCTGCCAATCCTCCTCTTTTTTGCTGAGGAAGACTGGCCCTGAGCTAACATCCATGCCCATCTTCCTCCAGTTTATATGTGGGACGCCTACCACAGCATGGCTTGCAGAGCAGTGCCATGTCCACACCCAAGATCCAAACCGGCAAACCCTGGGCCGTCGAGAAGTAGAAAGTGTGAACTTAACCACTGCACCACCGGGTCGGCCCCTGAAAGGTGTTTCTTGTTAAAAAGAAACTTGGTTGCTAACCTCGTGAAATCACCTTTTCTGTTTTGAGGAAGATTAGCTCTGAGCTAGCATCTACCGCCAATCCTCCTCTTTTTGCTGTGGAAGACTGCCCATCTTCCTCTACTTTATATGTGGGACGCCTACCACAGCATGGCTTGCCAAGTGGTGCCATGTCCACACCCGGGATCTGAACCGGCAAACCCTGGGCCACTGAAGCGAAACGTTCGTGCTTAACCACTGCGCCACCAGGCTGGCCCCTAAAATCACCGTTTGAATAAGCCTCACATATTTGTACAGTTGTGATTAGCATTGTTTTAGATCTTCTTTTCAATGTTTTTATTTATTTTGGGTGCCCCATGCAAATTATGCAATTCCTTCCATGGGATGATTACATTTTTCTATTTCTTTTGTTTGTCATCTTATCTCATTTTTATTTTTATGGGCTTCTAGCTTGAAAGTACATTTCCCATTCAACTACTTGGAGGGCATCTCATTTTTTCCTCTAGCTTTATTGAGATATAATTGACATATAACTTTGTGTAAGTTGAACATGTATAATGTGATACGTGTATATATTGCAAAATGTTTACCACAACAAGGTTAGTTAACACATCCTTCACCTCACATCATAACTATTTTGTTGTTGTTATAGTGAGAACATTAAAGCTCTACTCTCCCAGCAAATTCCAAGTGTACAATCCAGTATTGTCAACTATAGTCACCATGCTGTACGTTACATCCCCAGGATTTAACTCATCTTATAACTGAAAGTTTGTACCCTTTGATCAACACCTCCCAATTTCCCCTACCCCTCAGCGCCTGGCAACCACCATTCTACTCTCTGTTTTTATGAGTGCAGTGTTTTGAGAGTCCGCATGTAAGTGAGAGCATACAGTATTTGTCTTTCTCTGTCTGACTTCCTTTACTTAGCATAATGGGAGGGCATTTCATTTAATCTTCACACAACCTTGCCTGGCAGATAAAGAAATTATCATCTTCACTTCACTGTTGGAAAATTACAGCCATGAAAGGTGAAATGAATTTCGAAGGTCATCCAATGACAGAGGCAAGACTAAGTCCAAAATCTCATTCCTCGCAGGCCTCAGATCTCTAGACCATAATATCTTTTTCTAGATTCTCTTGAGCCTCTTAAAGAATCTATGTTGAGAGCCAGGCCTGATGGCCTAGTGGTTAAATTTCAGCGCGTTCCACTTCAGTGGCCTGGGCTTGGCTCCTGGGCGCAGAACCACACCACTGGTCTGTCAGCTGCCATGCTGTGGTGGCAGCTCACATGCAAGAACTAGATGGAATTACAACTAGAAAATACA
Source organism: Equus quagga (assembly GCF_021613505.1). Lineage (NCBI taxonomy): Eukaryota > Metazoa > Chordata > Mammalia > Perissodactyla > Equidae > Equus > Equus quagga. The sequence continues at coordinate 82,391,301 of NC_060270.1, forward strand.
ACTATGTACTGGAGCTTTGGGGAGGAAAAAAAATCTGTGTTGACGCTCCAGAAATCTTGTTATCACTATGCTTCAAAAATCTTTTGAATATTCCCTTGAAGGGAATTCATGGTAGTTAATAGAACTTGACTAGTTAAGTTCTTTCTCCAGATATCAAGCACAAACCTGTCATGAGATTAGTATGTGTTTAGTATTGTGTACTGTCTTTAAAAGAGCTTTTCTCTTTTTGTTCAACTAAAATAGGGCTTACAAACTCCCAGTGAACTGGAGAGAATGCTTGAAGGGGACTCTTTAGAATACACCTGCTTTCTGCTTTGAGACTGATAATTTCCTTTAATTAGAGAAGAGCAAGGTCTCATAAAGATGCTGATGGAAGCTTGGTATTTGCATATGCGTCTCACATACCAACACAAATGCACACCAGCACACACACATCCATGGAAAGGAGTAAAAACTTCATATCTATATACTGATAGAAAGTGTTGAATCCTGTATAATCCTTTAGAAAGATTACACAGATTGGGTGGAGTACAATTTCTTGTGTATTAATCAGGGATCTTTAGTTGCAAGAACAAAGTCCAGCTCTGGAAAACTTGAAAATTAAACAAGGACATATTAGAAGGATATGGAGTGACGCACAGAACCAAAAGGGCAACTACAGAAGTGCGCTCAGCAAAGAGTTTGTGGGATGCAGGTAACAAGAACCAGGTACCAGGAAGTAGTCAGGGGTTTTACCAGGTCCCCTCTGTGGGCATCAATAGGCTTTATTTTTTTCTGTCGTTCCATCACTCCTCTCAAGAGTCATATCTTGGGAAAGAACATCTGATAGGCTCATGGACTCACCCTTGAGCAGGTGGGGTTAGGCCACTGTAGTTGACAGTAAACAAGACTGCAAACAGTGGGCGAGAAATAATACCCAAAAGGAAACACCATGGTGCTATAATCAGAAGGAAGAAAAGGATGCTGGACAGCTAAAAAGCACATGACATGAAATAAAATGCCAAATGTCTCAGTAAGATTTACTGCATTTTATAGGGGAAAGATTTGCCTCTGGTAAACCCAATAACCTAAGCTGATTTAAGATGATTCCATTTAATAATTACAGAGACTTATTCTAGAAAGTCCTTAGCACTCAAGTTAGATGTAGTTTTATATTATTCTCCCAGTGTGTTACTTACAGTTACCTGTTTTATTGTTATTAAACCTGTCATTTAAAAACACAAGTGGCACAATATAGGTTCATTCTAAACTACACTTTTGTTCATCACACAATTACATTAGGAAACACTAAGCCTTCTGCTACAATGAGATAACACAATTCCTAGGTGGGCAAAGACACATGGCAAACAATGCCTAAAAGGGGAAAGTTATCTTACAGTAAAACCCGTCTACCTCTGAGGGCTGTGTTTTACCACTGCTAATGTGCTTTTGGAATTCTGGCAGAGATGTGCCTATAGGAATGCCATTGAGTGACAAATCGTTACACATAGAACACCCAGAGAAAAAAAAACGACAGTAAGAATTCAAAACAAGACAGAGAGTGCATTTCGAAATGAATTTTGAAAGGCATATTACATGCAAATTAAAACCTTCTTTTTTGCAAACTGCCAAAACTGTTTTCCTTGATTGTAATGAGGCATTTGGTAGAATTAAGTATTTGATATTTATAAATCATTTCAAAGATGGAATAAAGAGCTGGGCTTATTGGTGTGTGACGTGTCGCCCCTGAATTTACTCAGGGAATGAGGTCTAGAGATGTGACTCTGTGAGCTCTCCAGCAAACAGGACACAGTTTTTCATAAGGGTAGATAAGAACTGTGTGTGAAATCAGAGTTTTACAACTTACAGAATTTAGAATTAGAGAGAGAACTTAGAAATCATCCACTACAGACCCTTCATATAACAGTTTCTCTTACTGTCATTCATGTGGTTTACGGGTCTTGTTCAAAGTTAGCAGCAATCCTAGTCATATCAGCTCCGATTCCCTCTTGTATTACCCACAGTAGGAAGGAAACTTTTACCAGAACATCCGGAAAGGGTTTCAAATTGCTCTACCCTACCCAGAAGTCCCTGGGTTGAAGGAAGTAAGGAAAAATCATGATGAAGATAGGAGCCAGTCCCCTGTCTTTTCAGCACGTTAAAAACACTCAAAAAATCTGCGGCTTGGTAGAGAACTAAGAGCTTACTTCTTTATACATTCCCGGCTTTGTTCTCAAAAATAATTTACGGTGGCTTTAGAAGTCAACTAGCAAAACCTGATTTCCCAGAGATGGAATCCATGCCATCTCAAACAGATCTTTTCTTTTTTATTGCAATGACAAAATACACATTTATTCATAAGTAGTTTTCCTATGATTTGGTAAATCTAGTTATTTGCAAACCACCCTTATATGGACTCACATCCTCTTTTCTGTAAAGTACACTGTGTTTGACTTAATACAATCCACTTCTGGGACTTCTTTCCAGATCATAATCCATCCATAAACTTCTCACAAAACACTACAAATTTTTCCTCCTGTATCACATTGTCTAACAGAATCCTTCATCCATTCTCAAATGTGTCTCTTCTGATTCTGAATCAGCATCGAAATCACCTGCTGTGCAAACTCAGAGGCTCCACCCCAAACCTAATGCATCTGATTCTCTGGAGATAAGACCAGAGAATTAACGTTTTAAGTAAGCACCTTCTGATGCTTACATACACTTAAATCTGAGAACCAGGGGCCAAGGGATAAGGGAAAAAGGCTGATGTGATTTCAACCATCTTTAAACTTTATTCTCAGAAAATCATCTCATTCTACAAGGAAAAAAAAGCAAATTTATCTGAAACATTTACACAGGGGAAGGAATCTAGTACATGGTTAGTACTTAGTCTGTTGGGGGCTAATTGTTCAAAGGGTTGTAGTCTGCATGGAGTAGTACACAAAAACAACGAGAGGCAAGCTAGCATCAGATCTGGGAAGTTGGGGGTGAGGGCAGCCCTGTGAAATGTTTTCCTCATCTCTCCCATGAATATGAACAACACCCCAATATATCTGACCTTTTTTTTTTTTTTTTGGTGAGGAAGTTTGGCCTGGAGCTAACATCTCTTGCCAATCTTCCCCTTTTTGCTTGAGGAAGATGGTCCCTGACTAACATCTGTGCCAGCCTTCCTCTATTTTGTATATGGGACACCGCTAAGCATGGCTTGATGAGCGGTGTGTTGGTCCGAACTCAGGATCTGAATCCACAAACCCTGGGCCACCTAAGTGGAGTGCATGAACTTAACCACTATGCCATCAGGCTGGCCCCTATACCTGGCATTAAGGCAAGCTTCTTCATAATAAACTTTGGATTCTTGAGGCGCTTTTATAAAATTTTTGCTTTGGTAGCCCACATCAGAGTTAAATCAATTATAAGAGCCTTAAATTCATATTCTAATACACATTTTGGTAAGGACATCAGAAGACTGAGTTCTAGACTAAAATAGTGAATGTACCCAAGGACTTAATCCTTGGACCTCTCTTCTTTATCAATATTCATTCTCTTGGTAGTCTCATGACTTTAAATATCATCGATACTCTGATGACCACTAAGTTATCTAGTTCAATTCTCTTATCTAAATTCTAGATTCATATTCAACTGCCTATTTGACATCAGTGCTTGGATATCTGTCAGATATCTCAAACAAAATGTTTCTAAAACTGAACTGTTCATCTCCCTCCAAACCTGCTCCTCATGTAGCCTTTGCCATCTTAGTTAAGTGCAACTCTATCTTTCCAGTTTCTCAGGCTAAAAACCTTGCAGCTGTCCACACAAATAATCAATAGTCATTCTATTACAAAAGAAAAGAGGAGAGTTTTATTCAAGCCTTACTGAGGACTATAGCCCGGGACTCAGAGCCTTCACAAGGGAAGAAAGTGCTCCAGAGAAAAGTGATCTCCGGCACAGTTATATACCATTTTAAAACAACCATACATGTGGGGCTGGCCCGTTGGCACAAGCAGTTGAATTTGCATGTTCTGTTTCAGCGGCCCGGGGTTCGCTGGTTCAGATCCTGGGTGCAGACCTATGCACTGCTTGTCAAGCCATGCTGTGGCAGGTGTCCCACATATAAAGTAGAGGGAGATGGGCACAGATGTTAGCTCAGGCCAGTCTTCCTCAGCAAAAAGAGGAGGAATTGGCAGCAGATGTTAACTCAGGGCTAATCTTCCTCAAAATTAATAATAATATTTTTAAAAAATTTAAAAAAACACAACAACAAAGATACATGTGTCAAGCATGACAGGGGTACATTCCTTCAAGGGTTTAAGAAGATGTTCATTACAGATTAGCTACATTCCTTGAAGGGTTCTCGCACCACAGTAAGGGAGGAATTGATCCCTATCTTCAAAAGAGTACATTCTTTATCTTAGATTAAAGCAGATGTGCAAGTATGTTTGACACGTCATAAGTCAGCCTTCTTTGGTTCATATAAAGTTCAGGCCAAATCAGGTTCAAACCAGAACGGCTTCCTCAAATACTTGAAAACATACAAAATTTTGCTTATTAGACAGCCATCTTTAATTTTTCTCTTTTTCACCTCAAATTCAATCCTTCAGTGAATCCTCTTGAAAATCCACCTTCAAAATATATTCAGAATCCCATCTCTTTTGACCATTTCTACCGCTCTCACTTGGTCTGAGACACCGACTCCTATTGACTGGATTATCGCAACAGCCTGCTAACAATTAGTTTCCCTGGTTCTACCCTGGCCTCCCTCTAATCCATTCTCAACACAAAAACCCAGAGTAATCCACTTAAAACTAAGCCCAAAGATATCACTCGACTGTTCAAAATTCTCCAATATTTCCTCATCTCACTTACTCAGATTTAAAACCAAAGTCTTTGCCATGGCCGACAAGGCCCTACCTAGATCTGCTTCCCCATCACCTCTATGCCTCTGTATCCTGCTACCCTGCACCTTGCTCATTCTGCCCCAGCCACCTGGCCCTGACCTCCCAAAGGTGTCATTATACTCCTGCCTTAGGGCTTTGCACACACTTTCCCCCAGACACTTTCATTATTTACTCCCTCATCTCCTTTATGTTGCTCAAAAATGTCACCTTGTTAGTGAATGACCACCCTAGTGGTCATTTACCCAGTGCCCCCAGAACTCCTTATCCTCCTTTTCTGCTGCTATGGTTTGAACGCTTGTGTCTCCATGCCAAATTCATATGTGGAAATCCGAACGCCCAATAGGATGCTGTTGGATATGAAGCCTTTGGAACGTTCTTAGGTCACGAGGATGGAGCCCGCATGAGTGGGATTAGTACTTTTATTTAAAAAGACCCCACAGAGCTCCCTGCCCCTCTAGCATGTGAGGATACAGTGAGAAGGCATCAACTATGAACTTCGAAGAGGGTCTTCACCAGAACGTGACCAGGCCGGTGCTTTGATCTTGGACTTCCAGCCTCCAGAACTGTGAGAAATAAATTTCTGTTATTTGTAAGCTACCCAGTCTGTGGTATTTTGTTATAGCTGCCCAAACAGACTAAGACACCTGCTTTATTTTTCCCTCAAGTATTGTCGCCCTTTAATATACTCCATAATTTACTTTTTCATTTTTATTTATTATTTGCCTTCCTCTACTAGAATACAAACTCCACTGAAGAAATGATTTTTGTCATTTTTTTTTTCCACTGCTGTAATTCCAGTACCCAGAATAGTTCCTGGAACAAAATAGGTTTTCAAATAAATGTTTTTTGAGTGAATCGGTTAATGAATAAAGAACCCTAACTAGCTCCGTGGCCCTGACAGAACAGGTCACTTCAGTTCACATCCTCTATCCTCATCTGTAAAATGTGATTCATGATCCTTATTAAGATCCCTTCCATGTTCTAAAATTAAAGTCATGATCATAGATCCATAGACATGGCAAGAAGCCCAGTAAAGCTCTGGACAGAGTTTCACTAATTGAACACTATTGTAAAACCAAGCTGGAGTGGCAGTGAGAAATGCACTCAGTGGTCCCCGTGACAAAGACTGAGTTTCAACATAACTTGGCATCAAGGTGGATCTGAGGCTGCACCATCCTGTCTCATAGAGTCATAAAGAAAATCTGTCTGATTGTTTTGTCCTTATATCTTCTTGCTACTATGGGTAACCCAGGCAGTGATTTTGTAAATGCTAGCCACACTACAGAGTTTAAAGGGATGAAACGTCTAATTAAAATGAGATTTCTGGTGGGAATAGCTTTCAGAGAATAATGATGTGACTAGACGATATTTAACCAAAAAAAGTCTGAAACTAGGAGTCAGGGGAACTCAATCCTAAATCTAGTTCTGTCAGTATCTATGTGACTTCAGTGAAGCCACTTAACCTTTATGACTCAGTTTCCTCATTTGTCAAAGGGGATTTGCCATCCCTCACAGCGTAATTGTGGGAATTACAGAAGATAACAGACATAGAAGTACTTATAAAGTTTACAAATGCCCTACACCTACATATGTTAAAGAATCATCTCGCCCTTTTAAAGCAGTAACAATGTGTTAAGTGCTGAAAATGACAGAGAATTAAATGTGATCATTGCTCATAAAACCGTGAGATGCAGTCCTATAGGCTCAAAATCTACCTAACAGGACATGACATGCACACTGGGAGATCTCCAGGGAAGAGGCTGTTGACAGAGTGGAAAAGTCAGGCATATGCAATTACAATGTTAAATCCAATCATCATCATGAGCTCAGGGTAGGTATTTATGGATCATCATGGGGATTGGGAGGAACCTGACATTCTAGCCGGGTAGCAGGAGAGGATTTTCTTGAGGAAGGCAAAGGTATCAAAGACAAAGTCACTTCCAATTCAAGAATTGGATCCTTTACAAATTGTACAGCTGATCTATTTAACAGGCCCTAGCATGTATTGCACGCAGAAACTGAGTTTGGTTGCCATGAGACCACGCTAGATGTACTGAGTGCCATACTTGGTACCAGCACAGCTATAATCAGGACAGATTGCAATCAGGATACTTTTCTCTGGCTCCATAGAGACTAACAAAATCCATGTTTTCTTTTTCCGGGACCCAGCTCAGAAATCAGTACTGATCGAACAAAGCACACATTCCCTTTGGCACTGAATTTGACTGGGCAGAGCCTGCATGGGGATCCTGGCAAGCAAGAGAATCATTTTCTCAGCCACGGCCAGGACCTAGATGCACAGGTAGTCCTAGTACAGTGTTCCAGGAGAAAAAGCGAGACGTTTTCAGAGATGGGCAGAGGGGAGACACAAGAATAACCATAATGGGATCCTTAGGGGTATTGGAGTCAACTTTACATGACCTTCAGCAGCTATACAGTGCCTAAGCAAGTGCCTATAAAAAACTAACTGCGTACGTTGATTAATGAAAGGATGAAAGCCTAGTCAGGAGAGACTATGTCTCTAGGATTATATTCATTTGGTTGCAGAATCAAAACATTCAGCCTTTAGAATCGCTGGAGACTGGCTCACCACTGTATAGAGATACAATCGTTATTTCTGAAGGCCATCTATGTGGCACAGCCACCAAGATGAAGCAACCATCAGAAGAAGAAGCAAATATGTGCTCTATGCTGTTCCCAGTCTGATTTGGGCAAGGTCATCCAGATAGGTTCTACAAAGGAAGCATTGTTGCCATTGTCATTGAAACACAAGCCTACTTTCGGAAGACAAATGCCTTATAAATACCCCAATTGAAAAAGAGTGAATTTAAGGCTATGTAAGCAAGAGGAGATTCTTTTTTGTTTAAATTAATTTACTGTTTGCTTTTTGCCAATTTTATCGAGATATGATAAAGTTGTCAAATAACATTGTGTAAATTTAAGGTGTACAACATGATGATTTGATATATGTTTATATTGTGAAATGATTACAATAAGGTTAAACACAACCTTCGTATCACACAGTTACCACTGCGTGCGTGTGTGTGTGTGTATGTGGTGAGCACATTTAAGATCTATTCTCTTAGCAAATTTCAAGTATACAATACAGAATTTTTAACTATCGTTAACTTGCTGTACATTAGATCTCCAGGATTTCTTCATCTTATCCAGGCCCTACAAATATTCTGGCTACTGGAAAGTTATGCTTCTGACATACCCTATCAGGTTGCCAACAGATTTCCAACAATAATAATACATAGTTATATTATATATTAGGTCACATTACATTGTAATCATGTAACTATAGTATAATCTTCTCTTGGTGACTCATAAAGCACTTTAGGATCCTGGTGTGTCTCAGTTATATTGTGGTCACGGCAATCAAAACAACTATGTCAAGGTACAGGTGAGTAGAGCGTTATGTTTAATAGATTCCTAGTAAGCACAACTATGTCTTTGCTTCAAGACTATTTGGAAGGTGGATGGTTCTGGATAACCCTAGGCATTTTCCAACTACATGCTTACCAAGATTAGTTCTACTTAGTTTCCCAGACCAAATAAGATCAGATGTGCTCTATTTAGTATGTTTTATTTAATTAATTTATTTATTTTGAGGAAGATTAGTCCTGAGCTAACATTTGCTGCCAATCTGCCACATTTTTTGTGGAAGAAGACTGGCCCTGAGCTAACATCCGTGCCCATCTTCCTCCAGTTTATATGTGGGAGGCCTACCACAGCATGGCATGTCAAGCGGTGCCATGTCTGCATCCGGGATCCAAACCGGCGAACCCTGGGCCAGAACATGTGCACTTAACCACTGAGCCACCGGGCTGGCCCCCCAGTATGTTTTAAAATATTTGCTTGTGATTATATTCATTGGTGCTCCAAGTCTTTTTCTATAATAGTCTTTCTTATGTTTTTATTTCAGATTCTCTCCAGGCTTAAAGATTTTATTTTCCATGGCAATTTCTTCCCCTGGATATTTATTTTGGGCTGTGTACAACGAGTCTTCCAAAAAGTTGGCTCACTGACTGGTGCTTACCGGCTACATCTTACATAGCAAAATAGCCAACATATTATTAAGCAAATAACCAAAACGTTCTTGGAAATAATATAGATTTATGGTTTTCCTAGCATGTTCCGCAAAGCTCTGGGATTCTGCAGAAGTGCTTTACTGGCCATCACGATATGAAGAGAAAGCTAAACTCACTTCTCTCTGTGCATCCCATACTCCTCAACCTAAGCAATTCTTTCCTTATCTGTTTTATATACTGAGATTCCGCATAAGGTTGTTTGTAAAATGGATTGCATAGCATAAAAATAGTTTGAAAATAAGTAATGCTGCCCAATGACTGATTGTGAATATTGGACTTCAGTTGATCTAGTTGCCTGTTGACAAAGCAGCAACAAAGTAGTTGTCCGTTGACAAAGTACTGAACCGTAGCAGTGATGTCCACAAGTCCTGTCTTTGGTGTAGAAATATTTTTAAAAATTTACCATGTTCTCCAGAAGTAGCATTGTGCACAATACTTAACTGAGCTTCCACCCTACGGTTCTAAAATCTAGGCAAGAAGGTGTGCTGTTGCTTTGAAGATTTGGATTATAAATTATTGGAGAAGGATGTTCACAGGCAGTTTGATTCATCTCCACGTTGGAGTAATTATCCAGCATTGTAGCTGGACTCAAGGGATTTTGAATGTAGTAATGAATTGCTGCAAACCTTCCAAGAAATACAGAACCATATGTCTCAGAAACTTGGTTGGAGGCTGAAACTATAGATAAGAATGTGGGAAGGGAATGCTAGTACTTCTAACGCTAACTGTGTAAGGTTATGAATTGAAATTCAGTGTTAATGTGGATAAAGCTGGAATGCACTTTTCCCATGCCATTTAGGGTGGAATTTGTCATAGTAGTAGGAAATTGGATCCTAAAGTTTATAATTTGTTTTCTAATGATTAAAGAACAAAATGTCCAGATTCTTAGAATTTTCATACTAGAAGTTCAGGTTTATATATGACTCATAGTATCGGGATGGCTACAATGAGCAATCCTCAGAAGCTTAGACAAGATCAGAAAAAGGCCAAAGTATGAGCCTGAAGGTAATGAGAATTAAAACACAGTAGATGAAAGTAGTCAGCTGCAGAAGTTCCATATCCAAGAGATCTCTTCTTTTTCTTGAGGAGATCCAAATCCAGGCAAGGAATCAAATGTAAATAAGAAAAGCAGTAACTTAATCAATTATATCCATTTATTATCTGTAGAAAAGAGGCAATGTGTTTATGGAAGCACAGTACTCAAACTGAGGCTAGAAAACAACAAAAAAAGATTTGTAAAAATGTATTCAACGCTAAGAAGAAGAGACACTATATCTAAATGACCTAAGGTAAACTCTCACTGAATAAGGTTGGCCCAGTCTTATAGCCTTTAGACAACTTTTAGGATCTCAAGAAAGAACAAAGAAAATAGACATCTATAATCAGTTGACTTTAAGTGAAAGAGATTGTTCTCGATACACTGAGTGGGCCTGATTCAATCAGTTGAAAGGCTTTAAGAGCAGAATGGAGGTCTCTCAGAAGAAGAAAAGAATTCCACCTGTGGACTATAGCTTTAGCCTGTGTCTGAGACTTCCAGCCTGCCTTTCCTGAGAGCCTGCCCTACAGATTTCAGACTTGCCTAACCAGCTCCCACAGTCACATAAACCAGTTCCTTGAATTCAAATCCTAAAGTGTATGTCTCCTATTGGTTCCGTTTTTTCTAGTTGAACCCTGACTGATGTATTTCCACACAACCCTCCTCAGGCAATTAACAGAGAATATGCTTTTCATCAAAAAGAAAGATTCAATAAAGAAGGAGGAAGACTAGGATCAAGCAAACAGGAACTCAAAAGAGAGATAAGGAAATCCCAGGATGATGGCGAACAAAAATTCCCAGGGTAACATACGTGGACCACGTTGGATAGGATGTGTAACATCCTTAAGGGAAACAGGAATGGATACTCTTAAGGTGAAAATTACTAGCATGTATCAAATTAGCAGAGATTGGTAGCTTGAGAGGAAGACAAAAGCCAGATAGATTTTAAAACACTCTTGACAGGAGCTCTTACTGACCAAGACAAAAACATACAAGTTGCCTGGATGTTAAGTGGTAGAGCTATAGAAGTTGTGGTTCACTGCAAGCACAGGAAGCAGGGACACCAACGAAATTCTTCCAGTGCCCTAGATGTGCCACAATTATGCTCGAAGAAGAATCTAATCTCCATTACAAAGGACAGGTTAAAAAAAAGTCTGAGCCATGAATGCTTCTCTCTGATTTGGTGTACTAGAGAAAATGAAGGTGTCTGAATAGGGTTGAAGAAATGATCTGGGAAAGATGCCAGGAAGGAAGGATCTCTAGGAGGCAAAGGAGAATTAAAACCTGTGTTGATAGAAAAATACTTTTAGTATATGGGACGAAACTCAGTATCACAAAAGCTGTGCTGTGGGGAATAAAACTCCAATGCCAGATTAACAACCATGATATCTCTCACCTGCCAGAGTTTATAAAATAAAATCACATTATTTAGATATCAGCACCGTGTTCTTTGCTCAACTGGTTCAAAGGTTAAATTTAAAGCAATTTTAGGTATGAATTGGATTGTTAGGAGAATAAATGTCTTCTCAAGTCCTGGAGAGTCCAGAAACCATCAAGTAATGGAATTATGAGCAGTGTTGTCTGTTAACCTCAGGTAAATATATGATGTGTCATTCAGGCATGTCATATTTCCAGAAGTGGATGGACAGGTTATAAACAGTAAGTACAGTTCTCTAGGGTTCAAGGGCCGCCAAGACTACCTTCTTCCACATCAGCATCTGAGGATTCTAGGGAAAGTTGGAGATGCAATGCCTTAATCTTCAGTGAATTTGTCTTAAAGTAACGGAAACAAATGCATTTATATGTGCATATAGAGATAAGCGCTACAGTATCATTAATTTGGCAGAATGAGACACGAGGCATGCTGGTGCCTTAGCAACATGTATAACCAAGAGAAGAGGAGAAGCTAGACTGTGAAGAACAGAGCATGAGAATACCAACCAGTGTTGAATAGCTAACTTCTGGAGGAGTAGCCAGGAAGGAAATCAAATGTCCAAAAGCCAAAGGACATGGCACCCTCAAGGTTGGGTAACCAAGGGTTCCCATCAGTCAGGCGGAGAACATCAGGAATCCATCTGATACTGATTATAACTCTCCTCACAGCAAGTCTTTGCCAGGAGCCAAGGTCCACAGGGAAGAGGGTTGGTGTTACAGCCAACTGGGCTCTAGCTCAGGAAGTATCTCAAGTCCAGCAAGGAAAGCAGAGCAGATTTATGATCTGGATTAATACGGTTGCTAACAGTAGAGGGGGGAAACCCTGCAACAAAATGTTCATACACTCCAATCCAAGAGTTTCCTATGCCCGTGCCAATCACAAACCAGGAAGAATAGTTCTAGGCTCTATCTATAGGTGGTGCTAGCAAAACTGTCTAGCCTGACCTGGTCAGGCTCTGTTAGGCACCTGGGGTCAGCCTGGGCCCTCATGAGAAGGATATTATTGTCTCCATCTGAGAGGAACTGGGGACAACAAGTAGGGAAAATAAGATTGTTAAGGATTGGGCCGGCCCGTTGGCTCAACGGTTAAGTATGCACGTTCCGCTTCGGTGGCCTGGGGTTCGCCGGTTTGAATCCCGGGTGCAGACATGGCACTGCTTGGCAAGCCATGCTGTGGTAGGCATCCCACATATAAAGCAGAGGAAGATGGGCACGGATGTTAGCTCAGGGCTAATCTTCCTAAAAAAAAAAAATCATTAAGGACAACAGCTCCTTGTCTGTAGCTACATAAAAAGAAATGACACTTGAGTCTTATTTCAAAGCTATTCTATATACTGAGAGGCCAAGGAACCTTTGTCAGTGACGAATTAGAGTTTTTAATGAATAGGGTTATGGGAGTTCTGTGCTATATATCGCTAAGAACTCCTGAGCAGGCCAATGAAAAGAAACTTCTGCACATTTACTCGGATACTCATTCACAGTGATAACAGAATTGTTATGTTTTGATCTTAGTAATAGTTTATGAAACCGACTGGAGAGTCATGGAAAGAATGATGAAGGCAAGGACAAAAGTAATCTACACTTTCTTTTTCCTGTAGAGCCTGAAAAATCTTTCTTACCCACTTTTCATTATCCCGTGAAATAATTTGTAGGGAAATAAAAGCAGATGTCTGGAGAAGTCATCAAGAAAAGCCGCAAATCAAAAAGAGATTTCAAACAGATACACTTTTAATGAACTGGTTGAAAGTTTTGTGGGGCTTTTTTCCCCCGTTCCATCCCAACTGATCCCAGAGTGTTGGTGACAGGGTGTTCTATCAATCAGTGCTTTTTCAAATTGAAATGTGTTGCCATTCTACTTTCTTTGGTAAGAGAAGACTTAAGAAAGTGGATGGAAGCAGGCCTGAGAGTACCAAAGAGCTTTCTTCTGCAATCCAGCCCTACTACTTTCATTTTAGTCCACAGATGTAGTAACCTGGACCTGGAAAACTTGGAATATAGCCTTGTCCATCCCTCTGTTACACTTGCAAGTGAAAAATGTGAAGGTACTCCTTATAAGGGCTGTCTAGATCCACAGAGCATTCATTCAGTGTTTTTTTTTTTCTTTCCCAGAGTCATAGTATTTAACAACAAAATTAAAAAGATCTTTTGGTAGTTTGGGTACTTTCTCTTTTTAGAAGTATAGGTAATTTTTTCTGTCTAGCTAGGAGTTTTGGATAGATAGACATAGTATTTCTGGATAAATAGATCTCCACCCAAGAGAGTGAAGTAATTTCTACAACTTCCAATTCTTAATATGACCCTAATTCTAAGTCAGCCAGTGGTATTAGTGTTATAAAAGGCCTGAAGAGTTTCTCTTGCCCTATCCCCTGTGTTCGAACCAATAAGATGCAATTATGCTCATGTCTTCATTTTATGGAGTGAAGTTCAACTGTCATGCTGAGGACTCACTGAAACACAAGGCCAGGAGGATCGGGGACAACCGCCTCTCGTGGAGTGCCTTGATCTGCCACCACACTCTACTGCTTCTTTTTCTGGAACAGTGGCTGATTTAAGCCATATTATTATAAACCAGGCCATAGACATTAACTTAATAATTGAGTTCTGTGCAATTTCCAAGCTAAATAATGATGATTAAAGAGTGTCTTCACAATAACAACTTCATAATTAAAACAAAGAAAGGTTTTGTAGAATGTTGTGGGCAATAAAACACATTTTTTCTTTTTAATAAAGCAGTAAACAAGAGGAAGCATTATTGCTAATTATTTAGATTCTCCTACCAATGCATATAATTATAGAATTCCTACATGTCATAGTGAATGTATCATTCTGGTCTGAGATAAAATTCTAGAGTCAAGAATTATAATCAGAGGAATGAAAACAATGAAATTGCTACATAGAAAGATGTGGTAGCACGTACTGGTGCAATATGGTAGGACATTTGCTTGTGGTCTCTGTGCCTCTTGGTAGACGGGTGAATAGAACAGGGTATGGGAAACCTAGGATTGGATATTTCCAAATGGGAACGGTGTTTTTTGCCCTATGCTACCCTTGCTCCAGAGAATGCCATCACTCTATCAAGCATAATTCAGTCAAAACCCTGGTTTTCCAAGGGAGCAGATTGCCATACAATGCGCACCAAGAAAACAGAAGTGGTGTTTCCACAGATAGTCTCAAGAAGCTTGGGTGGTATTTCAAGCCAGCCTTTGAGAAAGCCTCATATCTAATGGAAAATGGGGATATGGAAAATACAGTTTACCATTAAAAATACATCTTGTTCTGAAATGTTATTCAAGTAATTAAAGCAAATATTTCTATGGCATGGTTTTAACATATTTTATGAAACTAGAGATTTGATTCTTTACATTAACAGTGTGGACAAAGACCTCTATCTGGTAAATTAACACTCCTAACTCCAAGTGTATGTGACCATGTGTGTTCTTTCTTGCTCTAGAATAAAATCTTTTGGTTTTATATTTCATGTAAAAATGCAAACATTTAAAAAATAAGATCCACAAATTGATATTTCAAACACTATGGTTATGATATTTTAAAACAAATTAGTACAGACTCTATGTGATTGATGAAATTAAGGAACTGTGTTTACTTTTTAAAAACAACTGTTTAAATTTCATACTTTTAGGTGAGACTATTTCTGGACAGCATGTCCAGATTTACTTATTTAAGTATTATTGTGTTCATTGCCTTGTCCCTAAAAGAATGTAGGGGAGATTAAAAAGATATATATCATATGAATCTAGCTTTAGATAGTTAGGTTAATTCAAGATTATATTGTAGACAGTTGTATTCGTCAGGATAGGTCAGATTATGCTTTGGTTAAAAAAAAATACAAACGCAAATCTTAGTAGCTTAATAAAACAAAAATGTGTTTCTTCTTTACTATGAGTCTGTTGTTGGTCAAGGTGGCTCTTCAGGCAACGTCCTTCATATGGAGACTCAAAAAATGGAGGTTGCTTCCACCACCTCCTAACAGTTTTCAGAGCATGTCATTTTGACTTTTATAAAAATTATGTGAGGGAGCGCATTCTTTAAATGTGTATGTGACAGTATCAACTGTAATTTTTACTCTAAGTCCACCCATCCATATAATGCTAGGATAGGGTTTTTTTCCATCTATCTCCACAATATTTACACTTGCAACTTTGCTTGTTAAGTGATATTTGAAAGGCTATTTACATGATTATCTTTGCAATTGTAAGGTCACATCCCTCCCTCTCGAATAACTAAATCTTTTTACATTATTGTGCCTCCTTTTTTTTCCTTTAAAACAGTTCATTCAGGTGACCCATATGAGCATTTAAAACTAGCACTGATTTTGGTCATTTTAGTTTAATTGTGTTCCCCAGACAATATTTGTTTAAAATAAAATAATTTAGAAAATGCCTTAAAATATGAAAGGTTGCAGGCACTGGAATGTAAGACAATATCCTTTCATCCTGAGGCATACTTATGGATAAAATATTAAGAGTCTATTATATGCTAGGCATTATATCAAGTACTAAGAGAAAGATAATACAAAGAGGCAGAGAGAGACCTGAAAACTGGGTATGCGGGAATGGGTGTGTATGCCATTTGACTGGAGGGGAGAGTAGGCCTCTCTTGGGGGGTGATATGCATGCTGATGGTCAAATGAGGGAGACAGTGAACCACATGAAATTTGGGGGAAGGGCATTCCAGCCAGAAGCAATGTTAAGCACAAGCACAAAAGCCATAATGCATGAACAAGTTCAGCTTGTTCAAGGGTTTGGAAGAAAGTCATTTTCTGGACAGAGAGTTGTAGAAGATTAACTCAGAGGAGAAGGCAATGTGTGAATCATGCAGCATCATGATGGCTATGACTTGGGGTTAAGATTGAAGTGTGCCAAGAAGTAGGTCTTGGATATTTTTAGTAGGGATGTTCTGATTCATATTTTACAAAGGCCACTCTGCCTTATACATACAGAATAGTATCTAGGAGGCAGGAAGGGAAGCAGAGGTTTAGGAGTAGGCTGTGGCTCTAGTGCAGGTGGGAGCTGATGGAAGCTTAGATGAGCAGTGGAGATGGAGAGAAATGGACGGAACTCCGTAAGAAAATTCCAAAGACACACAATGAACGGGGAAAATATTTGTACCTCATATCACAGAGGGCTGATTTTCTACAGATCAATAAGAAAAAGACTGACAACCTAAAAGGAAAATGGACAAAGAATATTAACATGCAGTTTGCAAGAAAGGAAATAAAAAAGACTTCGAAATATATGTTAAGCTGCTCAACCTCACTCCTAATAAGATAAACGGAAATTAAAATTACACTGAAATACTTGTTTAACTAGAAGATTGGCAAAAAGCAAAAAGTTCAATTGAATGTAGACTTGGGGAGAGCATGAAGAAATAGATGCTCTCATACATTTCTGATATGAATGTAAATTAGTATACTCTGTGTGATGGACAATTTGGAGATATCTACCAAAATTACAAATGCACTTGTCCTTAGACCCTGCAATCCTGCTTATGGTAATTTAACCCACAGATTAACTTTTATTCTACATCATTGTAACAGATACTGTTAATGCTCTGTCCATCTCTCTCAGATCTGCAGCCCTCCATCAATGACTCTTAGAAGCCGGTATGTATTTACCTCAGCTCTCTCACCCTTGAGACTGAATAATTGTGAGGAGGGTGTTTTGCTTCTTTCTCAGATTTCTCGGTGTTAACTTCCCATAAGATTAAGCTCCAGTTACCCACTGAGGTACCTGGCTTAATAGTGCGCCATTGGTTGACTTCTTTTTCCTGGATCACTTTCCCCTTCCTTTGCTCGTTTGCCCAGTGCCTCCAAATAAACTACTTACAATCTATGTTGCTTTCTGGAGGAACCCAATTAAGAGAATCCTTGACCTCTTCTCTGAATGTGCTTTCCACCTTGAGATTCCTAATGGGGGTCTATTGGCATTTGGGCAGGGTAACTCTATGTTGTACACCTACCCCTACCTTTCAGGACTTTTAGCACCTCTCTTCCCTGGGTACTAAACATCTATAGCACTCCAGTCACTAGTCATTGTGACAACCACAAACTTAATCCATGCATTTCCACATTTCCACATGTCTCTGTCTCTTCCCTGGGAACACAGCCTCCCCTACGGCCCTCACAAGTGGTGTCAATTTCTTCTCTCAGGTGCCTCACACCACTGCACCTGGTGGTGGGCCAAGTGTTCTCCTTTACTCCTCTTTATTGCTTCTAGATCATTTTATCTTGCTCTTCCGCCAAAACTCCAGCTTTGAATTTCCCATCTCTCCACCACAATACCACTATCCCTCATCTTAGGGGTGACAATTCCTTGAAAGTTCTTCCTTATTCCTTGATGATTTTAGCCCCTACCTCATTGTCATTCTATCCAACACTACTCCTTTCATAATTCTTGGTGATTGTAATATTTACCATAGCCTCTATCTTCTCTTCTCTTTTCCTGTGATCTTATCTGTCTTTCTAAAGAGAACCTCCGGAAATTCCCACCACAATATCTACCTATCTCTCTGCATCTGTGCCATGTATGGCCTTTCTGTTATTATGAATGAGCTGTCTCTCTCCCTATCTAGGCCAACATGTTTTCTAGTATTCTAATCCCATACTTTCTTGCTTATTCAAGGACATCACTCCAGCAGTTTGCATCTCTCTACCTGCATCATCAATTTTTCCCTTTCCACTGGGTCCTTACTTTCAGCATTCAAGTACATTCAAGCAAGCAATTTCACCCATCTTAAAGCAATAATATACTCACCTAGTTTTTCTCCTACTTCACAGGACATTTTGTCACAGTCTTCCTTGCTGGTTCTGCCTTATTCCCCTAAATTCCAACTATTGAAGGACCCCAGGGCTCAGTCCATGCTGCCTAAATTGGTGATTTCATCCGGGTTCATAGCTTTAAATGTACATACACTGACAAACTCCAGAATTTATTTCTCCACCTGGGTCCTCTCCTCTGAATTTCAGACTCATATATCCAAAATCCTACTTGGTATCTCTATCTCGATGCTTGATAAATGGTTTTAACCAAAAATCTTCAGAGTCAAACTTCTTATCTCCTCCTACCCAAACGTGCTCCTTCAATGGTCCTCCTCTACTCAGGAAATGGAATACCCATCCTTCCAGTTGCTCAGACCATACTCCTGGTATCATTATTTGATTTTTCTCTTTCTCTCATGCTCCATATCTACTTTATTAGCAAATTACTTTTGGCTCTACAGTAAAAGTATATACATGGGCCGGCGTGGTGGTGCAGCAGTTAAGTTCGCACGTTCCACTTCGGTGGCCCAGGGTTCCCCGGTTGGGATCCCGGGTGTGGACACGGCACCGCTTGACAAGCCATGCTGTGGTAGGCGTCCCACATACAAAGTAGAGGAAGATGGGCATAGATATTGGCTCAGGGCCAGTCTTCCTCAGCAAAAGAAGGAGGATTGGTAGCAGATGTTAGCTCAGGGCTAATCTTCCTCAAAAAAACAAAAAAAGCCACTTACACCTCCATTGCCAACATCCTAGTCCAAACCATCACTCTTTTCTTCATTGTAATAGCCTCCTGGGTTCTCTATTTTCATTTTTGCCCCCTACAGTCTAATTTCAACACAGAAATCAGAGTGATTTTTAAAGACTTAAGTCAGATTATGTTAGTACTTTGATCAAAACCTTGCATTTCATTTGGAGTAAAGGCAAAAGTTCTTACAATGGCCAACAAGACCACACAGAATCTAATCCCCCAGGCATCTCTCCACATGTCCCCTCTTTGATGTCTTCGAATAAATAACTGGAAAGTGAGACAGATTCAGCGTATATTTTGGAATTAGAACTATTAAGACCTGCCAATGGATTGGATGTGGTAAGATTAGGGAAAGAGAGCAATCAAACATGGTAAACAACTTCTTCGTTTTTGGCCTAAGCAACTGGGTAAATAATTGTGTGTTAGCTTTCATGAGAAACACAGCAGAAGAGGAGGTACGGGCCTGATGTATATATGTGGAATGGAGTTATAGTGAGTAGATAAGAATTCTGTTATGTACATTTTAGGTTTTAAGCACCTGTTAGATGTCTAAGTGAATATTATGCATATGCAGTTGGTTATACAAATCTCGTAAGAGGAAACTAGGTGAGCACGATTTCAAGGAACAATAGAAAATAAAATGCTGTTTCAACAAAGATGCAGTGATAAACTATTTTTGATGTTGCTAAGACTGAGTAAAATTAGGACAATGAACTAGACAAACGAAGGTCATTGGTGACCTCAGGAAGATTGTGTCAGTTGAGTGGCAGAATGGATTAAAGAGGAAGTGGGAGGAGTTAAATGAAGGAAACTTTATACAACTGATTCAACAGTGGGAAGATAAATTAGTTCCCTTCTGATTACATCCATTTCTTTTTTTTTTTTTTGAGGAAGATTAGTCCTGAGCTAACATCTACCACCAATCCTCCTCTTTTTACTGAGGAAGACTGGCCTTGAGCTAACATCCGTGCCCATCTTCCTCTACTTTATACATGGGATGCCTGCCACAGCATGGCTTGCCAAACAGCGCATAGGTCCACACCCTGGATCCAAACCAGCAAACCCTGGGCCGCTGAAGCAGAATGTGCAAACTTAAGCACTGTGCCATGGGTCCAGCCCCTGATTATGTACATCTTTGAAACATCTTTATTGTGATATAATTAACACTCTGTAAATTTACCATTTAAAGGGTACAATTTAGTGATATTTAACATATTCACAAGGTCTTGCAACCACCACCACTATCTAATTCACCCCAAACTCTTTAACAGTTTCTTTCCGTCTTCTCCACCCCAGCCTCCAATCCCTGGCAACCACGAATCTTTCTGTCTCTATGGATATGCCCATTCTGGACATTTCATGCAAATGGAATCATAACACGTGGTCTTTTGTGTCTGGCTTCCCCTACTTAGCCTGTCTTCCAAGGTTTTTCCATGTTGTAGTAGGTGTCAGTACTTCATTCTTTTTATGGCTGAAAATATTCCATTGAATGGATATAGCACATTGTGTTTATTCATTCATGAGTATATGGACATCTAGATCGTTTCCACCTTTTGGCTACTATGAATAACGCTGTTATGAACATTCATGTGTGAGTTTTTGTGTGGACATAAGTTTTCATTTCTCTTGTGTATACTTAGGAGTGGAATTGCTGAGTCATATAGTAACTATATATTTTGTAATTTGAGGAACTACCAGACTGTTTTCCAAAGAGGCCGCACAATTTTAAATTCCCATCAGCAATGTACAAGCAATGTGTGTTTCTCCACATCCTCACCAACACTTGTTATTATCTGACTTTTTGATTACAGCCATGCTAATGGGTATGAAGTGATATCTCACTGTCATTTTGATTTATATTTCTGAGATGACTAATAATGTTGAGCATCTTTTCATGTGCTGATTGACTATTTGTATATCTTTGGAGAAATGCCTATTCAAATCCTTTGTGCGTTTTTAAATTATTTATATTTTTGTTTTTGAGTTGTAAAAGTTCTTTATATATTCTTTTTTTTTTTTTTTAAAAGATTGGCACCTGGGCTAACAACTGTTGCCAATATTTTTTTTTCCTGCTTTTTTATCTCCCCAAACCCCCGTGTACACAGCTGTATATTTTAGTTGCACGTCCTTCTAGTTGTGGGATGTGGGACGCCACCTCAACGTGGCCTGACGAGCGGTACCATGTCTGCACCCAGGATCCGAACCCTGGGCCACCGCAGCAGAGCACACGAACTTAACCACTCGGCCACGGAGCCAGCCCCTATATATTCTTTATACAAGTTCCTTGCCAGATATATGATTTGCAAATATTTTTCCCATTCTTTTGGTTGTCTTTAAACTTTCTTGATAGTGTCCTTTAATGCACAACAGTTTTTAATTTTGATGAAGTCAAATATATCTAGATTTTCTTTGGTTGCTTGTGCTTTTGGTGTCATATCTGAGAAGCTGTTGCCTAATCCAAGATCATGAAGATTTACACCTAAGTTTTCTTTTAACTGTTTTATAGTTGTAGCTCTTACATTTTGCCTTAAATTTATTTTGAGTTCATTTTTGTTTCTTATGTGACTATTATTTTGATAGTAGTGTACACAGAATTATTTTCTTAATTTCATTTTCAGATTATTCTTTGCTACCGTCTAGAAATACACTGACTTTTCTGTATTGATCTCGTATCCTGAAACTTTGTTGAACTCCTTTACCCTGATATTTGGACTGCTATAGCATTGTAATAATTCTTGAAATCAGGGACTATTAGCCCTCTGTCTGCACTTTTCTTTTTCAGAGCTATTTGTATAATGTCTTTGCCTGGTTTTGATATGAAGATAATGCTGACTTCAAAGAATGAGTTGTCATGTATTCCCTCCTTTTCAAATGTTTTGAAAAGGTTTGGGTAGACTTGATATTATATTTCCTTTAAGATTTGGTAGAATTCACCAGTGAAGCCATGTGGGCCTGTAATTTTCTTTATGAGAAGTTTATTTGGAAAAAAAAAGCTTTCAAATTTCTTTAATAGATAGCAGTCTTTTCAGGTTATCTCTTTCTTCTTGAGTGTGTTTTTCAAGGAATATATCCATTTCATCTAAGCTGCCAAGTATATTGGCATATATTTGTTCATAAATTTCCCTTACTGTCCATTCACTGTCTGTAGAATCTGTAGTGATATCCCTCTCTCATTCTTGATATTATTTCATGTCTTTTCTCTTTTTTTCCTGATCAGTCTGACTATAGGTTTATCAGTCTTATTAATCTTCTCAAAGAATCATGTTTTGGTTTCATTGATTTTTCCCTATTGTTTGTTTTCTGGTTTTTATTTCTGCTTTGATCTGTATTATTCACACCTATTTACTTTTGGTTTAATTTCCTTTACTTTGTTAGTTTCTTAACGGTGGAAGTGAGGTCATTGATTTTAGACCTTTGTCTTTTCTAATATAAGTGTTTGATGGTATAAATTTCCCTCTAGAGGAAATATCCCACAGATTCTTATAAGTTGTTTCCATTTTCATTCAGTTCAAAATCGTTTCTAATTTCCCTTTTGACTTCTTTGATTAATGAGTGATATGAAGTGCATTATTTAATTTTGAAATATTTGGGATCTTTAGGTTATTGATTTCTAATTTAATTCTATTGTGGTCAGAGAACATACTCTGTATGATTGGGATCTTTTGGAATTTTAAGATTTGTTTTATGGCACAGAATCTGACCTATCTTGGTGAATGGTTCCTGGCACTTGAGAAGAACGTGTATTCCACTCTTGCTGTGTGCAGTGTTGTATAAAGGTCAAACAGCTCAAGTTGGTCATGAGGGTTGTTCAAGTCTCCTTATTCATTGTTGATTTTCTGCCTGCTTGTTCTATTATTAAGAGGAGTACTGAAATCTCTGAGTTTAATTGTGAATTTCTCTATGTATCTTTGCAGTTCTATCAGTTTTTATCTTGTGTATTTTGAAGCACCATTAGTAGGTGCATAAATTTTTAGGATTATTATGTCCTCTTGATGAGTTGATCACTTAATCTTTATGAAATGACCATCATAATCCTTATGTAATGAACTTGATTTCATAAGAATTCTGAGGAATTATGCCTGGTAATATTATTTGCTCTGAAAATTTTGTTTTCTAATATTAATATGGCCACACAGCTTTCTTTCGACTAGTATTAGCATGGTATATCTTTTTCATCCCTCTAACATATTTTCATCGTCATATATGAAGCACATTTCTTGTTGGCAGCATACAGGTAGATCTTGCTTTTAAATCCAGTCTGACAATTTTACTGTTTTAGACCATTTACATTCAATGTGATCATTGATATGGTTAAGTTTGAGTCCATCATTTTGCTATTTATTTTCTATTTATCTTTGTTAAAGCTATTCTTTGTTACCCCCTTTCCTCTTTATCTACCTTGTTTTGGATTATTTTATGAATCCAATTTTACTGCTTTCTTAGGTTATTCACTATCAGCTTTTTTGTTATTTTAATGATTGCTTTGTCTTATCACAGTCTATGCTTAAGTGATATTATACCACTTAAGCTCTAGTATAATAATTTTACAATTGCATATTTCCATTTCTCCCCTCCTGGCCTTTATACTATGTTGTCATGTATTTTACTTATACATATGTTATAAACATCACAGTACGTTGTTATTATTTTTGCTTAAATAGTACATTATCTTTTAAAGGATTTAAAGAATATGAAAAACAGTTTTATATATATAACCCATGTAGTTACCAATTCCAGAGCTCTTTATTCTTTTGTGTAGATTCATATTTCCATCTAATATCATTTTCCTTCTGCCTGAGGAACGTCTTATAACATTTCTTATGGTATGCATCTGCTGGTAACAAATTCTTTCAGCTTTTGTATGTCTGAAAATATCTTTACTTTACCATTGTTTTTGAAAGATATTTCAGCAGGACATACAATTCTAGGCTGACCAGTTTGTTCCTTTCCTTACTTTAAAGACATTTTTCCGGGGCTGGCCAGTGGCACAGCGGTTAAGTTTGTATGTTCTGCTTCGGCAGCCCAGGGTTCACTGGTTCAAACCCCAGGTGTGGACATGGCACAGCTTGGCAACCCATGCTGCGGTAGGTGTCCCACATAAAAAGTAGAGGAGGATGAGCATGGATGTTAACTCAGGGCCAGTCTTCCTCAGCAAAAAAAAAAAAAAAAAAAAAAAGACATTGTTCCACTATAGTCTCACTTGGATTGTTTCCAATAAAAAAACTCAAGTCAGTCTTATCTTTGTTGCTCTGTATATAACATGTCTTTTATCTCTGGATACTTTTAGGTTTTTCTTCTTTATCCACCATTTTTGAACATCTTGAGGATGATAGACCTTGGTGCAATTTTCTTCCTGTTTCTTGTGATTGAGTTTCATTGAGCTTTTGGGATTTATGGATTTATAATTTTCATTATGTTTGGAAAGTTTTTGGACATATTTTCTCAAATAAATTTCTGCCTCTACCTCCTTTTCTCTTGTGAGGACTCTAATTACCCATACATTAGGCCACTTGAAGTTGTCCTGTAGTTCACCGAAGCTCTTTAATTTTTTTGGATTCTTTTTCCTCAGATGAGCTTCATTTTAGATACTTTCCATTACTAAGCCCTCAAATTCACTAATCTTATCTTCTGCCCTGTCTAATTTGTTATTAATCCCATCTAGTGTATTTTTCATCTCAGACATTATGGTTTTCATCTCTAGAAATTTGATTAGGATTTTTTTAAATCTCTACTCAACTTTTTGAATATATAAACTATAGTCACAGTAATTGTTTTAAGGTCCTTCACAGCTAATTATATCATCTATGTCAATTTTGGGTCAGTTTTGACTGGTTATTCTCCTCATTATGGGTTGTATTTTCCAGTCTCTTTTCATGCCTAGTAATCTTTAATTGCATGAGTACTTTGTGGATTTTATTTTCTTGGGTGATAGATACTTTTGAATTCTCATAAATCTTCTTGAGCTTTGTTCAGGAACAATGTTAAGTTCCCTAGATGTTAAGTTTGATCCTTTTAAGTTTTACTTTCATGGTTTATTTGGCAGGTTGGGAGCAGTCCTCAGTCTAGGACTAATTATTACCCATTATAGAGGCAAGACCTTCTTGAGTAATCTACCCAATGCCTTATGACTTATGAGTTTTTCTGGTCTGGCTGGTTGGAATAGGCACTATTCCTGGCTCTGCATGAGCTTCAGGCACAGGTTCTTTCTATTCCTTCCAGATGATTTTTCTCCTGGGTCTCATGTAGTTTCCTCACAGGCATGTGCTGAGCAGGACTCTGCTGAAAATTTGACAGGGATCCTTCTGCAGACTGCCAGTGTTCTTCCTCTACAGCTCTCTCCTCATTGTCACTCGTTCTAATAATTCTCACTGCCTTGATCTCCCTGGACTCTCACCAGTATCTCTTCTATTCATGGTCCTAACTGGGCTTTGTATCAGTTCCCCTTCCATATGTCATGGCCTGAAAACTCTCTCAAGTTAGTACACTGGGACAATGGTAGGTCTCATCGCTTTTTTTTTTTTCTTTCAAGAATCACTGTCTTTCATTGCCTGATATCCGGTGTCTTGAAAAGCATTGTTTCATATGTTTTATAATGTTTTCATTTCGTTTTGTTTTGGTTGTTACATGTGGGAGGGTAAATCTAGTCCCTGTAATTCTGTCTTTGCCACACAGTTTTTGTTAATCAGACGTAGCAGGAAGGACTCTGAAATGGCCCATCATCAATGTCTTCCCTTCCTTAATTATAATGAGAATGGGAAATTTGGCTCAGATCATTTCTATATATATTGACACAGATTTTTTTTGCCCAGATCTTAAAAAACAGACAAGGCAAACACTG
Organism: Equus quagga; assembly: GCF_021613505.1. Lineage (NCBI taxonomy): Eukaryota > Metazoa > Chordata > Mammalia > Perissodactyla > Equidae > Equus > Equus quagga. The sequence continues at coordinate 82,417,106 of NC_060270.1, forward strand.
ATACCTCAAATGGATTCCTTCTCCAGAAACAAGATAATTTCACTGGGGAACACTCATTTATAGTGTGAGATGCTAGCCCAAGCTTCGCCCTGGCAGAGTTTATAGATCCAAATGTCTACACAAGGGTCTGATAGATGGCAAATTGCAGGCCAGATGTAATAAGTAATAAACTGGGGAAATGGTAAGGAATGTAGAGGTTGGCCAGGTTCAAAGTCATTCAAATTCAATAGTATGACAACAAATAAGAGGGTCCTAACTCTCTGGCCCAACTTAATGGCACTGTGAGCATCTTAAACTCCCACCACTTACATCAGTCATAAGATTATTTTTATTGAAATACTCTATGAAAAAAATGTTTAAGAGAAGAGTAATATATAATATTAATAATTATAGTGGAATTAATATTAATGCCCATAAATCCTTCAAAGAGGGCCCATAGTCCCCCAAGGGAAGATTAACCAGAGGAATGCAAAATCAGAGAATGAATCTAATTTTCTTGAAGCAGTAAGTATCCTTTTTACCAACCTTGGAGACCTCATGTCCACAAAGCTTAGCAATATACTCATGTTACGGATGGTACATCTATTCGGTCTTCCCAGTAAAAGTAGTGCTGTTACTATACCCTGATTCTCCTGTTTTACAATCCGCTTTGGTCAATATTTTCTTAAGCTAGCAAGAAAGCTAATTGACGTAATTGAAGATAGGAAACTGGTCTTAGAAACCTATTGACAATATAAGCTAGAAGAGACATGTTTGGAGGGCTGGGATCAATATTTTTCAAATAATAATTTCTAGATTTTATTTTATTTTATTTCTTTGAGGAAGATTAGCCCTGAGCTAACATCTGCTGCCAATCCTCTTTTTGCTGAGGAAGACTGGCCCTGAGCTAACATTTGTGCCCATGTTCCTCCACTTTCTATGTGGGACACCTACCACAACATGGCGTGCCAAGCAGTGCCATGTCCGTACCTGGGATCCCAACCAGTGAACCACGGGCCGCCGAAGCAGAACGAGCAAACTTAACTGCTGCGCCACCAGGCAGGCCCCTAGATTTTAAATATCTATGATTCGTTCCAGTGTCCTAGAAATTCAATGGTAGTTATGAGTATCATATTAGGAATTGTAATAATATGAAGGATTCTGCTGATTATGTCCTGGCTGTGATGCTCATAAAATTCTAACTCTTGCTGCTACCCAAGGTTGTCTAAACATGTGCAGACCCAGAATATGAGTCATATTGTGACTGACATATGTGTTCCTACTAATATTCAATTTGAATTTCCTTGGCTTAAAAGTCATCAAAAGATATCAGCATAGGATAGTCAGCTATAAAGTATTAGTGTGGTTTTTTAATACCTAGTAAAAATTACAAAAGGTATTAATTGTATGAAGAAAGCCCATCTTGGTTAGGTAGTCCAACCATAATACTCAACGGGAAGATTAGTCTCTCCAACAGAAATATTTAGTAAGACAAATCACTGCTATGACAATACCACTGACTTTCACTGTGGAGTATATGGATCTCTAAGATAGGTTGTTTCATGACTGAATTACATTTTTTTAATAGTATTCTAGTATTCTTTTTTTTTTTAAGATTTTATTTTTCTCCCAAAGCCCCCCAGTACATAGTTGTGTATTTTTAGTTGTGCGTCCTTCTAGTTGTGGCATGTGGGACGCCACCTCAGCATGGCTTGATGAGTGGTGCCATGTCCACATCCAGGATGTGAACCGGCGAAACCCTGGGCCGCCGAAGCAGAGTGCGCGAACTTAACCACTCGGCCATGGGGCCAGTCCCTGAACTGCATTTTCAAAAGCCCTTTTGCAAAATCTTCTTTGGAAAGCCAAACTCCTTTATTTATTTTTTTAACAACTTAAATTGAAAAGAGGTGACATTTTTCAAAGTAGATTTGATTAGATCAGTGGTTCTCAACCTGGGCTGCTTTTGCTCCTCCCTTCTTCCCAGGGGACATTTGGCAATGCTTAGAGATGTTTTGGTTGTCAAAACGGAGGAGGAGGTGCTATCATCATTTAGCAGACAGATGCAGGGATTCCACTGAACACTTTACAATGTACGGGACAGCCCCCTACAACAAACTCACCCAGTGCCAAACGTCAATAGAACTGAGACTGAGAAATTTTGTGCTAGACGAAGGCAGGGGGATGCTACTAAGCTTCAGGATAAATGCCAGTTGAGGAGTATCTTCACTGTTAACTTTTAAAATTATATTCGTTTCAGGAAAAAATAACTCATTTACTATTTTTAAATAATGTCTTACACTTAGTTGCATTTTATCATTCACAACATCCTTTCAGATGTTTTAGTCTCATTTGTTCTTCATAGCTCTGATGAAGAAGTCATCTTTTCCTGTTTTACTACCAAGGGCACTGTTGTGCAGGAGGAGGCTAAGGGATTCAAGTAAGTCCACACAGAGTCAAATTCTAAACGGAAAACCCAGTGCCCTTTTTGCTATCCTACCGCTGTGACACTCTTGTTAAGAACACTATATAAAAGGGATTTAAAAATTAAAAAAGGAAATCGTTAGGTATCTATGGGGTTGTGACTCCAGAACACAGATGTCATAATGCTCTAAGGATGGAGAGTGGGAGGCGACAAGGCAAGGACTGGGTATTACGGGAGGGGGAAAGCAAATATGGGAGGTAAGGAGTAGAAAGAATAATGACAGACAAGCCATGTGGAGGAGAACAGATAGATCCCTAAGTTTAAAGTGACTGTTTCTCTGTGAAAATCATTCCTTCTCCTATAAATAGGATAAGACCCTTATGAAAACATAAAATGGATAAATGTGTGGAGTCCAACCAGAAAAACAGAAACCACACTCATTACTTCAAACAGAGAACTTGATACAAGGAATCCACTGCACAGGTGATGGAAAAACTGAGAAGAATACAGGGATTAGCCACCGCAGGAAGCCATTCCCCTTTTAAACCAGAGAGAGGGAGGAGGTGGTATTGCCAGGGATGATTCCATGATAGGATTGTCCAGCAGGAGATGGAGGAACTGGAGGAAACATAGTTGCTGCAGAGGAGGGTGCCTAAGGCAGAAAGACAGCGGGAGAAATACACTAGCTTCTCCCTTCTTCCTTCCACCCTCCATGCTCCTGACAGTGCTTTCTATCGACCTAACCCAGCACAAAGCCAGCTGAGACAGGAGCCTGGCAAAGAGCCTGCAGCAGCTGGCCGAGATGTGGAGCAGAGTAGGGGAAGGGCAAGGGGGGGATCTGAAGGCAAACAGGGAGGACACCACAGATTAGTTCAAGCCATCAAGTGAATATTCCAGGATGTAAATCATGTTTTCCTTCAAGTCAAGGAAAACATATCTAAAGTCCATCCTGGACCAAACAAATAAATAAGTAAAATAAAAATAAAACATAGAAGAGGAAAAGAATTTGACAAATAAAGCACAATAACATTTTTTATAAATGTCCAAACCTTTTATGCTTAAATGATGAAAACGGAGAGAAATAAAAACTAGAAAAAAAGAAAGAACACAGCTCCAATAGGTGTTCAGAAAGGAAGCTGGAATTTTGTCACACCTGTTTTGCACACAGTAGGCTCCACATTCAAAATAGAAGCAAATTCTGAGCTCTTGACAACATGAAAATAAAAAAATTCATCACCTTTCCTCTCAAGATTGCAGACTGTAACAGACCACGATTTTTAAAAGGCTAGTCTAATTTTCTTTTCTTTTTTTTTTTTTTTTGGTGAGGAAGATTAGCCCTGAGCTAACATCTGCTGTCAATCCTCCTCTTTTTGCTGAGGAAGACTGGCCCTGAGCTAACATCCATGCCCATCTCCCTCTACTTTATTCGTGGGATGTCTACCACAGCATGGCATGCCAAGTGGTGCCATGTCCTCACCCAGGATCTGAACCAGCAAACCCCAGGCCGCCAAGAAGCGGAATGTGCGAACTTAACCGCTGCACCACCGGGCCAGCCCCTCTTCCTCTGTTTTGTATGTGGGATGCCACCACAGCATGACGTGATGAGCAGTGTGTAAGTCCTTGCCCAGGATCCGAATCCACGAACCCCAGGCTGCCAAAGCAAAGTCCACAAACTTAACCACTAGACCACTGGGCTGGCCCCTAGGCTAGCCTAATCTTTTTTCTGGAGGGAAAAAATTGAGAAAGGAGACTGAAGAGGCAATACCGTATTGCTGCAAGGTCTCCCTCCTCACTGGTTCATTGTGTGCACTGAATATGCATCATTCAATTTGAAGAAGTATACTGAAATTCTAGAATCACTAGTATAAAAACTGGAAATCCTGGAAAGTAAAAGCCAAACTTCTAATGGCTATTTCAGCTAAGTAATGGTTAATAATTAGATGTGATCTGGGGTCATTGCTGGGACATTTTGGTTTCTTGTATGTATTCTCAGTCTGTGATAATGAGTGGTCAGGACACCCTCCAGAGAAGTGTGGCAGTGATGCTGCACGTGACTGAGGTATACAAGGCCTCCTTCAGAGAAGCAGCCATCCAAAGCCCAGAGAAATGTGAGCAGACACTTAAGTAGGAAAACGGAAAGTCTGATTTCTGGGAGCTATTGTGCCTCAGACATAAGTGGGCTTCGCTGGTTGGTCCTAGCAGAGGGTAAGACTGAAGCAACCAAAATGCGGTCCTGGCCTTGTCTCCTGGAGTTGGGGGTGCCGCCGGAGAGCTGGGTGCAGCTGCAAACTTAGGAGAGTTCAGTCTGCAAAGAACATCATCATGTCTACAGGGTCAAGCAAACAAATGCCATAGTCCAAAGTTACAGTCTCCTGGAGGGAGGGGTTCTAAGACAATAACCTGGGCCCTCACTGGTGGAAGGAATGCTGTGAAAGGGCACCCAGGGGTTGGTGATGCTGTGAAATCCAGGCAAGCCAACTGGCATTTGAAATAAGGGGAGTGTCTGTGTGAGGAGCACAGGTACAAGATGAGTGACCCAGGCAGGGAACCAAACAGAGAAACCAGTTATTAAAAACTGGGAAGAAGAAAAATTTAAGTGATGATGGGGATTGGGGAGCTTGAAACTGAGTCAAGTGTGAAAGTGCTGACCTCCCTCCCTCCTCGAGCCATTTTTTTAATCTTTTTAAGACTCAGGTTCTCACTATAGGCACAGCGCCCAGGGCCCGTAAGCTTTTCCAGGTTTTATCAATTTGTTTGAGAGCTGGAAAAGAAAATGTGTTGGCTCTAAAATACAAAGAAAACTGCAAAGTGAAATTAATAAATATTTCAAGAGGAAAATGATATGAATCTTTCATTTTGCATAACAAAACATTGTATTTTTCATGTGGGACATGGCTACATTTTCCAGTGTTTGATAGGATGTGGGATGAGGCCTCTAAAAGAATATGCAGGATTTATGTAGCCCTTGAGTTGGCCTTTCTTCAGCCTGGCATAGTTCAAGCAGAGAAGGTCAAGAGTGTGCTAAAACTTTGGCAAGGATGCACAGGGCAAACGAGGGGAAGGCAAAAACCCAAATCACCAGAGGCCAGAAATGTAGGGGGAGGGGAGGGGCAGAGGGGGAAGGGAGGTTTGGGGAAGGGTGTCTGGGACAGTTGACTGGTACTGGGAGGTGCAGGCACAGCGTCCCTGGAGACAGCACAGTCTGGTTTCTAATTTTGGAAATGGCCATACCAGGGTTTCCAATCTGGCAGGCAGGCTGGCAGCAAAGGGCTCGGAATAGCAGAGAGAACCATCTGGTGGCAGGTGGCCACTCCGTGTTGTGTAGGGGTATGAATGCAGAATTGGCAACAGCTGGCAGCAGGGCTTAGTTCTAAAGCGGGGAGGCAGCAGAAGGGAAGGGAGGACCGAGCGGGAGAACTCAGTCCTTCGGAGGCAGCAGAGCAGTGGAAAATCAGAGCCAAGGAAGACTGAGGCACAGAGCTTCCTAGGCCCCGGGGTTCACCTAGTGTCTGACTGGCTGCCGGGCAATCCCGGGAACACAGCAGGAGCTCACCCAATGGGCCCTCTAGGACTTCCAAATTGCTGGTCTGGGAATAGGACCCAATTCTATATGCCTCTGTCTTGGGAGGAGGGCTGCCTTAATCTGAGTGAAACAGGAGGTCACCTGTGAGAGTGTGCTGGAGGCACGGTCCCTTGATGTAGCTAGAGGAAAGGGCCGTGGAGCTGCCATTTCTTGAGTCAGGGTCAGAGGGGAGTGGAGTGAAGTAACTCCAATTTTCAGGGAGAAGAAGACTAGAGATACAGGGAACCACCCCGTGGGTGTTGCAGAGACAGCTGTTTAAATAAATTCCTCTAGCCAGAAATTGCCTTGATAGGCAGAAGGGTGTGTCTCCCTGGGAGGGGACCAAAGATCATGACCCGGAGACATTGTGATGACTGAGCAGAGATAAAAGAGGAGGAGACAGTGCAACTGCACCTCCAGAGGCATTTGGGGCTGCTGCAGAGGCTGGTGACCTCTGGCTGGAGAGCAGAGTGGAGAGCTCTAGGCTTCCTCTGGGACTATCTCCAGGGTCAGAATCAACCGCAACTTCTCAGGTTACCTGAGAGCAGAAAAGGGGCAGGGCCAGGGCACCAGCAGAGGAGACAGAGCTTGGTTGGCCAAGCTGAAGAAGAGAGAGGTCATCAGGGACTACTAGATCATGGCAGCAGCGACCGCCTGCATCTTGGCACAGAAAAAGATTTCCAGCAACTGTAAGTGACCTTGGATGAGAGTTCTCAGGGCACGCCTGGAGGGATGCTGTAGGGGGTTTGGATAATCTTGTAAGAGAGATCATTTTTGTTGTTTTTTTCCTATTTCATTGTGAATAGAGGACGTTCAGGTCGGGGGGGGGGGGGGGCAAAATTTTTCCAAGATGGTATCTTGCCTAAGTAGAAGGATTGCTATTTCTCATTCATTGGGCTTTCTTGATCCAGAATCTAGGAATTACTAGTCTTTCGAGAGCCTCAAAAATGTTTCAAACCTGATTAATATTAATACTTAATTGAATGGCTATAAAATGTAATAGTATACCAACTAGTGAACTGCAACTCAACCCTTACTCTTCACATAGCGATAGAAGAAAAACAACAAAAATTAGTTCTCCTATAGTAGACCCAACAGATTATCCAAAGGACCAAAGTGTTAACCATATGGATGCATATTTAATTTGAAATAAGGGAGCATCCGAAATATTTGACATAACGTGGCTGGCAACACGAAAATAAGGGTGTCAGTGAAGGACTTAAACAAATGACATAAAAATGATCCTGGTCTCAGAATTCTGGATGGGCCCTGTTCTTAGTTTTCTGGGAATGATTTTTGAGTGATAAGTACATCAAACTTGCCAGCACTTTTTTGCTATTGGCATCATTACGCAAGGGTTGTAGGTATAATGCTAGAGTTCTGTAGTTTTTGGATCCTTAAAAAGTGAGTATCATATAATGCAGAAGTACTACAAAACTAGGAATTCTCAAGCAAGGTGAAAAGCCAGAGATAAAGAAATGGAGACAGGGGAAAAGAAATGAAATTACATGTAAGATAACTTACAAGTTATTAAACAAGGGTTTTAGTGTGTTCTCACAGGTAAAAGGCCTAATATTTATAACAGTGAAAAATAATTAGCAAACAAGTTGTTCTTTTCTTTCTACATAAATTCCAAAAGCTAAATGTTATTTTAAATGTCTGACCACATGTGTTAGCTTATAGAGGTAAGGCCTGAGTTGGGTTCCCTTAAAGAAAATTTAAGATAGAAGGGGATAATAGTTAGAAAAATATGGGGAAGCCAGCTCACTAGGAAAGAAGAGCTTGGTGGACCACTTTAAAAAGGGTAGGGTAGGGCCGGCCTGGTGGTGCAGCGGTTAAGTTCGCACGTTCCGCTTGTTGGCGGCCTGGGGTTCGCTGGTTCGGATCCCGGGTGCAGACACAGCACTGCTTGGCACACCGTGCTGTGGTAGGCGTCCCACATATAAAGTAGAGGAAGATGGGCACGATGTTAGCTCAGGGCCAGGCTTCCTCAGCAATAAAAGAGGAGGACTGGCAGTAGTTAGCCCAGGGCTAATCTTCCTCAAAAATAAAAATAAAAAGGGTAGGGTATGAGCAAAATGTCCAGGGAAGCTCAGAGAGTACATCACTTAGGATTCATCAAGTAGACCATGTTTGCTAACAAGCATATTACCACTTTTTTTGACCTCTAAACAGAAGATAATAATGGATTTGTGAATTGTTTGTCACTACATGCTTTAGTTTTTGATAACCAGAATTGGAAAATGATAGTACAAAAGAAGTAGTGGTCTGGAAGATAGTAGCAAGTCCATTGTGCATACCCAGCTGTGAAAAGGGAGCATCTGTAATTTTAATTTAGAAAAGATGAATAATGGGGCTGGCCCCGTGGCCTAGTGGTTAAATTTAGTGCTCTCTGCTTTGGCGCCCCGGTTTGGGTCCCAGGCACAGACCTACGCCACTCATTGGCAGCCACGCTGAGGCAGCAACCCATACAAAATAGAGAAAGACTGGCACAGATGTTAGCTCAGGATGACTCTTCCTCAGCAAAAAAACAACTAACAATAAAAAAGAGGAAGAAGATCCTGCAGTCACTAAAAGATCAAAGTGGAATGCTTGGTTGGCTCTTCAGACAGAGCCTCATAGGGTTGGGTCAAGAAGATCCAAAGTCTGATCTTCACCTGTGCTCATTAAGCTCAGAGAATGGCTATTCTGATCTTTACTAATTGCCAACTTATTAATTACAATAAGTAGAACTTCCAAGTCAGCCACATCCACTGAGCAATCTGAATGGTTTCCTACAGAAAATCGACAATGAGCAGCAAAATGAGCATCATGAACTTTCTTGGTGTCTAAGGAGTTGACTAATGCATAAAGCAGCACAAGCCTGACACATAACTGGTGGAAATACTTTATGCTCCACATCAGTGATAAGCCTATTCCTGATTTCTCTATTTTTAAAAGTCACTTATGACAGCAATAGAGTCAAGCCTACTGTAACAGTCTAGTTTTCCAATAGGTATCCAGGAAGCAGGAAATCAAATCAAGAAAGGTAGTTCTTTAGGGGATTGACAACACAGCACTAAGCTCTAATCTAAACTAATTGACCACAGGACATTTCTCGCTTTGCCGTACCATCACAGTTTTATCAGCATTACTTACAAGCCATATTTACTTACTATTTACCATTACTTTATTAGTGGATAAAGCAAGGAAAAGAATAGTATATCCTAACACTGCAAGGTGTCCACAAAAATAATCCATAACCAATCTGTAAATGAAAATTTGGGTGAGTTTATTCTGAGCTGAAATCTGAGGACCATGGCCCGGGGCCTTTCTTCCCAAAGGAAGAAAGGGCACCGAAGAAATGGGGTGCACAGAGTGGTTATATACCCCCAAACAGGGTGTTTCACATATGATTGAAATGTCCCTCCCACAATAGTCACAAGATTGCCCTGTCGGCACAGCACTTGATGGACACAGCAGGTAGTGGGTCTGCTATCTTGATGGGCGTAGCAGGAGGCAAAGTCTGTGTCTCGAGCTGGGCGGTCACAGGTGAGCGCAGCAATCAGTTTCTAGCGTAAGGAAAGATGCTTAATCCTAAGGAGACGCCAACGTTGGGAGGGGGAGGGAAGTTGGACCTTTACCTCAAGGGCCTTTTGCTCTTGCCATAGGGAATCTCTAAAGCAGATATACAATGCATGCTTAACGGCCGTGGTCAGGCCCTTTTGGAAAGACAAGGTCAGGCCGAATTAGGTTTATACCAAATGGCTTCCTCATATTCTCCAATATATCCTATTGCTTGCCATTTTTATTTGTCAAAGGAGTTCAAGCCTAGAGAAAAGAATCTACGAGAATACCCTGATCAGCTATTTGACATCTTTTTGGTGGAAGTTTATCCAACAACTCCCCAACTAAAACCAGTTAAATGTCAAGGGTCACCAAGTGTCACTCATTTCTTAACTCCCAATTAGAAATCTACTTGAAGAATTTATTATAACTTTATTCCTTGAGCGTATTCCATTTATTAGCGCCTAATCATGATTGATTAGTGAAAGAGAAGGTGTGATACAATATTAAGGGGTTGAAATAGCTAAAAGGCCTGGGCAAAAATTACATGTAACATTGTTTCTGTCACATATCATAAAGTTAACACAGACCCACGAGTACGGCAAATAGTTTTACTGTTCTTTGTTCAAGTTTGGAGAACGCGAAATTTTGCACTAATATTTCCTCTCCCCACTAGTCCTGAGCACACCAATGCTTACTTTCACTTCTGTTTCTTAACTCTTGGCCTAAGGCAATTTTGAACTCTGTGGTTACGCTGATCTGTTTTCTGAAATTCTTTGCCCTTGGTTGTATCCCACGCAGGTTTTGTGTGTTAAATACGTGAATAAGATTGCCAAGGTAGTGCTAATTTGAAGTGAGGGGATCTGCTTTCCCAGTGTTCAAACTCCAGTAACCCTTGGATGAGTGAGTTATTTCTGATCCTCAGTTATTTTATCCGTAAAACGGGAATAATTTCTGCCGTGAAATTGTAAACAAGGTGAGAGTAGTAAAAAAAGATACAAGCGTGTGCTTACAGTGCTCAACACATAGTAAAACAATATTTTTTTCCACCCGCCTCTCCTTTTCTTGCGAAACCAGATAAACAGTTGAATGATGCGCCAAGTGAAAGGTTTTGGGGTCCTTAAACGATACTTGTGTCTGCTCTGGCAAAGCCTGAATTGTTAGTCCTTCAAACCTCTTTATTGAGAATATTCTAGATCAAGTATCTTTCTCCCCCAGGTGCGCTGAATAAAGTTTTTTCGCCTCTTCCTCTAAACTCCACGAGTTCGTGCCCTCGTCTGCCTCTTCAAACATTTGCTTAGATACA